>NC_060256.1:71268140-71893140 GCF_921293095.1 Ischnura elegans
GTGGGGTGAGTGAGAACGTTCGTAATGGGGGAGGGGGTGGGGTATTGTACCGTCTCTGTGAATGCATACCCGTGTCGCCGTGGCTATTGTTGCGTGAGGTAGACGTCACGTCGTCGGACACAGTTTCTATCGGGGACGTCAACAAATAGCTCGATATCCAGCGCGCGGGCTCCTCTCATTTATGGAGCAGGCCGGCGACGCGTCGTGGTCGCATACGGTCGATTCACACTCGATTTTTTCGTTGTATTCCTGACGGGCCAGTTTATTAGTGAAGGTAATTCAGTCGATTCGGCGAACCATGAATGAGATGTTAATTAAAGAAATAAAATAAATTATGAGGACGTTGTAGAAAGTGGGAAAGATTTAAGGCTGACTAGGTCCATCTTTTTTTCTATAAATCCTATAAAATGTGAAACTTGCGTGGTGTTAGTCCAAAAATACTAAGAGCCTCTTGATTTTCATTTTAGCCTCTTGATGTAAATTAAGAACAAAGAATTTTAGAGACAGATGGAATCGGAGCGAAAGTTTAACACTTTATATTCGTTATGTATTTGAATCCGTAGTTTTGTTTTAATACTAAATCCCTCCATTCGCGAAGGATTGAGTTTTAAAATTGTGGTAATGGTTTCAAGTATTACTGTGAGGCAGTCGCAGTGGTGAAAACGCTCCAATGAATCCAGTGAGACATTTTTGCCCGAATCGGAATGATAGGTCGGCGATGTGAAATACTCCACCCTAAATTCTTAGAACGGTTTGTGAGAGGACGGAGTACATCATCTCAGCCCGGAGATGCTTTCGAGGAGCAGTTTTATAAGACGCAGCCTCCTTCCCGAGTGGCAAAGGTCCGTGAAGTCTCTGGTGCGGCGACCGACTAAGTCACGCAATCACTACCGTCCCACTGACCCATTTACTCTGAAACGTACGCTGCTTTCCCTTCGAGCCCACGCAGGCCAGCGAACAGACAATAACACTATCTTTTGGACGCTAGTGCCCCAAAGATGTTTCGGTGAGGAAGAAACACGCTCCGGAAGTTTTAGGCTTTCCAAATTCTCTTAAGAGGGCATTTCTCTGATCCAGTAATTTCCATTTTTATCACTTACATTTACGATTTATTCTAGTCGGAACGAATGGCAGGTGAAAAAGAGGAGATAAAATAGATGACAACATATGAGATATAAGTACTCGTCTAGTGAGATATTTAACATGAATTTTCTCGAAAAATATGTTCAGCTCCGGACACCTTTACAAAAATCAAGCAAGCATCAAAGGAGGGGAACAAAAGGAGGAGATGGGCGTACCCAGCGAGGGGCAGGAGGGAGTAGCTGAACCCCCTAGAAGCAAAAATCGTTAATGCTTTTAAGGAAAATAATATTTTTTCAAGCAATTAATTTAAAAAACTAATGAAGAGCTGTTATAGTTTCCTTAAAATGTGGATTTCATTCTCCTTTTCCATGCTTACATCGTACCTTAAACTTGAACAACAATGGCTTGCCCCCCCCCCCCCCCAGTTTTGATCCTGGGTACGCCCTTGGGAGGAGGTAGTTGGAAATGGACAGCTTGCTCTCCGATTAGAAATATGTTGAGGAGATGTCCGATCAAATATTTTTACTGACAAGTGTGAGTTTCGTGAGTAGTACTTGGTTGAATCCTAAAATGGACGAACTTTGGGCGCAGAATAGTCGTTGTAGGTTCGCCAGCTGATTTTAGACGAGATTGTGACGCACGCATTTTCCAACCATGCATTCGCCGGAGTTGAAGATGACTCAGATCTATTCCTTCACCCTCCCTCCACATGTGGCGATCTCGTCTCGATTCCTCGAGCAACAGGCTTTTTTCCATGAATGCTCGCGTCACTTTATCCCGGGAAAGAGAAAAGTATTTCCAACTTTTCTCTTACTCGGAGAAATCATGCTGATGTTAGGGATAGTCATGTGTTGGGGTGCTATTCCCGCATTCGGTATGGCGGGTTCATAGGCGGATCCAGGGGGGGGGGGGGGGGCACGGGGGCACGTGCCCCCCCCAGACCCTCAAAAATATGCAATATTTTTAATACGGTCCCATTATCATTGTGTTCGTTTTGTATTACGAGGTATCCTTGTGCCCCACCCAGAACAAAATCCTGGATACGGCCTTGCTCGTGCCCCCCCCCAGAAAAAAATCCTGGATCCGCCCCTGGCGAGAATAGTCATCGCTGGTGATATTTTAATCTTTTAACCCCTATTGAATTGTGATTGGTCCCTGTTAGGGTTGAAAGAGACCGACAATTCTATGAATAAATTGTCCGAATTTCCTTTTTCATATAAAACAGTGTTGAAATATCCGTGGTATTTTTTTCAAAATAGTCTACTCACAAAAGTTGCTATGGTAATTTTCTGTTCTCTTTCTGAACAAATTGTTCTATATTTTATGTAAGCTGATGTTTTGATATTTATAGCTTATCAACCTATTATTAGTGCAGTGTATAAACATCATATGATTGAGAAATAAGGCCATGATCACTAAGAGAAAGTAATAGTCGTGTAAAACCAGATATCTGATTGATTTTAAAGCATGAAATTTGTCCTACCTCAGAATTGATCCGATCATATTCTTCATCACATTTCGGTAATTTATAATTCTGTCCATTACTGTCCATTATTGTGAAAAATTTAATGGTACACACTCTTGGAACCCAATCCGAGTCTTTCCGGAGGGATGAGATCCTTGGACTATGGCCACCTGTATTAATGATAGAAATATTTTTTGTCATTGCAGGTTCTGACTGTCATGATGGGTCTGCAAACGACTGCTACGAAAAGAAAACGGGAGGAAGGGGCGGACCAGCCCCTGGTTTCACCAAAGCAGGGCCGGAGGGAGGAGGAGGTGAGCGAGGAGGAGGGAGGCGCGAGGCTGAGGGTCGAAGAAGGCTCTCCCGAGTGGAGGCGGCGGGAAGGCCAACACCCGCCGCCGCCGCCGGTGGACGAGGAGGAGGACGAAGAGGAGGAGGAGGAAGAGGAGGAGGAAGAAGAGGAGGAAGAGGAGGAGGACGACGAGGAGGAGGAGTGCGACAAGGAGCGGGGCGACCAGTACCTCCCGTCCGGCAGGAGCTACCTCCTGCCGCCCAACCCCTTGGCCCCGCAGTGCCTCCGCTACGGGGACGAGATGGGCGGCTCCGCGCAGTGCTACACCCCTTCCGCCCACCTCTTCAACCCTCCCACCGGCCCCCACCTGCACCATCCCCACCTGCACCACCACCCTACGGACTTGAGGCCGCCGCAGGCGACGCCCTACTACGGCGGCGACCCCGCCGACCCCCGGTGTCCGCCCCCTTCGCCCTACTGCTCTCGCGTCCAGCAGCCGCACCCCCAGTTCGCGCCCCCCCAGAGGGTAAGCCCGCCCAACTACTGGCACCCTGGGAGCCCCGAGGAGGGCTACTACTCTCCCGGACCCGCCCATCCTCCGCCCAGCCCGCCCCCCAACCAGACTATAAGGTGCGACGAAAACGGAAAGTCCTATCTCGAACTCGGGAGCTCTGCCCCCTGCCCCGGGTCCACGCCCCCGTCCGGGCCGCCCGTCAGGAGAGTGCTGGGCGGTGGAGGCGGCCCGGCCGGCGGCAACCCTAGTGGTGGTGCTTGCATGGGTGTTCAGGAACCGTCCGAAGTTGGGCACCCGCCCAACGGGTGTTGCGATCGGGCCACGTCCGGTCGGAGTCCCATCAACGGCGGGTGTTGTTGCTACCGCAGGCAGAGACTGGCAGTGCTCAACATCTCCATGTGCAAACTGGGGAGGTATAGACAGTTCCCGGACCCCAGCCTGCACAGGTCGGTTCTCATCTGCAACACGCTGAGGTGCATCGAGAGGGAGATGGAACGGGAGGGAGTGTTCTTCGGCGGTGGTCACGGCGGGGCGGGCAACCCGCACGTCTGTGGCGGCCCTCCTCCACCCCACAATGCGGGGCGTTCGCCCCTCCACCCCCCGCCACCGCCCTCGCCGCACCCTGGCTCCCAGTGTGATGAGGACGATGATGAGGAAGAGGATGACGAGGATGAGGGCCCCCCAATCCATGGGCATGGCTACCCGAGTCACCCTCCCCTGCCCCATGGTCACCAAGTGGGTGGCTTCTCCGACTCCATTGGCGGCAGCTACCAAGTCCCTTACAGGTGTGGCGTCCCGGAGACGGGACCTCTCCCCCACGTGGTCCCTCCTCCATATGAACAGAACCTCCGGGAGCTCTCTGCGACAGCGCCGAGGGCTACCCCTTTTCCCAGTCCCACCCATCCAGGCAGTGGCATCGAGGCCACACCAGCCGACGTCGGGGGTATCAACTGGGGCTCCGTCCTGAGCTTATCCAGTCAGTCAGACTTGGATCCCTTGAACAACAATTCTCTTGGGGAGCTTTACCCGTCCCCACCATCCCCGGCAGCCGCCACGCCCCAGTGTTCCTCTCCCTTCACGTCCCCTGCCCACTCGTCTTCTAGTGCCCTGTCCTCGTGTTCTGAACACACCCCTGTGTCATCTTCGTCCCTCTTACTTGGTGATGTAGACTTAGGGAATGAGTTTGAAGACTTCCTCCCGGGGTGGAAACTAGCCCCCTTGGGTGTTGATGACTTTTCTTCACACCCATCGTGTCGGACGGACTCATCTTCTTCCTCCTCGTGTGGTGCCTCGACGTCCTCTTCATCCTCTATGTCGCCCATGAGTGACCGTGGTAGTGGTTGGGCCATGGGCCCGGGAATTGGGCTCCGTCCCCCTGGTGAGGACATAGATAACCTAATGCATGTCCTGGTTGGGACGTAGCAGGAATGCAACAGTGGTCATCGAGTTCACCTCAGGTTGTGAGTGGAAGAAGGGGCATAATCAGAACGTTCTTCAGTTTGATGATTAGTGTGTCCCTTCTGACCACAATTTTTGTCTATATATATATAAAAATATATATATTATATGGGAGAGAAATATGTACATGCACAAAAGCATCATGTATAAGGTCTATTTGTTTATTGTTTTATTGATTATTTAACTGTCGTCTGTTAGAGATGGAAATCCAAATATTGGCTTTGGAATAACATACTCTCCTTACTCTGAAGGCATGGAGCAAGGAGCATATGTCATCCAATGAGATACTGTGATTGTATGAACATTTTACCTCAATGGTAGTAACTTAAATTAAGATATGGATGACATAGAATGCTGGTAATGACAAAAAATGCTCAATAATTTCATCAAGTGTTCTCAACAACGACAGAATTTTCACCCACTTGTCTTCTCTGAAGATAATTCGACCACTTTATTATCAATTGCCATTATATGTTTATGTGCTGTTGTTGCCATTTCTCAATTCTGTTCATAATTTGACATCAAATGATTGAGATTTTTCTTGATTTTCTGTACATTTGAATTAGAATTTAGTGAGAAATATGTATATTTTTTGAAGGAAATAATAAGAACTGGTGTACAAAATATGTGGCTCTTTTTGAATATTCAGAAATGTGCCCCATGTATGGTGCAAATATAGAAAATCAGTGCTCATAGCTGTTACCAGAGATTGCATGTTAGGTCAAAAGAAATGCTTTTGACTGCTGTATCCATTTAAATGGCAGCTTTGTCCATTTGTACATAACATATTGGATAATTGACATTTCACAGTATAGTCACAGGGGTGCTTAGCAATCATAACCACAAAACTTGGCCATCAAACTTCAATATCTAAACTTTGCGGCAATAATAATCACCTGGCAAAAAAGTGATGCATTGATTTTTGATTAATGTTTTGGCAAAATCCAGGAAGAAATTGAGGATTAGCAATACAGTTGTTTGAGAATTATCAAATAATGAAATTTAATCACTTTAGAACCCTACAGAATTTTATTACAAATGATCTTTCATTCAGCCTCGGGACTAATACTGTGAAATGCAGCCTTTCAGGCAAACTGATATGTACAGTGAATTCTTAATACATATATGAAGAGAAATCTTAACACATGGTTTGGCAGCCAAAGCAAGAATGGGTGGTTTGAAATGCTTCAGAATTCAGATGTTATCAGGTAAAGGCAAAAGGAAAAAATCAAGCTAATATATTTTGACCAGAGAAAACAGATATTTTGAGTAAGTGATAAAACGCTAGTCCAAAAAATCTATCATCCACTGAAGAGTTTCTGCAAAAGATTTCAGAATAATGAAGCTTAAAAAAAACTATCCATTCCAATCTCAAGGCTCTCCTGGCTGTCACATTCTGATGGTATTTAGGATATTGCGAAAATGTCACTATAAAAGTTAGTAGTATAATTTTGTGTAGCACAGGATACCATTATGAATGTTATATCACACCTTTCAAAATTGTGCTTTTTGCAGAGTCATTCATCCTAGAATTTAACATTTGGCTATGGTGAGAAGTTGTTCATTGTAATTGTTATTCATGCATAAATTTTAACACTTGATGGGGAGCTCATGACAATGAGAGACCAGTTTTTTGACTGGATGAAGCAATTTTCTACTATTTTTGTCATCCAGTGAATGTTTTTTCCAACATGAAATATTGGTGCAATCACAGTAATAACATATTATAATACAAGCTACTCGGCAAAATAGCAGATGGACAAGCAAAAATGATTGTTCTGTGATATTGTCTCAATTCTGTTACACTAAAAAATTTAATGATTACTCTCATTATGTTATTAAGTGGCTTTAATATTCATCATGAAAACTTTACAAATTTAAAGAGAAAATTTGTACATAATGCTAACTTGAAACGTCTGTTCAATTGTCCATAAGTACTTTTTACATACAAAAGCAACAGAGGTCCAAAATAGAGAAAATATTTCTCCGCCGAAGGTAATTCATCAAGCTGAAAATAATGAACTTTAAATCAAGGGTGCATTTACACTAGTAACTCGTATGGCTGCATATTAGTTGAATTTACCAATTCATTATAAACAAAAAATTTAGTAAAAATTAGCTACTCTATGAAGTTTAATTAAATTTGATAATGAAATATCACATGTTTTTAAAGTATGGAAGGACTTTGTTCGCCTTTTAAGGATAATATGACCAGAGGAAAGGGAAAATTAATAAGAAAAACCAACGTTATCCAATTCCTGTTTCAACTCTTGGCATTACGGACATTTCTTTTTGAAGCTCTCACAGGAAGCATCACTGGATTAATTTTACAAGATTGAGATCCTCTTCAGGTACAGAGACTTATCTCAAGTATTTGTGTTTATATATTGATTCCACATTTAATCCATTCATGGTATCATAATGGGACCTGTTCAATAAATGACAAACATTCAGTATCACTCTTGCATTGCTGGTAACTCAAATGTGAAATAATCACTCCATTTAAAACCCCAAACCATGTGCAAAAAGATTGTCGTTGAATAAAATGATTTTTCTCCTGCTGAACTAATGGCATTAATGTACAAAAGGTTTGTATATTTTCAAAGCCAAAGATATTTTATTGGACATGGGAGAGAAGCAACTAACGTTTAAGATACAGTGCTTTATTAATGGTTTATATCAGGATATGCAAGTGTATTTATTCAATTTCAGCAAATGAATAGATGCATACTGTACAGAAACCCTTGTACAGAAACAGGAACAAAGCAATGAGCAATAAAATAATGGTTTCCAAACTGCGCAATGTGTTTTTTTTATCCCTTAAAAATGAAACTCCGAGACAGCCAAAAAACTCAATGGCTTTCCTGTTAGGTCAGCAACTTAAATAATAAGAAAGGTGGAATTTTCTTCCAACGAGGATCATTTGGTAATCCCTTTTGGGACTTAAACTTGAACAATCATTTGTACTCGGGACATGGAGGTGAGCATTAAACATATTTCAAATGAAAGTAAGAGCATCAGTTGATAACAGCTAAGACCCAAAAGAACAGCTAAAAATTGATATCTGATTCATAATGCAGCACTGAAAACTTGAAATTCACAAATTATTCTGCACTGCAGCCAAATAAATGCAGGTGTAGAATGGTATGCAGCAAAGCATTTTTCCTTCATAAAACCAATATTGTTTCCTCCCAAGGAAAAGAATTCAGTTCCATCTCAGGGTCATTACAAATCTTTGATGCAATAACTTCTGCAACACGGACATATCACACATCTGAAGAAATTTCAATACAATGACAGTACAAATCCACATCTGCATATGCTTCACACACATCACAGGTGCCTCAGCAGTACGCTGAGTGACATTGTCAACCCTGCCTTGAATGACATTCCACTACGGCAAAAAGGATGAGTATAATGTCAGGATAAGTAAGGTGAATAAACCCCTGGGAGATATAAGATTCTTGGTTCAATTGAAGGTCTCAGTGAGCTAAATGGGCCATGGGAAACATTAAAGCTCATATTCACCATAATCCATTACATAATGATTTTAAACCAACTTCATTGGACATATCGATGGGTAAGTACTAACAACACATACATACCTCAAAATTTGGCCAGTTTGAGACAGGTATCTTGAACAATGACATTTGAAAAATAAAAATCAAACAAAAAACCACTGTTTGCAAATGTATGCTTCTTTTTCGTTTTTAATTTCAGTGTACCAGTGGTTCAGCGAGGGGGAGGTTTTGGGTGATCAAACCCCTCCAGAGCTCACAGAAATTTTTAAGTTTAATCCATTTTACTTAATTGGATTTGTATTAATAATAAAAAAGTGTAAGGATAAATAAAATATCCCTCAGAAAGCCGTATAAATCACCATTTTAAACCATTTATCTTAAAATTCTGCAATTTATTAATCTCGCACCTACCGCTTATCCTGGTGGGTATTCAATATGCCCACACACCCTGATGTTAGTTGTACATAAACCTCCCCAGCTTTAATTCCTAGCTGTGCCCCTGCATTGTACAATTAAAAATATTGTTTCTTTTGCTCTCCTGATAAGTTGCAACTTTTGAGATACGTGTTGTTAGAACTTAGCCATCGATATACAGTCAGGTGAACATAACATTGGTAACCAAGAAACAAAAACCTAAGCATTCTTGTACGTAATACTCACGTTTATAACAATGGCGAGGGGTAATATGACCATCAACCATCCATGGCTAACATAGTGCATTCCTTGAAGACTCGACCTTTTGTGCACAACTCAATTTTATCTATCTGAAGTTTGTTCATATTTTCCAAAGTGTCAAGCACATAATCTTAAAATATTTTGGTTGTTGTGTCCCAACTGTTTATTTAAATTTATTGATGCAATGAATAAAACCGAAAACAATTCTAAAATTGTGGTAATGCATACCAGATGGCGTCCTATCATGAGAACATTAAAAATATACTAACAAAAGAAATATTTTAAGGCTTGAAAATCATGTTTTAATGCCTAGAATATCAAATTTATTATGAATATAGGCTTCATACTTGGCATGGCTAAATGGCTTAGCACTCTTATTGGGCCAATAATCTTAGAAATAACCCTATGGGCTGATTCAACATAATTATCTAGCTATGCCCTTCCATATTTTGAGAGCTATGCTTTATATTTTACAATCCTAGATTGTCCAAACATGAAGTAAACCACTTATTTCCACAAAAACAGAGTATAGGATACCAAAAGCTGACTGAGTAGTGTACACGGCAAGGGATGGATAATGAATGTGAACTAAGGATAAAATGAGACCAAAGAGTTAAATTAGTCTTTAATGCTGAGTTTGTCTATGGAAACACCAACCCACAAGGCCCTTCACTCCTATTCCCCTGCGAAATTTATTGCTGCAGAAGCATATTATACCACTGAAACATATTGGTGCAGATTTACTCAAGCACTCGTAAAGCAAATATGAACTCAAGAGGCATAAACCAGCAACCCACAGATCTATTTCATTTGGCATCATCCTACAACCAACCATTTCACCAACATATCTTCCAGATTTTCCAACAATTGCATATGTTTCGTATTGCCTACTAAAAACCCTAATATTATGAGCATTCTTGTAATGTAATGATACTTGAAAATCATTCAAAACTTTCAGGTTCTGAGAAAAGATCTATGGGTACCTTAAAATCAATGTAAGTCTGCATGAATGACTTGCAGTGCTATCCTGTAATTCACAAACAAGCATACTGAAGGAATTCAAGTGAACAGCATCAATGAAAAAATACTGGAAGGTAAACAGGAATAAGAACTGTATACACTTATTCGTAACCTATAAATTATGGTAAGAGAATAAAAGAAAACTTAATAAAAAAATGTAAGACATTTATTAAGCATTGGGATACAAAAGAAAAAATATCAAAAATTTTTCCATGAAAAATAGCACAGACAAAACATCAATAAATTATTTCAACTTCCCTAAATACATGCTGGACATGGAATCTCTCCAAACAATAAAACACATGGGAAGACATTAAAAAAAAAAACCTTGAACACAGAAGTTCCCATGAGCCTACAACATCTGTTCAAGGCATTAAAAAAATGATTGAGCAATTGACAATAGCACAGCCCTTGGGCTAAGTGTGAATCACAGAGGGGATAATACAACCTTCAGTCTTCAAAAAATAGTAGTAAAAAAGTCCATTACAAAAAAGGCAGTGAACCTATGTAAGAACGTTCAACCGTGAATTATGCGTACTAGGACTAGTAGATATCCAGGAATGTAAATACCATAAATACGATAAAATTAAGCAGTCTCCTCAGCAGTTGCTTCAACTTTATTGTCAGTTTCTACCTTTTTGGCAACTATCTCAGTATTCTTCTCAGCAGATTTTGCCTTGTCTCCATCAACACCATCTCCCTTCCCATTCACATGCATTATACCATTACCATTCACCTCGCTTTTCTCTTTCACCGAAACAGCATCGCCACCATTTTCAACTACTTTAGCTTCTGAAACTCCATTTTCTTTTGCTTTATCTTCCTCTGAGGAAGCTGCATCATCATTCTTAGCTGCTGCTTCAGTCACTTCTGCTTTAGCCTCTAAGGAACTATCACCAGTAACATTCTCCACTGCCACTTCCTTCTTGCTCTCCTCTTTCAACTCTTTCTCCTCAACCTTCTCATTGACGCACACCTTTCCTTCCACCTTATCAAATACATCCTCTGCCACATCAGCTTTCTCTGAACTTTCCTTCGCATCTACTTCGCGTTTGACTTCATCTTTTACATCTGCCTTGGGTTCCTCCTCCTTGGTTTCATTGCATCCCTCCTTTGATTCATCTCCCTTCATGGCAGTTTCTTTTTCACCATCATCTACTTTACCAGAAGCTTCTTCCTTAGAGTCCTTCACCGTCTCAACAGTTTCTTTCTCTTTCACCTCATCAACTTCCTGTTTCTCAATTTCTTTAACCTTTTCAGAAGAATCTTTGGGAACATCTTTCACCTTATCAACAGTCTCTTCTGCCACACCTTGTACCGCAGCAGTCTCCTTTACCTTTTCAGGCACCTCTTTGTCACCTACCTTTTCTAATTCTTCTGGAGCACCATTGACCTTATCACTAATCTTTTCAGCCTTTTCAGGAACACTACCGACTTCTTCACTAACCTTCTCAACAGCTTCTTCAGCACCACCGACTTTCTCACTATCCTTTTCTACAGAGGCATCATCCACTGGAGGAGTAACAACAACTTTCACTTCACAATCTCCAGGTTTAACGATTTCCTTGGTTTCCTCATCCACTTCCATCTTTTCTTCAGGGTCATCTTTGACCTCAGAATCCATCTCTACAGGAACTTCCACCTCACTTTTTTCCGCCTGAGCATTAGAATCTGACACAGATTCCACCTTATCTTCCACCTGTTTTTCTGCTTCCTTCTCTACAAGCTGTTCATCTAATTTTGCCCTTTTACCATCAGCATTTTCTTCTACTGGTGCCTTTCTCTTACCACATATTTGCTTAGAAATGTCATCAAAAGATGTGATCACAGGAAAACTCTCTCGTGTGCAATTCCCCAAGTACGAATTTCCATCCCTGCTTAACATTATCACCACCAATCCAGCCTTATGAGCAGCACAGGCAGCTAAGAGATAAAATCAAATATTTCTCATTAGTCAAAATAGCCAAAAAGGTAATGACCAAAAAATCTTATAAAAATCTATGAAACTCCATTTTTGCAATCATTCATAACTATACATTTTTTGGAAAGGAGTTGGTTAACACAATGAATGGATAAAAGTTGAATCAAATATTTCAACCAATGCAATTTGTAAACTTTCTAGCATCTTTAACTTCCAACAATATTTCCTTTTAATTTGTCTAACATACAAATGTAGTTTTCACGCTGGCAAATATAAATAAGATATCGAATGAAATAAAACTTTGAACAAAAATTGAACGTTAAAATCAAATTAAATATTCATTACATCCAGAAATTTAATGTATATTATTATGAAAATCATCCAATACAAAAGTGAATAAATAGCAATTTCCGATTAACGAGTATTATCAATCTTAAATTTCTTCCAGACCCTTCACCCTGACATAGCTAAATATAGAACATAACCAAGACTTTAGAACTTATGGTTTTCTATGAATGTTTATTAGTCATGGTTCCAAGCTTAACATCATTTATTGTGTCCACCAAAATGTGATACTGTTGAAACCAGAAATAATTAATGACCTTGACTATACGTATAGTAGTACACTCCACCCCTGGTAACGATTGCAATAGCTGGTCTTTCTTCATAATCTGCATTATCATATTTCAATTATTCATTTGAAGGCATCTTGTTTAATTCATAGCAAGACTTCGGCAGTAGGCATAATGGAGAACTTACAAGGTTTTGCCACAGCCATTTCAAACCATGCATATTTAAGCAATATTGTTCCATAAATATACTTTTCTTATAACAGAGTTTTTATTAAATTGCAGTAAGCCGAGTATTTATTACACTGCAGTGAAGAAAACGTAGGGCATAGTTTCAAATGCAGCTTTCTGCATGCCATTTTTGAAGATGGGTTTCGGATGTCATATATGCTGTTGGGTTCCGATTTGGCTATGCTTCTGAGCAGTACGAACGACCATTAGTACGATCTCAAATCAAACAGTCATTTGTTAGCATTCCCTACGAGTCTACAGAAAATTCAGGGACATAATCTCTACATATTTGGTTGAAATTTGCCTTGGCAATGTCTCTAAGTAACCAGAATCATCTTCATTGGCATATGGGTACTTGTCCCTTAGGCTTCGCAGAGCCCTGGGGGCAAGAAGACAACAAGTACCATTATAATCAAATTCTTTTACTAATTTTAAGTTAAGATTTCGTATTGCACCAACTGTTGGAGAGTGGATGAAATCGTTACGAAACATTCATACCAAAAAACAGTAGCGAAAGTTTCTCGAGGAGCATGTTCCTTTCAAAATAAGCTAGTCAAATTTTCTGAGTTTAGATTGAAAAAAATCAGGCACAGTTTTTGACTACACAGCAGACACCATGACTTTGGTAACCAGTTCTAAAATACCTGACCACAATGACACCACATAACTTTAATTAATCAAGACTTTAATACTGATAATAGGATCACAAAAATTCCAATTCTAATTTCCAGTAATTTGATAGTTATAAAATAATTAGAAAAAAACGGAGGTATCTCCAAAAACAGTGATTCTCTCTCCATAAAAAAAAATCAGTTGGCAAGAATAAAACAGTTTTAGTGTTGCGACGTTCAAATATTTAGCTCAGAATACATGAGATGATCAATGCAGGATGATTTATTTTAACTACAAGACAGTTTGTCAGCATGCTACAAATACTACAAATTTAATTCATTGGGAAGCATACGAGTCGATAATGAAGTTACATACTGCCAAGATTACACCATCCACTACAGTCAAAGAACAGGGTTCATTTTTTAATTTAAACGCAAATAAATTGACTTGCGATTAGTGAAAAACTTGTCGCCGTATGATGAATATGAAAACTACAAAATAATACTGCAAGGACAAAGTATCTAACTCGGGCCCCCAAGGAGCCAGCCGGACACGCTCACCACTAGACCAACTGACCCTGTAGTAGTATAGGGGCTATTTTGGGATTATATAGCGCTTGTTTAAAATACCACTCGGAAATTAATTAACTACAGCCAAACTAAGGCCCATTCAATGGAACCACTATCAGTTCAGAGATGTGTTCGCCATTCCGATTGCCATAAAAAATACGGCATTGAAAAAGGCAGAGCAAGGTATGCGGTCTCCCCTTGTAAGATAAAATTGACAAGAACATATTACAGATGGCACTGCCCATATAATTTTGACATACATACAGTAAAACCTCTATACATCGTAAACCTCCATACTTCGTACCAACCCTCTGGTCCCGTAGGATTTACATGTAAATTTATAGGCATACCTCTCTATAGTGAACCTATTTATCTCGTAAAACCTCTATTTATCATAGCAACGAGACACCCCCGAGACGGCCTAACTACCTCCGCAAATCGTACCGAGACAACTAGAGACCATTAATGCAGCCGCGATAACGAACATGGAATGACATTTTCAGTGACAAATGTTTCACCCTTATTCTTTTCTTAAACACCTTTACTATAGGTACTGTAATTTTCACGTTAGCCATTAGTTAGGGCTATTTTGTTCCATATGAGAGCATACGTAACTGTAAATAAGAAAGAGGCAACCAACTATCCAAATCATTTTAACAAACAGTAAATGAAGACAGAACGCATCGTTTTCTCTCGAAACATGGTAAAAATTGCGCACTCGCTTTCTGTTATTTATGGCTTTATTTTACTGTAAGTGCTTACATACTTCAGTAAATAAAAGAGGCGACCAGCACAGCCTATAATCCCTTGCCGGCGGAAATATTTCAACTAACTTCACTCCCATCCATGGAGACAGAATTACTCAACCGCATTGCTACTTCCGCTTCTAAAATGAAAATATTTCATGAATTTATTGTGACTCGAAATAAATCAAATACAGTTTAAATTATTTTATTCCCATATTTCCCTGTGTAGCACTTTCTTACTACCGCCTTGGTAATTTTTTTGATGCTTTCGTGAATGATCGTAGTTTACAATTTATTGCGCTTAGCGACAGTCATGTGTCTTGTGTGCGTATTTATGCCGCGAAATCTGACTCTTCCATCGTGAGTCCGGGACGTCAATTTCTAGCAATACTGAACAAGCATCACTCCATGCACGACAATGTTAGGTGAAGGAGACAGCAAATTAGCTGATACATGGTAGAGCAATGAAATTTTTTACCGTCGCCGCCACATTCTGAAGTAATTCGCCCAGCATTCTCACCAGGAAATCACGTCGTTTCGCAGACCTAGCGTTTCTTCGCGCCCTCGACAGAGTTTTTCTTCGGAACTCTACGAGCATTGTATTTCAGAGAAAGGGAATTCGACGAAATTTTCAAAATTATGCTCAATTTCTTGTTTATTTTTTGCAATAGTCATGAGTTTATTCATTTTATTATAATCTTAAACAAGGCATATGTTTTAAGAATGATAAATCAATTTTCTAAAATATATTGTAAGGAGTATTTTCAATTATTTGCCATAAAATATGAAAACATGAAAATTACTTAATTATAAGCTGATGATGGATTCGACAAATAAAACAAGGCGGCTGCTTGACATTACCACATAATTAGCAATTTTCCGAGCCATCGACAAGGGTAGGGAGAAGAAAGATGTAGCAGTGACCTTTGGAATACCATCATTCACCCTGACATCTACTTTAAACGACTGAGGAAAAACAGAAGAAACTACATACGTAGGCTGCACATTTAAAAAAACTCAGGCAGTGAAATAAGAGGATGAAGGAATTATGTTAAGAAATATAAAACTTGTGTACTTCCCTCCAAACACTTCTATTAAATTACAACCCTTAGACCAGGGGATTATTTCTTTGGTCAAAAGGCATTATCGAAAACAGCTAGTGATTTATTTGTTATGGAGAGTGGATAGTGAAAATGACATTAAAAGTGCTCATGGAACATCCTTCAGACCATGCACAGGCTGAGCTTTTTGTGGAAGAAATTAGTATCATCAATTTTTGAGAAATACTTCAAGGCAGGGATCACAGGTGGTAACAAACAGGAAGAAAGTGAGATATTTGAGAATGAAGCTACAGAGTAGGATAAAATCAACAAAATAGTTGACACAAATTCAAAATTTGAAGACTTTGTAAATGTTGATAATGATTTATTCATATGTTCTCCACATGAGTGGGAAGATAGTGGTGAAGGAGACGTACATATATTGCAGGATACCGGAAGAGATGGATTTAGAGGAAGATGTTGATAATGAGGAATCAGTTACAGTTCCCAACAAAAAAGAGATGAGGATTCATTGAACGTAATTGAATGGTTTTTATTAAGCATGGAGGAATGCGATTGTATTCAATAGAATTGAAAACATTATTTCGAAAGAGTTTGAAAAAAGTTTAAGCAAACCCAGTAACTAATTTCTTTCCTAAAAAGTCCTCTTGAACAAGTTACTTTTACCTTTGTGTAATCATTAAATTGTAAATATATGTTCACTAATGCATGTGTGTATGTTTAAATATGTTAATAAAATGGTGCATATCACTAAAACCTCTGTATAGTGAACCTCCATACATCAAATTGCCCCAATTTTGGTCCCCTCCATTTTGATGCAAAGAGGAAAGAGGTTTTACTGTATATACATTTTCAAAGAAGAAAAAAATTCAAGCAAGGCACCCTAATGTAGCCATTGGCCAGCTAAAGAAACCAACCAATAAATAGCCAGTGGAACCCTAAATTAACAGAAAATAGAAAAGGAATTATGTACAAAAACTGAGTACCACCAAAATGAAAATGATCATCCTCATGAAATTGCTAGCATACATTCAGATCAAATCATTCCTCTTCCGAGCACTGTT
The DNA here is from genome assembly GCF_921293095.1 of Ischnura elegans. Taxonomy (NCBI): domain Eukaryota; kingdom Metazoa; phylum Arthropoda; class Insecta; order Odonata; family Coenagrionidae; genus Ischnura; species Ischnura elegans. Next base: position 71,284,942 of record NC_060256.1, read on the forward strand.
GACCATTGAAACTTCTCAAATTTTGATGAAAGTTTGTGAAATGCTCATCTCTCCCAATAAAATTGCGATTCAACAATTTTTGAAATATTGGAAAAAAAAGAATGCAAATTTTCTTAGCTGATGTATCAATACCATGAAATATCCTTTAGCACTTAAAAATCCTGTATTGAAGTTACCACTCCTCACATCCACATTAAAAATATTTTACAATGAAATGCCAAACCACCTAATGAACACCTCAGGTGATGCAATTCTGAGCACCCTTCCACAGTGGACATTTCTGTAGCTCTTACATCATTTACCATAAAACAGTGCCCAACAATTGGACTAGCGACAAAGTGACTAAAAACAGAAGCTTTGGAAGAGTGATGCATTAACCTTTTCCCTACTGTACACGTATATATACGTGTGGACGTTTCCTGACCCGGGAGACGACGGGCGTATATATACATGTGAGATTTTCCCGGCCAGGAGATCGAAAGCCGTATACAGTAAAACTTTGATTTTACGCAGTTGGAGGGACCGAAATATGGGCACTGTGTAAAATCAAAGTGTGTAAAATCAAGAGTTGGCATTGAGGAGAAGTATAGTTTCAGGATAACTCTTGCTCATTATTTTTAAAACCCTTAGTCATACACTTTTGAATAGTTCTCATTTGAGCCAGAACCAGATCCAGAAAAAGTCTCATATGTGAGGCTTTACGGTAAAAGAGCATGAAATCCTTTTCAATCGCTTCAGATATATGTTTCCTGGATTCAATTACTCATTTGGAGGTAATGAAATGAAGCCTAATAGGTAATCTTATTTACTCACAAGCAACACCCCAGATGACGTATTACCTTTAGAGAAACAACGATGCATTCCTGAACATTGTTTCCCATGGTTGAATAACATGGTAGAATTGCTAGCATTTCTGGCACTAAGATTACTTCTGTTACCCAGGAGAAATGTCGGAATGGCGATACTAAATGCTCGCAGAGAAGCTAATTTTCGAAAATATTCTCATTAAAAGCAGTTTGCAGGAAATCCGTTTAACCACCTGCAGGCAAACAAAGATTGGAGATTGAAGAAATGAGATATCTGAGAATAGTCATCCAAATTAACCCCATTAACATGGAGCAAAATTTTGCTAATACATCACAAAGGCTGTGGGCCTGGGTTCAAGTCCTGGCAGTAGCAGAAACTTATAAGAGATGGCCCTATCCCTACTAGAGAGTAATGTGGAGGGCACTTCCAGTGCACCACTCTGTCCAGCAGATGGGACGTTAAGCCCTCATCCCTTTAAGGCCTATCATTACAACCTGGCTAATGCCAATTTAGGGTTCCTATCCCCCCAGCCCTTACTTCATGGCGCTAATGACCCCAGCTGTCAGTTACCTCCTTCCAAATAGCATACCATAGATAATATGGAGCACATAGGACCCGGGATATTCGGAAATTCAGATTTTTCCGGTGTTTAGATCACTTTTTAAAAGTGAGCTATTTAAATAACCGCGCAACTACCGTCATGCCGCCAGTGATGAATAAAAAAATTATTAATAGTCCAGAACAATCTTCCTTCTTTATAATTTTTACGCATTAAAAAAGCATTTTCCCATAAAAATTTAGCATTAGTAGATAGAATCTACCGGGTATAGCTTCTCTGTCGGCATTCTTCCGCGAATTCAGCGCCGGGACCTTCGACTCAAGCCGTGTGACTCATCTTAACGTAATATTTTGCATCTGATAACAACAACGGACACTATTTGTATTTCGATTTAATGGTGCTAAGCCATTCCTGAGTTTAAAGGGACTGCCTTATCACTCACGTCTTGAATTTTACTTCAATGATTACATGACGATTGACGACGCGAGTTATTCTCAGAGGGCATTAACTCCCGTTCCGTTAAAAATAAACGCTTGCCACCTAGCGGAGTTAAGATAATAGCTATTCAAGTTCCAACCATGTTTCATTTAAACCCACTGAAAATGAGATACAAGTTGAATAAGCCCTGATAAGCGCGCCGCGCAATCAACTTTCCCTCGCCTCCATTCGTCTCGCAGATGGGTTAGCCCGCGGAATGAGACAACGCATGCTGCTTTTACCATCGTGATGAATCACCATCGACTTACGTCCGTATTAGAAGTACGACTGTCTTTTTTGTATCACCTTGGAAGCCAAAATTTTGGCACGGGAGGATTTTTAACGGCTAATTTCGCCGTTAGATTTCGCTGGGGCGAAGGAAAACATAGCGTTCGCAAAATTCTAGAAAACCTTCCATTAGGGATAGATATTCCGTTGTTCATAATTCCGGATTAACGACCATCTACTGTAATTAAAATAAATATGTTATAAACAGCGTCGATCAATAAGTCGAATAATAAACGAAAGGTGATAATGTTAATATCTTCGGCGATCATCTGTCTTAATCACGCATACACGGCGGTAGCCGTATATTTTAGGTTTCGATATCCTTCTACGGCAAATTTTAACTAAGAGCGATATTTGCGTTCGTAAAGGAGCCTGAAATATAACTGAGAGGTCGTAGGGGGAAGCAATAATTAGATTCGCGATGTTTTTAGTTTCACGCTCAACAGCGCGACGTCATTTCAACCGTTCTTGTATTCATTTTTGCAACTCATTGAGACGAATAAATAACCTTACTTCATATTGCTCCAGTCGGGATTTTCAAAACAATTCGAAAGACAACTGCGTAAAATCAAGATTAGCGGCCTCTTTGGGGCTGGGGTTATGCTGCGCAAAATCGAAAAACTGCGTAAAATCAAGAAAAGATGTAAAATCGAAGTTTCACCATTGGAATTCCCTATGCTTTCAGGCCGGACTTGAGTGTCGCTGCGTAAAAACGAGACTTGATGTAAAATCAAAGTGCGTAAAATCGAAGTTTTACTGTATATACGTTTTCTAGCTCCCCCCCTTTTAGGACGGTCGTGGGTTTACGACGTCTTTGTCTCTGGACCCAATGCTTCGGGGTTTAGGATTAACCCTCTGAATCCAGGAGCAGGTACCCGGACCCTTCGTCTTTTATAACCCCTCTCAGCGGTACGGGACAGCGGTCATTCAATTGTTTATACAGTCAATTTTCGAAATAAATATTTGTTCATTTATCAAGAAATATACACTAAGAATTGAATTATTTGTCTTTAGAGCAGTGTTTACAATTTTTAAACGAAATTCTACGACAAATATTAACTTATATCTCGAGTTATGTATAAACATCAACATGGAAATTGTTGCTGCGTTAAATGTGTTAATAATGACCTTAGAACTTCGTTTAAAATTTGACAATGCTCAGATAAAAATGAGGAATTCAATTCAAAGTCTGTAATTTACGTGCAAGCAACAATTATCCATTTGCTAAATACATATAAGCAATACATAAGTTGACCACGAACCAATGCCGCAGGTATGGTTGTAAACCCGGAAAGGAGGGAGCACAACTACTCTCGGAGTCCGAGATAATGCGAAGTCCCTGCGTGGAGGGGTCGAAAAAGGTTCAGCGAGACGCTTCTTAATGAATGCCCTCCAAAAATTTCCGTACCACGAGAAAGAAGTCTCTTGGGGCTCAGTACAGCAGTCATGCTAAGACGAAAACTCTGCCGTCTCGAAAGGGTTAATAAAGATGTTTGACCTCATGCTGTTATCCTGATTAAATGAATATTAAGGGATATCACTAAATATCATCCATAGAGTACATCCATAGAAATATGCTCTTAAATAAATGTTGACTAACAATTCTATTCAAGATATTAAATTTATTATATACAAAGGCAAAATACAATTTTGCCATTTTAATGACAGGTATTTTTCACATGTATGCCGCTATTGTGTTATAGTACTTATTGCCTGTGATGTCATTAGTGTTTTTTTATCAGTAGAATATTGTGGATTCATGTCACACAGATATCATTATAATAAATCTAAAATGAATTTCACTACTTTGAGCAGGAATGGATGGATCCAGGATTTGTTTCCAGATCCAGATCGGATACTTGATTTCAGGTGTCGAATCTTCGGATATTTTGTGAGTCAAATGTTTTTTTTTTAATATCGCGCTATACAATGAAGTAATTATACAAGTTTCTTCAGGGTACATACAATAAAAGGAAAGCTGTTTAGATTGTCATACACATTTTAGTACCTTCAAAATTCCCTTACACATGTTTTCTCCAAATGTTGTCACTTTCTCATTGCAATAGGGTAGTTTCCTTCATCAATGAAAACAATAGGCACTGAATGTGATTTGCTAACCACCATTAGTGTTTTCATTATATACAAATTATTTGGATTTAGAAATCCGTTTAGACGAATGTTAATGGCCAATTTTAACCTCATTTGTAAAAGGCCAGATTGGCGGCTATGTGATGCCACTCCACGTGACGTCACAGGGACCTAGATGCTATACGAGTAGTCAGCAGTTTTACATCATCTGAGATTAACAATGCATGCATGAGGCACAGAGCTCAGGGAAACATCTCTTGATAATCACCTATTAAAATTGCCTACAGCCGGAAAGTTTCCTTTTTTTGATAGGGTATTAATAATCCTTATTTAAGCCAAGCGCTACCTGCTAGCTGGGTACTATGCTACCTGCTAGCAGCCTGCATTGTAGCAGCACTTAAAGCCTCGCCCCAAGGTCACCTCACACAGCAGCAGCGGGAACCAGAAATAAGTCACATGGGCTTTTCCCAGCATTTATACTTAGACATTGCGTTTATGTGCGCTTGAAAATTTTCACTTTTCATTTAGGCAATAAAAAATAATAGGAAACCACCCTATGGCAGATGCTTCAGTATTAGTGAGGTGGATTTTGCTATTCCTCACAATATATTTACGCCAGTGTGTGCAAACGGCACAGAATGAGTTCTCCTTATCCAAGTAAAAATTTTTCCACGCTATGAAAAACATATTTATAAATATAGTTAATAATTAAATTAAATTGTAACTTCACAACTTGCAACACAATTAAGGGTAATATAGACTTCGACTTCGGCGAACTTCAGTGCGAGACGACCACTCAGTGAGGGATTGGGCAAGTTTGTGAAGGAGAGTTGGAGGGGAAGGAATGCACTCCCCCTGTCTTTCAAGCAACAAGGCTATAAGGCTGTTGTAAATAGAAAGCTTTGTGTCAATCAATTAGAGCATAATAAACCTAAATACACCCATGCCTCGCATAGCACAATTATAATTACTGCAATTTCGATGTAGCACAAATCCGTTCCTCTGCGAAGCATCGTAATGCAGTGTAGCCTAGTCAAAAAACTTTAATGCTCTCATGATAAAACGTGAACTTGCGCTAAGTAGGCAGGAAATTGCTATCATTTTATGCATATTAATAGTATTGCTTGCCTCAGATTTTCTTTTTTGTTTACATATTAATCGAAATCCATTGTTGAGCACCGGCCAAATGCATTACTTGTCATGCGGTCCAGATGGCCAGCCTACCGAAGTAATTTATCTTGTCTCCTTAACAGAATGACAACAGTTAATTTAGATCATTACTTAAGCGTGGAGCTATAGGAAATGAGTTTTTTTAAAGCAATATGGTTTGAGACGTAATTTTTGCCGTCATAGGTTATTGGGCGATTGACTACCAGGCAGAGGGTCCATACTAAAGCCTTCAAGGTCATCCCTAATAACAGGGGAGAAATGGAGCTGTGGCAGAGTTGCATATGAATAGCATCAACACATAAAAGGGTCCACTATAGTCTCAAACACAATTGCTTCATTCCCTCCCAGCAGTCTTAAGCCCTCTGCGTCTCAGGAATACAGTGCAGCAGTAGGTGATTTTGATAGAGCCATACAGAGTAAAATCCAACAGAACAATGGCAATAAATAGGAATGTGGGTAGAAAAATCAAGAAAAACCATAAACCTAGAAGAGGAATTGAAAGAGGTCAGTTTTCTGGGACATCACTCTAATGGGATATCGTTTCATTGAAGTGGGAGGGTGGCTCTGAAAATTGAAATCGCAGAAAATTGAAAATCCCAGTTCATCACCACCACCCCACCCTCACCATGCAACCCTCCCAGATGTAAAAACCTGAAAGATATTCATTCCCCCGATGCCTCCTGGTATTTCCCTCTACCTCTGCTTAAGACGCGTCCAACATTCTGGTTACCCAGATACGCTCACTTCCCTAGTCACGGAATCAGAATCTCCATTCCTTTTTGGCTCTAGTGCATTGTCCTCAACGAACTTGAGAGATAAAGTGCTAATAAAACCAGAGAGGGAACTATTCTTGAACAATCAAGAAAATTCATTTAAGGGCACATGTGAAAGTCAGCCGTAATTATTTTCAGTATACTGTAACTTGAACCATACTTTCGAGGGGGAAAAGGTCGCTTTATTTCCATTTTTTGCTTCATGCATGTTTTTTTTTCGCTTTGCTCATCTTAATCAGAATTTCCATTATCATTTATTCATCCCTATCAGGATATTTTTATGAATTATGAATGTGATAAGTTATTGTGAAATACATTTTGGTGAATTCTAGCAGGCCAATTTTTAATCGATCATTCCCTGTGCAGGACAGCTGGAATTTTCATTCAAACGACGACTCAAGTGTGTATTATCATTACATTGCAAATACATGTTCACTTATGCATGCATGTATGTTTAAAAACATAAATATAATGGTTTGAGAGACAGCATTGCCTTTCATTTCCAAATGATATGAAGAAACTGCCAAACACAACCCTCTCTATAGTGAACCTCCAGACATAAAACTGCCCAAATTTTGGTCCCCTCCATTTTGATAAAAAGAGGTTTTACTTTATATATACAGGCGGTCCTTGACTTTCGTACACTCGACTTTCGTACAATTCGCACTTTCGTACATTCAAAATTGACACCTTTTACTCGACTTTCGTACACTAAATTCGGACTTTCGGACGCTGGTCTGTAATTTTTTTAAAATTCCCGCTAAGTTTATTGCGCATCCCAACATTCAATTGTTTCAAATTGCAGTATTGGCAGTATATGCGAACAATATGAACGTATATAATGAAGGGAATTGTTGGTAATTGACTCTGATCTAGGTGATTTATTTCGGAGAGAGACTGCCTGCTGTTGGCTCCTTTATCAAGAGAAGAGGAAAGCCTTCATTGAAGATATTTTTCAAAAGAAGTTTACTAGACATCATCGAATAGCTTTCAATAAAACTAGTAAGACCTTCTTTCTAATTGTGTTTTTTCGTTTGAGTGCTGTTTAATTCATGTAAACCTTCAGCAACAATATTGCACGACATATCACCCGAATTCCGTTTGTCTTTTGTCTTTTTTGAATAACATGCGGAATATACGCGATCACGAATGTCACCTGCCAAACATCGAATTTTGGTGTAAAAATTAAAAGGTATCCAGAGTGCGGGTTCAACGAATACATATTTTTATGCTACTTGATATGTCCTTTTATTTATAGTGGACGTAATAAGTGGAATGTCAACTTAAACGCCAAGAGGAAGTTTCACTCGATAGCCAACGGAGTTCTTGTTTTTTAAACTTATATTTGCATTTTCTGCGTATTTTCGAAATAAATTATATGATTTGAGGAGTTTTATTAATATATTATTAAAATTAAGTCAATTGAAATGAATTCCGTGAAAAAAAAGGTTTTAGTACGTAAATTCCGCTCTTTTGGAACGTAACCCCTAATTAGTATGGAAGTCAATGGTTCGACTTTCGTACAATTCGACTTTCGTACAAGTTTTCGGGAACGCATTGTGTACGAAAGTCGGGGACCGCCTGTATAATACCTCCCATAATTAAATGCTAACAATGAAGGGATGAACTTAACTGGACAACACTACTGACCTGAATTTGCGACACCCCACTAAAAAATACATATAAGAGCCAAAAATTTAAATCTCATACTCACTTGTAGCATTGTGAGTTAAAAAGGCTACTTTATCGGCCGGGCTATCCACCTTCTTGCAGAGCTCCCGAAAGCTTTCCGATTTTGCAGGAGGGTATTCACTGCTCTCAAAACACCCTGAAATAAGCTAAAGAAAAAATAATTATTAGACATGCTATTTATATAACTCCATAAAATGCATCTACATATGTACATGAGGTATTCATAAAATGCATTGAGTTAAGTAAAACTTCACGTTCTTGGTTAACTTGATAAAATTACAATATGGTGCTAGTGTTTGGCTACTCCTCAGTTAAACAATTAAAAACTCAATCACAGGGTTGTACTTATCATTGAAAATTACATTTAAAAACATTGTGTAATTGGAAAGTGCATTGCCTATGCACAAAGATTGTCATTCCCTTATTAAATCATGGTTCTACAGTAGAATCATGATTTAAGGTTTTTCAGGGGGGACAAACTTTAAAACACTAAATGAGGACCTGCCATTTTTTTTCAGGTTTTAGGGTCTGTAATGATTGAAATGGCTTTTTATGAATAAAAAATATTATTTTACCTAACTAAAAGGTGCTGCATGCAGCAAAAAATTCATTGATTAAGTGTTTTCAGCCCTATGAAGGTTGGATAATACTTTTCAGGAATCAGCTAAAAAGATGGGAAGTAAAAATAAGTAATGAGAGGATGACAATTGTTTTAAAGAAATATTTTAAGAAAATTATAATATGCATCAACTGAAAAGCATTCCCACACGGAATATTATTATAGAAATTAGTGATTCCATTTTTACGTACATTTCAGTGGTCTCGATGAAATTTTAAATTTTTTTCTGTAAAAGCTACATGTAGGTGACTAGCATTTCTAATATAATAAGAAAAGGTGAAAGTAGGTACTCGAAAAATCACCATTGCATCTATAAAGATGAGTGAAATAAAGGGACAGCAGAAGATCGCTAATTCCGAAATCTAAACCTACCTAAATCTACCGAATATCTAGTAAAAGGGAGGTTTTCTGGAATTATACCAACTTCATGTTATCTGTTGCCTCGGCAAAACAAGGGATTTATGAGCCTTTAAAAAGCCTCCCATGCGCACATTTTGGATTTCGAGGTCATCCAAAAAAGGAGAATCTTATTTCTAGTATGCGTACAAGTCGATAGCGATTCAACTCGATGATGGCACCAGATTCGTTGTAATATATCCACGGCCTCATGCAGGTCGAATGGAACCGGGAGAAGTTGTTTACGCGGCGCGCTGAACACCTTGACTCCAACTCACCTTGTTTCTCGGCAACTTTTAGTGAAATTTGGTTGGACCATGAATAACGATTAGCTTAACTTTAAGTTAAAAGAAAAGGTTTAATCTTCAACAAAACTGGATTTCATCAGAAAAATTGTCAGTGCCTCTGGAGTTTGGCAATTTCGTCAGGGTTACGATGTCGAAGTTAACCACCAAGGGATACCTGCCGGATTTTCGTATTTTTCGCACTCATCTATTCTATCATGAGTATGCGGTGATTTTTTTCCAGCATGAGCAATTTATTTAGAGTCAGGGACCGTGATAGTTCGTCAAAACTCCAATTGTCATTCTCTTTTGACATTAATTAGCACCAGATACATATTTTTGAATCAACATCGATATCAACCAGCCGCATGTCAGTAAATTGGCTCCGGGATATCTAAATTACGATGTAAAGTAATGTTGTTCCACAGGGAAAGAATGCTCTCACTCACGGTCATGACAGGGGAAACACTTCGTCTGTTCTTTCGCTGTTCCTCCGTGGAAACTGACCTTGGAATGGATTACAGAAAGAATCTTCTAGTGAACTGCACAATTGATATTGGGCCTCCTCTTTCGAAAAGAGGAAGTAGCCGACTGGAAAAATATTGGGCTAATAGTGGACTGCCCGTAGGGAGTAGAGTTGAAAGGGGCATAAGCCATCAATTGAAAACATTACGAGAAAACATTATTGTAGCGGCCCTCGGAGGATAACTCGTGTCATCAGTCGTCACGTATCATCGAAGTCAAGTTCAAGAAGTGAAGGATAAGGTAGTTCGAGGTTATTAAGGGATGACTTTGCTCCATTAGATCGGATCTGATACAAAAAGTGTCTGGTGTTTGGATCAGAAGGGGAGCGAAACATTACGAGATGACAAATCATCCAGCTTGCAAGTTTAAGGTCGCAGCGCTGAACTCGCGGAAGAAAGCAGTTGAAGAAGCGTTCCCCGGTAGATTCTATCGAATCTTGGTAAACTTTCATGAGACTGTTCTTGTTGATGAGCATAAATTCGAAGATTTGGATGAACCGTCATGAAAAAACGTTAAATCGAGCAAAAAAATCTTGAGCGGGACAAATTTTTTCGACCATAAATGCGGAAAAACGCAAAATGCGGAAACACTAAATACGGATAATTTTTACATTGTCCTAATAGGGAATGAATCGGGACCAAAAAAAATAAACGCTAAATGCGGAAAAACGTTAAATGCGAAGACATTAACTCCGGATCCGACTGTATTTCTTTAAAAACAAAGCCCTACATTAAACTGCACCTCGGTCAGTTTCATCTGCTATTCTCCATCAGTATGTTCCTTATTTTCATTCATAATTTGCAAATTCAATGCTTCGTCCTAATTCACCAAAAGATAGCAATATCGAGTGAGATTGGGAACATTTTCTCTGAAATGAAGTCTTCAGTTGCTGATACAGTGATAAATATGGCAGCCCATCAAACAAACTTTCTACTACACTCATAGCAACCAAGCTTCTCATTCAGTGTACTGGCAGTGCTCCAAAATCTTAAATGAGCCCAGCGATGGACATGATTAAATATTATTTTATCACTTATGAGGCAAATTTTCTAAGTTACAATAACCTGTAGTGCTACAATTTTGCTATAGAGATAAAATAGTAAAAAAGCAGAAGATAACTTTATTTCTCATCACTAAAACTAAAACTGATCACAGAGAATGAATAGAGAGAGTCAGGGCAGAAATTAGCAGAAGTATATTATGTGTGTTTGCTAACTGTAGGAGATATAGCTTAAAATAATTACAAAATGGCAGCATATGTTTTGCCTCTTCATGTAAAAGCAATACATAGTTCAATACATGGATCAAGAAGTTATTGAATCCAATAAAAAGCATCTTAAAAGAATATTACAGATTTTGTTACGAAAAGATGATGGAAGAAATAAATTGAAGTTGGTTTGAGTAGTGCATTATTAATTACAGGAAAATAATTGACAAATTCTGTTCTTAGGGTATTGCTTTTGCTTGCTAGCATGTGACATATTTTTCATATCAAGATGGAAAATGTTGATATAACCCTTAAGGTTAAATTATTATCCAATATCCTGGTCTTGTCTTAAGGCCGCTTTACACGGTGAAAGATCATTCGAAAGATCTTTCGAAAGATCTTTCGAAAGATCATTCGAATGATCCATCATTCACCGTGTACAACGGAAATTTCCTGGAAATTTCCAGCGTGAATGATCATTCGAATGAACTTTCAGGCCTGTTCTAATTTGCTTGAATGATTTCCGTGAATGATATGAGCGCACGGCGTCCATCTTGCCATTGGCATCCACCTCTGAATTTTAATATTTTATATTAAAACTTCGGAAGCATAGTAACCCATGAAATAGCTCAAATAATTAATATGTACTTTGAGAGAACATAAATTCACAAACATCAACTGTCTAAAGTCAGTAATTTGGAAATAATATTTCGGATAGTTAATGAATAAAAACGTCGTTTTTCTCCTCGATTGCGTCTTTATGTTGTTTAATTTACAATTATTAAACTATAGTTCATTATTTGAGCGCTAAAGTTTCGGGTCAGAGTCCCAATTAATCACACAATATCTGTTTATTCGGTGAACACATTCCAGCCAACACGAGCCGCTACGTTATCTTGGCTCACCTATGGGATCACAATATTGCCTATCTCTAATCATTCAAGGAACTCACCCGAAAGAAATTTCGAGCATGTCCTAATTTGCTTGAATGATTCCGTGAATGATATGAGCGCATGGCGTCCATCTTGCCATTAGCACCACCTCGGAATTTTAAGATAATATGTATAAACTTTGGAAGCATATTAACTCATGTGATAGCTTAAATCATAAATATTTACTTTGAAAGAAAGTAAATTCACAAACATCATTCCTCAAAATTGAGTAATTTGGAAAAAACATTCCGGATTTTTAAAGTTCAAAATCGTCGTTTTTCTCTTCGATTGCGTCTATATTTTGTTTGATTTACAATTATCAAACTGTATTCAATGATTTGAACGCTAAAGTTTGGGGTGAGACTGCCAATTAATGACAAAATATCTGTTTATTCGGTGAACACATTCCAGCCAAAACGAGCCGTGACATCACATTGGCCCACCTAGGGAGTCACAATCTCACGGGGTTGCCTATAATTCAAGGGGCAAACCCTATAAGTTAGCCCATGAATATCACAGTCCACTTTCTTCCCCTGCTTCGATAGCAAGCACTGAGCCAACTTCATTGTAGAAAGTATGAGGATGCTGAAGCGCATTCTTTCGAAAATAGAACAGGTCGCTTCCTTTTTTCTCTTCACGTTACCTTTCTTTTCTCGCACAGGAATGACCTTTGTTCGACTACATTGTAAAGGCTGTGTACACGAAGGAACCCCAAACATAAAAACTCATGGTCGACCGGCCTTCAACCTTGAGGAGCTTTTGCTGTATGCTTATTATGTTCTTTTTTTATGGGAGCTGGACGCTGCGGCATCAATACGGGACTGAGATAGGATTTTTCTGAACGAGTAACAATGTGCAGTTTTTCCCCAAATTATATTTTCACTAACTTTATAATTTAATGAATCGGGAGGGAAAAGACCTCGGGCAGCCATTTGAAGAGTAAGTTCCCTTATGATCTTGTTACAGAGCACACTATCTTGAAGCATAATCATCTTTGCTCTGCAGCGAAAACAACCAATTATGTACTTCGTTACGGGAGTACAAAACGCACGATTTATTAAAGTGGTTTTCCGCTGTCAATACGTATCGTTCTAATTCCTCTCATTACTTAGTGCGTCATACCCCACCGAAAGTCAAAGCAATACCAAAGTATATTGAATCGCACATGTAAACAAAGCGTTCCATCGTCTGCGAGCTCCTAAACAAATCATGTGGTGAGAAACGGTCGGAAATATCGTTAGAATCGAAATACACTATCGATAGTCGCACCAGTGCGCATCGTTTCAGTGCAGAACTTTCACCGAAATCTTTCACCGTGTATAGCGGTACCGGCGAATGAATTTCTTGCGAATGATCATTCGAATGATCTTTCGAAAGATCTTTCGAATGATCTTTCACCGTGTACAGCGGCCTTTACATTCATTTGCACGAATGATCAGGAGTTGACTCAATCTGTCACAGCTGAATCTGAGAGTTGGGGTTTAACTTATCCCCAGATAGAATAAGAAGGTATGAATTTGCTACGAGGTGGGCTTTATAACGTAACAATTAGCAGAAACATGCGGAAGAGGTAATAGAAGAAGTACTTCTGCCTATGGCACAAGCTTGCTTGAGTCGAAACATTTAACTTCCACTTGACAGAGTGACATTACCCTATGTCACTACTCTAATCTTTCTTGTTACAACCTTTTCCAATCCACGTTCAATATTTCTTGCCTTATCTATTTATAACAGCATTACCAACTGAAGATTAACTCCCTTGCTAATAAGTAATGGATCACCAGATGTGCACATTCGCTTCTGAGGTCCACAGTACAGATCATACAAGAAATCAGTATATGTTGAACTGCCTAAATAATTAGTTGTAGTTTTGAAACACAGGGGCATTTTTTTTAGCTAAGCACTGACCTCAACAATTTAAATATTTCGTCACAACTACAAATAGATGATTCTTATATGGACATGAACATTCTACAATCAATGTCATCTTCAGTCAAGAGAAGTGAGGCAAGGGCAAAATCACAAATGCCTTTACATAGAAAGATTTCATGTTGTAAAAAACACATTGTACATTGGTATCAGCTGAGGGGAAAATAGTTTAAGAGGCTGGCGATGAGGAGGGTCTACTTCCACAAGCGCCAAGTGAGCATACCTTTCCCTCAAAGAATGATTAAGGTTCTCTTCAACTTTGAAAAACCTGAGAATTGTCAACAAGCAGATTCAATTGTTTAAGGGACAAAAGAAATTGTCTTGACTGGAAATATATCCTGTTTAAATACTCGCACCATACCCAAGGAAGTGCAACACAATTAAATAGAAGTTTCATTGTTTCCATTGACATTAAGTTCAAGTGGAAAAATAAATTGTACCTTAACATAACTTTCATTAAAGAAAAATGTATCATCTTAACTATATGATAGATGCTATGCTACAGTGAAATGTACAGCTCCAAAGTTCATTCCAAATAGTAACCGTACAGAAGGCAACAATTACTAAAATCCTTCTACATTACAACTTCCAGGGTCTCTATTATTCCTTTTTTTCCTTATCTCCTTTCCATCAATAACAAGCTTACAAAAAATTCATGCAAAAAACAACACTGATACGCAAAAGCAAGCAGTACCTTCCACCACATCTTTCCTCTACCTTCTGTTTGATGAGCAAGGCAAGACATGATGCAATATGTATAAGAACCTTGTAAAACATATGATAACTAACCTCTGACATATCCCCATCTATGGTGTTTGATATCAAGCATTTCTGAGATAATTCCATTCCAGATGAATAGAGATAGATCTTTTTTCCTTCCTCAGACCACTTCTTAAAAGCAGGAATAACATCAGGGAACACACTGCAATAAAAAAATTATACATACAAAATCTGAAATACAGTGGAACCTCGTTAAAGCGAGTACGGGCTATAGCGACACCCCCGCTATTACGAGAGATAGCCGATGCACCGTCAATTGACCCTATAATAAGAGTGTTAAAAATTTCATTTTTACGAGACCCTTTCGGTGTTGGCTCTCGCCATAGCGAGGGTTTCACCGCCGGAAGACTTTCATGAAGACTCCTTAACCTCTGTAATTGCTAGCGATCTGTCAGAAATGAAGTTAATGGAGTGCTCAGTCTAAAATTTATGTGGTAAACTGTCGTTCGATAAATATAACGATGACGAAACAATGCTTTGCATGATTTTTATTCAGTGCGGCGCATATAAATTGTTTGAATAGTTGGTCGTTATTTGAGTATGGAAATTTAGTGATGCAAAAAAACATCGCCTTTCGTCTGGATTTATGCTTACGTTTATCGGATAGATGTTTATCTGTCGCCGCACCACTCCTATTCCTGTATATCTGTTCGCAACAGGTATATTGGCTATTATTTGCTCCACCTCCGGTAAAGCGACAATTCGCTATAGCGAGTGTTTATTAGTGCACCGTGGGGTGTCGTTATATCGAGGGTTCACTGTACCTTAGTTGTGATATACAAAGACCCAATTCTTAAGGATATGGACTTTACTAATTACAGTGGAAGATTGGTTAAACATATGCAGATAATAAATGGAAAATTGCTCCCTATAAGTCGTACACATAATACCTGAAGGTTAACCCTTTCACTGCCGTGAATGTACCAAGTACGTTTGCAAGGCAGACTGCTGTGAATGTACCTTTCCTTCCTCCCTGCCATGCACTCAGCACTTTTGCCGCACGTAAGGGGTGGGTTTTTGGAGATTGAGCAGCAGCAAAAGAGTTATGGTAGATGCCCATCAAAATCCCATTTCACTCATACTTACCGCTCTTCTTTAGTATTGGTGCTATTTCACAGATAAATAAGAACTGTGTATGCCATTAATTGTGTATATGTATACAATTTTGTAAATGAAATATCTCATAATTATTGGTGCTTTATTCCAAAATTGCACATCATTGGCTGCATGTTGCACAAGGTGTAGTGATGTGATCATTGATCTGGTATTATCCGGGACAGATATGATCAACAAAGGAAACTAGTTGTGCCTAATTTTTTGCTGCCAGTTTTTCTATTACCAGCAGTTAAGTCACTGCGCGATGGCATAAACCATGTTCCGTGCACTGCACCAAATAAATGCATTCAGCAATGACAATTGTCAAAGGTACCAGTAACATCACAAAACACATGTCCTCTAAAACCTTAATTCTCCCAATTCTTTGAGTATACTACAATACTCGGGACCCATATAATGAGCAGATAACTAAGAAAAAGCAAAAAAAAGTGGATATGTACACACAAAGAAGTGCCTGAAGTGCTCAACACACAAGGTCAGGAGACCTTAGAACAGAGGAGGGAAAGGAGCTGACTGAAGAATTATTTGGATAGTCAGCTGGAAAAGAGCATGGGCAGAACTAGGGAAGGAAAAAGCTACACCAAACTTGGTGAGAGAAAAAATGATCTCTAGTACAAGATTAAGTACCGGTATCAGAGACCATTATAGAAGTTTTCCTACTTGAATAACACTATAAATACTAGTACTAGTCTCCATGGTACTAGTCCCCATTTGGAATTCCATGGTGGAACAAAAGAGTACATTGGTCTAATGTGGTATGATTTAACCCTTTCACTGCTGTGGACGTACCTAGTACGTCCGCACGGTAGACTGCGGTGGACGTACTTTTTCTTCCTCCCTGCCATGCGGTCAGCACTTTCGCCGAAGCACTTCGAAGGGACCCACTAATCCAGGACCCTTTCCTCGACGAACTCACCAACGCAGGGCCGTCTCATCGGCCCTACCATCGGGGGCCCTACCTCCGGAAAAGTGACCGCTCTGACTACAATTTGAAAATCAATCAATCAATCCGATCGTCACAAAATAATTGTTTTCATCGCACACCTGCCAATCAAGCAATCAAGTACGTCTTTGAACCGTGTTTCTGCGATGAAAAATAACGATTTTGTTAACTTTAATATAATGGCAGTTTTCCAGTGGTCCGCAGCCACGTTTTGTTGCAAAGTTAACAAAATCGCTATTTTTCATCGCAGAAACACGGTTCAAAGACGTACTTGATTGCTTGATTGGCAGGAGTGCGATGAAAACAATAATTTTGTGATGATCGGATTGATTGATTGATTTTCAAATTTTAGTCAGAGCGGTCACTTTTCCGGAGGTAGGGCCCCCGCTGGTAGGGCCGATGAGACGGTCCTGCGAGGGTGAGTTCGTCGAGGATAGGGTCGCGGATTAGCGACCTTTCGGAGGGTGTACCACACCCATCCCGGAGGTGCCTGCTCCATGGGCCAGGAAGAGCATTTTAACATTTTCGCCGCATGTGAGGAGAAGGTTTCCGGAGATTCAACAGCAGTGAAAGGGTTAAAAGAAGCCACACAGAATGAGAGATCAATAGGCCTGCATACATCTGGAGAATCTGACAGTGAAAAATATGAAGAGTGAACTATGATATACTGAGAATCAGTGAAATAAAGGGACCTGCATACTCAAATAGAGGCTTGATGGCAATATTTGGTGGAACTTGGTGACAGGAGCCATAATAAAAGATACACTGATGAATGCTCATAGTAAAATATACACTTTTATGTTAAATTTCTGTGGAACATACAACACATGTATCTTTTAATTTGTTTCCCAACCTGCATACTATTGAAATTTCTGGATAAAAGCACCAGAATTATGAATACACGACATCTAAAATGCAGAGCAGGAGTTGGGCTAATGCACAGAAAGAGTACCAAAGTAAGTGCAGTAAAAGCCTCCTGCAGCATAGTGGTATGGTACAGCATGGGTGATAGGGGTTGATGTCAAGACCTAACTTGATGATACTTATATGGCGTAGGTTTACATGCCCCAAACAAACTGACAATTAATAAGAGTAAGATATCCATGGAGGTAATGATATCATCAAACAAGTATGAGGTTAAGAAAATCTTATTATTTAGGAGATTCTTACATCCCAGCTAAGGTCAAGATGGAAGAACAACAATGAAAGAGATAAACTGTTAAAAATCTGCCAGGCACAAGGTAGTGGTAATAAAAACATTATCAATAAGTCACAGCCAAAGAAGATGCAGATAGAAAACACTCGCAACGCACGATACCACAGAAATTTAGGTGTAGAAAACATGCAATATAATTGGAACACACCGGAAAGCATTAAGGGATAAATATAGAGACCTTGTTATTGATAATAGATTATTTGAAGAGACAAAAGGAATATCTGGAAGAATTATGCAACAACAATGAAGTAAAACATAATCACCTAATCAAAAAAGAAAGTGAGGTTATGAAGGATGACATGAAAGCTCAATTACTAGGCCTCTGGAATTAGCCTCCACTATGGTATTCAACACATGTAACAATCACAGATACACTAATATTCTATGTTACACAAATTTTTTTAATGGTGTGACCCAGGTTGAGACACTACACCCTATGTCACCCTCAACTTGGCATACAAAACAATCTGAAGAAAGACCCTCAAGGTGAGATACCTATGGACAAAGAGTATCGTCTTTCTATTCCTAAAACGAAGAAATTGAGAAATTTGAAAATTTTTTGAGCATAAGCATGACAGCACAAGCTGAAGGCATTGACAAGAATCATCTACAGAAGAAAATAAAACAAATCCACGAGTTCCTTTGTGAATATCAATCCAATTTAAGGAAAAACTAAAGTTAGCAATATTAGGCCAGCAGCTCAAGTTGACAAAGCAATGGATAAATTCAAGCCAATATTGCATTGGTGAACTAAAATATGGCTTTTGAATGTGTGGACTTGTATTAAATACTTAGAACAGCAGGAGGAATTCGGTGCTTTAAAGAGTACCAGCAAAGGAACTGGAGTTTTTACACAACTCCCAGAGATTCAATCAGGACCACTGAGAGACCAATATGAAGGCGTTAGATTGTTAGTCTTCAGTAATTGTTGATATTTGCAATAAGAAAGCTGTCAGGCTTCTGCCATATGGCTCCAGGAGTATTTGGGGGGGAAAAATCAACAACCTTGAATTACCCATAATAGAAAAGAGCAGAAAGTTTGAAGATTATCATTAGTATGGACAGAACAATGGTCAGACATTGGCTTAAAATTAACATTAAAAAATAGAACCTTGAAGAGGTGAAAGAACTCTGATACTTACTGAAAGAAACAAGTGAGAAATTCATACAACAACATCTCAGGTGAATACAGTATTCAACTGGAAGAGGAATCGACTCTGTAGGGTAGATTCCTCTTTCGGTTGAAGAGGAATCTACTCTAGAGAGTAGATTTCCCTCTTAGTTTTAGATTGTCCTAGTCATACAATCTTACTCTTGTGGTACAAATGCATAGAAGTGTAGCAAGATCAGAGGACGGCCTTGGAAAAAAATGTAAGGATCAGGCAATGGAGGATGATTACGTGTAAAGATTGGCTATTGAGCAAACTAAGTGGAATCATATAAATCCCAGGATTGTTGCAAATAATGATTATGAAAATTAAAGCGAGATTATAAAATTACCAGAGAGAACTACATTTATCATTTAAGTTTCCCACAGTAAAGAAGTTGCCACTGGAATATGAGGTGCCCATGAAGTGCAGATTTTCTAATGTCTAACATTTACCTATGTTCAAGAGGATTTTCTAATGTCTAACATTTACCTATGTTCAAGAGGATGATGAAACTTCTTTAAGCTGATTTTCACCACAAAGAAGATTTACCCTGACATTCTGCAACTTTCTCGGCAATTAAATTCCCAAATTTATCAGATATTAAAATAATTGCCCACCCTGAAAATTCCATTAAGTTAAACCTGAGGCAAATACAGTGAAGTATGCAACAAATTTTCCAGACATTCCTCACTTAGCCTGACATCCCAGGATTACATGTGAAACAGATTTTCAAAACAAGTGACCACCATGTCAGAAATGTGAATGACTCATCAATAGGGTCATTCACATCATTTTTACAGAAATCCACGAGTTTCATACTTCTCACTCAATTGATACGGAATCTTGGTTTCACCAAAAAATTTACAGAAAATCTTATTTCAATAAATAACCACTTCATTAGAGGAAATTACCTAACTAATTATCAAAATGACAGAATTCGGAAACAAACGTTTCCGGCGAGCTCATTGAGCGAAGATATGCAGATCAACGGCTTAAGAACAAACAAGAATGATAAATAACTAATAATTCTAACTTGAGGATCAACGCGTACAAAATGCCCTTAGCACCGTCAACTTACTGGCCCTTCAAGTGCCCCTTGCAATAGCCGTCCTTCACGACAAGCCGATTAAGTGATGACAAATTGGTACCGTCCATCTGGCTTAATGCGTATGTAATTATCGCATCTTTGGTAGCATCGCTGTCTTGGCCATCCGGAATTTCGACACCTCCAACCCATCCTTCCTTCAATTCCACCTCCGCCTGTAACAGCATCATGAAGTTTAAAACTAAAATCGACGAGTAAAATATAATGCACAACATGAAAAGCACTTCGCAGTTGCTGCAAAACAATAAACGTTCATAAAATATTAAGCTGATGACACTCGCCTGCTTTTTCAACGCGTTCACGATCTCCACAAGCTCTTCATCATTCCAGTGATTTAGGATGTATTCCTTCAAATTCTTCTTCACATAGGGACGTAAGGTATCCTGAAATTGAAATAATACATTCATATTAAACATGCACGAACAGAAAGTAGAAAGGCATCTCGTGGAGCTATTTTGACGTTCAAGACTCATCCGTCATTTCATTCGCCTAACTAATGGAAATCGAATTGAAATCTCCAAGTTGAAGCTGATTTCCCTGTTACTCAAGAAAAATTTTTTCAAGTTAACTGTTTATATTCTAAATTTCGGGTGTGATGGCCGAAGAAAACCATGAATACCTGAAAATTCTGTCCCCAACTACCTATCCTTAGCACGCATCAAACATTTCATCATTCATCCTCAACATTAACAGAACATTTATAAAACAACTAATGAATTTCAAAAACACCGAATTCAAAAAACTCAAACTAATACGAAGTAAACATAACTGACCCATGATTACAATAAATCAGAGCAACGTGCACACTAGAAGACATTTTGACCGGTGATGGCTGCACGTGCACCAGTTCCCAGAAGGTATACTTACTTCAAAGAAGGAATAGGATGTTGTCGTACCCAAAGTTTCTGAGAGGATATGCGATACATTTCTTATCTTATCAGAGTAATCACTTAGGTTCTTAATGTCGACAGCCATTACTCTTAAAGATAATAGACCTGTTGTCACAAGGGCTGTCAAATTCGCAATACCGGCGTTCCCTAACCTAGGTGAAGAGGGCGTACGTATTTGCCGGTTGGCGCGGCGCGGATTGATACATTTGCAGAGACATCTGTTGGCAGGTGAATTTGCCGCGACGTTTAAAGTTACGTTTGTGAAAAATATCCGATAAGTTAAACACTGAAAATTATGTAAAGCTAATTACTTCCATCAGCAGCTTATTAAATTTAATAACATGCTTTATGGCCTGAAAAATATCAAACACACATAAGCATTACGTGTCCTCATACAAAAATCGATTGGAAAATTGAAAGAGCAGGCCACCATCCACAATTATCTTACTTATAATTACAACATGTGCCGTTAAATGGGGATGTAAAAGAGGCCTTTATTAGTTGACTTGGCCCGCGACTTTATAATCTTTAATTAAAGAAAAAGGCCACCTCAATTACAAAAATTTAAGAAAACTTTTTGTTGTACAGTACCCAAATAACAATCCAAATCAAAACTGAAGGCACAAGAAATACTATGAGGGCCAAATCGAACTCCAATTCTCAGACTATACCATGATCTTGGTGATAAAAATAGTAACAATGTAAAAATTCTTTCTATATAATAATAATAATAATAATAGTTTATTTACGGGAAAAACCTCCCAATTACAAAAATGCACAAATTAACACAAGATTGAAAACATTTCCAAGCTCCCAAAAATATAGGAACAATCGCACAAACTTGCTGCAAAAACCAACAATAGAAAAAAAACAAACACAGCAGTCAAGAATAACAGATTGACCAGTCACACATCTCTCAAACAGTGGAAACAGACACTATCACCATACACAAGAATAAATCATCCAAGTCATTGCACAAACAAAGGCAGCTCCCTCCTTAAATTCTTTGGATTTAAATTAAAAAGGTCAATGTTACTACATTTGTAGTTAATGCTCCGCATAGTTCTGGTTAAGGGTGAGTGGAAGGCGTAATTTCTATTAGAATGAGGGAGTGAAAACATGAATGTTTGCCTAGTGTTTAAAATGGGGACATGGAAAGGGATCATTTCTACCAGATGAACAGAGTCAATGTCTCCATGCAGTAGACGGTGAAGGAATGTTATGTCCAGGTGTAATCGACGGGTTGCCAAAGGTAACAGATTAAGAAGGGATAGTGTTAAGTCATAAATAATAGGGAGGATGTTAAATCTGTAGGATACTAATCTAATGAATCTGCGTTGCACACTCTCAATAGCTTTGATGTGAATGTTATAGAACGGGGACCATACAATAGAGGCATACTCAAGAATAGGGCGGATTAAAGTGCAATAGAGGATCTTATAAGTATGAATATTATCAAAATCTCTTGAAATTCTGAATATGAAACCCATTGTTTTAGTAGCTTTTATGACTATGGATTGGATATGATACTGAAATGTCAGGGATGAATCAAATGTAACACCTAAGTCACATATTCTACTAACTCTAGAGATAGTAGCATTATTTAAGCTATAGTCGTACATAATTGGAGACTTAATTTTATGAAAGGTTATTACATTACATTTTAATGCGTTTAGTGCCATGAGGTTATCATTACACCATTTTTCAAATTTGTAGAGACAATTTTGCAATTTGTTACAATCCTCAAGTGATCGGATGCAGCCATAAATTTTTAAATCATCAGCATATAGTAAGTACTTGAATGGATGCAGGGGGAAGTTGATATCATTAATATACATTAGGAACAGAAGTGGCCCCAAATGCGACCCTTGTGGTACACCAGAATTGGCAGTGAAGACAGAGGACAGAACTCCGCTCACTTTAACATACAAGTTCCTATCATGTAGGTAACTTTCAACCCAGGCTAGAAGTTGACCACTTATACCATATGCTTTTAGTTTAGCAATTAGAATTTTATGATTAATTTTATCAAATGCCTTTGAAAAATCTGTATAGATTGAATCAACCTGAGAGTGCTGGGACATGGAATTTATTATGTATTCTTGATATATTAGGAGGTTAGTTACAGTGGAACGACCTGGCCGAAATCCATGTTGCTCTTCCACTATCAGCGAGTTTAAGTCAGGAGCTATTTTGTCTACAATTATGCTCTCAAGAACTTTGGTTATTACAGACTGAATTATAATTGGTCTGTAGTTCGACACATCAGTTTTATCTCCACTTTTGAAGATGGGTACAACATAACTGGTCTTTAGTGCACTTGGGACTGTGCCACTTTCCAGGGATTTATTAAACAATATGAACAAAGGATAGGCTAATGAATGACGACAACTTTTTAGGACGATTGCAGGAATGTTGTCAGGGCCAGTACCCTTTGTTAGATCTAGATGAGACAGTTTGCTGATAATGTTTTCACAAGAAATGTGAAGCTTGCTCAGATTGAGTGTTGTGTCATAGTTAGGTATAACTAAGTTGTCAGGCTGTTGATTGCTGTAGACTTTGACAAAACAGGAGGCAAATAGGTCAGCTATTTCTTTATAATTTTCAGCAATCATATTGTCGTAGGTCATGTGGTGGGGAAATTTGTCCATCTGTTTGGTATTCTTGACATAAGTCCAGAAATATTTAGTATTATGTGAAATGGATGATTGAACCTCGTCCATATACTTAGAGTAGCATTCTTTAGATAGGATTTTGCACTTCCTTCTGATTTCAGAAAATTTTGCATAGTCTAAATGACTCCCAGTTCTTTTAAACGTTTGATGATGCAGCTTCTTAAGACATATTAAATTTCTGAGCTCAGCAGAGAACCATTTTGGAAAGCCATTACTTTTGATGTTGCCAATAACCATATATGTATCACTATTGAAGTTTATATATGATTATGAACCTAATCATCTAATCTTTTAAACATTAAAATAAAAATTAATTAACCTTTAATTTCCTGAATTATACCGGTAAATTAGCTTCAGAAAAGTTAAGGGAAGTATGGGAGAAGAGGGTTTTTTTGAACTGGAATGCAGGATCTATACAACAAGATAGTCCTCACCACAGGTCAACGGGTCAACTATGAATCCTGAGCGTAATCCAATTAGCAGGTTGATTGGAAATTGTCAAACAGATGGAAGAATGATGACATGAAGGAGACTTCATCAGAAGTTGGATGACCAGCTACTTAATTAGACATGAATATTTCTGTCCTAACACAGCTATACAGAAAACATTTAAAAATGGAGCTTGCATTCTATCCTCATGTTAGCATAATGTATTTTACTCAGGACTTCAACTGAGAGTTGATCCATGATTATCAACATTTTACTGTCAGAATCGCTTCTCATCATTTAAAAGAAAAATATTTCTTTCAATGCATTTCGCAGATTTGGAGGATGAGATAGGATTTATAGATTATAATTTGGTTTCTTGAAATTTTTAAAAATTTTCAACTTTTTGTTTCCAATTGCATTAGGTGCAATGATTCATTAATTGTTATCAGTCTTATTTATTTATATATTAATGATGGCTCAAAAAAATTAAGAGATCTGTGGTTATGATTGTAACTATATTACATAGGACATGGCAATCCTAGATCTACTTGAATTCAAATTTACTTATGGGGATTAAAAATAAACTTAGTAAATCTTACTGATGAAATATTTTTTTAAATAGCTCTAGTGGTAGCTTAAGATTAATTAAAAATTTTATTTGAAAACTTTATTTTACCCAGGTAGCACCAGATATTGGCCAGACTTTGGCGCGATGCTGGATGTGTAACACGCATATTGGACCAGCATATAGTCTCAATAACGGATATCAGACCAATGTTGGCACAGAGCACGTCGGACCAACATAAGCTGACATTAGACCGATATTGCTGCATGACTTTGAGTCAATTTTGGCATTAAATATTTTATTAAAATGTAAATAAAGGAAAATTTGCAGTTTAAACATATTTCATGATATCTGGTGGCAATATACCTTGTTGGAAGACATTTTTCAAGTTCCTTAAGACTTAAGGCAGGCTATATTTGGCATTGAAATTCTGACTGCCTCTTAAACTGAATTATGATGCTTAGTAAATTTACCTCTCCATTAAGCATTTTGTGGGGCTTCATTTTGTCTCTTTTTTTCGAGACATTGCAGCCCTAATTGGGTCTTGAACTCATTCACAATTTGTCTTTAGTCTTCCTAATCTTGGTTCTCTCCCATTCCTTGCTATTCAGCAAAAGCAGGTTTAAAAGTACACCATCTAACCATCCATATCCTGGTGTTCCTTTCCATCTTGCATCTTGAGTGGCAGAACTTTTCTCATGCAACACTTTTGGTAATTCTTTCTTCTTCTATTCTCTCTATGGCAGGCATACACAATTCCCCATGCTATCATACATCTGAAAATTCTGCCTCCAGATTTTAGGGAAGAATATGTAAGGAATGCCATCCTCAGATTTACATAAGTCACTTCTGTTGGAGCACCAAGGGTGGCAGAAAGGCATATTACACATGTTACGCTGCTCAGTCTGACATGAATTTAAAGCCTACACGGTGAAATTCAGTGAGTCCTTATAAGAGCTGAACAACTGATAACAGATTTTCCCGTAGATAGAAAAAAAATTAACAACTGCAAGCAGCTGGCTGGTGAGGATGCAGTGCATAATGCACGTACTTTTTCCTAGTGGCGGAAAGAAAAAAAAATACATTCGAGAGAATCAAACGAGTGACCTCCAGATCAGCAACTTTGTGTGCAAATCATTACACTGCAGCACCTGTTAAAAATGAGAGGTGTAGGTATCAGTTTAAAAACCAATTTTATAGAAAAACTTAGCAGCTGCGTGCATAAAACACACTGAAATTATTCAAGTTCCACACAATCAAACATTCATGAATTTTAATTTATGGCAAGGGTGCCGACTTACAAAAAATACTGGGGGGGCCCAAACCGGGGACCTTGCCCCGGTAAATTTTATAAGTAGTGAATATTAAGTTTTTTAAGCATTTTAGAAGAGTCAGATGATCAACATTAGAACCTGATCACTCGAATCTTGATATCTGGACACTCTGGGGAAAATCGACAAGCCTGACACATTTTTTCCTCACATCTGTAACGAATTTTTGGGGGGGCTCGGGCCCCCTCAGGCCCCATGGAGTATTGAATAATTTTCACATTATGGCCGTATGATGTTATTTTTCCTCATAATATGGTATCGCCAAGAATAAAAACATCATTATTATACCTACATAAATGCCTTAATGAATACTCTAAAACGATAGAATAATAACACCATCTACGAAAGCGCTGAAAGTTTGGCCTCCATTTCGTCATCACCCTGGATGTTTGTCGGCCTGGCCGTCAGAAACCCATAACAAAAGGCTGACAAGCTTACTTACAAGCACCTTCCCTATTCCTTCCTTTCGCCTTATCTCAATGACTTATAATGTGCTGGCTGGGTCTTTTAATTTTCCCTCCCATACCCCAAAACTCAATTTCTAATTCCCTCCTCATTCCTTCACTCTCTTGTACCTAAACCTCCCCATACCTTAGACCTAACATATAATTTCCTGCTGGTATTTTGTCCTTAAATATTCTGATTATCTCATTACATGCCATTTTACCTAAATACTTGAAGTAGGAAACTCCTTTATTAAAACAAAAGCTCTTCTCAACAACTGACAGCTATGCATATGGCTGATAGTATAGGCAAAATGTTGGGCTAATGGCAGGCCAATGTCAGCCCAGTATATGTCGGCTGAATATCAGCAAATATTCAATGCAACAGAAGGCTCAAATGTCGGTAGCTGATATTGGATTGACCAAAAGCCTACACTCGCCATTCAAGAGCCTACGTTAGGCCAATATGTACTAGGTTGCTACCTGGGTAAGGAATTTGAGGATAGCACCATCTGAGTGAGATTTCACCTTATTTTTGTGAATAAAACTAATATAAAAAGTATGTGACAAATTTCAAAACGGGGAATACTGAAAATTCAAGCTATTAAATTAAGGCAATAGTCATACCTGAAAAAACTTTATTTATAATCTCTGCATGTGGTATTAGAGTGAATAAGTGCAAAAAGGGCTTTCATTTACTTTCTATCCCCAACGGCCATATCCTCCGTTAACTTTTTCTTCTTCATCGGTGAAACATTGTCACTTTCACCGTTAGATGACAGTTTTCGTTTATTATACAATGAGGTAATTTCTTCAAAAGAATGTATCTTTGGGAAGAGGCTGTAATACTCAGCATCAATAGTTTCATTTCCTTCTCTAAGTACTAGTACTGCATATAATCCAGCCTTTCTGGCAGCATCTGCTTCTGAAAGAAGAAAAGAGAACACTGATTATTTTTTAAGATCCACCAAGGCGGTGGAGCCTCAACTATTCCTAGTTCAATTGATCATTCATTGAATTATCCACTTATGTATTTCCTTTGCCAACAATGTCAAACACTCCCCGACACAAAAATTCCCAAGACATTAGCCAGGCATAAATTATCCATTAATCAAATATTTACTAATTTACCATAGACTGTGGGAATACAAAAAAGGTACATGCTCAAATAAGATGAAATCTAATACATTCCCAGCTAAACCCAAGGTGGGCTGAACATCTTCACTCAGGAGCAGCACCTACTGATAGGTATAGCCATTGTGTTTACTACACATTGCGCTATCCCAAATGCAATTTCACTGACTTTTATCTGACAAAAATCTTCATTTCTCGTGGCTTTTTCATGCTCTCTTTTTGATCATTGCATACATTTTTGCTTGGCTCTAACAATCATGGCCAACTTCACCTGTGATTCAAGTCATCGCATATGATCCTGTATTTCCCAGTTACCACATGGGAAAATACACATTGCACTTCTCACAGGTTATTCAGAGAGGCTTGCAGTTGAATTTTATTTCTTAGAGTTAAGAAAACAAAATAATTATATGACTATAGAGTACATGTAATCATATATAGTGTATACATATTGCTATGCAATAGAATGCTATTAGAACCTTAATTTCTCTAACACAATGGGTAACATGGTTTTATCTTGCATTTATGTATTTATTTCCAAAGGTAAATCTACCACATTTTTCCACATCAAAGATGCAAGCCCTAAGCTAGCTGATAGTATGGCAGTTAACTTGTTATGATATAAATTTTTCCTGATATACCTAGATGAGATTCCCTAACTTTTCCCTGATTTCTGTGCCCTGTTATAACCCTGGCCATTGACTCATCAATTTTAAAGGGTCCCTCAAGTTTGTGCACCAAATAAAGAGGAATCACTAAATGTCAGCAAGTTAGCTATAAAAACTAATGATGGAGTTTCAATAAGATTTACTACGAAGGATCAGTAGGGATTTTCAAAACTGAGCACTGGAACGTAGCACTTGAATCGAAGATTAACAATAGCTTGCCCCTACCATTGATCACATGTAAAACAAAAAAGTATTGTAATATAATTTTTAGTTTTTTCCCGGTGAACAATAGGGTGGTTTCCTATAATATTTTTATTGCCTAAATCGAAAGATTATTACTCCTGGAGTACGTATTTCACGCTTTTAGATTTTTACATGACAATATCTATTTTTCGCGATTAAATGAAAAGTGAAAAATTTCAAGCGCGCGACAACGCGACGCGTAAGTATGAATCTCTCCGTGTGACGTATTTCTGGTTCCCGCTGCCGCCCTGTGAGGTGAACTTGAGGCGAGGCTTAGCGCTGATACGACACAGGCTGCTAGCGGGTAGCTGAGTACCCTGCTGGCTGGTAGCGCTTGGCTTAAATAAGGATTATTAATACCTTATCAAATGAAGAAAACTTTCCGACCTTAGCCAGTTTTAATAAGTGATTATTAAGACATATTTCCCTGAGCTCTGCGCCTCATGCATGCATTGGTAACCTCAGACGATGTATAACTCCTATCTTCTCGTATAGAAACTAGGTCCCTGTGACGTCACGTGGAGTGGCATCGCATGGGTGCCAATCTGGCCCTTTTCAAATGAGGATAAAAATTGACCATTGCCATTCGTCTAAACCGGTATTTCTAAAACCAAATAATTTGTATATCATGAATACAGTAATGGTGGGTAACGAATCGCAATCAATGCCTTTCGTTTTCTTTGATGAAGGAAACTACCCTATTGCAGTGAAGTTTTCTCGGGTTTTGCACGGGGTCAGGTCCTCCATTTCTCCTTCCAAGGTTTCGATGGGCAAGTCGTCCATCGAAACGTTGGAAGGAGAAATGGAGGACCTGACCCGGTGCAAAACCCGAGAAAACTTCACTGCAAAAAAGTACTGTTTTTACAAAAAGTAACTAAGTTAAAATGTTTCTTAGAGTAAAATATTAAGGCCAAGATACTCTAAAACCTTTCTGAACATTTTAACTGAATGCAAATCAGATGGAAGTCTCAGAGACAGAATTTACAGTACACTAATATCCATTAAATCTTTCTATAAGGCTACCGGTCATCATCACTCAGAGCCCTCCGTGCAGTCCAAAAATGTGTCATGGGAAGGGTTTCACTAAGATCAATTGAAAGAGTCCTTAGTATGGCCACTGCTCTTCCAATGGAACTTGAAATATTTATTTCAAAAATCAGAACCATATGATTGGAAAAATGCACTAAGTATTTAGTGGGATTTATAATGAATACTTGATTCATAACATAGTGAATACTTTACTTTTAACAATACTTAGCACAGGTTTAGCCATAAGACTTTAAAAAAAATTATGTGCGATACTCCACCAGCTGGATGACTTAAGGTGACTGAGGAGAAGAATATAGATCTTGCATAAATAACATAAATATTTTCCGCAAGATGTAATCACTTGTACAGCTTGATCATATGGCCAGGACTGTCACCGTTAATTTCCTCAATTACTAAGACATGTGTACTTCTAGCCAAAAGCCTCAAAGACCACCATAATATGATAAGGTGATTTCTGAGATCTGCTAGAATAATGTTGCAAAAAAACTATGCATTAGTAAAAGGCTCCTTGGCCAAATATGTTGGTTGAAGCTTTTTTCGTGTTAGGGATGAAAAAGAGGGCATCACCACACATGTTGCAAAGCTACAGAAACTTTTCATGGATTTGAATAATGAATTGCAGAAACACAAAGAAAATGAGTTACCTGAAAGAATGTTGAACAGTCGAATTTTATCCATGCTAGGAAAAGAATACGACAATTTCAAAGACTTGTGGGACACAATACCGTAGGGAAATCAAAGTCTGAGAAACTGTGTATGATTGAACTGTGAGACCATAGTACACTCGAATTGGCTACGTTTGTTGCACACAACAACCCAAAGAAGAAAAATCCACAAAATAGATGTGGTATTAGTAAGAAATTGAAGAAAATTAATGAACGTGCAAAACAAAAATTCCATGTCTTAAGTGCAAACAGATAGGTAGGTCATTGAGCAGCGAAGTGTCTGATGAAAAGGAACAATTGAAGTACTGGATAAAACCAATCTGAAAAGAATGCTGCATTCCTTGGCACTTCAATTAATTGCTAAGCTGAAGCCGACAGCTGGTATTGCAACACGAGGTGCTACCAATCATGTTACCCCGAATAAGCAATATTTTGTATCATAGACAAATTTTGCTGTTCCTAGAATGGTTTCACTCGGAAAACCAGGCGTAGGCATGCTGGCTCATGGAAGTGGAACAGTTAAAATTCACGTGCATTTGAAGAAGACTTGGAAAAATGAGGAATTTAAAGACGTTCTTCATGCTCCTGAAGCAAGCCCTCACTTATTATCTGTGAAAGCATCTGCATGAAAAGGTTTTTGCACGAGACTAGATGATAAAAGTGTCAAACTTGAAGACAAAGACACGGGGGAAACGATGATGACGGGGCGTGTAAGCCGTGGTCTATACGTGCTTGACATGCACGCTGTAAAACCCGGACTACCTACAGAAGTAAATTTAGTGACCTCAGCGGATATACTGCATGTTTATCACAAAAGATTCAGTCATCAACACAAGAAGCACGTAAAATGTGTCTTAAAGCAAATAAATATCAAAGTAGATGAGAGCAAAGAAGAATTCTGCAATGTATGTGCCGCGGGAAAAATTCATCGGTTGCCACCATAGAGTAAGTATATTAGGAAATCAATTATGTACTTCTTCTTTGGATGTCAGTGTCATATTTGTTGACATTAAAAAGAAAAATATGAATATGCCATCAGCATGTAACACTCTGGAAACGAAAATGTAAGTAAATGTTGTTACCATTGTTGTGGTAACTGATATAAAATACATTTGTGTGTGCTGAGCAGTTGTCTTTCCTTCATTTTAAGAAGATTTCAACAATATTTTCAATCAGTAACTTATCCCTAGAGTCACCAAAGTTATATCCAGTTACATTGAATACCTATACATAGGCATGCATCATTCCAAGTTCATTACTGTCTGAGTGTACCGGGACAAGCCACAGTGATATATTTACAGAGTCACCCGCGATGCAATGTTTTTCGCACAATTGGACTGTGGTATTATCTATCACCTCAAGGCTGGAGAATTTCCTTCTCTGTTATCTGTCACGACTCGACTCAAAAATGAAACCCTACCGATTACATACACACTAAAACATAAGGACCCACTCAAAGTTTACAATAGGATGGATTGTTTAAAAAGACAATATGAATACTGAACACTCTACCTTTTACATTATCTGTAAGGAATATAGCTGCCTCAGCTGGGCACTCCAATTTTTCCATTATTTTTTTGTAGCTTTCAGCCTCCACTTTAGAGCCAACATCAAGATCAAAAAAGTCTGAAATTAGCTGTAAATATAAAAATAATAATAGTTACACTGTGTATTTGATTATATTTAGCAAATAAAAATTCCATTTAAAACACAGTTTCATCTCACAAAGACAGCAATTCACTGGTTGCATAACTCTTTTCCAAGCCAAATTTAACTTCAAATACATCTAATAAATTCAACATCATAGATTTAGATGGATGCATCTATGTAAATACTCTTCTCTGGGACTATTGTTTCCAGATTGGATTCCATGTTTCAGTATCACTTATTAATATAATACTTTGCCAGCCCTCGCTCCTTGTTGCTAGCTTTTTCAGATTCACATTTTCAAATATCAATTCTTTTTTGTATTCATTCTTCAGTTTCTGGTGATATGGGACTGGGGTGAGGAATTAGAGTGAAGAAGACATCGGTGCCACCATGAGAAGTGGTTCATGGGTCTGGAATCCGAGTGCAGAAAAGTGATGGGGTTGTGGTTGCAGTTTGGGAATATGGTGAATGAGGGTGGAACTCGGGTGCATATGGGAGGTTAGGGTGCTTAGCAGATGTGAGGCTTGGATACGGAATGTGAGAGCATTAGGGCAATGATGATGTGGGAGCAGATTGGGGCAGCGGGGAATGGGCATAATGATGGAAAAATGCCAGTTGAAACAGATTTTTAATCAAAATGAAAAGCCCCACTTTTCATGAAAAATCAAAATTGGAACCAAAAGATCGATTAATTGAAAAAAATCAATGGTTGTTTTTTTTAAACCATTTGTAAAAAAATATGTTAATTACTCATTCAAAA
The DNA here is from genome assembly GCF_921293095.1 of Ischnura elegans. NCBI lineage: Eukaryota > Metazoa > Arthropoda > Insecta > Odonata > Coenagrionidae > Ischnura > Ischnura elegans. The sequence goes on from NC_060256.1 coordinate 71,317,502, forward strand.
ACACTCAAAATACACACTTGAATAGCAGAAAAAAATCTACTCAGAATGCATGATATTATTATTAGTAAAAATTTACAAGTGTATAAACATTAACGTTTTGGGATCTTGGAACACTGGGAACTATTCGGCCCCTCTAAAATTTTTATGAGAGATCAACTGATTGAGATACTTCTTGATGATCAAGGCCATGCCATTCAGTTGTTACCAGCCTGAGTCTTTTACATGTGACGGATGGCGCTATCATAGGCCAGTAGTGACAACGCTGAGATGAAACTAAATGGTCAAGATCAAAGTTGAAAAATTGAATTTGAATAAAAACTCAAAGATTATGGCTTGATCTCGATTTCCTTGATCATTGACTATTTAAAATTGATTTTATATTACATGTGTGGAAGGATGTGGGTAGAGTTGGGGATGTTGAGCGAGGGAGTGGAATTCAGGAGCAGATTTTTGATGAGGGCAAGGAAAAGGGAAGCAGATGCGGGATGCAAGCTTGAATGCAGATTGACATTGGATGTGGGAGATTGAATAAGACTCACATTAAAAGTGTTTGGGTTCAAGATGTGGTTGATTGTCACTAAATATCTATTTAAAATATCTTTGTGACTGGTCTTTCGTGCAAGGTCGGAACGTTTCGAGCGGCATCACAGAAGGAGGTGTGACCTGCGACACTGGGGAGGTGGGATGGAGAGAGAGAGAGAGAGAGAGAGAGGCGGGCATTGCCATGTCTTTTCAAAAGAGTTTGTCTGCATGGAAATAAAAGAATATATCAAAAACCCTCTTACCACCAGCCATCACAAGAGCTGTTTACGAAAGGTGGGAATACCTCTTGCTACCTCCTCGTGCAAAGGATTAATCCCTTCCCACCCTTTTCAGTTTCTGCTTGGACTCCTTATTTCCACCATTTTCAAGGGCTGTTGGAGAGCAATGGTTGAGTGCTAAACTGTTGACTCAGAAATGGACATTTGAAAATGTCACAGTTTTGTCAGATGTAAAAGGAAAGAGTCACACTTTGTAATTAACCAACCGCATTTTTATTTCCCGACCGGTTTCAGCACTTTACGCTATTTTTGAGGGACCTAAAAAATACAATGTTGGGAGGACCTGAGACAGTGCACCAGGAAGAAAGCTGGGTGGGTGGGTTGAGCGAGGTTTGAGCTCAAATTTTGAAAAGTGTGAATATTTCATTTAACATAACGCTTGTTGGTCAAATAACTCCTCGACGAATTATCCTCAAAATGAGGAAGAAATGATAGAAGGAATGAAAAAAATAATAACGAATATGGAGGAATGATGGTTAGGTGACGGAGATAGGAATAAGGTAAATAGCCAAAAATAGGTAAGAGGTTAGGAAAGGAAATAGGGAAAGATCATCATGGTACAAGAAACAAAGGCAATGAACGTTTGGCAACACAGCTAATGTCTGCAATTTCTCCAAGAAACATTCCAAAAATAATGCATTCAAGCTGTAACTAGAAATGGATATTCAACACTGTTCTTCATGGGGTGGACATCAATTAGAAATCCATTGGTCATCAAATAAATGACAGTGTACTTACACATGATCTATGGAATATGTGTATTCAGTTAAGTGTGATATTTGGAGTGGACGATACTCAGTTAAGGTAATTTGGTCCATTATTCAAGGGTAAGGAGAGAAACCTGGCATTTGCATCAGCCTGCCCCTTGGGTATCCAATTTACACTAGATAGAATGGTCAGGGCTGGCCTTAGGGCGGGGCGACCGCCCCGGGCCCCGTGCTTTGGGGGGCCCCGGGTGTTCGTGAAAAAAAAAATTAAAATAAACGATAGTTTTGGAAACGCAATTTCAACTATTACTGTATTGTTAAGTCCATGCTAGACAAAAAATAATATTATGAAAAAGGAATAATAATGCAGTAATTTTTATTGTGCAATTGCGTTTGTCAGTAGGTACAGTACTGTGTCGTGTGAGTGATAACAACGATACAATAAATTTTATTTGTATTATACTATTTTGAACTCAACTGCGTGATGGTATCATAACGGCGTAATTACGAAGTCTGAATTTGGGAGGGGAACACATACTTAGCCAGAGAGTGGTAGGGATTCAAAATGCTCGAGTTTGTAGATGGGTTATAGAGTTTAATATTTTAAGTGAAGGGCCCCGCACTGAAGGTTCGCCCCTAGCCCCGCACCTGCTAGGGCCGGCCCTGAAAATGGTAATTTTTTCCAACCCCCGCTACTGCTGGAATTTCAACCCCCAATCAGTGGCGGATACAGATGGGGGGCGCGCTCCCCCCCCTTGCGGGTCCGCCTGTATTGCCGAACATTGCAAAACCACAATTGTAACTTTTTTATATCAAGATGGCATTGTCTTTTACATGTTTATAATCACTTTAAATAAAATTTTCATATACTTTGCCTGTGACTTGATCATCTTTTATTACGATAAAAGTAAAGACAACTCAAGATATGTTGCGCCCCCCCCCTTGAGTTTTTTCTGTATCCGCCACTGCCCCCAATTAGCCTCCCCTTGTTTCTCTCCTGGATCCGCCACCGACTACAGTTTAACATCCCATATGATAGATATGAGTTCCACATTTCAAGTGTCCTCTATGCCCAAGCAGAGATAGGGATACTATGAATATTCTTACCACCACTAGGATTTGAACCAGACCCCACTGGTAAGAGAATAAATGTAGTCCAACATGTCAATGGCATCCAATTCATCCACTTGATGTTGAGATCATTGAAAATCAATGCTCAAGTCTAAAATTGAAATCCTGCATTAGTCCACAGATGAGACAATAGGGTGGTTTCCTATTATTTTTTTATTGCCTAAATCGAAAGATTATTACTCCTGGAGTACGTATTTCACGCTTTTAGATTTTTAAATGACGATATCTATTTTTCGCGATTAAATGAAAAGTGAAAATTTTCAAGCGCGCGAAAACGCGACGCTTAAGTATGAATGTCGGGAAGTCTCTCCGCGTGACGTATTTCTGGTTCCCCCTCCCGCCCTGCGAGGTGACCTTGAGGCGAGGCTTAGCGCTGATACGACGCAGGCTGCTAGCGGCTAGCCTAGTACCCTGCTGGCTGGTAGCGCTTGGCTTAAATAAGGATTATTAATAACTTATCAAACAAGGAAAACTTTCCGACCTTAGCCAGTTTTAATAAGTGATTGTTAAGACATGTTTCCCTGAGCTCTGCGCCTCATGCATGCAATGGTAACCTCAGACGACGTATAACTCCTATCTTCTCGTATAGAAACTAGGTCCCTGTGACGTCACGTGGAGTGGCATCGCATGGGCGCCAATCTGGCCCTTTTCAAATGAGGATAAAAATGGACCATTGCCATTCGTCTAACCCGGTATTTCTAAAACAAAATAATTTGTATATTATGAATACACTAATGGTGGGTAACGAATCGCAATCAATGCCTTTCGTTTTCTTTGATGAAGGAAACCACCCTATTGGACTACTTCAAATATTCAGAGGTTGTCAGACAGATCCACATGGATAGCATTGCAGTGACTAGGAAGATTAAATAATATTGATCCTGGAGAGTACTACATCTTACCTCATGGACGTCACCCTCTGAAGAATATGAGAACAGAAGCTTTTGAGCAAACTTGATGCCAGAAGAATACATGTATACACAAAGTCCTTCCTGTCTCAACTTCCTCAAGGCAGGAATTACATCAGGAAATAAGCTGTAAAAATATAATTTAATTACAAGGCATAAAGAAACAGTAAGGTTAATATGACAACATATAATGAATCCCTCACATAGCACGTCTGTTGTTCACTAGCTACCTCTCAAAAATATCATAATCACAAATACGTTGATCAACCAATTACAAGAAGCTCTTCCTTCATTGTGGCATTGGCGGCAGGGTAATTTCCTTGCTTGCTAAGCTGTGGGTTTGAACCTAATCTGAGTGGATTTCTGTGACTGCTGATTTTGTAAAATGTAAGAGAGTACATACTAACTTGAGCATGTCAATGAAGATGTAATCATAATTTTTATTACGGGATTAACAGCAACCAACCTTCGATCCACCTCTTTTAGCAGCTCATGATCACACACTAGTCAATTATTTATAATCTTTTCATTTCAGTCTACATTGCAACCTTATTCCCTCTCTATTAAAATCAACATTACTAAGTTAATATCTTCAACCTTTTCATCTTCCTAAAGTCAACTTAAGTTACATTGGTATTCATCTCTTCTTTCAAGATGAATATAGAAGCTATTTACTTACTGTCCTTTTAAATCTCCGCATTTGTATCCTTCCTCCCATATTTTTGTCAGCAAGAACTTCGAAGCATAAGACGCTTCTTTGGAATTAATATTATTTAATAAGTACTCTCCAACTAAATCTTTCTCTGATTTGGACAACGAGTTAGGTTTCTCCTCTCCGGGAGGGTTTGTGTTCTTACATCCAGTTGATCCTGTGGACTTTTCATATGAGAATGTGAATTAATTTTAAATGCACTGAGAAAAAATACAAAAAATATTCTTACTGACCTCTCTTTCACGACGGATGTCTAACAAATGCGCACTGTCCCAGTGCTCCGTAATATAGCTATCCAACTTTTGTATGCAATACGTTTTTAGTACATTCTGAAAAAGGAGCATCCCTTTGAAAACGACAAGGCAAAGTTTCTCAAAATGCTAAAAAGCATCCACAAAAAGCTGGATAAAAAGTTGGATAATGCTTTCAGTTTCGCTTATTTATTCAAAAAGACGGAGTAAGGATACACTCACCCTTACGAAAGAAATGGAAGTCGTCGTCCCTTCTATGTCTGACAAAACAACTTGAAAAGAGTGCAATCTTTCTACAATATCTTCAATTTTATGATCTTTAGCTTTGATAAGATCATCCATTGTAGATGGGTTTTCCAAATGAAATATGAGTCACCACCTCTATCAGCGAATAGTGCCCACAATTAAAAAAATGTAAAAATAACAATACACATTTAAAAACATTTAAAGCACTTGGAAGCTCTCGATTCAAAGTTCACAATCAAAACACTAGCGAAAAGAGAATCGTCTGCAAGGAAACAAATAATATCGCCCGAGCGCATGTTCGTAGACAAGAACGCAAGAACCCTTTCGTAGATGTTTACTTTTCGAAATTTTTCCAAATTCTGCCCCTTTTATTCTTTGATCATGTGTATTTGGTTTCGCTGGATTTATTTTGGTGTGCTGGATCCGTGATGTTTCGTATCATCCGCCGGAAAAATCGATCCATTCTCAGATTTCTAATCGAGGGCTTCGTGAGACTAGGAATTACATCAATATAAATATATTTGAAATAGAATCAATTATTGTAATGGTAGTAATCGTCTTCAGGGACTTTATTTCTATGCCGCTGGTAGCAATTGACTGGCAGTTATCAAACTTGCGGTCGGCTTTGAGAGTGCGTCGATAAGTGTTTCAGTTAATGAATTTGCTGTTCGTTTGTATATTTAAAAATAAAAGTAACAAGTATGAAGCGGCAAAACGTAAGGACACTGTCTTTAGTGGTTTGCACATTCACTTATTTGTTGATTGGAGCAGCAGTTTTTGATGCATTGGAATCAGACACCGAGAGGAAACGATTTGAATTTTTATCTGGTACCTATGAACATTTTTGAATGAATTTTTTAGATTCAATTGTGTTTATGGTAATGAGGTTTTTACTTTTGTTGATTTCACAATGTTTTCAATTTCAGAACTGAAAGATAAGCTTATCCGGAAATACAATTTCTCCCAAGAAGATTATAAAATGATTGAGATTGTCATAATTGAAAACAAACCCCACAAAGCTGGACCTCAATGGAAGTTTGCTGGTGCATTCTACTTCGCCACTGTCGTGTTAGCCATGATAGGTAAATACCCTTTACATTGTATCTTATTGAAGTTTTCATCACATCAGTATTAATTTTCACTAAGCTCTCGTAAAAATTATAATAAAAGCTTGTAAATGTCGCTCAGGGTTGATTTTTGTTCCACAAGGCCACATCTTTTGCAATCTTGAAAACAATCTACTTATGGGTGCTTGCCTTTATGAAGTGTAAGTGAAGGGACATTGGACAGCATACTGATATGTTTTGATAAGAATCGAAATTTGACCTTTTGTTGGATTTGCTGTTACTCTATGTGTGGTATTTTTCTTGGGTAAGGGTTGTGGAATTGGAGTAAATGCATATTTGTTTCTTTATGAATTTTATTTTGATTACCAAAAGGAAGAGGTTAATGACCAAAGTTTGCCATCTTGTAATGGAAAGATATATTTTGTGAAATTATTTTTCAATCAAAGCAGCCTGCTATTTTGTCATTTAGTGTTATCGACTTGATTCTACATGTAGTTGTGTGTCCACAGTGCTTAGTTTTCAAACGCATGCCACTTAACCTTCCGTAACCATAAAAAAATAAAGTTCAATGAATATAGTATTGTACTTTGATCATGACAAAGCAGTGTTGAAACCATGGTCGAAAATCAAGTGGCATTGTGGAATGTACCAAGTGAATTTTATTTTCCATATTCGTTGTAATGATTTCCTAATCCTGCCTTTTGTTAATGATGATTTTTTTAAACTCAGGGTATGGGCACTCCACACCAGTAACATACGGAGGGAAAGCATTTTGCATAGTTTATGCAATGGTTGGTATTCCCCTCGGCCTCGTAATGTTCCAGAGTATTGGTGAAAGACTGAATAAATGTGCATCTCTTGTGATCCGTCGAGGGAAAAGATGGCTTCGCTTTCGCCAAACAGAAGCAACTGAAATGAATTTGATGTTGGCAACTGGCTTATTGTCTTCCGCAATCATCACAACTGGAGCTGCAGTATTTTCTCGTTATGAGGGATGGAGCTATTTTGATAGCTTCTATTACTGCTTCGTCACACTGACTACGATTGGATTTGGTGACTATGTGGCTCTTCAGGTCAGTGCAATGAAATCATGATAACAATGACTCAGAATTTTCGGTGCCATGTACCCTCTCAATATATACTGAATCTTTAAAATGAATCTGTTGAATATTGTAAGCTAATGATACTGAGATGATAAGTAATTCAAGTATGGCAAGGATAGGTAGTTGCTTTGAGTAATGGGGGCAATCAGAGGGCCACTTCTTGAAAAATTATTGCATTAATTTGTTCCGTTGGTGTTTCATGAAATATAGATATCATACAAATGAGTGCATGTAAGTTATGTGGCTGATTTCACGTATTCAGCTTTCAGCAGAAAGTTCACAGGTGTTCAAAAGTTTAATATCGAAACTATCCGAATCAACTGGAAAAATATTTATACATAACCACTGTGTATTAGTGTTGGCCTGGCTGTCCTCGTGGTAAAAATGAAACAAATCTATGGTCACACATGAAAAAATGGAAACACACATGGGAATCTTGGTTCTATGCTATGTTCAGGCAGATGTTTCCTGCTTGAGTGGATAGCATAGACAAAATTTTACCATTGTGTTACATGAGTTTTCAGAATGATGTATGTATTTCATGGTTATTATTGGAGTTGGTGCAGCAGAAACTGAAAGTCTTTTGTGGGTGTAAAAAAATTGAATACCAAATATGTATTAGTTTTCCATGAGGTTAATTTGTCTTTCTCTTTAAAATTTGTATGATTGTGTTCCTATGTTGAGTACAAAATGTTGCAGTTCTTAATTAATTCTTACTTCTCAACTAAGTTCTGTGGAGCAAAGCATTAGAAAATGAACTTATGTATTATATCTTTCTTTGCAACCAACCTTTTCACTTATGCAAAAAATAGTTACAGTTGATTGCAGACAGAATATATGATCAAGTACATACAAAGCAATACCAATCAGCTGTACTTCTCAAGCAAAAGAAGGCGACAATCCAAATGGCAAACTTATATGTTATTAAAATGAATGCAGTGTCAAGATAAATCACAGATTCCAACAAAAAATTCTCAAAATTTTTGTTTTAATTACTTTTTAGAATGACCAGGCACTGAGCAACAAACCTGGATATGTTGCGTTGAGTTTGGTGTTCATTCTCTTCGGACTAGCTGTGGTGGCTGCAAGCATCAATCTCTTAGTCCTTCGCTTCATGACTATGTAAGTTTTAGTCCATGATGCAAAGTTAATTCATTTACTTTCTATTTAAAGATACATGTATCCCTAATTCGAGCAGTAGAAAGCAACAACTTGAATGTCATAAAACCTTAAATTGGGAATAGTGTAAATTTTCTGCATGAAATGATTTTGATGAGTAATATTTGACAAGTTGACTACCGGTGGCACCTATTAACATGGTCTTTCCACCTTCTAGCTTTCTGTCAGGCGCAGAGTAGCAATCGACATGATGAGTAACCCTCATTGTGAAAGTACAATAAACTTTAAGAAGGAAATATGATCACAAATCAAATCAAGTTAACCTTTCTACAATTTTCATACCACTTTAAAGCCACTGACAAGAAAAAAGCCTGAATTTTTGGATTGTGCATGGTGCTAATTTGATAAGTCAGTGAAAATTAGTTAACTGTGCATTTCAAGTGCTTTCTGGAATGATTCTCTCCTGTTTTTTAAATGTTTATGTCAGCATTAAGCTACTGGCTCAAAAGTATGCCGTAGACCCTGTTTTCCTGTATAGCATTTCCTACTATTTCTATTACTGTATTTTACATTTCCCCACTTCTTGCAGCTATTTTTTAGGTTTTCAAGTAGCAACTCATTTTTCTTTTTTCTATATTTTATGATTTCTTGCTTCTTTCAAAAATCTCTCGTAAAGTCTTGGCTATATGCACAGAACAAAGCCATGGAGAACATTATTCTTGTGGCATCAGAACCATGCCTTTTTCATGTCCATATTTATTATGCCTTTTTCACTATGTTTGCTAAGATCAGTCTATAGTCTGTTCACTTAATGTCTGCGGGTGAGCTTTCGTGAGACACTGTATACTCTCGGATGGCTTCGCTGATAGGGGAGGGGTAGTACCGAGAGATAGAGGAGGAGCGAACATAACGTTGCCAAATGTGCATAGCCGCCCTACTTTAGCCGCAGGTATTTTGGCCCCGGTGCCGAAACAATAGACCTACTCATGGTATGGTACTCGGAGGAGGCAACCGACAGCTGAGGTAATTTGCGCCATGAGGGAAGGGTATGGAAGGAAGGGTGGAGAGAAACCCAGCATCGGCATTAGCCTGCTCTTAACGAAAGGTGCCAAGGGGACCACGGTTTAACGTCCCATCCGACGGACGGAGTGTTGCGCTTGAAATGTCCTCCACACAACATTCAAGCAGGGATCGGGCAGTCTCTGAAAATTCTCTGCCTCTGCCGGGACTTGAACCCGGGCCCGCTTGGTGGGAGGCCAACACTCTAGCCACCACACCAACCAGATCCCCCACCTACTCATATGGAAGGCATTGGGGATAATCCTTTCACAGAAGCCCATGACATTGTCAGCTACCACGCTGAATGAGGCACCGTTGGTGAAAGGCATACTTAAAGACATATAAGTAAAAAGCATGAGGTTTGGTAGCACTGCTCCACGAACAGGTTCACGATGTTCACTCGGCAGAGGTCTGAGAGCGACTCACTGAGGCCACGCCTACTTTTTGCTGATTGGCAAAGGTAAAATTCACATGTCGAGAAACTTTCCCTCCCCTCACCTCCACTTGCTTTGGCCACACCAGCTCACCCGCAGAGATAAAATGTACAGAGTATAGCTGAACTCGGTACGGGATGGTAAAGGGAGTGGTCTGACTGGACTGGTTTGAGAGCAAGTGGGTTGAGATCACTTTCAAAACCAGTTTGAAATATCAGCTCAGCCTGACCGCGGCTAGTCTGAGTGGTAAACACATTCAGCTAATCCAACTCAGTTGTTAATAGCGGTCTTTTTCTGTCATCCACGACCGGTAGTTTTGTTTTAAAATGAGGCTAAAATGTCCAAGCCATTCGCAAGGCCTTTGGCCATTCGAAACTTACTAATTCAATCATTTTCATTGAGATAGTTGCCAACAATAACTTCCCACCAATGACCACCCTTGACTTTGCTAGGGGTTCTAAAAATCTCATCCTAGATGCCAGCAAAGATCACGTGATGAATCTTCCATTCATATATCTACCAAAATTGGTTTAGATTTGCCATTTACTGTGTCTGGCTATTATGATAAAATATTTATACTATTTTCTCTAATTCCGCATTCATAAAACAGATGAACTAAATTTAACAAAGAGACATACTGCAAAATGTAAACACACAGGAAGTAGACTCCAAGAATCATTATGGAAACACTGTGGAAGCCTTAATGCAGGGATAAGTAAAAACTTGAAAATGGAACTAAACTCTTAGATCTTCTCATATCAGATAGGCTAAGCTTGATTCTTGAAGTTGACTTTTTTTTAATACTGTTGGAAGAAGGATATTTATGCTCAGTTGGCTTGCTTTTATTCCAACTATCGCCGCCTAAGATTAATCTAGCATGGTATTTTCCACATAGTACTTTATATATGGCATCATAAGCTTTTATGTTGTTTATGATTTCTTTTCTTTATTTGATGTTATACATATTTACTGAAGTATTAATGCTGATAAAGAGTGATAGAGTAGCCATTTCTTCTAGGAGAATTCATGTTTGTTACTATTGTTAATTTACTGTGTTTGGGTCAACCTCCACCTACTGATAGGGAAATGTCTTTCATATGATGTGCCTTTATGTGCTAATTGCTAGGCATTTGGAACATTTTTCAGTTATTGTATTTCAGATACTGAAGTTATTGATATCTGAACAAATAATAATTAATTTTATAAGCTTATTGTGAAACGAATGAGTCTCAATTTATATTTAATTATTGATTTGCCATTCTGATATATCGATGGCTAAGTTCTAACAACATTTATCTCAAAAATAGCAACTTTTCAGGAGAGCAAAAAAATGATTAATTTATTTTACGTGCACACTGAAATTAAAAATCAAAAGTTCATAAAACTGGAAAAGAAGCATTCATTTGCAACCAAAGAGTTGTTTTTTGCCTGTATTATATTTTTTAAATGTTGTCACACTTTGTTTAAGATACTTGTCTCAAACAGGCCGAATTTAAGCTATGTGTTGTTAGAACTTGGCCATCGATATGTATGTACATACAGTAAAACCCCTTATTTACACTTTTCTAGGGACCCAAGAAAAAAAGTGTAAATTGCGGGAAAATGCAAATAGTGGGAAATAAAGAATTTTCACTTTTATTCACATACTGGCTTTGGAAATGTTAATTTTTTAATTGTTCACTAAGCATTATTACATGACATTGTTTCCCTCTGAAGCGCAGTGTTTTTGCTGGCAGCAAAAATTAAAAAATAATCCTGTTTTGTCTGCAATGAAAACATCTTTTGTGCTGTAACCTTCCAGAACTCTAATATCTTCAGATTCTTTCCACTGAGTTGCTGTCTCTATGTTATCATCTTTGCTTTCACCACTCACCATCTTATATACAAGACTGTACCTATTTTTGAATCTATCCAACCAACCATTATAGATGCCGTGGAATCTTCGATTCCCAATCTTGTGGGGAAATACTTTTTCTCAAGGGTCCTTGGGCCTGTTTACACAATACATTAACACGTACGAGTTAATTTCTGCTTGCATGAATGATTTTTGTGGACTGGAATGGGACATGTACGAATGTAGGCAGGGGCAGATCCAGGATTTTTTTCTGGGAGTGGCACAGAGGGCCTGACAGGCAAAAGATCTTGTCTTAATTGAGATTAAAAATAAGATATAACAATGACTTTACAAAATTCTCTTTATTTTTATATCAAAGTTATTATTGTTGAATTAAATGATTGAGCCTCCTTGTGAATACACGGTGCATTTTCGTGTTCATAATTTAGACATTAACTTGTATGGGTTAATGTACTATGTAAACAGGCCTTTAAATGACACCATTTATAGGGACATTTTATGATCTTGCACCTAAAAACTATTATTTTAGAATTCGTTCTATTTCTTCTTACCTGGAATTCTTCACATATATTCTCTATTTTGATAAATGTCCGCACTGGTTTGCATATTTTACAATGGCATCGCGATTTTTCACCACGGTATTAAATTTTTAGACTGGGAATCCGATCGGATTGCCAGTCCCAACATTCGAGTTGCTTCGCCAGCGTTTGAATCGATGCGGGTTCCGGTGTGGGAATCAACTAGCTCGAAAATTTTCATTTTCTCGTCAATTAAAAATGTCAATTTTTCACCTCGAATCTCCATTTTCAAGCCGGATAAATTCTATTTCCCGTACGAATTGAGGGTAACTTGGCAACACACGAGTATCTGAACTACTCCTCGGCGAACAAGTGCGTAGTACAAACTGTCATGCGACTTCATAATTTTTTAAAGTTACAATAGTTTGCGATACACTGCTATTTGAATGGGACAATTCAAGCTAAAATAAGTTTTTTAAAGTATTTAATTAACCCATAATTGCTACGCAACTGTTGAATGAAGTCAGCGCAAATGATCCCAGTTGTCGGTCAAGTTTTATAGTTCCGGCATTTATCACGTTTCAGCACGTCTGGTTTCCTTTCAAACTCTCGTATCAAATTATAGGCTACATGATTATTGTCAACATTGCTTCAGGAGTTCTTGCATTATAATTATTACATAGCTCGATTGCTCAAAACACCTACTTTCATATCGTGAATCTTTCCGCCGCTGACAGAAAACGAGATGACGTAGTTCAACTTTCCGACGTTAATGGCGTTCTGTCCCGCCACATTCAAATTCTTCCCGAAAATAGTTCTCATTGCGTCTCTTTCTCTTGGATTTTTAAATACAAATGCGCGAAAGGAAGCCAAAAGATAGTTTTTAAGGGCTGATATGCACGATTTATTGTTTTAGTAGGCAAATAATTTTTTTAGCCGGCACGTCGTGATGCACATGGCGGGAAAACGAAAAAAACACGGCGTAAATACAGGGTTCTATTTACATTGGAGAGATAGGAAATATGACGGGACCCAGAAAAAAACTTGCAATTTGCGGGAAAACGTAAATTCCGATAACGCAAATACGGGGTTCTACTGTATATATTTTTATGTTGTTTAAAGACAATTAAATTTATCTTTTTTCTCTTGACCAGTTGTGCGAAAGATCCACAGAGAAAAAATCATTCGCCTTGACAGTGATTCGAACCCGGATCCCCCGATTTCCGGTCGAGTGCTTTAGCCAGTTAAGCTACCGAGGCGTCATTCTTCCCTGTGGATATTTTCGGACATTACCGGACAAGATGTTGCTGGCTGGCCAAGGCGAATGATTTTTTCTCTGTGGATCTTTCGCACGATTGTGCATTGCGGGTGACTCCCGTAAAAGTTATCACCGCGGCTAGTCCCGGTATACTTTGAACTACTCTTGACCAGTTGTTGATTTATTTCTTTCATTATTCCCATTTAGGAATGCCGAAGATGTAAGACGTGAGGACAATGAATTGCAGTCCGCATCTCATCATGTTGTTACCCTGGATGGCGAGGTAATGGCTGTGAATGGAAAGCTGCTGGCTGGTCACATGGTGTCTTTGAATGCTTCTGATACTGCTGATCAAGTGTCTGTTTGCTCGTGCACTTGTCTGGCCCACAGGCATCACTTACACATGAATAATTCTCATGCATCTACTCCCTCACCCCAAGCTTCTGGGTGCCGACGTCTTCTTAGCATTTGCCCTGGCTCAAAGAGCAGGCCCATGCCCATACGAGGTCACAAGAACCCAAAGTCACAGCGTCAAGCCGCTGGTCTTGCCCTCTTAGGTGCGGGCTCAAATGTGAAAAGAGCATCTGTTTGATCAGCAGTGCTCATCCCTCGAATCATATTGGGGTAATAATTTTTCTTGAGCTCCATAGAGCTAAGCCTAAAACACATTAACTGAGGTATGTGACATTTTCTGGGGGAATTTATTCACAAATCTTGGAATTTCGTGGCATTGTTGAAACAGTTTTTGTAAAGATAATTGAATGGAAAAGTGCACTTAGAGCATATTCCACTCTACGAATGATTGGTGTTTGATGTCCTTTTAATGCAAAGATTTTATTCATGTGAATTCATTCATTAGCTAGGGATAAGATTTGCCCTCAGCCATCAATTTCATAACATTCTTGTTTGTAATCTCTAAGTACTTCAGATACAAAGTTGTGTTTGTGTGATTGTATGGTTTTGTAAAGCCATATTCGTAAGTCTATGAAGAGAAGTCCATGTGGAAATGAACGTAGAAGATTTCTAGGATTTTCTGTCTGCTTTGCACAATTTAATCTCTATAGTAGTGATAGCTGCCATGACTAATTTTTTTAGATTTCCCTCTGACTGCATATCAATCTATGCTGGGGCACTGATGTTGTGAGCAGAAGAGGAAAGGGTGGAAATCGTATATGTTTTCCCGTTGCATACCAATGACCACTTTGAGGCAACAAACTAGTGTACCATTGATTTAAAAAGGTGACAGCCTGTATATGTAGCTCCTATGTTTTTTAAATTAACTATCTTATGACTTTGATCTAACTTTGTTTTAAAGACTTAAAGCCAAAATAATTTTTTTGTCATTGGTGAGCTGAAGATGTAGTTTGATTGACCTGGTATTGAGGATTCAAAGAATGACTCATGGGTAATTATTTTTCCCATCCAATTGTATCATGTAGTCATTATTTTTGACATTCCATTTTATAAATAGCCATTGTGAATAGGTACTTAATCTTTTCCTCACATTGTCACTACTTTTCAAATCTGAGTCTCTACCTGATTGCCTTCAATTTTTGGTATCTTTGTTATCAGAAATTGGTAAATGCACACTGGCCTAGTTTTTGGAATAAACGTTCAATATTATGAGTGAGATAGAGAAGCAAATAGAATTAACACATTCAATGCGGGCCCGATTTTCATGAACGTCGTCAGAATCTGCCGATAAAATAAGAAAGAAAAATAGAGAAAGTTTTCACGCCATAACTTCCGTTCAAATACTGCTATTTTCAAACGGCGCACACGGGTCGAAAGAGGGAAACTTGCCGAAGGCCATGCACTCGATCGGAAGACTCGGGAGTGGATATTAGTCACATATGGAGGCGGAGAAAGGACCCCCATCCGACCAGCAGAGCACATCAATTGACGTGCTCCGCACTGGGGCATTTTTAATTGAGTTTGTTGCATGCTTGTTATGGAACACATATGTGCATTTATATTTTTATTATGGCCTTTATGTCAGGCTCACAAACTAAACCGGAGGGTAATAAGTACAAGTATTTCTCTTTGAAGGGTTGAAATGAAAAACTTAGTTAATTTCTTATTGTTAACTTTGCTTGACCGATTTACACGCTGTGCCACCATCACCTGTCTCACAACAATATGGCGCCTGATGATGTTAAAAAATTTAGAAGCAACTTGGGTAAAGTTACTCACTGGAAATTAACAATGATATTCATTTCAACTTGAAGCAATGTCTTGGATTATGCCTCAAACTATTAATTCCACTGAAATGGTTTTCAGCTGTTTAGCTTGAATTCCTATCAGAACACCAATTGAGCTAGCACACAGATTGAGTGAGGCAAGATGATCCGATGAAAAGAGTGGCCTACGTGACCAAAACACTCTGTAAACTTGCCTTTTGAAATTATTTAAACTATAATTGGCTCTAACCCATTTTAAATTAAATATTGTTCTTCTTCATCTAATTTTTAAGTTCTAATAATGGAGGTGGAACCGTAGCATTAATCAATATGGCCATTTATAACTTTTTAATCAACATTTCTTAGTTATGTATATGCTCCTGTCCTAAAGCCAGCATTTGGGTCGAATCACTGAGTAAGACAATCTTAATGTAAACCTTAAGGCATTTTTTGTGACAATGTGTGTTGGGTAGCATCTTTGTGATTGTAGTGAATTATTCCATTTATTTATGCACTGCTACTTCTAACCTCAAGTCAGACACTATATTCCATCCCACTTATTTGTGTTACAAGACCTGAACTAATAAAGTGGGAGGGAACTGGTGCCAGGAAACTTTTATGTAGTGTTGAGCAATGCAGAAGTATTCCCTTAAAATGTCATTGTTTGAGCCATCATGATCATTGCATGAAAGCTTTCTTTCTTATTCATAGAAGAGTGGTACTATGAATTCCTTAGAAAGCCTAATGCAATTCACTCTGGTATTTACCGCAGGAGTTTGTGACAACTTGTTGAAGACTTGTGGACCATTTATCATTCATGGGAACAATATTTTTTTACCGTCCTAATGTGTTTCAGTTGCCCAACAAAAAACAAATAAATGAGAAGGTGTTAAAAATTCATGATTGGTGATGGTTTAGTTTTTTGGATAGGGCTTTTTCAGGTCAAATGGTTTTTGCTTTTGACTTTTTCATTGGCAGTTTGATCTGGTGACAATTTTTTTTATCGTACTGAGCAAAAAAAGCATTCAATTTGAAGTCTTCCATTGTGTAAGAGTATGCAATGGCTTGAAGATGCTAGAAGACATGTCCTTCATCCTCTGATACTTTTTTGTGCAGCACTTGAATTTTGCCTTTGATTAAAAGAAATGAATGATTAGTATGGCTACTACTTTCATCTTAGTTTTTGAATATTTAGAAGCCCGTACAGCACATAATATATTACCAACAGTCTTTGTCCTATCTCTGAGGAAGGTTGTAGGTGCCACCAAAAATTTACTTATTTTTGTGAGTCTTTTTATCTTTTATTGTGTCTTTTACTGAGTGTATACAACCTGGTATATTTTCGTGCCATACGCCTCATCGAGGAACTTCTAGAAGTTTCTTTTGAAGTATATTTACTATTGTTTCCATTTTTATTTTTAAATTCAACTGAGAGCATAGGTCTATTGCAGGTACAGGTACTTACAAATTCAGTCAATCATTGAGTTCAAATTATGACTCAGTGCCATGTTGAAGAAAGAGTGATTTTTACTTTCCTTTCCTCATTTTGATTGTTGTTTTTTCCATTTTTAACTTTTTTGATGCTGTATTGGCTTATTAGCCATACTATTATGTGATATTTTTTAATGTATTCTTGGAATGAATTTTATGTGATATTTTAAGTACATACCTACCTGAATGCCTTTTTTTTGAAGGATCATGCCAAATAAAAACATTCATTGTGTTATGATGGTACATTATCTAGTCACAATTTATTTTATGGTATTTGTTAAACGTTTATGTTTTTGCAGAAATAAAACCAAAAATTACACACAGTACCCTATCTATTTTGTGCAATCAAGTCATTTCTTCATTTTACCGGAGGATCCTTGTTTGGTGGTAATAATCTGAGAAGCACGGTTTGTAATGCTCATTCCACTCCAAAGTAAACTGGTTTCATATTAGATAAGACAGTTATACTTACAATGGTGTCCATTCAAGGGTGTAAGTTCCCCACTAGCATCAATCCTGTGGGGATACATCTCCCCCAAAATTTAGTATTTAGGATATGTTCCTCAGATAATTTTATGAGGTCATTATGAAATAGCTTAATTAGAGCTTTTTTTCTTAATGGGGTAGTATTAGGTAAAAATTTGGTATAAAATAGGGTAAAAATGGCTTTAAAATCACAATTTCCATGATTTATTAGTCAATTTTTGGGGGAGGGAACCCAGCCTCTCCTCCCAATAGGAAATACTCCCCTGATGTCCTGGAAGCCCAACTCCCACAAAGTTTTATTGCAGTGAACACCAATGACATTAAACTCTACCATCTTGTGAAAATTGTCCCCTAACATCTTCATGAAAATACATATTAAAAGTGTACCTTACCATGTTAAATCCTGTGATGGGCATTCCCACGGAAAATTGCTATAATTATATGTTAGTTCCGCAGCTCTCCATGTTTGGGTGCTAGTATTTATTGTGTGTCCCTATGTATTCAACTTTCAATCTAATTGTAAGAGGCAGTTGTTCTGATATTCAGATCAGTTATCCACCTATCAGTAGCTATGTGCCATCGAAGAGAGTTTGATGAGTCAAGGAGAAGAAGATACCTACATGTCACTTGCTTTTTTCTTATGTCCTATGCAGTACTCTTTGAAGAACGAAAATAACCATTTTCCACCAATAACCGGATGAGGTAATATTTCCGTAACCAGAGCCGAAACATCCTATGGTATATGTAACCGGAGTACATTATTATGGAAATTATATTATAACTCCCGATTTCGCCGCAAATTAGAAATTAAAATTTGAATCTAAGCTTTATGCATTTACATAAATTTTCTACCCCGAAATACATTGCCTCAGACCTCCAGAACAATATTTTCTGTCCACGTCTCAAGTCTGCCCTCCCTAGTTTCTGTGTAGTTCTTTTCCAAATAATTATTTATCAACCACTACCAGTGGCGCAGCGAAGGGGGGTTTTGGGGGATAAACCCCCCCCCCCCCCACCAGAGCTCAGAGGAATTTTTAAGTTTAATCCATTTTACGTAATTGGATTGATATTATTAATAGAATAGTGTAAGGATTAATAAAATATCCCTCATAAAGCCGTAAAACTCACCATTTTGAACAATTTATCTTAAAATTCCGCAATTTGTTAATCTCGTACCTACCGCTTATCCTAGAGGGTATTCCATACCCCCACACACCCCGGTATTAGTTGCACCTAAACCCCCCCTAGCCTATTGATGACAAAGTTCTAACAACATGTACCTCAAAAATAGCAACTTTTGAGGAGAGCAAAAAACGATTAATTTTTTTCACTTGTACACTGAAACTGAAAACCAAAAGTTCATAAAACTGAAAAAGAAGCATTCATTTGTAAACAAAGAGTTGTTCTTTGCTTGTATTTTATTTTTTAATCTTATTGCACTTTGTTTAAGATACCTGTCTCAAACAGGCCGAATATGAGATACGTGTTGTTAGAACTTGGCCATCGATATGTATATATTATTTTTATGTTTACAGATAAACCCCTCCCCCCCCCAGAGCTCAGAGAAATTTTTAAGTTTAATCCATTTTACTTAATTGGATTGATATTATTAATAGAATAGTGTAAGGATTAATAAAATATCCCTCAGAAAGCCGTAAAACACCATTTTGAACAATTTATCTTAAAATTCTGCTATTTGTTAATCTCGTAACTACCGCTTATCCTAGAGGGTATTCCATACCCCCACACACCCCGGTATTAGTTGCACATAAACCCCCCTAGCCTTGATTCCTAGCTGCGCCCCTGACCACTACAAAATATAAAATTCAAAGTCAAGTCTATGTGACATGGATCAGTCAAGTTATCGCATACATAGAGTGCTTAAGTGATAATACTGTAAGAAATTATACACATAAGGATACTGCAATATTCTGCATCCAAACTCGAGCAAAAATTCGCTCGAATTTATGCCAACTAAAAAAGTTCGTGTCACTATCGAAGAACCAAAGTCGTTTGCGAAGCCTGTGTCTGAGAAAGCTTTACGAAATAAGATTTTTCGATGGCTTAAAATATTGGCGTATAAAATTCGGTAATGTAGCCCGTGGACTCAAGCAATGAATGTTTTTTCAGAAGATAAAACAAAGGTCGTATCGTTGCGTAGGTGCGTAATTCGCATGCAGCAGGTAAACCATTCTTACGAAAACTAATAAATAGGATCATGGGCGTACCCAGCGGGGGTCAGGAGCGGGCAACTGCTCCCTTCACCCCCTAGAAGCAAAAATCGCACAAGTCTTCAGGGAAAATAAGGACTGGATTGAAACGTAAGTTTTCAGCAAATTTTCTTTAAACCTACGAAAAATGACATTAGTATAAGATATGTACGAGGGACATTTTTTTTTCAACCTCCGATGGGCCATGAACAGAAGACGAAATTATCGATAAAAAATTATTTCATATGTAAATCTTGAGTACACTTGTGGTGTCCTTTCGCCATAATCGCCTCGGTGATTAAGGATTTGGTCGTGCCAGTGGACAAGCTTTACTATACCCTCTTCACGGCCAGGGGTGCCGACTTAGAAAAA
Source organism: Ischnura elegans (assembly GCF_921293095.1). Lineage (NCBI taxonomy): Eukaryota > Metazoa > Arthropoda > Insecta > Odonata > Coenagrionidae > Ischnura > Ischnura elegans. The sequence continues at coordinate 71,337,430 of NC_060256.1, forward strand.
AAATTGGGGGGGCCCAAACAAGGGATCTTGCCCCCGGAAATTTTATAAGTATTGAGTTTTAAGTTTTTCAAGCATTTTAGAAGAGTCATATGATCATCATTAGAACCCTGATAACTTTAATCTCGATATCTGGACATTCCGGGGAAAATCGACAAGCCTGACACATTTTGTTCTCACACCCATAACGAATTTTTGAGGGGGCTCGGGCCCCGTCAGGCCCCATGGAGTCGGCGCAACTGTTCATGGCATGTTGCCGCCAATGACTTCCAATGAATTTTGCCTTTGTCCTGAAGCTCATCGTCCGTTTGAAAACGCTTCCATCCCAGCCACATCTTCAATTCAGCATAAAGATGGAAGTCACACGGCTCTAGGCTTGGCATTGCACGGCAGGTGATCGAAAATTTCCCATTGCAATTGCTCTCAGAGCAGTTGGGCTGCATCGGCACCATGATGACGGGCTTTGTCATGGATCAGAACACTTCCAGAAGTCAGCATGTCTCTTCTTTTGTTTTGGATGGGAAATTGGCATAATGCTTCACAATATTTTACACTCTAGCCGCAGTGCATTAAAAAAATTCTCTTTTATCGGTATAAAGGTCAAGACATGTCAATGCTGAAGACGTTCGGCGAGTTTTCTGGCTGTCGCTCCGCAGTGCACACTTGGCGGGAGAATCAATTGAGACAGTGTTGTTGATGAGATTGCCACTAACCCACTAACCTTAAACTAACAGCTTACGATCGGAAATGACTTGAGCGTGTATTGCGGAGGAGGCGCAATCGCCCTACAGGTATGCGCGCAGTACCCGCCTGTCGCTTTTATGTTTTTTTTTCTGAGCAATTGCAGGTTGAAAAAAACGTCCCTCGTAACTGAAATAAAACCATTTGTTCAAGCAAATAATTTTATAAACTCATAAAGCGCTGTTAATACTTTCTTAAAATGTTTGTTTCATTCACCTGTTACAAGCAAAAATTGAACGACCATGACTTGCCCCCCCCCCCCCCGCCCCTAGTTTTGATCCTGGGTACGCCCTTGAATAGGACCACTTCCTTCGATACCCAAGTTATTAATATCTTCTAGCGGCGCGGCCGTTCGACCTCAATGGCAGGAGTGGCGGATTAAGGGGTGTCGGCCGCCCCTGCAATTTCTAGAAAAGTTAAAAGATAGTAATCTCTAAGGCGGCTCTACAATGAAAGCTATTTGACAAGCTGGACCAGCAACATAAAAAAAATAATTTATGAATTCCTATAAACCACATATTTAACCATATCAGACCTCAAACGCATTATCGCTGAGAGGTTTTGGATACCACAAAGGCGCAGCGGAAAGAAATTAACCCAAAAAAAACGACACAAATCCTCCCCAATATGGCAGTACGTAAACCTGTAACGGATCAATGGTCGCAATCCTATGGGTGGCGATGTTTGTTATATGCAGTCAAATTATGTAAAACCAAATACCTAAATACCCATTATTTCAACCATTGAAGAAGCTACAATGGGGCAAGTGCGAAATTTCTTGGGAGAAATCTAATGGAGGCCCTATTTTACTAAAGTAAGAAATTTTTGGAAAGTAAATGAATTTGCACGCAGGAAAGGATTGATTAACGGAAGCGGATATTTTAGTTAATGGTAACCTGCGATTCCCGGGGCAATATTTCTTTGCCACTTCGCTAACGCCGTCCAGTCGACATTTCAGCTATGCCTCCGACGTAAAGCGCTTCAACGCGGTCGAACTTATGTATTGCATAACAAGAAATATGTTGCATTTTATTTCATAACATCAAACTATATAACTATTGGTGTTGCGTTAAATTGGCTGGGGGAAGGCAGCGTCTATTATAGAATGTCGCTGATGACAAATTTAAATATGAAGTAATATCGCGCACAACTCATATTACTAACCCTCCTGCATTGCACTGTAGTGAATCGAATTTTGTAATGTCATGTCTCACAACTGAACATCATTGGATAAACAATTTCCAAAAACTTATGTTTTTAAAGCGAGTCATATGGTAGTATGAAAAATTACGAAAATGATATCATAACATGCTATTGCGTGATATCGGGCATCAATGTCGTTACATGGATCTCATCATAGCTAATAGTGTGGTAGCGCGAATATAGGAAGACAGCGATCAATACCTCAAGAATTTTAAAGTCACACGCACTGGAGTTCAGCCTCAGTTGCACCATTGTAGTTTATCAACCGCAATATTTGATGGAGGAGGATAGTTGGACAATGACGTTATCGTGATCTAGCTCCTGATATTTGGAAGCAATTTTCCTGATATTTAAAACCGGGTGTCGGAACATGGGCGTACCCAGCGAGGGGCAGGGGGGGGGCATGGCTTGCCCCCCCCCCCCCCTGTAAGCAAATATCGTTAAAGTCTTTAAGCAAAATCAGTACAGAATTGAAACGAAAGTATTCAACAAATTTTCTTTAAACCCACGAAGAATGGTATATATATATATTAGTATAAGATATGTAACTAAAATAAAACTATTTTTCAAGGAAATAATCTCATAAATCCCATGGCTTGCCCCCCCCCCCCCCTAGGCCATGGCTTGCCCCCCTAGTTATGATACTGGGTACGCCCTTGTGTCGGAATAAAAATAACACAATCGTGAGAAAGATGCGTTTCATTTACGTAAACGAGCAATGTACGGCAAAGGTGACGCAATATTCATTTGAGCCTCAACGGGTGACGAGAGTTTCTGCATAGAACAGAATAGTTTCCCTACCTCGCTGGGACAATACAGAGGTCAGCCTTTTTCTCCGGCAGCAACAAATGAAGAAACGCCTACATCGACATTAATTCGCAAGCGGCACCTGATACTCATTGGGTAAATAAGTTCAGAGGATAAATGGACTGGTAGCGAGAAGACGGGAGCTACTTCGCTGAGTTGGAGTGTTTTCTTGTCAGTAGCAGTGGCCAACTTTAGCAAGTAATCATCACCGTGCTGGTTGAAAATGACAAAAACTGTCGGATACTTGTCTCTGCTCTATCCATTCCTTCTCCTGCAAATTGTCCGGTCGACCGAAATCCTGCCTTGCGGTAAGTGAAACTGTTAATACAAATGATTGATCATTACGAGATACGAGTTCGTTTATTTTCATGTTACTAATTATACGGGTTATTTTGCTTGATACGCTGTATCAAATTTTACCTCGCCTTCGCGTCGGGGTAAGTTATTTTTTGGTATTGTTTTCCACGAAACTATTCCTGCCAATCCAAATTTGGAATTGGTAATAATTCACGTACGTACTCAATATCAGACAGAGATTTTTGCATGCACTTTATGTGGCTAAAAATTATTTTTCCTCTAGTTCTGGAGCTTTTCAAGTTAAGAGTGGTGTTAGAGCATACCTAAAAAAATAATTGAAAATTTTGGGAGACTTTATTAAAGTCCATCTTGGGCTTAAATCACTCTATTGAAGATTTCATGATTTCATTTCAAATAACAATTGGACTTTATGGCTAAAATAATTTCAGTTTTCCTTCTCTGCTACATTTTGCAGCGCATATAAGCTACAAGCAGCGCATAGACCGGTTAATTTGGATATTCTGCCAACTAATTTAAAATTGTGCGTCAATGATTTTCAAATTTCCAGAAAATTTTGTTGTTATTTACGGAGTAATTACTTTGACCAATTCTGATTCTGTTATTCTTTTGCAGAACATGTTTCAGGGCGATTACCAACGGAAGTTCACATAAAAGGCTGCGACAGATTACCATGTATTTTCCCCAGGGGATCCAACATTTCTGCCGAAGTAGTCTTCAAGGCCCGTAAGTTGTTGAGTTATATATGTTAATTATCAGGTCTGTGGCCAAACTATGGATGCTTAAATCAATTAAATTGATCCAATAGCGTGGTATCGTATCCTTCGTTGGCATAAAAAATCTCCAATTCAGGCGTTATAACGCCGCTTAGAGATGCTCCAGCAGATAGACAAAAAAATAGGACTTATTTGAATTTCTTATCTCTACCTTCAATCTTATAAGTAAATAGATGCCCCTTTTACACACTTGAGTAAATTGGTAACAACTTCAACGCGGAATCAAGATAATAGGGGTCAACCGTCACTCAACAAGAAACTTAACACACTACCTGCAAAAAAAGGCAGATCACTCAATCGATGATGCTCCAATGGCCAGAGATAAATGGAGAGAAAAATGCTACATTGTTGCAGGTGTTCATGCTATCGGCGCTTCATTTCCGGAGTTAGCATTTTTATAGAAATGATGATTATAGATATGATACGTGAACTGACTCGAGACTATCAACTTCTGTCAATGCTGAAATGCCAAACGACGAATTAGACGAATTTAGACCAAAATTTATAATTACACATCATGAATATTTATTTCATTAAGATATTTAACCGTTCTTACCCCAGAGCTGCTTCTGGGAGAAATTAAATTTCAAGACTTCTCGTTTTAAAAATGTAAAATTTCCTACTCAATCACAATTATTGTGGTAGCTACATATTTCGCCATTAAACTTTACAGCACCAAAGAACACGAGGTTTAATACTTTCCAACATAGACCTGAAAATGTATACGTTTTTGATGCTACTTAGAAACAACATAGGGTTATAATGGGTTAAAAAACATAAATTATTGTCCTATCTTGTCCTAGTACACGTCGTAGGAAGTATATTTTGCCAAATAGGTAAGATGATAAATTTTTTCAGTGAACGGAATTTCCCTTTATAAGAGACTCTATCCTTTACTTATGGCACAGATATATTACTCGACCTTTCATGCTTCATTCGATGCATAGCAAGCTGTTTTAATTAAAGTCATTATCACCAATTTTCAGCAATCCTAAGATTGGTTTGATGAAACTCTCCATACAACTCTCCTATGGGCCAATATTTTCAAACCAAGATTCAAATTTTGTTCAAACATATTCAAGCCGGACGTCGAAACTTATTATTCCTGAAATAAAAGAAGAATAGACTCTTACAGCCTGTATAAAACCTACGTTGCCGCAAATGCTTGAGGGCCATTTAAACTCTAAATTCTATAACTTTACGTTTTTATTTCTTCTGTCGTCGTCGTAGTTTTTTAATCATTTCACAGAGCTGCATTCAGCGAGAAACACCTGAGTCAATTCACACAAAAAGACGACGGCTCCTTATCTCCTTCAAAGAGTTTTCTTGCCAGCTTACTCTTTAAGTAAATGTTTATCTGGATTTTCGAATCGGAGAGATACGTGAAAAATCCAAAATTCCCAACCTATAAGCCAATCCAACCTAGTTCCTCGAGTGGTTTACTCAGAAATTCTGATTAAAGGTATAAGTGAACACACGTTCTGAAGATACGCTTTTTTTCTATTTCATGAGTGAAATTCAAATACCAACGTATTTTTCAATGGTCACCTCTGTCCATTTACCCTGAAGCATTGAAACAACCTTAGAATTCCCTTTTATTTAATTCTAGTTGATATACTAAAGCAAGTATGATAGAAAACTCACTTGAGGGCCATTTTAAAACAATTGAAACGGGGGAACCTGAAAACTGTCCATTTTAGGAAATGAACAGTCTTTATATGGATAGTTTGCGCTCCTTCTTATCCGACGAAGACCTGCTAAAGGTAATTAATCTCAAAATGGGTGTGACTGCGCAATCGTGTTGTTGATACTCGCTCAAAGCTCTAGGTTAACTAACCTCAAATATTAACTGTTTCAGACTATTTTAATAGCATATTTTCGTCCAACCTTAACTCTTTAACGTCCACAAAAATGCAGAGTATTGAATGAAATGTTGAAATTGCTGAATGCCCAAGAAAAATCGTTTTCATATAGGGGTGAATTGGAGAGAGACGCCGTATATGGGATAAATGGCGCACCCCCCTTAGTTTCGGTGTTTCCTGACAGATTGCGTGCAGATGCGCAATGCAGGGGCACAATGGATGCCAGGGAATAAGTGAGGATGTCCCGTTCGTTTTTCATTGGTTTCAAAAAATTTACAGCGCAAATACTGAGATAAGTCTGGCGTTATACCTTCAAAATTTTTCCTCGCCTTGCACTATATTCGCATCGGACGCTGAAATACTGCTATATTACGATTGTTTGAGATTTAAAGCAACAGTAACTTCTTCTCGGAATGTTTTCAGTCTAGTTACGCCATGTTGGCGTTAAAGGCCATAGAACCACGAGGTGCGGAGTCTCACCCGTAGAGAAAGGGAGAGACGCCGCAATGAACTTCGTTACGCATGCCGCATTTCCCTCATACGAGATGTACGCCGCGCGGAATGAAAAATGATTTCAAATGAATCACGACACGTTTTTAGCAACTTTATAACGGTTTTAGTGTATATATTAATGCTAAAAATTGTTTTTGTGTTGTGTAGTATTTAATTATTTGTACGCATTTTTTGAATATTACTATGCTAAGTTTGCAGGAAAAAGCAAATTTTGACTTGAGCAAGGTATAACTTAAATTAATTGCCTTAATTTATTCTTCAACTTGTATTTTAGAATTCTAATAAAAAAACACCTAAATCAAGTCTCTGTTAACTTAACTTCTTTGGTTCAACTTGTATTTTTCAATAAAAATAGGATAAATATAGCCCATGTAAGTTAAATTTCTTGTTTTTTTCTTCTGTATGTTTAAAATATAATGAATTGAACATAGCTGGAGTTTTACGACCTGCAATTTATGCTGCATTAAAATCGTAGACATGTACTATTAATTAGAAAAATAGAAAAAATATGTCAAAAGTATTTCCATATTTTATTTTCCTTAAAACTCCTATTAAGCTACAATTTTTCTTTTTTAATGGAGCTGCAGAATATAGAAATCAAGATTAGTCGGTTTAAATAACATGCTGCTTATCACCCTTATAAGTGCGGCGTGTCAACCGCAACAAACGGGATAGACTCTGCGATGTTTTACAAAAATAATTCTTACAGCTAAGAGATGACTGGTAAAAGTATGTATACGTTTTTGCGTGCACGATAGAAACATGAATAGTCGCCATATCTACTACTTAGTTTAATCGAAAGAGCAAAATAGGACGAAATATAGGTATTTAACAAAATGTGCGGCATCTCTCCCTTATTTACCACAACTCCAAAGTGAATCCAAAAAAATGTTTGCGTTGCCACAGCTCAGTAACTAAGAAGTTGCCATCCCATGTGTATGGACAAAAATGCCTAAAATTGTCTCCCCTACTCTACTCCCGTCGTACTGTAGATGCCTCCAGAAACACCCTGTATTTTGTGCCAATTCTAACTCGTCTTTTTCCTCTAGCTTTCGCAGCGACTCATCTGATTCCAATTCTTAATGTCCAATTGGCACAAGTATGGATGACATTCGATGCAGGGGAAACAAATGGCTGCGAGTCGTTGGTAGGACCGCAATGCCCATTAGAAGAGGGTGTGACGTACACTTATGTTCGCCATATACCTATTCAGGATCGCTACCCTAAGGTAAGTAACTCTCAAAAATTCCTCTTTGCTTTAAATGCGTGAGAGAACTCGTTAGAATTTCAGTAGAGGGGATATATGTTACAATATTTAAGGCATTCAAATAAGAAACAACCAAACCATACATTCACAAACATCTTACATACTGAGAATTTCATTTTCAAAAGGATATTTAAACTTTAGTTTGCTTGTAATTATATGAAAAAGAGTAATCAAGCAAAATTAATCGAATCACCGGAAACGATTAGTTATTGAATACCAAATTTGTCATATTAATCGCTCGCTTTAAAAAAAATGCTGCTACATGTAATCTACTCATGCATTTTGAATAAACGTTACATTTAAGTAGCTCATCGTTACCAGTGTTTGATAAAAGACCTACCAAAAAAGAGAAAGTTAACATTTAAAACTTATAATCAGGTAGAAGTCCCATAATCAAAGTCGAAGTAATTACAAATTTAAATTCAAATAAAATTTAGATTATAAATGTAGCGATGGCTACTTCTTATTAAAAATTTCGAAATTGTCGTATCAGGTTAATGCAAAAGAATCTCTTGTACGGAGTTTTAATTCTAGAATTTTACCTCAAATGAAGGATGACATGTATATGAATACATTTTAATGAATGAATGATATAATGAATGCATTTTATCTAAATTTCTCCTGGAAGTAACGTGATAAATAAACCGCTCGTCGGCACATGATGTGGTCAACGGATAGGGACTTTAGGTCAAGGATATTATTATTACTAAAAATCAGTTTATACATTATTGTTATTTTTATAATTATTGATATTCAAGGCATGGAATTTGATTTGAATAGTTAAATTTATGCATTTCTTATTCCTAACGCTGATAAATTATTTAATTAGCTGTAACACCCATCCAATGGGTAATGTAATTTAAGAGAAATAATTTATTTTATAATATTTTTACCATATTTTCCTCACAGATTCGCATCAAAATAGAGCACGAATTGGTTGACTGGATGAGAAGATCAGTGTTTTGCTATCGGATCAACGCTTTGGTCAGTGACAAATTAACTTAACAGCCAACAGTGCCCAGAAGCCCACGATTGAACAGATCACTTGGCGGCAATTTTGTGAATTGTTAGACAACTGTGCCTGAGTGGCGCGTTTACCTCAGAAATTCATGAAAAGCCTGAAACGGTGACATCAGATGATGAATTTTACCTGTAATAGTTATTGTATTCCAATTGTTCTATTGGTTAATTCATAAATTAATGGATGAATTGTAAAATCCAATGTAAAAATGCATGCATTAAAATAGTTCAGAAAACAGAATATTGTAAAAGACGATTTCAGTATAGCTTGAATGCGTGCATATGTGCTTATCACGATTTATTGAGTGTGATGTGATGATGATTGTGATGATATGCAGGTATGAAGAAAGGCTCCAAACAAGGTATGATGAAGGTCTATAAATAAATATTATGATACATAAGTGAATAAGGGGATAGGGAGTATAGAAGCTGTGATCTGCGAGATATACGCTGAAATAACGAAATAAAAGGGGGATCGAATTCACTAAATGATTCATCCCGAAGGTTGGTTTAGATAGGTAAGGATAGAGCTCACCCCACTGGTGCAGGATGTGTCACTCCTTCAGTACCTTTCCCTAGGCCACCTCACATGTAGAATTTTTCCCTAACCTAGTAACACTTATTGTTAGCATAAATCCATCCAACGTAAGTTCGTGGTGCCTCAGTAGGCACGACGCAAAGCTCCTGAGAGCAGTGACATGTGTACAATCCCCGAATTAGGCTATCGGGCATCCCTAATTAAAACTTTTTAAAATGCGATTTAGGGAAAATAACTGCTTTTCCCTAATTGTGTAAATTACACGCATAGCTGGTGGCTTAGTGTGGGGTGAGATCTACCCTCACCTATACGAAAAAATAAGTATTTCGGTTGTCCGAAGGCTTTGAAGGAAAGAAAAAAATAGAATTTTGACCCGCGACCCTTCGATCATTTCATCAAATCATTTCATTGATGCTCGAGTCATTATCTACATCTATATACTACCCCGCAAGCCGCCTCAACAGGGGTGTGGCTGGGGGTGCTAGGACACCAGCTGAGAGTAAATCAAATGAAAGTGCGCGTATGGAGTTCAACCTAGAATTTTTTATAATCCGTTAATTTTTTTATTCATCCGCGAAACGAATTCCTATACCTATCCGTACGAAAAAATAGGCATTTCTTTTAATTTATCGTTTCAGTAGGACTTGGAAATATTGTGAGGCTATAATATAATTTATCCGGTTCGCTCTGAAATATGTCCTTATTTTAACTGCTCAAGAAATCTAAGAATAGCGCGTAGCCCCGGAGTTACCAGCGGCTCTCAGCCTAATTCATTTAACATCAAGGTAATGCTACCTGTGCATCATTAGCAGATTTTGACAAATCGCGTAGCTTTCCTTTGTATTTTTTTTATCTAAGTCTTTTAATGATCTGCCAATACAGCCTCGAAACCGTTCAGAATGTCGTTGTAAGGCGTCCTAAAGGACTGACCGATATAGCAACAATACTTTCGGCGATCATCACCAGATGGATCGAAATTACATACATCACCAGTCTGTTATCGCTCGAATATCCACGAGATAACATCGTTTGTGATTCGCCCATAATCCAAAAACAACGTTTCGAGGAAGAAGAGTATATTTAAAATTTAAATGCTTCCTCTGTCCTTATTTCATCAGTAAGGATTTGGTGGCTTAGGAAGTGAGCTCCTCAAAAATATTTGCGATCATGGTGTAAGATAGATCCTTATCAACGAGACTACCCCGCCGTACTTCTTTACCGAAAATAAGAAATGAGTCATCATAGGAATTCCTTGAATTCTATCGAAGCTATTTCACTGATCTTCAGAAATATTGATTAGTCATTAGATAATTTAATAAAGTTCTCACCATCATTTTTCGAAAGAAATAGGACAGTGATATTTTCTTGCTTCTAATAATAAAAAAGAACTATATGTATACAAATGGCCTTCTATGGTACAATTAAGGTTAAATAGTGTATGTATATGGAGCAGAATTGCACCGGTTGACCGCTGCTATTCTCTTCCCTGTATATAAGGTTCAGAGCTACAAATTTGCATTGGAGTATTCCACAGGCTGCCGACCTAAAGCTTTCCCTTTATTTCCATTCAAACCGGCTTCACACCGTGCGGGCTCGGGATCAAATCCCGGCAGTGGCAGAGAATTTTCGAAGATTGCCCGATCCCTGCTTGAATACTGTGTGGAGGACATTTCAAGCAAAACACTCCGTCCGTCGGATGGGGCGTTAAACCGTGGTCCCCTTGGCGCCTTTCGTTAAGAGCAGGCTAATGCCGACGCCGGGTTTCTCTCCACCCTTCCTTCCATAACCTTCCCTCACGGCGCAAATGACCTCAGCTGCTGGTCGCCTCCGCCAAATACCATGCACTACTACAGAAGGTTGTAGGGGAGAAATTTTTAAGCATATTTTGTCTCTCAAAAAGGGTGAGATTGGGCGATCATATTGTTGATACTCGCTCAAAGCTTTGTTAAATTAAGCTCAAACATTAATGTCTCAAGACAATTATAATCGCACATTTTTGTCCAAGGGTCTAGCAGGTTAAGATGGTGAAAAGTGCCCCCGATATTTTGAGAAATAAAAAATATACACTTAAAGTGCATCCAGAATTATGTGTTTACCCAAAGTTTAAGGCCTCAACAATGGAAAATAACGCCAGAAAAAATTAAAACACGATTTTTAGTTTTATAACCATATCTCCAGTTTTTATTTTTGTAAAATAGTTTTCTTCATTATAAATTATGTGTAGTATTTTGGTCTACCATTCTGATTTTTTTCAAAATTTTTGAACGGAAAACTAAACTTTTGCATAAGTTTGAAAATTTCTAAATTAAATTAAAAATTTTAGGAAACAATGGACACGCCGAAAAAATATATGTTGTTACCCCTATCTTAAAGTATAATCCTAATTTTTTTCAGATTTTTAAAATTGGTGGAACAGGGTCAAAAACACGAATAACTGCTTTCTGCCATTTGCATCCATGTATTCCAGGAGGATATATTATTTGATTGTTGAGAGCAACGTTTGTTGATCAGTTTCTAATATTCTTGATTAAGAATAAACATTAACATAGACAATGCCCATCACACTTAGATTTTCATGGTAACTGAAAGGTGCATCTAAAATAATGTTTGCGTTGCCATATCTCAGTATATAAGAAGTTTCCACCTTATTTTTATGGACAAAAACGGTAAAAATTGTTTCCTCTACTACCTCCTGAAGTATTTTAGATTCGCCCTGAAACATCAGGAGATTCGGCAAAGACCAAAAGGATGGAACAGTTACGATGCGCAGGTAAGAATAAATTGAAGACCACTTTTCATAAATTATCATTAATGAAGGATGAAACAACTATTAATAAAGGATTAGTGTCTATTAGTAGAGTGTATTAGTTGTAAGTGAACAAGAGGGTGGAGGGGGAGTAAAAAGACAATGCGTTTTGCAAGATACACGCTGAAATAAAGAAATATATGGGGAATCAAATTCACTAAGTGATTCATCCCGAAGTTTGGTTTGGATAGCGCTCACCCCGCGGTCGCGCAAAATTTCACTCCTTCAGTTCTTTCCCAGGGCCTCCTCACATGAATATTTCCATAGCCTTGTAGCACTTAGCACAGATCCATGCCCTGTTATTAGTTCGAGATGGCCCAGGAGGTAGGACGCTAGGCTACTGAGAGCGGTGACAAGAGCTCAATTCCCGGATGAGGCTATCGGAAATCCCTGACGAAAATATTTGCCGAACATGATTTAGGGAAAATAGCTGCTCCCCCTATTCCCTAATTTTGTAAATCACTCGCATAGCCAGTGGCTTAGTTTGGATGCCGAATAACATGTTGAAAGGAACAGAAGATACGATATAAAAAATCTATTAATTGCAACGCGATATTTAAACAATTAAAATCACGAAATGACGATGAGATGTTCGCTAGTAACTATTAGTATGGGGTGAGATCTACCATCACCTATGCGAACCAATAATAATTTCGGTTGCCCGAAGGCTTTGAAGGAAGTAAAAAAAACAGACTTTGAACCCGCGGCCATTAGATCAGTTGTCAACCCATTCAGCGGCGCAGCGAGGGGGGGTTTTGGGGGATAAACCCCCCCCCCCCCCCCAGAGTCCAAAGAAATTTTTAAGTTTAATCCATTTTACTTAATGGATTAGTATTACTCATAGAATAGTGTTAGGATTAATCAAATATCTCTCATAAAGCGGTAAAACTAGTAATTTTGAACCATTATTCTTAAAAAAATTTCTGGAGGAGGGCCCCCGCAACTCCTTCTCACCCTGGCGGGTATGCAATACCCCCACACCCCTAAGTATTAGTTGCGCCTAAAACCCCCCCTAGCCTTATTTCTTGGCTGCGCCCCTGAACCTATTTACCCAAATGATTACCACTACTTACCACGCACCCTCAAATGAGTGTGGTAGTAGTAAAATATTCGTCTCAAGTATATTTGATTCAGCTGCAGCTGGGGGCGTCAAGAGATAAGGAAGTTGCATAATGTAGCCTTGGCAGGTGTTCCACGAGGAGTCAGCCCACTCCTCGAGGCAATAGCTCTCGTCACCGAACATATCGAGAGATTGGGAAGTAGGCAGTTGTAACATTTCCTGATACCACTATCTATGAGAATTCTATTGCCCGCTCTCCTCAAGTGAAACTGAAAATTTCAGCGCCAGACAACTTCATTCACCAATAGGAGTTCACCTAAGGTTTAACCAACACTTTTAATTAGCTTGAAAAGCAAGGGTATGCAATTGTGTAACAACCAGTGACGTCATGGAAAAATTAGCATTGCCGGAACGCTCGTACTTAATTTTTTTTAGAAGAGAAATATTACTATGCGCGTTTTTTTTACAATTTATTATTTATATTTTATTGCAAAATTTTATTGTTTTGGTAACGAATTTATATATATTAGAAATTTTGTGGCAACAAAATTGATAAAAATATTATTTGACTATTATGTCTTTTGTTAACCAGAGCCGGAACAGCGTTGCGGCGCGTTCCGGTACCATGACACCACTGTTTAGAGGTGATTTTAAGAGACCGGAATTTGAAAGGAGGAAATTCGATTGAACGGCTAATGGAACTCTGGGAATATAAATCACTGTTCATGGCTCTTTTTTAATTCGCAAACTCTTTCCTGACAACTACATTTAATAGCTTCGTTGAATTAAATTAGTACTATTCGAAATTGTGGAGGACGTACTGTACATATAATTGATATGCTGTCGCTTTCATGTCTGGTTCCCGTGAAATATTTCTAAATCAGAAATTTTGATGCTAATAAAGTCTTTTCTAATAGTCTCTGTCGTATCTGGCGTTCCGGCGCCATGACACCACTGATACCAACCTAAGGTAACTACATCGTTAACTCATAACTACAGGAAAAAAGAAAGAAAGAAAGTATGAGGGTTCTGGGCGAACCCTGCGATGGTACAACACACCGGGGCCGGGACCCAAGCCCGTGGCTTATACGCCGGATCACCCGGGGAGGGGGAGGAGAGGAAGGAGAAAGGAAAGAGGCGCCGCCGCGGCAGGAGCCCGTCGACGCCTCTGGGAAAGGAAAGGTGCGGAAGGGACGGGACGAGGGAAAAAACACCCCAACGCTATAGAAGCGAAGAGGGCCCTACTAATAGGGTAGTTTCCTTCATCAAAGAAAACGAAAGGCATTGATTGCGATTCGTTACCCACCATTTGTGTATTCATAATACACAAATTATTTGGTTTTTGAAATACCGGTTTAGACGAATGGCAATGGTCAATTTTATTCTCATTTGAAAAAGGCCAGATTGGCGCCCATGCGGTGCCACTCCACGTGACGTCACAGAGACCTAGTTTCTATACGAGTAGATAGGAGTTTTACATCGTCTGGGATTACCAATGCATGCATGAGGCACAGAGCTCAGGGAAACATGCCTTAATAATCACCTATTAAAACTGGCTAAGGTAGGAAAGTTTTCTTCGTTTGATAAGGTATTAATAATCCTTATTTAAGCCAAGCGCTACCAGCTAGCATGATACTCTGCTACCTGCTGGAATCCTGCGTCGTATCAGCGCTCAAAGCCTCGCCCCAAGGTCACCTCAGTTGCGGCAGCGGGAACCAGAACGATGTCACACGGAGCTTTCCCAGCATTCATACTTAGCCGTCGCGATTTCGCGCGCTTAAAAATTTTCACTTTTCATTTAATCGTGAAAAATAGATATCGTCATTTAAAAATCTAAAACCGTGAAATACGTACTCCAGGAGTAATAATCTTTCGATTTAGGCAATAAAAAAATAATAGGAAACCACCCTATTAGCAAAACCAGGCAAAACCATTAATGTGCCAGCGATTTTAGAGGAATTTCCTATGAGGAAGAAAAATCCATCGATAAAATCGCTAGATAACTCATAACTACATTCTCGCGGATGCAAACTCCCAAGTAACTCTCATTAGCAGGACAGTGGATATATTTTATACACAACTCAAACTCAACTCCTGTGGCCACTCAAATCCGAGCCGATTTTGACCTCGCCAACGAGTTATCTCCAGACTCAGTGGCGTAGCCAGGAATTACGTACGGAGGGGGATCAAAAGCATAGGGGAAAATTTAGGAAAAACAGAGCACTAAGTACAGGGTTTTAAACTAATTTTAACGCTTTTCATAGTCGAAAAAAACTCCATTTTTTCAAAGAAATATTTTGTAAACTCATTCTTTTTCAATATTTTGTTTTCTTTTATGAAGCAAAGTAACTGTGTTTTCATATTTCGGGGGGGGGGGGGGGGGGAAGGGGGAAGGTTCCGGACCCTTTGGACCCCCCCACACTTGCTACGCTACTGCCCAGACTCCTCCGTCATGTTTATCCCTCCCCCACGTCTTCCAATGTTTCCAACCACTTGGTAATTCTATCTTACTCTTGGTCTTCCCGGTGGACTCAATCCTTCTAGTTGACATCTCCACACTTTTCTTATCATTGCATCCTTCTCCCTTCTTATTACATGACCAAGCCACCTGATTCTCTTACTTCTTATCACAGCCATAACAACAGGTCTTCAGTACAGGTTCATAAGCTCTCTGTTTTTCGGTATTCTCCATACCCCTTCTTCAATGTTGGCACATATTATTAACTTCTCAACATTTTATTTTAAAATGTTATTAACTCATTCTGGGTCCGTTTTGTTAGGGTCAATATCTCCGCCCTACAGAAAAGAAAATTTTACATGTGCCTTCTTGAAATTAGCAAGCTTATTTCCCGACAGGAGATTTCAAGTAATGCTTAATTTTAACACCGAGGTAATTGAAATGGTGGTATAAAGGATTAATCGCGGCATTATTAAAAATAATCAAGGAAATATATAATTTCTTTTAAAATGATAACGAAATTAGATCTACAAATATTTCAACTGAGCTTTTGGTGTTGAGTAGCAATTATAGATTACCCTGATTAGTTCATCCATCAAATAATTTTTTAAATGATAAATTGGTTTGCACCACTTATTTATCCATATTCTCAATTATTCGCCCTATTCCTCCTTTTCGAATTACCGGCGGTGCAATCAATTACTAAACCTCTTTCCCCAAGGAACATGAAAAGTTGACGTGACTCATCATGTTAAATCCCCGCGCAGGCTATGATTACACTTGCTACTACTCTGCTTCCCTTATTTATCATGAATGAGTAGAGGCCATTATAAATTTTCAGATATTTAGAATTTTCCATCAATCTATTACGCTATCCACTGGACTTGTAAGATTATCAATGCCAAACGATATGTGAGGAACAGAAGGTAACGAGGTTGTCACATTGTATCTCTCACTGCAATTGATTGCTGATAGTCACGAAGGACTTATGAGACGAGGCCAATCAGATGCATAAAGAAAAACTTTGAGAGGCTTCAGGCACATTCATATGTTTCTCCTAAAAGTGAGATGTAGCAGGATATATGCTACGCCTGGCACAAATCCATGCGTTTTAATATGTCTGTGGTAGGTCTGTCCCATTAGGTAGAGCGTAGGGCAACTTCACGAGTTCAATTCCCGGAAGAAACCATCGGACACGGAAATATTTGAAGCCCGCGGTTTAGGGTAAATTACTGCCCTCCCCCTTATTATGTAAATCAAACGCCTAGCTTGTGGCTTAGTATGGGGTGAGATCTACCCTCACCTAAAAGAACAGACCTTCGGGTTGAAACAATGAGTGAGTTTATCAGGAATACTCAAAAATTTGATCCGAATTTTGTTTATCAACACATTCTACAATCCAAATCATTTAGTCCTTTCCTTTCCTTCTATTCGTGATTACAGATCGTTTCCTGTTTAGTCTACAAACTGGTCGCTAAGGCGCATTAACCTCCTTGGTTTTTGTATACTCTTAGCTTAAATGGAAATTTTTTTCTCCCATTCATTGATATCTTATCTGTCTAGGTTAACCTTTTTATCAGTCTTTGGTGATCATTCACCTTTTGATCTAGCACAACCTTTTGGCGGAAGAATCCTGCAGAGAATTCTTCCGTCACCACCATCGACGATGCGCAATTTTATTAATAATCTTGAGTGAAATTTACCCTTTTGATTTGTTAGCAATAGAAACCTACCATAACCATCACTGGGAGGAGAATGAAAGACGTAGGTACCTTTACATCTACTAGACAACAAAAAATAATCGAAAAATAGAAATTTAGGGTATTGGATAAAGGCAGTATTGGAGTAGGCAAGTACACATTGAGTTCTGACTATGTGGGCTACGACAAATCCGAAAAATATTTTTGAATAGGCACCTAGGATGAAGTATTTTTCAGAACCGTGAATAATTTCTCTTGTGCTAAAATATCCTATTTGCAGAAACGGATTGATCTGAGGATAGCCGGGCCATTCTCCCAAAAACTTACATTTTCTATACTGTTTTTTTTTAACTACACATTTTTTTATTTTTACTTTTGTGTTGGCTACGGACATGATTCATTTGTCAACGAAAATGATATATGCCCACGGACACGACAGAAGAGGAATATTATGTGTTTGCTCACGAGAAAAATTTCTTTTATTTGTCAGTGGCCAATCTGTAGCTAGTCAAAGTGTATCATCATGTCCGTTACCATCTGTCATTTCCGTGGACTGCAGTGTTCACAGACATGATATCCACGGATACGACGTCCATGGATATGATGATTTCTTCAAAATTAAGTTATAGTTTGGACAGACAATAGGTTAGGGCACTGTCCTTACCACATTAAACTTCCATCTTTTATCCGTAAAAGAAATCTCAATTGTAAGTAATAAAAGGTGCAGAGATAATTCTTTTTACTTGTCCACTTGTCCACTGATGATCTTGGCTGTTGCAAAAAACTGAACTAAACTTTTTCTTCCAGTGAAACATTCACTAAACCAAGTATAAGCTCAAAAAACCCAGTATAGCTGACAATCTCCTTCTCTACAAACCGGTTGGTCAGGGCTGCCACCATCTCCTATTAAATAATTTCCCTGTGTGTCTACGAACATTACTTTTCTGGGTAGGACAAATGTTTTTTTCATATCAAATATAATTAAATAAAGCAACCGAATAGGCTATTTTGTAATTTTTATACTGTTGTACCTTGTTTAATGGTAGACTTTATGATACATTATTTAGTAAAGGTTGTTAATACAATGTATGTGGGACTATCCACGGGCATGACGTAGTCTGTGGGCATTAAATTTGGGAAATATAATTTTTTTCTTTATTAATTTGTCACTAAAAGTATTAAAAGTGTACATAAAATAATAACTGTTTAGTCTACAAGCTTACAAAACTGATGATTTATTTACGGCAGTCCGTGGATATAATTTTGTACGAAAATGACCCAGCTATAGTAGGAGCAAACTGAGGAGCCAACTATCTGAAAAAGAAATCCCATTATAATGGTAGTTACAATGCTAAAGGTTCTGGTAAATGACCTCCATTTTCTTCAGGTACAAAAAAAAGAAACAAAAAAATAGTCATTACGTCGTCTTGCAAAATGAGAGGTGATACAACGGTTTATGCAAGGGAGCCTTTTATTAGGGAATTATGAGAATCACTGGGGAAAATGACTAATTTCCACATGGGAGCATAAATAAATGAAATTATTTGGGCCTACTTAGAGCGTAAATGGTACTTCATTTCAATGTGACGTTTAACTCGTACGGGAGAATGCATTGATTCTATGTCCACGTTCACGTTAGCAGCGGAAGGGAAATTTATGGAAATTGTTGCAAATTCATGCAAGGTAGAATTAAAGAAAAATTAAATACTTATTTCGAAAATTAGCGTTCTTAATTGACTACGCATTGATTGATGCTTAAAACATTTTGTAATTATAAATGAAACCAAAATGTTTTCAGGGCCCAAGTGGGGCTAAATGTCCAATCCCATCAGAGCTTGAGACACTATATCCAAGTTGCGCCTATAGCCCAGAAAAGTTGCATTTCCTTCATTTATTCACTCACATGCAGCAAAGTGCAATAGGGTGGTTTCATATTATTTTTTTATTGCCTAAATTGAAAGATTATTACTCCTGGAGTACGAATTTCACACTTTTTTAAATGACGATATCTATTTTTCGCGATTAAACGAAAAGTGAAAAATTTCAAGTGCGCGAAAACGCGACGGCTAAGTAGGAATGATGGGAAAAAGTCCGTGTGAGGTATTTCTGGTTCCCCCTGCCGCCTTGTGAGGTGACCTTGGGGCGAGGCCTGAGCGCTGATACGACGCAGGCTGCTAGCAGGTAGCTGAGTACCCTGCTAGCTGGTAGCGCTTGGCTTAAATAAGGATTATTAATACCTTATCAAACGAAGAAAACTTTCCGACCTTAGCCAGTTTTAATAGGTGATTATTAAGAGATGTTTACCTGAGCTCTGTGCCTCATGCATGCATTAGTAATCTCAGACAATGTAAAACTCCTATCTACTCGTATATAAACTAGGTCCTGACGTCACGTGGAGCGGAATCGCATTGGCGCCAATCTGGCCTTTTTCAAATGAGGTTAAAATTGACCGTTGCCATTCGAATAAACTGGGATTTCTAAATTCAAATAATTTGTATACTATGAATACAATAATGGTGGGTAAGGAATCGCAATCATTGCAGGAAACTACCTTATTACAACTGAAGTACTGCATGTTATAAGAAACTTTTCTCGCGAACGGGTACAGTCGCACAGTGACTCCCAAGGGTTTTAAGTTACTTACCCCACTGATGAGACTCGCCACCAAAAAAATGAATGACTTATGGCCGGTTGCAAGAAACTTTCGCTATTGGTTCGATAGCTATGGGTCTCATAAAGTTATGGAACGTTCCTGCAACGCAAATTGTTTGGTTGCTATGGCTTATGAGTCCCATAACTTTATCTTCTATATATAATAAAGACCACTTACGACCACTCACTCACCTATACAAATGTTTGGGGTGAACGAGACGAGATACGGCAAAAAGTCTAATGAAGACCCCCTCTAAAATTGTCTGAAAGCCCAGGAAAAGTTATGAAAACTCTAAATTTCCAATTATTTATCTGTCTATTCATATAAAATTGAGTATGGGGATTAGTTCAAAAAATGGCCACCAAATTCCAATGGCGGCGCGGCAGTCATACAAAGGAACAGAGTCCTCTATATTGCCATATAATAACTACGAAGTTGAGTCGTCGCAGTCTGCCATCTTCACTCTCATCATTATTGGCGGCCTGTGTTGTAGCATAGGCGTAACGTCGAGTTGGTGCAGTTTTTTACATTTTTGTAATTGATAAATAAGAGAGATGGGCGGTTCTTCTGCTCCAAACTGTTCCATTAGTTGTAGGGATGTGTTCCGCGCTTTTGTTTTTCCTTGTAATCCTCAAGTAAGGGCTAAATGGCTACAAATGTGGGGGATGGATGAGTGGCAACCGTAGCCGTCTTCCACTATTTGTGAGGTGAGTTAGAAGTTGATGTAATTCAATGTATTGGGTAATTATTCATATGAAGATCAAGTTCTTACTTAGTTTCGGCATAATTTGATGAAAGGCTGTGATTTACTTCAAAGATTAATACCTTTGCCAATCAGTTTTACGTTGTATACGTAATGTAAACAGAAAAGAGTGCATAATAATTCCTGCTATTGTTGAGAGTTTTTCATGTATAGGTTTAAGGTTATTTGTGTCAATGGTTTTTAAACTTTGATAGTGTCGTAATACTGATACAATTAACCCGTGCTACATTCAATTAATTAATTTAAACAATAAACTAGAATACGCAACTTATTCACACAATGGAATGTGGTAGGTTGTTATTATTTCGTCGCGTGAAAGTTATACTTTTAAGTGTCCTTGAAACCCACACAGCACATCGTTGCCAGAGGACGTCCGCTGCGCGTCCGTCGCGTCCTCTCAGTGTCCGCGGATTTTCAGGACAGCCAGAGGACATCCGCTGGCTGTCCTGGCCATCCGTCCGCACACTGTCCTATCTCGGATGTCCAGCGGACGTCCAGCTAGTGTCCCATTACGCAGGGTTTGGGAGTTTTGGTTTCCTCTTAAAACACTCACCTCCTCAAGGAGGAACTCCGAGAGAAAGTCTCGTGATCCTCCTCCGAGTAGGGAGTATAGGAGAAGGGAGAAAGAAAAAAAACTCTCTCTCGTTTCTGAAGCCAGAATACTTCCTCCCGATCGAGGAAGAGGAAATTTTTCGTGGAGGAAGAGATATTTTGAGGATTATTTTAGGTAACCAAATGTAATCCTCTTGTTGGAGTGTGGACTCGGAGGAAATTATAAACTATTTAACAAAAAAAAAATTGACATTTTTACCGCTTCTATAGTTTAAGAACAACAAATGTACGCTATTTTTAAGTTTTATATTGTTTATAACAATTAATTAAGTTTAAACAAAGTTAGCAACAATTTAAGTAACATTTACGAGCGTTAAAAATTTCTACATGCCTCACGGGTTAAACAACAACAATTGAACGAACTTATGACTCTCTACATTAGTTATAACAATTTTTAAAGTTTAAATAAATTTAGCAACAATTTTAGAAACTTTCAAAAAATTAAAAATTTCCGCATGTTGTACGGTTGAGAAGCGTTGGATGAACAATAAACCCGTACTTTTCATGATTATAAAAATTACTTAAATTTAAACAAATTTAGCAACTTATACAAAAATTAACAACAGGAATAATGGAATTTATCGATTTTTACTGAAATTTTATATTATGTACCAATGTCCTGCGGACGTCGCGTAGCCGTCTCGGGGACATTCCATTCCTACAGGTTAAATGAACTCTTTCAACTTATTGATTAATTAATATTTACTCTCTAGGGATTAAAAAATCTCAGAGGCGATTGATTGGAAAGTATTTTAATGAAACATAACGCTTTAAATTCATTTTAATTTTTAATGGTAAGAATTCTCCTAAAATTATCACGGCATCGATGGCCTCATTCCCAGATTAGAAATTGTAATTGTCCAATTTAAGGATAGGCAAGTAGAAGAAGTAGTAGAAGATAGAAGGTAAGTACTGCCGTACCTTTACTTTATATCGAAATTCTAGTTTTTTTGGTGGCGAACGAATTTTGAATCTACCGCTACTCCGCGATTCAGGTGTTCTACCATGGTTCTCCACATTCCTCCGTTCCTCCTTTCCAACAGAGGAACCGGAACGGAACACCGGAGACAGCATGGTGGTTTGGCGGTTACAAAGATGCTGCTGCAAGTAAGTTTGATGTGACTTCTAAATAATTTTTTCTTGGCGTTCACTGGCGGCAGTATAGTGTTTCCGCATGCTCCTTATATTTCTTATAACTCAGCCTGTAACATCACGAGGAAAAATATGGCTCTGCTTGGAACAACATTACCGTCTTGGTAAAACCGTTACTTGGCAACTAAAGGTAGCGTCTTTTTCCGTTGTTCATGGTGAAATTTTCGCTTTTGTTCCTTGTTTACATGATATAATTTAAAGTGGAAGTTCTTGTACTATAGTCTCTGTACGCGAGAACTTATAGGAAATAATGTAAGTGCTAGCGCATAAAATAGAACCTGTTGTTTTGATAGCGTAGGCTACGGCTGAATTTGTTGGAAGTCCCGACGGTCCGTTTGGTTCCGTTCCTAAATCAAATCAAGTAGGGTTCTTGGCAATAAATATAACTAGGAATTGTACTTACGTGTAACCGGGGGATTTTGCAACACGCATGTATGATTAATAGGTTTCACGTAAATTATTAATTCTTTGAAATCGGACTACACCGTGTGATTTCTTTCGATATGTATAGTTACGCACGCATCGAAAAAGAACAATAATGTTATGATAGGATAACCACCAATGTTTAGCCTTTTTACACTTTGCTAACCTAATAAAATATAAACTAATTTAACTACAAACTAAGTAACTGTGCTATTAGTCATCCATGCATTTAATTTAGTGGAAACTATAGGACGACTGTAAGAAACTCGGGATGAATCTAAACAAGGTCTAATTGTAAGTGATATATTGTGTAAACAAACCTTAAGGCTATGTTTCATGGTTCATTTATTTGCTCAAACTGCTGCATGAAATCTTATACCCAGAAAATAGAACTTGTGCATCTTTTCGTACAGCCATCGGTACACATTTTGGTGTAGAGTATCGTGAACCTGATATATTTACCTGGAGGCATTTACTGACTATAGCTTTCATGTAGTGGAGTTGAATAAAAATAGTTCATCTGTATTTTTATTTATTTCCTATCTCTATTTATAAGTTTGTATGTCTCTCTTCTTATAATTGTCTGTATACTTATTTGTCTTCATTCTTTACAGATGTTGCATTTAACCAGGACGATACAGCCACCAATTCTAGTGTGGAAGTTACAGTGAAGAGTTGGCTGGAACATGCTAAAGCGAGGCATGTGAGAGAGGTGTAAGTATTCGTTTGATTATTATATAGGTTTGAGCAAGGAGGAATAATTTTGGTCTGGATACTTTTTTGGCAAGTTGCTCCTGTAAAGGGAGCTCATATAAAGTAAATTTAAATAATTATTAAACATCTTGTAATACAAGGTTCACCCTTCCATGCTAAAGGTAGAGAAAATAGTATTGTTATGTATTATTTTCAGATGCAGATTCCACTACCAAGTAATTCAAACATTTGAAAACAATTTTTGTTCTGCATATGGGAGGTATAATTACCAAAAACGTGGTTGAAAAGGATCTCATGCTCTATAAAAGTTCGATGTATAGCACCTGTAGAACTTAAGAATGGGATAACTTATTCAACAGGGATGGTAGTTGCACAGTACTACAGAAGCTACTATTTTCTAGTAGCTCTAGCTAACTAAGATGTTTTGAAGTAGGTGTTTTTGTAGGAGCTATAGAAATTTCAGTAGCTCACAGCAGGCCTTAGCTGCTATTCCCCTGTTATGTCTCTGTCGAAATGTGAATATTGCCAGTGAGCTAGGTTGTCACTTTTGCCTTGATACCAGACTACATTAGAAGATCTATTTTAATTATTAAGATTGGAAGAATTTGGAGATCTAAATCATGGAATGGCCTTCACTACAGCAAGTTTTTGCTAGTTTTCTATTTTTTTAAGTTGCATCTCGGCCAATGCAGCTAAGTGGTTTGTGTGCCAAATCAGTGTGGCTGTTTTCACACTAATCCCAAGAGATCTAGTTCACTTAAACTTCCTCCTTTAAATTTTCTAGTTTCCTTTACTCCTATATCATATTCAGCTCTTCTGCATTAGTCTTCCTTAGCTCCAGCTTATGTAACACTTTTCTTCACCTCCACAATTCACTCTAGTGTAGTCATAATCTTCAAGGGGAGACCAATTGTTCAGAAATATTATCCTCCATTTGAATGCTTTTTCCAATATCTTTTTCGAGACCTCTACTAAGCTGTCTGGCAAGGATGGATCAAAGAATTTTTTTCTAGATGGTGCACCAGGGTCTAACAGGCAACAGTCTTCTCATATTTGGGATTAAAATCTAGTTTAACAATTGTTCTATGAAAAATGTTCTTAATCATAATATATACATTACTAACACATTAATAATTTTACTCAAAATCTTTTCTTATTTAAGAACAAGAAAAAGTCGAAGAAAAGTTTGTAAAATGTATTCAGCCTGTAATGGACAGGTTTCCTAATTTTGAAACCTTAAGAATGTTAAACATGTGACTAATAAGACTGTAGCGTCCTGTCTTATGTAATCTGCTTGTTACGTACAAGATACAATTTCTTGCTACAATGAAATGTTTATATACTTCATTATTACAGGAGCAGTGCAGGAGAGCAAGACAGCCCCTGAAAAGGATGTGGAGGTTGCCATCCAAAGCTGGCTAAGGCACGCCAAGGAGAGGTTACAGGGGAAGAAGAAAGTTAAATAAATCGTATGTAGTTTCTGGCATTGTACTGTTTTAAGAAGCCAAATAAATATTGTGCATGAAATTGATGCCTTATTTATTTAAATTCTTGTCTGGACCTATTATTTATTAGTATCGAACAAAATGCAATCCTAACCTAAACGTGTCCTGAAGGTGTCCAGAGCGGACAATTTCAGGTCGTCCATAGGCCACCTTTTTTACTGACATGCGGACTTGCAGCGGACATCATTTTGTATGAATTCGGCTGTCCGTAGGATGTCCATAGGCCACTTGGCGGACAATCACCGGATGTCCGAAAGGTGTCCGTGTGCTGTGTGGGAAGTTATACCTGTAACATATAAGTGCTTTCACGTTTGAAATATCGTGAGGAACTTTACGTGTGATACAATCAATGATACCAGTTTTCATTAAAGACTTACTGAAATCATGTAATATTCATGTCCCTTTTGGAACTATATGTTGTTGGTAACGAATGTTTGTAGGTAATTGCATTCGAATCCATTTTGGATTTTACACCTTGTAATTAATGCGATTTATATAAGCCGCGAAACCTTCCGTAATTAATATTATAGTCAACATATATTACATGCATGTATTTATTTAGCCATTTAATCATTATGAAAACATTTTCCTGCGAGTTTTCCTTACCACAGGTGCACTTATACGAATCAAAATTTGAATCCGCTCGGAAGAGAGGCTGGAAAATATTAAAAGCCCAATGATGTTCCGACGATTTTCGGCGTCGCGAATCGTCCGAAGCCTATTACACCAAGAGGAGACCTCTAATATTCGATTGCCGGTCTTGAATTGAAAGTCTTTTCCTTTGCTGAAGTTGAAGAGCCATCGAGTGTGGTATGTACGTATTAAGGTTGTTCTGTTATTCATACTATTGGCATTTGCTGAGAGTGTGTTTATGATGTTATCAGTGTCAGTGCATTGTAATGAACGGTATTATTATTGGTGATAACGAAGTATTGTGGCACCGTTCAATTGGGTTATTGTCTATCAGTCATCTGGTTGTTGGGCTTTGTTTTCTTTTGTTCATCTTGAGTAGCATTTTCAATTCCATCGTCCTTTGCTGTCACCCACATACCTACGCACAAGTTTCACTGCCCACTTATCTCTTCTTATGACGATTAAATTATGAAATTATTCAAAAGTAGCGCTAACGGCTGTCCTGTTTAGATTATTAACCAGCCTGAGAGACAATTACCTATTAGCTCTAGGCTGTAAAAATATGATTGTACAAGTACTATCGATCCCTTTATAAATGGGTTCATTGGAAATGTTTCTTACAAACAACTGGTGGATTGATAGTGATGCCAGGGCATTTATTAGGGAATGGCATCAACAAAGCATTTATGTATCCTCATCGTCCATTCAATAGTTTAGGTTCTCAGTGTCAGGCGCTGCCTGAAGTATTATTATCAAAAGGAAGTGGTAATTAAACATACTCTTTAATTATTGGTTCACGTTTGTACAAAGTAAGACGTGGCAAGCATGCACAAGCAAGTGATATCTCTACTTTCCCTTCATAGCTTCATTGTATTCTTGGGGTCTGTGAACTAATTTACAAATCAAAAACATTGCTGATATTGACAATTCAAATGATTTTGAAACTACCTTCATTTTGTGATACAATATTTGAACTTACTGCGGCTAAAGGAAGAAAATAAAGAGGATTTTTTAGTAATTAATGAAGAAGTACCTCGTTGCTATTTTCATTGTTAAAGTCCTATTTGTTTACTTCTTTGAGAGAGTACTTCAATGCTATATTAAAATGTGAAATGATGCAAATTTTTTGTTTGAAACCAAAATCATTGACCAGTGGTTTCTCGATAGTTTTCCTTGGAAAAAATCACCTGTGTGTAATTCATGTTTGGCATAGTCGAAGGCTGGATGAATCCAAGGTCTTGTTTTTAGGATAGGTTAAGTGTTTTTTGAAGACTAAATGCAGTCTTATGAGCTGGAGATTTTGAGCATGTCTTTATTTGTGTGTTTATTCATGTCATAAGCACCTATATTACCCTGAGTCATGGACTTCTAAAATCTCTTGTACATAGTTTGTCTGTTTCTATTATGCCTTATTTTATTGTCTTTAGGTGGTGTAAGTCATTTCTTTCCTATCTTCCATACATGTCACCTGGACTTGGTATTTTGCTGAGATATGACTACATGTGTATATTTTTAAATGACTATTTGTTAACATTCTCATTCATCTATTATATTTTGAGAAATCAGCACATTTGTTGTAAAATAAGCATGCAGTCTTTGCTAATGCTTATCATCTATCAAATAAGGTAGCTTCTCAAATTGACAAGTTTTCTTGAATGTAAGATTAAACTATATCTATTGCAAGTTCTTTTTCACATTGCCTTTGCTTATATTGGGACAATTTTTCAGTTATACCATTTTTCATTACTTCCATAGCATCCAAATTGCTTCTTTACATTGAAAAAGTGTTTTCAAAATACTTAGTAGTAATATTAATTAAATGGAGTCACTGGTTGCTCTTATGTTAAGCTGTTTTGGTGACTGTCTGATTTGAGAACTACCATCGTGTTTGCTAAAGTCATTCTGACACTTTGAAATTCAGTATCGTTTCTTGATTAATATACTTTGGATGCTATTATAATTATGCTTCTATTGCATTAAACTTGAGTGTCTTATTCAATAATGTGCATAAATGTTTCTTCATACCTGGGCTCATCATCTTGTTGCATCATTTAGAGGAACAGGGTGGGCAATATCTTGAATTCAGATCCTCCTAAGTGGAGTGCTTAAGAATATTTTGGTACTGAATTTGGCCCATAATATTGTATGGATTAGCTTTTTTTATTTTCTAAGTGGATAGTCCTCTTACCAAGGTGTTCTGCAGTGCATATATTGTGCATTAAATTGAAATGCATGTTATGTGAATACCAGTGGTGATTTGTTTTATTCTTATGTGTTACTCAAGTTCACTCAGTTGATGTCACCAAGATTATTCCTTTGTTCCAGATTCAATGCTGCCTGTTGTATCATGTTTGGAATTGATGGCTATATAATGGAACAACTTCTACAATGATAAGATACAATTACTGCATTTCATGTCCAAATAACCTAAGCAGAAGAAGCATGTGCAGCGTTATATTCACAGCAATCATCTTCTGCATTGGCATTGTGGTGTCACCATGTATTTTGCTTAATGAGAGAATATATCTGGAGTAGCAAAATGTATTTTTTCATAAATTTTCTAACTTGTTCTTTGTTTTTTCTATATTCAAGTTCAACGCTCAGTCTAAATCATATTGAACTTCTATTATGTTAAAACTGATTCCATGGGGTGTCATCTGTATTATTTATTTATGAGCAAGTGTTTGATGTTGCTCCACATAGCTAGTTATTAGAGCATCACTTCTGTCAGTGTTTACCTGGCCTTGATGTATTTTATACAAGAGTAATTTTTTTTAATGATTACCTCTTAACTACCTGTTCCATTGCTTTACTCTGGTAATTCACATAAGTGGTTACATTTTTGAGTTCTTTACATCAAATTTGAAGATGAGTTGCTGATATGGAATTCTCAATCTATTCAATAGCATGGAAGCACCTTTATTCTAATGCTTTGACATAGGTATATTTGGCCTGGTTAAGTGGTTTTTCCCTCTTTGTTTGTTGTGTGTTGATACGATGACTAATCAGTTCTTATTGCATATATCCCTCTTTGGCATATACACATTTTATCATTACCAATATGTATAATGTTTATACCATGAATACTTGGTTATCTACCAGTTGAGTCGTGGTTAATGTGGATTGTTGACGGCTTTACACATTCTAGTGAAACATGTTTGCATTAAGTTGTCTTATATAGAGATATAAAATCAACTGTTACATCAGATATTTCATTATTTTGGCATGAAAAGAGCAAAGTTTATTATAATTTACCACCTAGTATCAGATCTTTCTGTTTAAATATCCTTAGAAGTCCTTAATTTGCAGGAATGATTTCCAAGAACACTCCTTACCTAAGATTTTAATGAATTTTCAAGTAAGAGAAAGATTCTTACATCACTTCTAAAAGGTGCATGGTTCGGTCTTTAAAAAATGTATTTACCTTTGCTTAACATATTGTCAAGATTAAGAGCCATTTTTCACATTTATTCCCATACAGTACTACTACTAGTCCACTTGTTTAGAGAGAACACATGAGATCACATCAAAGGACTCATGAATAAACTTAGGTGATTCATGCATGTTAAATTTTTGTAACTATTATGCAGACGTATGGAAATCATTCTATAATTATGTTAATTATCCTAAGCATATGATGAGGATGTAAAAAATGGCTACTAAGATATGGATGTCATTCACATTAATCTCCAATTTAAGGATATTGATACCTAAGTGTATGGAAATTGTATTTTATTCCATGGCATATTTCAGTTAGGTTAACAGAGATGTCCTGTTGTAAATCTTTCACGGAATTGAATTGAGACAAGAGTGGACTAAATGAGGAGCCTGCTGTTGACAAAAGTCATAGCAATCTAGCTGACTTGAAGCTAACTAAGAAGGAAGACTTATTTCCATATCTTATCATATACTTTTGAGTGTTTTGTTACAAAATGCATGGGCATGCCATTAGAGGAGTTGTGTCCTGGTCATAAAAGACTTCAGTAATCGTTTTTGGATTAATAACAAAAATAGTTCATGTCATATATAGATTGAATTTTATTCCTACATTAGTGCCCCGGTATATATTAGGCATTTTGGCCTTAATATGAGCACTTTGGTTCTTCTTTATTTATCTTATGTTTCACTTCATTTCACCTTAAGCAGAGATGGGAATTGCTTATAATCACAAATATCTTATCTGGGATTGGGATATTATGGGAGAAATGATCTCTTTTTCAGTCATAAATAAATTTTTTACCAAATGTGTCTGCTTGGAATTTGAAAGTTAGTACCCTTGTGTCAACTCAGATTGTAGAAGTTAATTTTATATGTCTAGTTAAGTATTACCTACTGCTGTTATTAATCACAATTAACTGTTCACGGAGCTATGTTGTGTTATTAGGCATTCATTCATTGTATCCCACAAATTTTTTGTGTTGATTTAATTGCAAGAGTGCGTCTTAGTGTACGTACTAGGTTTTTTTGAGAATGGTCTGACATGATCCCCTGTTAGATTTTGTTCTACTTTTACTTTTCAAGGAATTGTATGGATGTTCATTTTAGAATTGTTTTCTTTTGCTATGTGTTCTCTATTCCAAGGACTTATTTCCCAGGAAAAGACCCCAGTGGTTCACCTAGGCTTGTAGTTATTAAATTTTTTTTCAATTAGTAATGCAGTAAACAGTGGAAGGGCTTGCATAGGGATGATAATAAGCAAGTTGTTAAACCGTGATTCAAGTTTGTTTTTTCTAGGTTGCTGCAAGCCTGATTCCGGCTTGCATTGCTATTTGGGTACAAGGACGGGCTGGCCAGGTTTGCAATCTCTGAGTCACCCAAGCTTAGGGGGGCCCTGCTCCATCTTGAGGGGATATCAAAGGTGTAATTAAAAAAAGATATTCATTACTTAGGTTACTTGCACCAATATTTTTTGTAATTATAAAAAGTTTTGTGTTCATTGGTTGCTTTCTTTACTGCATACTCATTGTAAATTAAATGAAGTGAGTTAGGTGTCCAGAAGGTAAAAAAAAACTGCAAGTGCTTATTTGGAATGGTTATTTGGAAAGATTGTATTTAGTTTCTTTTTTTTAGATTTCAGTGCTGTTTCTGGGACAAAGTCATTAAAGAGATATCAGCTCCATAATAAATTATTAATTTTCTCAATTTTCATAGTATTTTTTATTAACTTTATCTACTATTTAAGAGCGAGAATATTGTCAAAATCCATTTTCGGGCATGCAGTTCCCTAAAATTTTCCAAGGAAGACCTCCGAATTCCCCCCATCAGGACCCCAGACCGCTGGATACTACTATCATTGGAACAGATATGCCCTCTTGTCTGTTTCTATCATTGGCATTTGGTATTGAGCACATCCATCCATGTGAGTACCCTGCAGGGGCCCAGGTAGTACTTAAAGACTGGGGGGGTGGGTTTAGGTGCAACTAATACCAGGGTGTGTGGGGGAACGGAATACCCTCCAGGATAAGCGGTCAGTGCGAGATTAGTAAATTGGCGAATTTTAAGATAAATGGTGAGTTTTATGGCTTTCTGAGGGATATTTTATTAGTCCTTACACTATTCTATTAGTAATATTAATCCAATTAAGTAAAATGGATTAAAATTAAAAATTTCTCTGATCTCTATGGGGGAAGAATTTATCCCCCATAACCCCCCTCGCTGCTCCATTGGTACCCAGGATCAAAGCAAGGAGGACATGTCGTGGTCTTTCAAGTAGTAACATTTTTGCAAAGAATGAAGAAGTCAAAATTGTAAGTAAATTATGACAGCGTTTCATTGGTCTATACAATGAAGAGAATGACTTAAATTTGTTACATGTCTTATGCGAATATAAGTTTTTAAATAATTTCTATAAAATTTTCGTTACGAGCTTAATTTCTTTTCGCTTCTAGGGGGGGGGGGGCGTAGCCAGGAATTTCGTTCGGGTTAATGATCGAAAAAACTATTTGTCAAAGAAATCTTTTGTAAACTCGTCATTTCTCAATATTTTGTTTTTTAAATTAATCAAAGTAACTGTGTTTTCATATTGTCCGGGGGACAGGGGGGTCCTATCCCACCGCACTACGCCGCTGAAAGGCCGTCTCCAGCTGGTTACGCCCATCTACCCGCTGTCCTACTATCAGATTTCAGTCATTAAACTCGCGGCGGAATTGCTTGTGTCAGTACATATTTTGCAAAGAGCCTTTTTATTGAGGGTAAGAGTTTCCGTTAATAGTATTTTCAGTGATTATTTAGCGCAATTGGGTGTCAACCCATTAAAACAAGGGTTCGATCAGGTCGTAATACGTTTAGCCTTTGCCCTGGTTTTACCTTTATTTTCGCCGTTTGCATTGTTGTCATGCCTAGAAAATTTGTACTTATGTTACTGAAGGTTTCGAAAATCAATATCACCTATCCGAAAATTACCAACATTCTTCGCTTACCAAAAAAACGAAGAAATTTTACCACATCTCCTTATGGGAAAACGGAGTATTTACACCGAAAATGGCGGACGTCGTGGTTGCCATAGTGGAAGCCTATGCGACGACTCGACATGATGAGAGAGTAGTGTTGAGAGAGCAATCTAGAGGACTCTGACAAAGGAACAATCATAGCAACATATTTGTTTATGCAAACAAGAGGAGCTAAATTGGGAAAAAAGATAAAGGAAATGAAACGAAAAACTGATAAATATAAGGTAGGAAATTAAGAAAGTAATTATTGAAGTGTCTATTTCTTTGCGTCTTCTTTCCGCAAGAACAAACATCTGTTTAAATCAAAGCGCATTCAAATCAAAAGCGGAGAAATGTAAGGTAAGAAATTAGTTGTTGTTTTTGGTATATTACATCGAGAGTGTGGTGGTTATTAATTTCAAAGTTAACAAGTGCTCTAAATGCCATATTAGAAATATGATTCGTGCTGTTGACTATAGTTCGTATCTTGTTGGCGATACACGATTGTAGTAGAAAGACTTTTAAACAAGTCTTACATAATATAGGTTGGTAAAAATGATTTTATTATCGTGTTTTGTGATGGTGATAACTTTTTATTTTTGTTTACGTTCTTTTTTCCGTTAATTTCCTTTTTAATGCACAATGATATCCGTGAGCTGCAGGAGTGAATAGGCAGTGAATAATACATAATGGAGGATAAGTGCAAATAAAGGTATTTCTTATTCAATTATTTGTCTTGCGAAAATCACGTTTCCTTGAGTGACTAAGTTATTCAACTGTGAAAATTATCGGAATCTTGACATTCACAATGTCTTGTACAACAAAGGCTGTGATCCGTTACTCACCAGATTTATTGCGCATTGCGTTGGATATTAAAGCTGAGATATTTCTGTATCCCGATTCATTAAAACTTTAAATAGAGGTATTTCTGAAGTGAAATCATTCGCGATCACGATCAATAATATTTCTATAAAATTCGTCATACTAGCCCCAATTCATGCTAAGGCGCATTTGTTTCTAGATATTGATATTCAGTCCCTACGTAATTCGCTTACGAAGCGGAGAACAGCTGTTACATCTTATTCGTATATGATATAAGAATTTGGTTGAGTTTTGTGGAAAATAATTAATAAACGTGTTTTTCATTGTAATACGTAAAGTCGTTATGTTATGATATTACGTATGCATTGGGTGTTACAGTGGAACGTGGTCTCAACGCTTTTTGTATTTGAATTGAATAAGTTAAAGAAACTCATGGAAATTTATTTTACTTTTTCAGCCCCTCAGAAAAACGTTTCTCTTTATAAATATTTACATTCATATTGTAGCCTACGTACCATGCGCTCGTTTTACGTGAAAGTGGAAATATTGCTTATACCTAAGCTAGCCAGCTTAAAAGTAAACGATCCTTAAGTAACAAGTAGCAAATTAAACGTGTAAGACCTCCCACAGTGAGCATAACAGGCCGCAGGCCTTTTTCGGGGGGGCCTAGGGGGGGCAGAGCCCCCCCGAGCGAGCAAAGCGACCGGCCCTTAGCCGGTAATCGGGAGACCCAGTACGAATCTCAGCTGAACAAAATGTTTTTTTTTTTCATGGCGAGTTTCATCCGTGGTGTAATTAAAGTCTACTGAATTCACTTTCATGCATGGTATCAGCCCAAACCGGGGTTCCCACTCCTAACTATATTATAAAATTCACGGTTTTTTCCAGGTTTTCACGGTGTAAATGTCATCAAATTCACGGTTTGTAGATAAGGCATTTTAGGCAGAAATATTGATCACGTAACAATCATCGGCCACACATTAACTAAAAATGTAACAAACGCAACAGATGCCTTGAATGCAAACGCAGTAATGAAAGTGCTATCTCTTATGACGTGACCTATAGTTAGCAAAATTCAGGTCCTGCTAAAGGGTGTGTGTGGGAAAATGGAGAGAGCAGGGTGGCAGAGAAGTGAAGAAGTGCCTGATTTTTTGCCAGGGCTAATGTCTTCCAATCGCAGGCTTAAGGTCAATGTGCTCTCATGGCACACACAGACCAATTAATAATTGCGCTACGAATACACGTGTGCAGAAAAATGCGTGGACAGTATCTGCACGTGACTCGACCTTGAAACGTGATCGAAACATAGATTTTTCTTTTTATCTGTCTATCGTAGTTCTACAGGTAAGTTTGAGAGATTTCTAAGGTTTTATGACGAAATTCACGGCTATTTCCAGGTTTTTTTCACGGTAGACAAAATTCACGGCTTATTCACGGTTTTAAGGTTTTCACGGTTGAGTGGGAAACTTGACAAACCTATCGACGGGACGCCTTTTTATATTCTGAGAAAACATGCAGAAGGCATTCCTATTCGAGTTAGACATCGCATTAAAATTAAGAGCCATTTACGCTTCACGTAAGCTCTTATTTCATTTAATATAATTTCACATAGAAATAATTTCATTTATTTATGCTCTCTAGAAGTTAGTGATTTTTCATCGGGAATCCCGTAATTCTCCTACACAAGGTTTCCATGTATAATTCCTTGTTTGAGAAATGACATAATGAATATTGTTTGCTTATTTTTCAGGCACGTAAGAAAATAGAGATTATTTAACAGAACTGCAAGCATTGTAACTGCCATTATGATGGGTTTTCTTTTTCCAGTTGTTGGCTTCCAAATTCGCCACTTTGGATTCGCTTTTTTGGAAAAATATTATTCATAATTGTAAATGTTTTTATCCATAATCGTAATACTTGATTACTGAACGTTTATAAACAATATAAAATTGATTTGTTAAATAAATAAGGTTATCTCTGATGACCTAGTAATTTTTCTTTGATGAGAGAGTTGCATTTACGACATGTTATTTACAGAAAAAAATGGAACTATATTATTATTAAGAAAAATTAATTCAGTAATGTTGACGAATAAATAAGAATCTTAAATTGAAGTATCTTCTACATCTTAAAGAGGCTTAAATTCAAATGAGGTTAAATTCAAGTTCAATGTATAAAACACAGGATGAACGACTCAGCACTGCATGAAAAATCTAGTACCTGGGTCCAATTATTAATTCGTTTCCCGTTATTTTCCTTCTAATTTTCCAAACCTGAAAGAGTTATCTGATGACTGCACTTCGTGATGAAATCAATTAGTGGGTATTACCAAGTGTCAACTGAACTCTCGCCGAAAATTTATATTAAGTTTTTATCTTTAGTGAATGATATCGATCTTTGGGAAAATAAGACGACCATTCGCCATTTATCAGCGATGGTGCCTGGATACCGAGGAGAGGAAACACCTGTTTATTCATTGGAAATTTTCAAAAGAATAATGCTTCACACCTGTTGTATAGGGTATTGATGAAATAAGTGACATGTTACGTTAAATACGCGGGTGAAGGCGTTTTCCTCATTGAATCAATATCGATCCAGGGATGTGAACGCAAAAAAAATTTATACACCGCGAATTATCAGTAGCTAAATAAGCAAAGTGGATAAGCCACAGGTGTCCAGGTTTCAATACAATACTTGAAGGTAGTCACGATATCCGGAATCGCTGAAAACTTTAATCGCCGCGTGGCCTTATCAATAGATCGCCGACATCACACGTGCAAGACTTATATAAAAGACCGGTGGTCAATACATCGTTCATTAGCTTTCTGGTCCATTCAGTGGAAGCAGTCGAAGGAAGAGATTCATCTGTCTCACCAACTCAATCGGCACTCACAAGAACAAAAATGTTCCGTCAAACTCTTGCTCTTTTCCTTGTCTTGGCAGTAGCGTACGCCACGGAATTCTATGAATGCGGTAAGCTGTTTAGTCCTATTATAACTGATACTTATTAAAGTAAGAGAATATTTTGTCTTAAACTTAGTTCGTTAGAAATCCAAGATGTGTTTATCACCTGCTTAAGAAAATTCAATGTGTGCCAATCTTAATGTGCGCTTTGGAGAATCTGTATGAATAAGGACCCTACAAAATAAATACCCGCTACATTAGTATGTTATATTCACCTGCAGATTCAGGCGTTACCCCTGCGACCGACCTGAGGGTCAACGACTGTGATCAGCTGCCATGCCAGTTTAAAAGGGGAAAGGACATCATCGCGCAGATGGACTTCAAAACAGGTAAGCCTCCGCAATGATTTGAGCCTACAAGAAGAAAAAAATAACATGAAATGAACGTAGACCACTTGTTGTTATCGATCGTTGGCTTCTCATCGGAAGAGCAAGGTATATTTCTTAAAATATAACTGATCGGAGATGACTATCCCAACAGGAGTAATATGTTCAAAATTTAGTTAAATTCAAATTCTTAAACTAACAATAATTAGTACCCGGATGAATGGAAGAGATTTTACTCGTTTAAATAGAACCTGCAAAATCTCCTTCAGTCATGATGGGACAGTCAACACAGTAGCTGGATGATGTATAGATTTGAACAGAGTTTCTTTTGATAAATCATCACCATTATAAGAACTAGAGAGTTTTTTTATTTTCCAACACGATAAACACTTAAAAATCAGTCAGCTGCTTTGGTAAAGTTGAATGACTAACCTTAGTCTTTTGTGCTACACGTTAATGCATTGACACTTATAGCGATCAGTTTGCATTAATCAGCGAAAAACTGAAAATCCACGCAACAAAATGGTATTGGATTAGTCGATAAAAAAATGCCTACTCGACTTCTCTGTGCCAACTTTTTATGCACAGTGAAACGTACAAAATAATAATTTTCAATATATACTAACATCATTGGCATTTCTGCAGGCCACCGTATTCATAAACATAAGTAGTACTAAGTGAGTACTTTCTTGGACAGGTAAAAGGATAACCCTTCCTAGTACCCATAGTTAACCTGACGTAGAACGTTGAAACATGATTTAACTTTTTACCTAGAAGACGTCAGTTGGTCTTTTAGCACCTGAATACACATCGAAAATTTATCATTCTAAGAAAATAGCTAGTCGATATGGCAATATCCGATGTACTGCAAGAGCCACAATATTTCATGTGAACTATGATGCAATGCTACAAGCAACGATGAGCTACAAATTTCGCTAGGAGAAAATTATCCCGAACAGGAATTAGAAACAAGGAAATATGACTCTCATGACCAATCCACGAATTGAATTTTTTCTCAAAGGAATAATTGTAATCTCAAAGATTCGAAATGTTTGCACTTACAGAGAAACGGTACGGTAGGTACAACGTCCAGCTCTAACAATGGCTTCCTCGACTTGCGATGACAACTTATATGGACAGAAAAGACACCAAAAATATCACCATCGGTCTAAAAAAAATAAATCTTACTCCATAAAATTGTCACTAACAACTTTTCTTGGCAACCTCCCCAAGAGTTTAAAGTTTCGAGTTCCAGGCGAGTGAATTTTTAAAACTATATAACTGATGCGGGAAGAGCGATTCATAAAATGAAAATTAAAGCTCCGTTGTTTCTATTCCAATATAATTTATATTCCAATCAACAAAAACGATCGCTTGCCATCTAAAGGCCTACGTTACACGGTACATCAACCCGTAAGAGTTAGGTGTGGCTAAATGTATGATGGCGTGAATGAACACGAAAATGCACCTTGTAACTAAACCACCCAACTTGTGCGAATGCATAAACTGAGCATGGAACCTTTTCCTACTTGGTTCATACATTCGTACATGTTTCTTTCCGGTCCACAAAAATCGTTCGTGCAAACAGACATTAACTAGTGAAATATGATTTGATGCTTTCCCAGTGAGTAGTGTGGGTAAACTCTCCTCGGGATTCCCACCGGGTTACATTATCGTTATTAGCAAATGTTTCGACAACAACATTCAGCAGCCCTGAGGATGAGCTCCGAGTCGGAGCTCGAAACATTGGCTAATATGAATAGTTTAACCCCTTGGGAATCCCGAGAAAAGTTTACCCAGACATTATCTTGTACCGAGTGTTAATGTACCGAGTCAGGGGTGGATCCAGGATTTTTTCTGGAGGGGCCCAAGGGCTTGACAGGCAAACGCTCTTCTCATGATTGAGATTAAAAACAAGATATAACAATTACTGAACGAAATATTCTCTTTATTTTAATATCAAACTTACTAACATGAAATTAAATGATTGAGACTCCGTAATACACAAAAAAGCCAACATAATGATAACAGTACTAAAAATGTAGTCTTGTAACCATGCCTTAAAAGACGATATGTGTTCCACCTGTCCATTCCGAGTAGCAGTATTCAGCAGTATTGAGTGTTTCGTTTCTTCGGTTACAGATGGAGCTGCATCCAAGCTGGAACCCCAAGTCCGCGTGAAGGCCCTCGGCTTCTGGGTGAACTACCCCATTGGCTATGATGATGCATGCACCCACTTGAGCGCCGGAAAGTGCCCACTTTCATCAGGAGATAGCGCCACCTACGACATCCAAATTCCCGTCCTCGATTCCTACCCAGAGGTAAAGTATCTATTCTTGTCACCACATTGTCCTGCTGGACCCCAAAGACCAAAGAGTTCCTAGTTTTTAATGAACCACATAAGTCTAAGAGCTGGAGTATACGTTATGTGCAGCACATTACAAGGTGAAACCCAAATTGCGATAAGATAGTTCGAAGGTATTTTTTTCGTTTTTTCTCGCGAGACAAAAAAAATTGATTAATTTTTTAAGAAAGAAATAATTCCACCGAGTAAAACTTAAAATTATAACATCAATTAAAGTAGGTAAAGTTAATCAAAACTGCAAGACTATTTTATAAGTTATTGTAAAAAGATTGAAAGATAATTTTAGCATTTTTCCTGAATAGTTTTTTCATAGTTGCAAATACTTATTATGTAACAACTACCAAATTGATTATGTGCAAGACATTAGCACATTTTTAAATGAAAAATTTGAAAATTCACACATTAAAAAACCACGCTAGTATTTGAATAAAGCAATTTTGCGCAGAGAGTCTTAATCGAGCGGACAATTTCAAAACTTAGCCATAAAAATGTATGAAATTCAATATCAAATATCATTTTGCAGATAATCTGTAACAGTTGATGATTGAAGTATACCCTGTAGTCAGATGGGAGTTACTCATGTTGTACTGCACTACCATTATTTTTCTAGCTTTAATGGACTTTAAGAAGAGCACATAACGAACACTTTCGCGGAAGACAAAATAAGCCGGGATAAATACCTATTAGCGAGTTGATTGAAATTTATCCAAAAATAAATCACAGTGGTTGTACTAGAGTCAAGTGTATTCTTTTGGAAGTCACATGCGTTAAAGTGTTAATTTTTAAGGTCCTTTGGAAGGAAGAAATTATTTACTATGAATTTAATCGCTGATAGCAAAAAATAGGGTGGTTTATTATTTTATTGCCTAAATCGAAAGATTATTACTCCTGGAGTACGTATTTCACGCTTTTAGATTTTTAAATGACGATATCTATTTTTCGCGATTAAATGAAAAGTGAAAATTTTCAAGCGCGCGAAAACGCGACGCTGAATGTCGGGAGTCTCTCCGCGTGACGTATTTCTGGTTCCCCCTCCCGCCCTGCGAGGTGACCTTGAGGCGAGGCTTAGCTCTGATACGACGCAGGCTGCTAGCGGCTAGCCTAGTACCCTGCTGGATGGTAGCGCTTGGCTTAAATAAGGATTATTAATAACTTATCAAACGAGGAAAACTTTCCGACCTTAGCCAGTTTTAATAAGTGATTGTTAAGACATGTTTCCCTGAGCTCTGCGCCTCATGCATGCAATGGTAACCTCAGACGACGTATAACTCCTATCTTCTCGTATAGAAACTAGGTCCCTGTGACGTCACGTGGAGTGGCATCGCATGGGCGCCAATCTGGCCCTTTTCAAATGAGGATAAAAATGGACCATTGCCATTCGTCTAAACCGGTACTTCTAAAACAAAATAATTTGTATATTATGAATACACTAATGGTGGGTAACGAATCGCAATAAATGCCTTTCGTTTTCTTTGATGAAGGAAACTACCCTATTGAATAACCTGGGGAGAAGTCAAATTTATTCAATCCTATGTAAATTTATGGGCGTCATCTTCAAAGCATAATTAAAACGCAGCGGAAATAAATTCCAAAACGTCTTGAAGAGAGCAGTTAACATTCAGAAACGATTTTATTCTATCATTTACGGATACAATATGATTAAATTCCTCAATGGAAATATGAATTTGCTAGAATATCAAGGAAAAATTTTTATCGTGAATCTTAAAAGGGTCTCCGATTCATCAAAGATATTTCTTGAATTGGATTTAAAAAAATACCTTTGAATTTTACCATGACTTCTCTTTTCTTGCAGATCACCATCAACGTTGAAGTGACTCTTAAGAACGAAAATGGAGATCCCATCTCATGCTTCGCGATCGATGGGGAAGTGGTCGCCTAATCAATCGATAACATTAATAAATGCCTCTCTTTATGTGGAAGAATAATTTATTTTTGCGATGCTTCATGCTAAGCATGCGAGCACGCAAACTCTTATTAACGGACATGGATTTCTCTTTGGATTCTCTTTCGTGTAACTGACTTATTTATTTCAACTAATATTCCTGTTCAAAGATGCACATTTAGAACAATAAAAAAGTTTATCATAAATTTCATTATCATTTCATCTGAATTTCCTGTCGGCCTATGATTGAAAGTCTACAACCAATTTGGCTGACTCGTTCATTGAAAGTAATTCAACTGTGGGTGAAATTAATTGAATGCAATTGTGTGCAATCAGCAAGTAAAGAGCGAATGCAATGGGCACTTATTGTGGCAGTAGTGTGGCTAAATTATGTATACAGGGCGATGAAAAATTGTGCCACAAAATTTTAACCCAAGACAGCTGATACAAGTGGTTACCAAAATCACCAATGATTTTTTGGTCGAAAACAAACCATTTTTGAACTATGGAAACTTTCTGCCAAGCGCTCCGATTGGCCGCGACCTGAAGCTGCGCTACCAC
The DNA here is from genome assembly GCF_921293095.1 of Ischnura elegans. Classification (NCBI taxonomy): domain Eukaryota; kingdom Metazoa; phylum Arthropoda; class Insecta; order Odonata; family Coenagrionidae; genus Ischnura; species Ischnura elegans. The sequence continues at coordinate 71,378,317 of NC_060256.1, forward strand.
TGGGCTAGTAATCCGCATTGGGTTAATTGCATTCTCTGACAGGCAAAGCATTAGAGGTTATGAGTTGTCCAGAGAATCCGACAACAGGGCGAACTCACGGACAATCGGAGCGCTTGATGCAAAGTTTCTGTAGTTTAAAAATGGTGATTTTTTTAACCGTAACATCGTTAACAATTTTGGTTTCTTCTAGTATTATCTATACTGGGTTAAAATTTCGTGACGTAATTTTTCTCCACCTTATATATATTGTACACTTAATGTGGAAGAATATGGTAAAAACCTATCTGGATGGCTTTAATTTTTGCTCCACTGTTATCACAATCACTCTTGATGGTTCCACAACATGTGAAGGTAACTGAATTAGGTTTGTTTCATTTCTAATTCCGCACGGGGATACAGGAAATGTAGCGTTAAAGATAGAATAAAGCGTTTGAAGGCAAAAGGAAAGAAAAAAAGAGGAAAAAGATCTGATATGGTTGTCACTCATTTGGATGAGGAATAGGAATTCAGAGAGTAAAAAGGGACGGAAAGATCCGTTCCGACCCCTATTATCTCCTTCCGTTGGTTCAACTTAGGGTGAAATTAATTGAATGCAATTGTGTGCATCAAGCAAATAAAAGAGTATCAAGAATCATTAGACATTTATTGTGTCAGTACTGTTTATAAATCATCTATTTATTGCATACATATTATGGAAGAATACCGTAAAAACCTATCCGAGGTACTTTAATTGCCTCGCCCTGTTATTGGAGTTGCTCTTGCTGGGTCCTCAACATAATGAAGGTTACTGAATTAGAGTTAGTGTGAAAGCTTTAATTGATATCAAATGGTAAACTATGCATCACCAGGTATTTTGCGTCGTTTGTTTAATCATCTATGTATAGCAATTGATAGAATTGAATGTCGGTTCCCTCAAATAAAGTCGTAGTGGTGTGTTCACCGTCAATGAAGTAAGTTTCTATACTTGAGGCATCCGAAATTTCCTCCCGAAACTTCCGTTAATCGGCAAGTCAATGAATTAGGTTTGTCTGAACTCTGCACTGGGTTATAGAAAACGTACCATTAAAGATAAAATGCAGCCTTTTAAGACAAAAGAGAAAGAGAGAAGAAAGGTTTGATATGCTTATTATTCATTTGGATGAGCAATGAGAATTATGAGAATTAAAAGGGGCGGAAAGATCCGTCTCGGCCCCAATTATCTCCTTCCGCTGGTCGCTATGCCAACCGCCGATTTGTCACTTCCGCGGCCCTAATCACCCTCGCCGCCCGTTTGAGTGAATTCTCGAAACGAGGAGTCATATATCCCGTCACGTTACCCCATTACGCACACTGGCAGACGAAATATCCCCCGAAATTCAACGTATAAAGGTTGACCAATAAGGGAATTCAGAGTTTTGGCAAAGCAGAAACAGAGGAGAGGCTGTGTGTGACTTTGAAGTGTGACCACCGCAGTCGAAATTCGAGTCATGTTTTTAGTTTTCTCCTTAATATTCCTCCTCTTCGCAGGATGCGCGAATTCCTTGGATATCAGCCCTTGCGGTGAGTTTTTTTTGCGACCTTAATGTTATAATTTTGATTTTACGTATCAGATTTTCGTGCGAAAGATACTTTTCCATAATTTTCTTCTAGAAAACAGAAGATATACTTTCCACTTCAAAAGTCCTTTGCGTGAGCAATTAAGTCGTTTTTAGGAATCTATTTTACCATTTTCTCAAGATAAAAAATTAAATTTTGTAATTATGAAGTCCCTTTGGATCAGTTTGCCGTGATGGTATTAAATCCTACATTAAGTAATGTTTTCCCGATTTCGAGATGAATGAAGAAAATAACTAATATAAATTTTTTACAACAAGAAATATTTTTAAACCTGCTGTTCCTCGCTTAAAATCACAGTGAAAAGTAATTTTAGAGTGCTTTAGTGTTTCATAAAAATAAATGATTCTAATTGAGTTCAATTAAAGGTACTCTACAAATAAGCAGTCATCAAATTAGCGCCAATTCATATGCGCTGCTGCGCGAAAAATGGGACTACTACAGTTTTAATTTTACCATTACCTCACAAATATCCTCAGTATTCGTATATAAATATGGCGAAACCCATTACTGGGTAGCTAAGATGCATAAAATATTGTAACCACTTAAATGGAGAGGTGATGGTAAGAAAATAACGAATGCAACTAAGTGGTCGTTCTTCCAATATTAAAACATAAGGTTCTTAAGGTTCCGACAGAAAGGACCAACTTAAACATTTTGGATGATAATGAAAAATAATTTTTATCATTCTCAGGCTCTCAATTTCTGAGGGAAATTTAGGCTTTCCGGAATGCAGAGATTATAAATTACTGGATTTGGTAGGAGAGCGACTAACAAGAGAAAGAGATATGGAACAAAGCAAAATAAAATATTTTACACGGCGAAAAAGAAATATTTGCATTTTCTCCGAGGAAGAGAGATCGATTTCAATTCGATTGTAGATCTACAATGAAAAGGGAACTTTGTCGACTTTATATAATATATGAATCGGTCATAATTTCTTTTAAATAAATATATTTTCAAGCATTGATAATATTCTTGAGAAGGCATGGGGTGACTTCAAAACTATATTCCCGTTTTAATGGAATTTCAAGCTTTGATGAATAGAAATTCTTCCGAAGTTACCATTTGATTAATTTGCAAACTCATAGGTAATGACTTAATTTATTCTATTCCTTATTCCTTGTTTATGGACATGTAAATAATAATTGGCTACGTAGAGGGTTCTAATAGTGAATATTATACAATCGGGATGAGCGTACTGTAGTATCAACGAGCGGTCTTAATTCGAAAGCCATTGAAGTATTGGCAAAGAAACAGGGAAATAATTTGATGTAATGAGTAGATAGAACCAACCCTAGATATCATGGCCTAACTAAGCCAGAGATTACTCCTTTCAATGATTTTGATTGAATCGAAGATAAAAAAGATAAGCGCAGGTGGCAACTTGTTATTCACTTCAACGCCGATAAAGATAGATAGTGGACCTACCTTAAACAATGGAGACAAAAAATTTAGCGGGAAAATGGAAGTTTTCCGGATGATTGTTATATGATCATACGCTTTAACGTTTCTGAAACCGTACATGAAGGTTATTTCTAAAAAGAAAAGTTTCAAGTAACATGATCTCGACTCAGCTAAATTAATTTCGAGGAATGCCTTGGTCAGAGAAAGGAACATGCTCCTCTACTCTGACTGCGTGAATACATAAGCTAGAAGTCAAGTCGCGGGTATGCCCTACCGTCACCTACCACGTTCTCTTCATTACTGGCCTACGACTATTCCACGAGCCTCGTTTTCTTGGGGCGTTGACGTTCCAAACTCAAAAATAACCTCGCTAATTAAATATAAGACTTTTTAAAAGTTTTTCTCATGTAAGACATAAAACGACAAGGTTTTCTAATTGGATAAGGACATAGTTCAGTCAAGCTCCCGCGAGTTTTAAGAAAGCAATGGATATGACGAGACCGTGGCGTCAAATTTTATCTAAATTTTTTTCTCCTAAGTTATACGATGGATAAATTTTTAAAGAAATAAAGAGGCGAAGTCATCTTATTTTGTTGCTTATGTGTGTAATCTTTCAAATTAATTTAAAATGTAAAAAAATTAATTTAAGTTATTTATAAATACTGCCATTGAGGCGGACAAACGATGTAATGCTCATCTAACTATTTTCTTTTCCACAGATGATGAAGGCAGTCTACCAAATTCGCTAGTCATCTCGAAATGTCTGGAACAGCCGTGCAAGTTTACCGCCGGGTCTCCAGTCCACGGCTCTGTGAATATCACTGTCGGTGAGTGGTTTCGGAGTTGTGTGACACATTCAGATTAGAGGGGCCTGCGCCTTTCTCAGAGCCACCACGAGTTAAGGTTAATTTACTTTCAGGATATCCAAAGGCCTCGCCCGTGAATGGCTCCTAGAAATTTTGAATTCAATATCCAGAGATTTGCTTGTCGTGAACCATACAAACAGGCAACATTACGATTAATTTCCTTGATACTAGACAGGAAATATATCCAAATGTAAAATCTCAAAAAAATTATATTCGGAAAGAATGAAAGAAATTACGACTGAGAATATAAGGAACAGTTAAGGCGCTGTTTATAAGATGAAACCGGAAAGCATAGAGGAAAAAAAATGAAAGGAAAACAGAAACTTTTACCCACAATGCAAAAATGTAATGCCAGTAATTATAATTTTAAAACTATTGTCTTTCAGACGTGAGCTAGCACTGTATTCATATCTCATTCATTAAAAAAGAACTACACATGTCACCAATTCTTTCAGGAAATATTTCATTTAATTGTCTAAATTATTGTTTCAGTTTTTTTCTTTCGACGGATCCAGAACAATTTCACAGTAACAATTCAACAAATATTTGAAGGAATTCTTAAGGCATGGTCACCAAAATATAGCCTGAATATCTATTGACCCTTTAAAGACCTAAGTAATTAACCAACTTATTTTTATTATTTTTTTGCATATCCTATTTATTTAACACCTAATTAAGAGATGTTATGAAAAAAAAACGGAACAAAAATTTTCAAAGGCTTTTTCCAGCATGGTCCCAAATGGGGAACACGCTACAAAAGTTTGCCATTTCTTGAAAAAATAAATGTACCCTTGACCAAAAAACTAAGTTTAACAACATATTGTGTACTTATCTTTTGAATAAATGAGCATTTGTCACTGTAGAGCGAGTGTAGGATAAATATCGAATAAACTACAGAGGCGATGAAAATAACCAATTTTGAAATGGCATAATTAACAACCAATGTACGCACACGTCATGCGATTCACTTTAAAAAAATACTTCCATACTTTATTTACGTAACAAAACCTATAAAATTTATCACAGATAAGAAACCGAGTTTCCATGAATTTTTATAAATCTGTTCCCAAATGAAAACATTGGACTGTGAACGGTGAAGGACAAAATGACTTTTTTTTGTATCGCTTGATTTCTCCGGAAAATTGGAGTAAAGTCAAAATTGCTCCTTGTTTACTTTCAGAGGAGGTGTCGAAGGACCTTGACGGAGAACTAACAATGGACCACAATGGCTCTCTGCTGACGTTACCAGTCCCCGGAGTTCACAGATGCGAAGGACTTGAGCGGGAGGGGTGCCAATTTGAAATCGATGACATCGCCAACTTCTATTTCATGTTCACACTCGATGTACATATTCCAGAAGAGGTATGCTAAGAAGAGTAATATAATAAGGTTTACGCGTGTCTGATAGGGAAACGAATTATAGATCAATATTATAAGTAATCTCCGCATGGTCCAACCATCAAAATATATTTTCGTAGCAAAATAGGATGAAAAGATGGCAAAAACTATACCTGGGTCATTCCATACCAATTCAACATACCATTGATACTTAAAATGGTTTTATATTGTCTGGGTAGCGCTAACCATAAGATGATTCAGCCTTCCACTTAACCTGGTGGTGACTGAGAGCTCCGGTTAGCATAAGGGCTGATCTAGTACAGAAGCTAACTGGGACTTTCAACCACCTTCAGTTAAAATAGTAGGCTGTATCATCTTATGGTTGGCATTAGCAAGTAGCCTTAGAGTGTCGGAATTTGATCAGTAGCTCTTCGTTAACATCAAGCTAAATATCCTGAGACCGTTTTGCGAAAAAAGAATGAAATAAATCCGCATTTTAATTTTTTCACCCTTTTTCCTAAAAAAAAACTGGCTTTAAATAAAAAAAATCCTAATTTCTCCCCACTCGATTGAGGTAGCCATGAAGCCATATTTTGACTCACTATAAATCTATGGCATTGCTTAAGATATCTAATAGTGATTAAATTGGTTAATTTATTTTACGATAATTGTTAAATTTTAATGATTAATAAAAAGTTAATTAACTTTTCATAAATAGGTACTAGTTTTAGAGCGAAATATTTTATTTTCCTCGGACCAATGTTCTGCTACGATTGTTATCTTTTTTATACTAAAGCATGACCAGCGTCTTCAATTATATCTCCCTACTCCCGTTAAATATCGCCTTATTTTCCAAAAGAACTTAATTTGCTCAGCTAGAATTGCTTCAACGAAAATTTCGAATACCTACTGACGACTAAGGCCAAACTGTTTTTTTTTTGCTCAACTACAAAGATACGAAATCCAGGGGTCAAGAACAGAGCTATTTTAATTATTTACAAGCGTAAAACATGTCCACTGTTTTAGCCGCTTATTATAAGATATTACTCCAACGTTGTACCGCAAGAGTAACGCTAATCAATGCTAATTTATTTCTGTTTCAGGAAATTGTCTCATTCAAGATGGTCGTGAAGAATGAAAAAGGAAATACCCTCTCCTGCTGCAAGTTCAACGGAACGGTCGTAACTGCTCCTGAGACCGAGGTGACGGCTACCACAGAACAGGATCAATCGACCCCTGACCCATGAATTCAACGATCTACTCTCATTAATTTAAATGCATCAAAATAAATATGACGGAAAATATTGACAAAAATTCAATATTTTAGCGAAGTTTGCAACCAAAATGACCGTTTCTTTGAAGTCGATGAATTATAAAATAAATATATTTTGTAAAATTACCATTTAAATAAAAAAAATCAGGCTAGAGTTAATCGATAGCCGTCTATTTTCCAAATCCTCTCAATAAAATTAGAAGATAAAAATATATTTCCAGCATTAATGATATTTCGCAATGACATGGTAAAAAGATATCCCATACATATTGATTTTCCGAATAATGCAAGAAGGAGTCCGTATAATTAGTACTCCTGACTTATTTAAAAATGGGAGTCAGCGAAATTGAACAACTAATTATTGCATAACGCAATGATAATTCACATTTTATTGACTGGATCGATCACAATGGAGGTACGAGTCAATTCAGCAAACATAGATTCAATCAGCCAGGCACTGGTACCAGAAATAGATAAATATAGTTCATAAAGATTTTCTAGCCAAATTCAATAGTAATATTGCAGAGTCCAACATTGATCTTATGATGTTGGCTCCCTTGTCATCCTGTGCTACTTCACTTTCCTCTTCGATAGTTTTCGATGAGTTTGCTTCCGTTGTATAACGCTTGTAGGTATTCTTTACATCCCTTCAATTTGCCTAGGTTTTTAATCTAAATATTTCCATCCTTATCCGTTACGGTATGACATCTTCCATTCCGCTGACTGAAATGGATCCTCACTATTATAAAGGCCGCTTCCACTTTCTCTTTGGCGAGGTTATTTTTGCACACCTTCCACACTTCTCTAGCTTCCCGCGCTTTGCGAAAAATCCCGTTTCTCATTCTCATGTACAAAGCCTGACCTTCCTCAATTTTCGCATTTTTATTCCTTGTCCATGTAAGTGTTTTTACTCAATATGTGCTCCTGTGGGTTGTAACCAGATATGGCTAACAAGCCGATTTACTGAAATGTCACGGAACAAAGAACGAACGCATGCTTGTTGTCACATAGCATCTTCATTTTGAGCAATGAATCGTAAACAGATACAATCTGAGAAATCACGATAGCAATCTTGATAATGAACATGAGAATACATTGGAACGCCTTCTAAGTCACTGAAAGAGTTAACACGTCTTGAAGGTTGCCAGCGGGACAAGCACTTGAAAGACACTGGAAGCAGTCTGGTAACACCTCTAAAAAATATCCCCACATTAGTCAGATATTCATAGATTTGCACTTTTTATTGAGTTGAAATTTCGAATGATGCCTAAAAGGTGGTCATTAACCGTCTGAAATCTGAAGTACAAAGAGTGTCATTCTGCACCAGCCTACTATAAAAAACATGATGTATTCGAATTTAGCATAATAAATAGATAAAATCCTCCAGTTATTCGGAACATTTTAATATATTTTCAACGCTTTACGACGGCTCAATTAACCTTACCTGGTGCAACTTGAGCGACTTAATCAAGCACCGCTGTTTACTATGAGGGTAATTTATGGGAAGGTTTGTAAAGAGAAGCATTTGTATGCATGACAGGAAGGGAATAGTAGTATAAAAAAAGACGTGTATGAACAGGATCTTTGAAGGCAGCATTGAGTAAAAGCGCACGGAAAATGCAACCGAAGAATAGGGTAGTTTTCTTCATCAAAGAAAACGAAAGGCATTGATTGCGATTCGATACCCACCATTAGTGTATTCATAATATATAGATTATTTCGTTTTAGAAATACCGGTTTAGACGAATGGCAATGGTCCATTTTTATCCTCATTTGAAAAGGGCCAGATTGGAGCCCATGCGATGCCACTCCACGCGATGTCACAGGGTCCTAGTTTCTATACGAGAAGATAGGAGTTATACATCGTTTGAGGTTACCAATGCATGCATGAGGCGCAGAGCTCAGGGAAACATGTATTAATAATCACTTATTAAAACTGGCTAAGGTCGGAAAGTTTTCCTCGTGTGATAAGGTATTAATAATCCTTATTTAAGCCAAGCGTTACCACCTAGCTGAGCACTCGCTACCCGCTAGCAGCCTGCGTCGTATCAGCGCTAACCCTCGCCTCAAGGTCACCTCACAGGGCGGCAGCGGGAACAAGAAATACGTCTCACGGAGAGATTTCCCGGCATTCATACTTACGCGTCGTGTTTTCTCGCGCTTGAAATTCTTCACTTTTCATTCAATCGCGAAAAATAGATATTGTCATTTAAAAATCTAAAAGCGTGAAATACGTACTCCAGGAGTAATAATCTTTCGATTTAGGCAATAAAAAAATAATAGGAAACCACCCTATTGAAATGAATCGTATCGCTCTATATTATTATAATATCTTAAACTTTTTTTATGACATTCATTTCAAATCAAACACTATTTATCTCTCGAACGCCATCTTGATTTCAGAGAACACATTTAATAGAAATTTTTTTTAAAAATATTCACCCTTATTGTTTCGACTAAGAAGGTGAGGTGCCTATGCGGTTGGTACAGGTATTAATACAAAAAAAAAGTTTCAAGAGTTTTGTTTCAGAAAGATAGTGAAATTAAAGTGAATGAGTCGCATAACTAACAGTGAGGCGCGGAAAAGATTTGAAAGTGTAAAACTCCCACGTGAATTTTGAGTAAAAAGAAATTCAGACTTATCAGACGTAACGGGCTTTACCGGACACAATGAGCAGAAATTGGCAAACAAAATTATATTCTACTTGCTGTAATTTGGAAGAAATGTATCCTATAATGGATGATTTATCATTTCAGCAGGCTCACAAAGGAAGCACACCAATATTAATAAATCCGAAGATTGAATCGTGATGGAGTGGAAATTTTCCTTATCGAAATAAATAATTATTATTATCCTGGAAAATTGTAGGTATATATTTCAATACACCAATGTCACCCCCTGCATACTCCCATTCCCTATTGCAGTTCTTCCTTCAATTGTCCTTATAACCCATTCTATCAACTATATCTGTTATCTTCCTTCTTCTTCCACCTTTATCCAATTCCTTCCCTTTGCCACTGTTTTTAACATTCATTTACCATGTATCGGGCTAAGTCCTGAACCTCTGCCCCTGCTATTACTTCCTCAAGCTGTTTCTTCTCCTCTCTCAAAATGTCTGAAATTTCCTCGTTCCTCTCCCTATTCATCCACATCACCATCTCAATTCTCCTCCATGCATGAACTCAAACTGTTCTGTTATGAATCAATCCTTTCTCAGCGTCACGCTTCATACCCGTAGCGGGATACGATTCATTTATAATTTTTCGCTTGCCTTTTCTTTACGCCAATTGTATGGTGTTTATTGATCACCCCCTGCCTAGAGGTGGCTCGCATGATATTATGTCGATAACCTCGTAGTAAACAGCTGTGCTTGATTGAGTCGCTATAGTTGTGCTAGGTAAGGTTAATTGAGTCGCCCATAAGTCTTGAAAATATATTATAATAAGCTTGTTGTGATAAGTTCACTTTTCGCATATTGAAAGCCTGCACGTTTTTTGCGTAATGACTAAGGCGTAGAATTAGATAGGTACGTAACGAAAATAAATGCTGCAAAGGAAATAAATACTACGGAGATACCACAGAGAAAGGAAATGAGTTGTATATTCGCATTTTTGAGAATTAATCAAAATATGACGTAATAATTATATTCATCGACGATCGTAAATCAAATTAAGAAGTCTGCGATATAGAGGCAAACGGGTGTATAGAGTGAACGGTAAATTGGATTCTGCTCCGACGTTTCGTGAAATAAAAAGTCAGTAGCGCCGAACACCACCGCCATTCCCTTGCCATCTCTTGAGTTACTACCGAATGAAGCCAGGAAAGGAGTGGTAAAACATTTGCGATGGTTTTCATTGAAAATTGGATGCTGAAATCGACTTCTTGATAAGCTAATTTTGATTTTGTCTTCGAGCACGGTTGTAGATGCAGTCTTAAGGCCGTTTTACACGGGACAGGGAATTGCGCAGGTCAGAGCTGATTTAATTTTTAAAATGGCGTTAAATTGCGCGAATGCATGATCGAAATTAGAACAGGGGCTATTTTTCCCTCTCGCATCCACACATTCTCGCATGTGTTCTAGCAATTCACCGCTTTACACGACGCAATTCTGATTGCGCCTTCGCACGTACGTCAGATTGCGCAATTCCGTGTACCGTGTAAAACGGCCTATATGGACACAGTATTATGGGGGTAAGAGGAGCCTGCCTCCCTCAACTTAAATGGTAATTTTTTCCGGAAAAAGTGCGAAACTTGTGTATTCAAGTTTGATGAGAATAAAATCATCAAAAGTTTAAATGAGTTAAAAACGTCATTTTCCTGGGCAAGTATCCGAGGATCTCCCCGTTTCACTGGAGGCTATTCCATAGCCCCTAAACCCCCGGTAGGATTGCTGGTCCCCAACAGAAATCTTTAAACTCAGCCTATGATGCAGGAGTGGAAAATCCGTATAGAATGCGTCGATGGCGCAGAGCGATATGGACACAATACGTTGAGCGCGTCGAATTCGCGGACGTGGGCACAATGCGGACAACTGATTTCACGGCCTGGGGATATCTATGGGGATAAGTTTTTCACTTCGACTCGACCGAGTGGCTCGTGGGATTAGGGGCGTCCGACTGGAAAATCACCGCGGACTCGGAACCTCCCGCAAGCACTTTTGCGGGAATCGCTCGCGTAAGGAGATATGGGGAGATGGGCAGATGGACGGCGGATGCATTCCATTTTCCGGCAGCAGATTAAAATTCAACCAGTGGCTACGATCGGATCGCGTCAAATCCCCCTAAGGGGCTGTCTCTGCCGCTCGAAACTAATTACGAAAAACTGGCATCCAAAACGAATCTGGGAGTGTATAAATTTTTGCGTAAGAATTCGGGGACAAAATATTATTTACAATTTAAGTTTTTCCCCGGCTTGTGACCTATGATTGCGAGTCTGCTGAAAATAAATTCGTGAACCTCTAAGAGTATACTCCCGGCTGGAGTTCATTCTTATCGAACATGTAATTTTAGTTTTGCAATTTTGAATCGATAGTGACCAATTGAACGTATGAAATCGTTTTAGGCGTGAAGTGGACGAAATTCGATATATCCATGATAAAATATTATGCAAGCACGATAAATATGTCCGCACTTAAAAATATATCTCCAGTACCGACCATTTAGTTGACATCTCCCCAGAGATTGTTCCTCTATTCACGCATCAATTAGAGGGAGGATAATTACGATTCATTTTCCACATCCAAATATCTATATTGATTGATAAAGGCGTGCTAAAATGCCGAACAAACTTCTAGTAAGACTATTCCCGATTCTCGCAGGATTATAACCAGAAGAAAATGTTCCATTTTATATTTTCCTGCTCACAGTAGCACCAAATGAATTAATTCCTACATTATCACCTCAACCAATGGATAAAATTCGTTGCAACTCCATTTAAATAATGGCTTGATTCAGAAAAAGAATAGTGGATTTTTTTAAATTTGTACATCACTAATTTTATCGTTCATAATTCTACTAAAGAAGTATCGTTGGAGTTTTACTATCCATCATTCATATTAAGCTTTTTTCGTGCTTGAAAACATATATAGGCAAGAAAACGTTTCTTTTTTGTATTTTTCAATAATTTTGCCCCAAAACGATGAAATTATTTACATAGCACACAATTCTAACCGTCATCTACTTATGACTCCCGTACCTGGAAGAAGCCCAGCGCTGCAGACACATGAAGTTCGGATTAAAAGGGATTCCGGTTACGTAAAAGTGTTTTTTATTCCATAAAGTCATGTTCCACAGAAAAAAATCTGTGCAACCTTTCTGAATGATTTTGTTCAACGCCAACCGATAGTGTTCTTTTTATCAGCAGCGATCTTCTATATAATTTCTACTGTTTAGATACCTTTTTCTCAAATTATACGCAACCAAACTCTACAAATGAGGTACCAAAATGCACAGAATTTATCAGAAAACATGCGACGGCATATCTTACTTCCTAAATATTGCTATTGTTTCCTAAAATTGGTTTTTAAATAATTAAAAAAAAACAAAATAAACAAAAACCGGTAAATATTCCTGACGTTAACGGCGCACAAACTGATACATTTGTCCATTTGCAACAATATCTCGCATTCTTAAATAACTTTTATCAAAATGCGGGTGATTCCACATTCAAGTCTCTTGTTGATAGGTAACTACGAGTCATCATGTGCGTTTAACAGAGGATAGTGTAATTACTTCCAATGTTGTGTTTAAACAGGTCCTCTGACATCAATTTGTAAATGAACATTCCAATTACATTTGTACATAAGACTCTGCCTTTTTTTCTACATTTTAAAATTAGAAACGCGCCTATCCCTCTGTGGACCTGCATTGAAAAGAGCGGGGGAAGCCCGCTGGGAGCGGGCGCAGCACGCTCGTAAAAATTTATTAACGTCAATGTTGACTACATGTTAACAAAAAACAACCCAGCTTCACTTTTAATACCCTCATACATGATGGCTTTGTCTGTTTTTCTGATTTTGTGAGATTTACCTTTATATTGGAGGAAGGCTCATGTTTGGAGGGTGGCCTAGGGCTCGGAACTCTTGGGCACCCCCTTTGATTCCGCCCTGCTAATAAGTGAAAGGCTGCTTGGCCGCTGAAGAGTTCATTTTCACGTTCAATCACCCCGCCCTGGCTGGGTTGTAGATTCCGCGGAGTAGTTAGTTTCTCATCTCGTCCAGAGATGTCGCCCATCTCCAGATGCTCCGTCGTGGCGCATGTGCCCTGTCTGGTCCCCTCCCCACCCCCGTCCATTCCCTGCCACCACCCCCAACCCCGCAGCATTCTCCTCCGCCCCTCCCCAACAGGCACCTCCCCCGACGGCATTATTGCCTTGACCTGTTTGACCCAGATTCGAGGTTTCCGACGTAGGAAATCAATATGGAAGCGGCTGCTATTCCTCTCTTTTCATTTCTCCATCCCTCTCTTTCTAACCTCCGCCACTAGAGTGCCCCGCCCCCTTTAAGCATCCGTAACCCCCTTACTCCTTCCCTCCTATGGCCCTTGCAGCACCACATTTACCCTTTCTCCCATCCTTTAAAAACGTAACTCGTGTCCTCCACGCGCCACCGCGATCCGAGTTGCATTAATCTCGAGGGCTCCAAGTAGGTGGCGGTACCTAGTGGAGGCGGGTGGAATCTCCTTCTCTCTTTCGGCAAGGACCACCCAAGGTCAAAGGGAAAATTTTTGTTTGCACGGCACAGGGCGCGCGCCACAGGGGGGGCGAGCAGCCTCTATGGTAGCAGTGGTTGGGATTCGCTCTCGTGTCAGCAGTCAGGTCGGACACCGGCAAAAGTCGACGCGGGGCCAAGAGGGGTAGGAGGCATTCAGCAAAGGGTCGTGAGATGCATCCCGAGGCATCGGCGGTGGAATGCATGCGAACGAATCTAGTGCGCGGCATCACCATCTCCGACCCAGGGATCGCAATCGAAACGCAGCTTAACTGAAGTCAAATCACTAAAGTTGTCTCAATCGAAGAGAGGCTTGGACGTTGACAGCGGCGGAGATGTCAAGAGTGGAAGCATTCGAAATGTGGTGCTACGATTTCATTACTTTTAGCGTTTCATGCCCCAATTTTGACTAAAATAGATTACATACATATGAAGGTTAGTATTACTGAAGGAAAAAATTCATCAGATGCTAAATATGGCAGGGGCTTTGGTTATTAAAGGATGGAAGGATAAAGGGTACGTGCTTGTTCCAGGAAAGATAATCATCATCATTGGTCAACAATCGTTAGATTGATTTGATGCAGTTCTCTATTTCTCTCTCTCAGGGGCGCAGCTAGGAATTAAGGCTGGGGGGGGGTTTAGGTGCAACTAATACCGGGGTGGGTGATAGTATGGAATACCCACCAGGATAAGCGGTAGGTACGGGATTATTAAATTGCGGAATTTTAAGATAAGCGGTTCAAAATGGTGAGTTTTACGGCTTTTTGAGGGATACTTTATTAATCCTTACACTGTTCCACTAGTGATATCAATCCAATTAAGTAAAATGGATTAAACTGAAATATTTCTGAGCTCTGGGGGGTTTTTGTCCCCCAAACCCCCCCCTCGCTGCGCCACTGAAATATGGAGCATATTTCTCTAGGCTTGGACGTTCACAGCAGCAGAGAAGTCTAGAGTGGAAACATTCGAAATGTGGTGCTACCAAGGAATAATAAAGATGTTATGGATCGACCTAGTAAGTAATGAAGAAGTGCTGAGAGGGGTCGGAGGAAAGAGAAGTCAGAGGGCAAGGGGTGGCCCCGAATGAGTAACATAGGACAGGTTATAAAGGATGGAAAAGAGAAGAAATGACGAAAGAAAATAAATGAAAAGACGTCGCTATGAAAAAGCTAGCGGATAAGAGAGAGCAGCGGCGCAGCGAGGGGGGGCTTTTGGGGGATAAAACCCCCCTCGCTGGGTACGCCAGTGCATGGGAGGGAACTTACCAGAGAGTACTCATCACACCTGACTTTCTTCTAAACTCCAGTAAGATGTGGACTAACATTAAGGCCTTAGATCTGAAGTGTGCTCTGAATGGGATATAACTAAGTACCGCTGCCAGAGCCCCAAATTTTAAAGTTTTTCGAAAAATCAGGCGAATTTCCTGAACAAAATCAACTTTTTCCGGAGAAATATCGTGGAGCAGCATATTAAATAATACACAACGATATCGCACTGCCATCGTGATTCCAAAGATTCCATCTTTGTGTATCATTCCTGAACTAATTTCTTCAGACACCAACACTTAGTAACTCGACTTCTTCGATGAAAAACAGTGACTTTCACTTTCAGCATTTTACAGACTAAATTTACAGCTTTAGTTATGGTTTTCGGATGCGTGGGCAATGGCAACCCATTACCAGTTTAGGTAACCCGTATACTCTCCCGAAGCAGGTTTCTGGCTACGAGCCTGATCTGGGAATGTTACCTGCTTAGTCAGGTAGTAGGCCTGAGAAAACTTCCGGCCTCTGACAGCGGGATAAGTACCTCGTCCACCAAACCGGAGGTTGAGGGTTCGTGTCTCGTCTAGTTAGGTTTCCACAAGGCATGGGTGTTCCTGATCGTCCAACGTTAGTTATTGCTAACCTCGAGGTAAAGCACGTTTAGTGCTGTTTTCGGGTTACTTGCAAATTAAATAAGTTTCATTTTTTCCGAATAATTTCAATGCTCAGATTCGGCACCTGAACGCAGAGGGGAATGAATGGGGTTTTGAGTTAGTGGAACATGGAATTACAGGAAACATTGAAAGGGTTATAATTTTTAGGGCGCCTTCCCAATAAAATTATTATCTCACCACCCTAAAAAATAATGTTTTAGAATAATTTATGAATATCATTAAGCCACCTGCCAATGTATATCAGACCTCAGACGCATGTTTGCTGCGAGGCTCCAGGATAATAAATTAACCGTCGACACCTCAAACCAACGACCATAATCCACTCATGCCCGAACGCTATATATATTTTGACTTAGAACAGCTACTTTGTCCTGTTTGTTTCATCCTCACATCATTTGCACTACTAATTCCGTATGACTTTACTGAAAGTCAATTTGTCAGTTACAAATCATTCAACCAACAAATATAACGGAAGAAGATTGAATACCCCAGCTATATTGGTAGGAATGATCGCGAATACAAGATGAAATGCCGGTCACAAAGGACTAACGTAAAGAAATTCTCGTACCTCAACAGGACGATTACGGAATGGAATAGACTCCCTGCAAAACTTTTTAAGCCCTACCCTAACAACGTAAGGATTTTCAAGAAGAGGTATAGTAGATTTATGCTGGAAAATTAATATCATTGCATTTTAAATATTCACCATCTAGTTACATTTTGGTGATGTATTTTTCATTTACAATATTTTTGTTTTTTTTATTTTGTATAAACTGTTACCACCTGGCAAATAGCCAACTTGTAACTTGTACAATATATAATAATGATAATAATAATAATATAAGTAGAATGTAACATACTGGCTCCAGCAACAAAGTAACTATAAGTATATTTTTCGAATAAGTTGTGAATGATACTTTACAATTTGAATTGAAACTTTGGTATCATCCTCCCAACAACAAGATTCTTCACTTCAATGTGTCATGAAAACGTTTTTGAAAAATTACCATTAGTCGAAGAGGCAAGATGAAAGGAATCCATTTAGCCTTAAGGCGAAGCATCGAGTCATTGCTGGAAAAGAGAGTGCTCGATACGGAGTGTTCCAATTAAGCTCTAACATAAGAGCATTTTAGCTGCTTTGAAAATGCAACCATAGAGCAAGAGAAGAACTTCAAAAATCTCCAAACAAAGGCGCGAATGTGTTATTAATCGAACATAAGAGAGAAAAACGTACTTTAATGAAAAAAAAAACGATAAGTTTTTTTGCATCAAACTTGGTAGTTACGGAAATTAGCCCGCCAATAACAAATGCTCACATCGAAGAACTAACCCTGGAAATTGGATTTAAAAATAAAGGTTTAAAAACGTATACACGTGTGCCGACAATGCTAGACACGGAAGGCTTCAAGTTCTAAAAATAAGATGTGCTATCCTACGTAATGTTTCTGATACGAGTATATGAGTTCCAGTTTTACCTCGGCATTTATATTTCTTTGTACACATGAAAACTATATCAAGGCACTAAAGTTCAAGAGATAATTATCACATTTATGAAATATAAAATTGGTTGCGCATAGTGAAATTAATGCAGTCTTATTTAAATTTAATTTTTAAAATAAATCTCCTCGCGATCATTTTTATACTCAAAGCTTGTGTATAAGGTGAAGGTAGAGCTTGTGAGCTACTGTCAACTCTATACACCGCCTTCCTCCAGTAATGTATGCCCACATGAGCTTCTCATATCGCATAAGTAACATTAACTTTCATGGCGACACAGTTATGATAAGAATTAGTAGGTCAAAACAGATTTTAAGATAGAAACACAACAAATGTATTTTTGAAGGTACAATTTTTCCCATATTGCATCACGTTCAATCACATGTGGTACATATCATTCAAGGCTTTTTTTAAAAGTTCTTTCTGATTTTAGTTCAATGAAGGAACTTCCGGAAATTATTCTCGAATCGGGAAGAATTTGACTAACACCAAAACTATCACTTACGATTCAGGTTTTTAATGGTAAGAAACATCGAAAGAGAAGAAACAGAATTAGCTGAGGGAGTAGATTTCCTGAAAGAATACGCTCGTAATTGTTTTAACACATCGCTTACAGAGCTGTTGGAAATGCACCTTACGGAAATTAATGTTAATGAATACATTTCTCTCAATTCAGTGATGCAAACAAAAGCTAGTTTTTTCTAAAATAACTCAATTTCTTTGTTACATCGGAGCTCTTATTTACCGTGCACGTTTACTATAATTTTGGGCCTCCTCGTTACAGGGTACTTCTTATTGCGATCCTACTGATCATCGTTTACAAAGAGTATCACAGATAATTTTCATCTGGAAAAGACAAGAATTGCCGAGGAGAAAATATTTCCCAATGAAAGCATATTGCGTAAAATAAAATATGACGATGCAGCAAGACGATGAAAGATGTGGAAACACGAAGTTTGCTCGGTCCAGTATGGTAGGGTCAGGATTAGGA
Organism: Ischnura elegans; assembly: GCF_921293095.1. NCBI lineage: Eukaryota > Metazoa > Arthropoda > Insecta > Odonata > Coenagrionidae > Ischnura > Ischnura elegans. Next base: position 71,396,426 of record NC_060256.1, read on the forward strand.
TTTTTCAAAGATGTGAAAGAATGAGCGAGTACCGTTACGAAATACATCACGAGTAGAGTGAAATTCTATGTGGAGCACAAACTAGAGGCGTGGGGATAAATTTAAAATTTATTGAACCGTTAATTTGTCACACTCTTCCCTCAACCACAAACGGAATTTGCGATGCGATGTGACATCAGCAAATGAGAGGCAGGTGTAAATTTAATGGGATCAGTTGAGCGCCAGTTGATGGATAATTACGAATTGGGAGTTCTTCCACTCTGGGAAGGCAATTAATTTTGGAACCCCGGGCCAATTTTTTTCTGTACTAAATCCACACCAGAGAAATTCCTCCTTCAAAGAGAAGCGAAGATTCCATCATTCGAGATGAGCATCGTGGTACATCATCGGAACTAAATTGAATTACCCCTGATGGGAGGATGATAATTTAATTTTTATGATCAAGTGTCCCCCAAAAACAAGGGTTTTGAGTACGTCTGTGTCATACACGTTTTTAAAACTTGAATTTCGGGGCCGATTTAGTTAACATAGCTAGGAATAGGCGATAAGTGAAATCGTGCTACTTGTAATTGTTGGGCAAAAATGTATCAGACGACCGTAATTTCAATAAAATTCGCACAGTCCAGCTGAACCCAAAAAAAAACTTCCGATGATGGTAGGAAAACGAATTCCCATTTCTACCTGCTCAGCAAAATATCCCCGTTATTAAATCCTTTATAATGGGTCCGGTAATATAGTCTTCTTCGAAGCTGATGTTTCTCCGTGTCTCTTTGAAAGATATCTACTCTTCATTTCTCCAGAAATTCTCTCCTAGAATTTTTCCTCCAAGAACTTAGAGGAATGTTGAATGAGGAGAACATAAATTTAATTTTTACGCTCACCTATAGAATTTTTCTATCGGTTATTGGATCCTCTTGGGTACAACTAATAAATGAACTAAAATGCGATATCGGGCCAGAGATGGAGATGGGCCGATGAGGTGGAAACGTTTTCGTTGTAAAGGGGATAAAAATTTTATTTTAAGACTGGTGCTCGCAAACGGAAAGTCGTGATATACCATGCTCGGAACACATTGACATTGGCGGCGTCGACAAAGTCGGGTTGATGTGGTAGATAGAGTGTTGGCTTCCCTCCCTGGGGCTCAGGTTAAATTCCCGGCGGTGGCCTAGAATTATCAAAGACTGCCCGATCTCTGTGTGAATGTTTATCGGAGGGCATTTCAAGCGCAACTCCGTCCGTCGGATGGGACGTTAAGCCGTGGCCGCTTGGCGCCTTTCGTTAAGAGCAGGCTAATGCCGACGCCGGATTTCTCTCCATATCCTTCCCCAATGGTGCAAATGACCTCTGCTGTGGGTCGTCTCATCCAAATACTATACTACATTTCATTTTAAAATGCAAGACATGCAATCACGTTTTTATCTTTATACGTCCAACTTCCACTATGTCACGGCTGAATTAGCTGAATCCACATTTCATTGGCAAATCACCGCTCGCAAATATTTTCAACTGATTCAGGCGTGATATAGCGAAATTGGCGCCTTTCGCCCTAATAAAATACCTTACCATGCCAAGAACAAATACTAAAAGAAAAAATAACTAACGTACACAGGTAGTATTTTCAAATGAGCGTTACTATCGAGAGTAAGGGTGAATTTTTGCCACTCTGCACAGCGCTATATACTTCATCTTCACGAAATATCATTCCCAAACACAAGCACACAAATGTGGTATGATCATCCTCATCAGTATATCGCTTGAATATTCTCTTCGCCGGGTTTCTCTCTACCCATCCTTCCATACCCGTACTATAGTATCGTACTATAGTAGACGAGATCATGAGAATAAAATAAAAGAAATAGACAGCAAAACAGAGAGATTTAAAATGTCATTCTTCCCTCCTACTATTAAGGATAGGAACGTTGTCTCAATTGATAGGATTAATGGCATCGCTCGCTAGGATCACTCATTGCATGTTTTTTATAGTTCTAACCTTGAATGTATTTGCTCTAGGAATTACTAACCATTAGCATTTTTTTTTAAATGAATAAGCATGCATATTATTCTAATGTGCGTAATATTTCTATGACCGTGTGGTGTGCATGTGGCGGTCCTCTTGCATGCTGCATGTTGGTTATTTTTCACCCCCTGCCGAACACCCTAGAGGTGGCTCGCAGGGTATTATATAGATGTAGATGTACCCTTCCCTCATGGCGCAAATGACCTCAGCTGTCGGTCGCCTCCTCCAAATACCACCACCGCGAAGAGTGGGAATTTTGGCGCCACTACCAGCACTGCTAAGGGAGCCATCCCCTCCATTTGTCCCGCGGGACAACCCCGGAGAGTTGACTGTGATCGATATATCCCCTCCCCCTAACCCTCGCCCCTCCTCCTACACCCCCACCGCCGTCTACTCTACCTCCCACTCCTTCCGTCACTATGACTACGGCTACTAGAAAAGGGGTGGCGGTCGAAAAGGCGCTGGGAAGTGGGAGGATTGTCGCTATCCCCACCCCTCCGCTCCTCTCATCCGGAGGGCTAAAACCTTTATTATTGCACCTCGTCCTTCCCCGAGTCCTCAAAAGGTTCCGAGCGGTCCTCGTGTGCCTGGAGGACGATGTCGAGGGCACGACCTTGAGGACGGCCATCGAAAAAAAGTCTTCTGCGGTGAAAATGAGAAAAATCTCGGCTTTGTGTTTCGAAACTGTGGGAATAAATATAGCTTTTGAGTAAAGTCCCTATGCTGTAGATGGGGACGAGGTTCTGCTGCAGAGTCCAGTTGCTTTGAGATCAGCATACCCCTTATTCGAGCCTCGCATGTGTTTTCATGCGTAAAATTTTTTCCAAGTGTTTTCGACGTATGTACACCGTGCGATTTGCCTTAGTTTTTATAATGCACCTATGAAAAATTCCGAAACCCCTGGAAACCTATGATCTCAGCATTCTATTCGGGTTTTCACCGCGTCCGTTGTGTTTTGGCGAAACTGTTACAGCCAAAACACAACGGACGCGGTGAAAACCCGAATAGAATGCAGAGATCATCTAATCAACGCCGCGAAAATCTTCGAACCTACGTGGAAACCTATTTTGAATAAATGCTCATGATCCAAAAGACTCGTATGATTTGAGCCAAGATTGGATTGGCCAAGATGTTAATGATTAAAATTAATAACGTCTAACATCAATTCCCTTTAAAATATCATACCAATTTACTTTCAACAGAAAATGTTAACGATTTTTCGTGCAAGATCAATACAATAAAGGAGACAGGTTAGCGCAAACTTATTTTGATGCGTGCGTATGTTTTCTCCCGGAATCTTGTTTTTACCGTAAACTTATCTTCTTGGAGATATAATGGAAAATGAAAATGAGAATATTTTGTGCGGATACCTTATTTTTACTCTTTGCCTCGAAGTATCATGCATTAGAGTAATGGCAAAATTCGTTTAATAATTTGATATTGTCCATGCAAGTAAAATTTATCGAAACATAGAAATTATACTAACAATAGGGTAGTTTTCTTCATCAAAGAAAACGAAAGGCATTGATTGCGATTCGCTACCCACCATTAGGGTATTCATAATATACTAATTATTTGGTTTTATAAATCGCAGTTTAGACGAATTGCAATGGTCAATTTTATCCTCATTTGAAAAACGCCAGATTGGCGCCCATGCGATGCCACTCCACGTGACGTCACAGGGACCTTGTTTCTATACGAGTAGATAGGAGTTTTACATCGTCTGAGATTACCAATGCATGCATGAGGCACAGAGCTCAGGGAAACATCTCTTAATAATCACCTATTAAAACTGGCTAAGGTCGGAAAGTTTTCTTCGTTTGATAAGGTATTAATAATCCTTATTTAAGCCAAGCGCTACCAGGTAGCACGGTACTCTGCTACCTGCTAGCATCCTGCGTCGTATCAGCGCTCAAAGCCTCGCCCCAAGGTCACCTCACGTGCGGCAGCGAGAACCAGAACGACGTCACACGGAGTTTTTCCCGGCATTCATACTTAGCCGTCGCGTTTTCGCGCGCTTGAAAATTTTCACTTTTCAAAAATAGATATCGTCATTTAAAAATCTAAAAGCGTGCAATGCGTACTCCAGGAGTAATAATCTTTCGATTTAGGCAATAAAAAAATAATAGGACACCACCCTATTTTTCTATGATTTACCTGTTCTCGCGAAATTATATTTAAAAATTTGAAATGCTGATCGTTAAGAAGCACGAAAAAGAAGAATTTACGCTCCCTTCAGCCTCCTGTTTATCTCATCCAACAACTGGCTTCTCTTAGCTTCCATGTCGACAACCTTCTTATTCCTTTCGTTCTCAGACCCAAAAATCTAATAGTGCTCCGAAATTTGGCGTTTATCGCTTAAGGTATTTATCGTGTTAACACTTTGAGAGCCGGGTGCTAATTTTATAGTCCTGCTGAAAAATCCAGCCATTTTTACTAAAGCCGTACAGTTTTTAAAACATAAGCATCAAAAATATATTTATATCGATGTGTATTTCAGTAGAAATGGACTTTCCTCTTCTTTATGAATGAGTTGAATAACATCTATTGCTAATTTTTAAATATATAATTTAGCAATGAAAACCTACTGTTTTTGAAAAATAAAAGAAGTTCCAACACATGATGTGCCGCCATAACATGCATAATAATTTTTTACTACGCTCAATTTGAACTATTTAAAGCATAGAAATCATAAAAAAAGCTTTGTTCCAAGCAAAGCGTTATAAATCCTGGTTGACAAAAAGGGTCACTGCACTCTCAACGAACGGTTCTTTCCGCAAAAGAATTTTCACACAAAGTGGCCTACTAGTAAGGACAAGGATGGCGGTAGCTACAGAGGACTTTTCGTCCTCAAGACATAAAGTGAACTCTTTTTCCATCGAGCATTTGATTTTTGAAAAAACAAAACTACTAAGCAGTAAATTGGAGAAGTACCACGGGCGAAACATTACGGCTTCACGCATACAAAGCCAATTTAATAGAGAGACGGAATATTACGTCCATGGCAATCTTCAGAATGATTAACAGGACGTAATATTACGTCCATGGCACGCAAAGTGTTAAGAATATTAGCATCGGGTAAGGACTCTACACCCGTACGCTGATTAGTTCCTTATTCAAAAATTTCAAGTCCATAAAAGTTTGGCCGAATAGACTCTTTCATCTTTTATGGAAATCCAAAGTAATTGCGTAAGAAGTTCACGCTCACTACAAAAGAATTTGGGTAAAGTTTTTTTTAATTCTAATACAATTGCCCTTGCAAGAAAAATATCTTCTAGATAAAATATTCAGAAAATGTTTTTCATCCGTAAAAACTCATAATAAGTTCCGCGTTCTTTCCCTGAATAGGGTAAAACATTATAAAAGCCATTTAATACTCTTATGTTACTGCATTAAACTCGAAAACCGTCGTTTCAGCAGTTAGTAAATTTCCAGGACAAGCAACTCCATGTATTAAATCCAACACTTTCTCTGCGCTATTTTTTTTACCTCGATTTGGATTGATTAATCCCATTCCTAATTGAATAAATGCTAGGTCGAGCTCAGTCGTCAAATCTTTCACAACGCCCCCCCTAAAGAATATTTCTACATTCTCAATAAGGTTCTAACACCTTCCGCCACCCGCCTACCAACGCAGCTTGTGAGGTACTCTGTAGATGTACCGTCAACCGGGACAACTTTGTCAAGTGGGACAACTTTGCTAGGTTTTGAAAAATATTATCTTTGGTGCCCTACTAAGTTCCCTAACTATCCAAGAAGGGGCCTATGTTTTCATCACACAGAAAAGATATTGAGTGATAGCCTTTCCACACACTTGTAGTCTTACGAGTTTTTTTCAGGTATTTATTAGTATTTTGTTTTCGTCGCGCCAGACTGAATATTTTGGTAGGATATTAAGTGTCTCGCCCTGCCCATTTTCTCAAACGTAAGTAAAAATTTCTGGTATCGTTCAATAGAGCATATAATTTACTTTCAGAATCGCTTTAAATGGTAAAATGTATGTAGTACTTAGGTTTAATAATGTAACTTGGCAATGTTGCACCAGGAAGCTTGGTGGAGATGGGACAACTTTGCCAACTGTCAATATTGTTATATCTCAATTTCTAATACACTTTTTCTTAAGGGTGCGTTTTTCATATTCGTTTTATAGACCGTTCAGATGCCAAGACGCTTTAATACTAAATGGGGAGGCCGCAGGTATCGAAATTATGATGACACCACGCTGCAACTTGCTGTCACTGCAGTGATTAACAAGGAAATGAGAAGTGGAAAAGCAGCCCTGAAATATAATATTCCACATAGGAAAATTGACAGTAAGGTGAAGTGTCGTCATTCAAAGAATCCAGGGCGCCAGACGGCATTGAGCAAGTATAAGGAAGAAGAGATCCTCGAACATGTGCTTGTTTATGCAGACCGGGGAATGCCTTTAAATGCCATTGATTGATGATTGATTCTTTTTGTGTTCTTACGCCATCGTCCAATCATTTATGACAACCTTTTGACGTTTCAGTCTTCAAACCTTGTAAAAAATTAATGAAGAGCCATACAGACAGACCATAAATTATTGAACTTTACTAGTTATAAAAGTCTTGAAAATAGAACATTTCCAACACTTTTGGCAAAAAAATCCCAGTGCTTTGGATGAAGAAGGTAAAATGAACTCAAAAATTATATCAGGGTTCGAGAAATGTAGCAAGGTGCCACTCAACCCCAAAAAAGTTCAGTCTTGAATTGCGGATGCATAGAAAACTGATCGTAATGACACTCCTACAAGAGTAAGTGCTTCATTTTTTAATTATCTTCAAGCCTGTCGTCGTAATCCAAACAAAAGTTCGCCATAGAGAAGAAGACGGAAAATTAATGTGACCCTAGGAAAAACCGTGGAAAAATCACACTTGATCACTTCCAAGCACCTTCACATTAGATCACCAGAATCATATTGGAGGAACTTGTAAATAGAATAAAAATTTGGGGAATAACCATAGTATATTATGTTCAGCGTTTTGAGTATCAGTGTGCACCATGCTATATTTAAGTTTCCTAAGTTAAAATTATTTATTCCATTGTTTTATTGAGGTTTCCGCTGGATGTAACTCCGTTGGCAAAGTTGCCCCAGTTCCAGAGAATCTTTGCCAACTATATTTTCAATTATTTTAACGTATAAACTTTTACTTAGGTTTCAATTTTTTCACACATTTTGAAAGTAGAGACCAAGAGTAATGGCTGAAAATGATTTTAAATCATTGTCGTACATGAACTTACAAGAATGCTGTTGAAAAAGAAAAAAAAGTGGAAAAGTTGTCCCGGTTTACGGTAGTAGTAACTCGTAAATTAAAAACGCCTATTCGTAAAACGTGCCATTCTCTAGAAGAGCTGATGGAATATAGGTACGAGGTATATCTCTGAATATAGATACGAGGTCCGTTTTATTATGTTCCGATGGGCCATGAACAGAAGACGAAATTATTGATAAAAATTATTTCATTGGTAAATATCGAGCACACTTGTGAAGAAGTTGAGCTTTTTCAGTGAGGTTAGGACTGGTGATGCTTTGCCCTTTCAGTTGGAAAGTCGCGTCATGCGATACTCAAAACCCATTGACCTCAGGTACTTGCATAGGCTCACTTGCCTCACTTTCCTTTGGATACCCGATGCCTTCATCAAATTTTCGAGTGGGTGACATATTTTAAGTATCTTGTTTTTTAATTTACTATTCATTGGATTAATTTTGAAGAATGGTTTTGGCAGGAAATTCATTTTTCACCCATCAATGCAATTTTTCTCGCCCTACACCCTTCAGGGATTCTTCATAGTGCGACACCTTCGAACTGAAGACGAAAGCAGGATGGCTTTCGAAACTGTTGTCAACTATAAACGACAGACGCGGCTGGAGAACCCGGAACTTGGCAGTCATCATGAACAACTCCGCGGAAACGTACGCACGGATACCGAAACATAGTCAAAAATTTACATTTAAAATTCTTCAAGACCTATACTCCAAGATACTGAATCAACATCAAACATAATAATAATAATAAAATGCCTTTATTCTGGCGAGGTTGAGACTAAGAAGTCCCTTCTTCCACCTAACCCCTCCATAGCGTCAATGCAAACATATTAAAAAATAGTAGACAAACGTTTACAATACAAAGGATATACAATATTCGTGAAATGTCAAAATATGAACATTTGTATGTGAAAATTTTGTGGAAAAAAGATTTCTGTTTGTGGGAAAAAACATGAGGATAAGGGTGTGGTATCCTTCAGCGAAAAAACCCACTACAGGAAAACGCCCACACAAGAAGGGGGGCGTGAAAAACCTGCGAAAACCTACTGAGTGAAAGTAAAGTCGTGTTATTTGCAAAATACAACACAGTCAATGAGGTACAAAGTGTACACAAATATTACACAATACACATGCAATTATATAAAATATAACATATGTATACAATCATTCAGTAATACATATCACTTTGTCGTAGGTGCTGCTCAGTGTCATGTATATTCACCAGCTAGTTGTGAAGTGAAAAGTGCTTTGTGTAGCCTCCTCTTAAAAGATGCCAATGACGATGATGAGTTCCTAGTTGAAAGGTTACGATTATTCCATTCCCTGCATGCAGAAACGGTAAATGATTTGTTGTAAGTGACAGTTCGGTGATGAGGTATAACAAGATTGTGATTCCCCCTTGTGTTTGTCATATGGACAGTGTCGAGACTTCTGAATTCGCATGATAGGTAAAGAAGACAATCGTTGAAGGACAAGTGGAAGGGAAAAAGGGCAAGGGACGGCCCCGAATGAGTTATATCGGACAGGTTATAAAGGATGTAAAAGAGAATAAATATGTAGCTATGAAGAGATTAGCGGATAGGAGAGAGAAATGGAGAGCTGCGTCAAACCAATCTTAGGATTGTTGACTAATGATGATGATGATGATGAGGTAAGGGGGTGTTTTTGTGTCTAGAATTTGATATAGGAGAGAGAGAGAATGTAGCCGGCGCACAGTGGGCTGAAATCGAAAAAAGCTGGACAAAAGTCCAAAATGACGTTTTTTGAGATAGAGACTTCAAACTTGGCGTAAATACTTATAAATGATTACCAACTGTAGATGTATGTGCCATTTTACATCAATACGAACCGTTACTGAGATACAGTGACCCAAACATGGCCAACTTTTAAAAATCACGCGCGGTCTCGTTTTTCTTCAGAAACCTTTGAGTTTAAGCAGGTGGTGTTGCGTTGACATGATTTTTATGGAATAAAAAACGAAATATTCCTTTGACTTGATGCTTTGCCTATACTTTGCATGAATTTTGAAGATTTTGGTTCTCATTTGACTGGTTTTACAACGCAAAATGGCGGACCCGTTTTTCACGTGAAATTTGACATAAAGTAGACATTATCTTTCGCTTACGAAATATATAACTCGGGAAACTCACATCACGGTGTAAAGTAGAGGTTTCTCAAGAATACTAAGCAGATATCTTGGAAAAAAGTCTGCGACGAAGGAAATGAGAGCGATTTTTCGATCGCGAGTCAAGGCTGAGCTACACGCCGCGAGACCCTGAGGCTCGGTAACCGAGGCCGATGTTTCAAGTTTTTCGAAACTTTATTCCAGAAAATCGTCATTTTAAGCACAGAACCTAGTCATTAATGACCTAAAACACTACACTGATGACATTAGCAAGGATTATGGATCGACCGAATCGACCATTTAACGCGTTACTCGAGTGGAAATGCTTGGTATTGGATATTTGTCGGAACCATTCCACGAATAAGAAATATGCTTCGGGTATTGAAGTAGGGTTAAAAGATTGACTTGGCATGCTAAAGAGAGAGAAAAACAAACTATTTTCGCGAAATGCAACTACCGTTAACATTTTCCATTTCCACCCTAGCCGAGGTGGGTCGCGTGGAAAAGGGCGTTTTATGACGACGTACAGCCTTTGAAGGTATTTAACAGATGCTTCCTCAAGGGTTTTTAATTTTTAATCTGACCAAGATGTATACAATAGGGGAATGTATAAGTGAAAATGAGAAAACCGTTAAATTTAAACTCATTATTTTTATGTTATTATAAAATATAAGATGAAGAGTTAACCTGACCAGGTAAAATTTCACTTTCGGTCGTCCATCTTAAGGCAATATACGTGGGAGCATGTCCAATAAATGAAAATTCAGGATCAAATCATACATATGCATTGGAAAAATGTTTGATAATGTTTGGCTCTATCCGTAAAGGGATATTTAAATAAAAATACAATATACCATCAATGGAAATCCACGTATTACCTTAAACTTACAAATAAAATCAATCCGGAATCATAAATTGCGATATAAATAGAAAAGAAGTATGTCACTCATAAATGTTCTTCCTTAAAGTTACTGAATTGTATTTGTTTTCATTTATAGAGTTTCTACCATCAATCCTCCGATGAACTTTTTCCGTCACTAGCGTCTGATCCCTCTTCTACAATATCATAAAAAATCAGCAGTTCTCTATAATCTTTTGGTATTTCCTTCGGTCTCCTCGGAATTGATACCAGGATGGTGAAAAGAAATGTATCAGACGTTAATAACAGTCGTTTAAAAAGGTCTTCATTCGTGCCCTATCTGGATTGCTTTCTGTTGAATCTCAGGCGGAATTTACGCGTGTCCTTATTCTGGGCTCGTAATGCTTCTTCAGAAAATTGTCCCATAGAAAGAATCAACTCTTTTGCAAAATCGCTTCTATGCTGAAACCCCTTATGTACCGTGGTTGTTATGTAACACCAGGGATACATCTTAGTGAATAACTCCGCAGTTCTCTGGCAGTAGTTCGAGAAAGCTGTATAATTTAGAGTTATTCCACTTGATATTGCCCTCCGAATGATGGAAAAATGTTTGATTAGGTCAACATTGATGCCTGTAATTATGAAAAATTAATTTTCTTCTGATGGTACATTACACTTTCCTGTGAAAACATATAATTTAGATGAAGTATTTAACCATTTCATTTGCAAACATACGTGAATGTTACACTTGCTTTACAGTGCATAGGTTAAATATGCTATTGCAGTCTACATTTACTCAATTGCCCGTCAAATCAGCAGCCAAGTCTGGGGAATCGAAGAGACGTCTTGCGGTGTTACCGTCATTCAACTTCCCTGATACAGGCCTTGGAACATCAACAATAAACCCCATCCTTCCTCTAAAAGCATTCTGAAATCTAAATTTTCTCTCTATAAGGAGTGTTTTCAGGTATCCTCGGGACTGTAAAGAATGTTAGCCGTAATTAGAAGGCATTTTGACCATTGAACTGGATTCCAGCTTTGTTGTATTCTTTCTTACCTACATTTTTTTAAATTCTATTCAGTACGATATGTGTAGCACATATTCAAAAAATCGGATGTAGCAATGTGAGGTTGATAATCCAAAAGAATATTTGGTCACACCTACAAGTCGATTCTATATTGCCCTCAAATCATTCATCTCCATATCTGTGGATCCGAATATGTAGCACTAAAATCTTTTATTGCTCCAGTAATATTGTCTCCACATTTTTTCATAATTAGACCAGAATCTCAACTTAAGTAATTCACGGAGACCATCTAGAGCAGCCTCGTAGCTCTCAACATTTAATCTCAGCTACAAAAAATCCAACAACTGTATTTTTATCCTGATGTCATTCCCTTCGATTCTAATAATTCATTATGAAACTCAAAATGAGTAACATGGCTTGAATACATTTGTACGTCAAAAAGCACTCGAAACCCTGCGAGGTGAATTGAAAATTAAAAATATATGTTAGAGAACACGCATCATAACTGCCATGGTTACTGAGAGGAAAAAATAGTCAAAATTCATAAGTAATTAAAAGATTTCATTGAAATTGTACTGAAACAAACGCATCGTTGAAATGAAAAGAATAAAAAAATTCACCTTACAAAATTCAAGCTGGAAAATCACTGCGCCGTCAAAACGAACTTGACAATCACACTACTGAACGACACGAAACTACGAGAAGAAGCACGGCACTTCTTCACCGATTTCAAAATAATACTGCAAGTTGAAACGTATTTTTGTAGAGAAAAGGGTAAAATCTTTGAGGAAGAATCTGTTAAATACCTTCAAAGGCTGTACGTCGTCATAAAACGCCCTTTTCCACGCGACCCACCTCGGCTAGGGTGGAAATGGAAAATGTTAACGGTAGTTGCATTTCGCGAAAATAGTTTGTTTTTCTCTCTCTTTAGCATGCCAAGTCAATCTTTTAACCCTACTTCAATACCCGAAGCATATTTCTTATTCGTGGAATGGTTCCGACAAATATCCAATACCAAGCATTTCCACTCGAGTAACGCGTTAAATGGTCGATTCGGTCGATCCATAATCCTTGCTAATGTCATCAGTGTAGTGTTTTAGGTCATTAATGACTAGGTTCTGTGCTTAAAATGACGATTTTCTGGAATAAAGTTTCGAAAAACTTGAAACATCGGCCTCGGTTACCGAGCCTCAGGGTCTCGCGGCGTGTAGCTCAGCCTTGACTCGCGATCGAAAAATCGCTCTCATTTCCTTCGTCGCAGACTTTTTTCCAAGATATCTGCTTAGTATTCTTGAGAAACCTCTACTTTACACCGTGATGTGAGTTTCCCGAGTTATATATTTCGTAAGCGAAAGATAATGTCTACTTTATGTCAAATTTCACGTGAAAAACGGGTCCGCCATTTTGCGTTGTAAAACCAGTCAAATGAGAACCAAAATCTTCAAAATTCATGCAAAGTATAGGCAAAGCATCAAGTCAAAGGAATATTTCGTTTTTTATTCCATAAAAATCATGTCAACGCAACACCACCTGCTTAAACTCAAAGGTTTCTGAAGAAAAACGAGACCGCGCGTGATTTTTAAAAGTTGGCCATGTTTGGGTCACTGTATCTCAGTAACGGTTCGTATTGATGTAAAATGGCACATACATCTACAGTTGGTAATCATTTATAAGTATTTACGCCAAGTTTGAAGTCTCTATCTCAAAAAACGTCATTTTGGACTTTTGTCCAGCTTTTTTCGATTTCAGCCCACTGTGCGGCGTCGAGAAAAAAACTCAATGTAGCTAGTCGAAGTCATCAGCCACCTGCGTCAAGTCGAAAGCACGGTACGCGAAGGACTTCCCAACCTCCGCGCGGGCGGAGGAGACAGATCGAGAGGCGCTCGTGGACCCTTTCCTAAGCGATCACTTCCTCAAGACGGACCGACCTCACGACGGCTGACGTCTGAGTGAGCCGGATTGCTGCACTCAGCACGTGCAACATCGGCCCGAGCGTCAGAGAGAAGTGTGTTAGCTCGCCTCTCATCAATCGGCTTAGCGGTTTCTTTCGAAGGAGAGATCCCGAGTTCCTTTCCTTCCGAGAACTTTTTTCTTGCCATGAACTTCAATAACGCGTCCTAGTTGACCCTGAAAAAGTGCTAATGGAGTTGTTCACCTATTCGCATCTGGGGGGTGTTTCAGAGTCTCCCTTTCCGAGCGGATCGAGAGACTTGACGCGGATTCTGCGTCACTTACTATCGGCCAGGCAATCCGTGCGTTTCAGAGCGGCTTCCTATCGACTCAAGGCCGGCTTTCCTATCGGATAGAAGTCGAGTGGGCTAGAGGTGCCGGAAACTCATTCCGGTGGCGAGTGGAGATATGTTATATTGCTGTTTTTTATTAAGTATTTGGCTATAATAAAATCATACCACTTTATTTCATGAGTGCTGATATATGTGGATATTCTGATAGAGTAATATAAGTGCAAGTGACTTTAATTCTCGTGTAAATTAGGCGATAAATAGGCAGACTGTATCACTGACGGTACAAGTTCGTTTGCGTTGTTATTTGGACGAGTAATTTGGCAAAAAGAGCGTGAAACAAGTTGGAATGCATGGCGTAATGACTTACAAATATGCAGGTAGCATAATACATTGAATACGTGTCCGTGGGTTAGGAAGTATAACAATTTGTATAGTTTGTAATGAATGTGTGTGACTTGGCATCGTAGTCACATCGAATTTAGACGTGGATATGTACCTAATTCAGTTGATTCCATGGTACATGGTTTCAGTACATTCCATGTACATTCTAAATATTCATTTTAATATGAAATATTAGTTCAAGCATAACGGGAATAGCCACGATAACTATACCGAAGCTCCCTCATACCATCCTTTTATTTATATGTTACAAATTTCAGCTACGAATCAACAATTGACGGTGGCGCTGCGGGTTAAGGCAGCACGCCGCGAGGTCAAGATTATGGGTTCGATTCCATTGTGCAGCAATTATTTTTTTTTCTTTGTGGAATTTTCGCTCACTGAAATATAATTTAGAATATGTATTTCAAGGTGCATCAATAGCAACAATTTGTCATTTTCGTACCAAATAAAATGGTGTTATAGAAATAACCGAGAACGTGCAAAACAGATAACAAAATTATTTTGCGTTATTTTATCGTACATAACTCGAACCATTACTATTAATGGACACTATTCAACCTAATGTAATCGCTGTATTTTCTTCCAGCGTACCTCCACTTTCACGGAAAATTTGTAAGACGTTTACGGCATATCATGAAGGCCATAACATCATTTATGATGATCAATATTCATATTTAATTGAGATACTGAATGAAAATATGACAATTTGGTTGAACAATTGAGTAAGTAAACCATATGTTGTTGGAAAAAATTATGGATTTCGTGACTGCCTGTAGTTTAGTTCTTAAGAACAATCAACTATGCTCTCACGAGAATGACAGAACAAACTCGTTCAAAATTTTCCTTCATTCCCGTAATTTGCTCAAAACGACAGGGTATTACGTTAAAAAAAAGTACATACGAACAATTCTAAAATAATTTTACCCGGCAACAGCGTCAATTATGTGACACTGTATCAATTAGCACTTATTTATGCCCGTTCATACCTTTCGCCTCCCTTGTGAAGTATCAAATCTTACGGGAGGTTATTTTCGCTGCTCACTTGTCCCTTGAAAATTATGACGTTTTCTCGTTTCCCGGAGGAGGATGACTGTTGACGTCATACCAAAAGCGGAACGCTTTCCGATAGTATGTGTGAAACGCACGGAAGACGAGCGTAGGATAGGTTCCCGATCGACTCGGAATGAATCCGTTTCCGACGCCGCCAATCCTACGAGACTCTGAAACACCCCCCTGGAAGGGAATCCAGGTGGCAGCACTAAATTAGGTGTCATGGCCGAATAGAGGTGATCGGCTGCCTTAGTACGTTTGTTCGTGTGAAACGATAGCCAGACAGCACTATACCGTTTAGCCGAATATCAATAGCATTATGGTGAAAAATATAGAAGAAGTTCATGAGCAACAAAATGTGCGGCGTTTATAATTGCGCCAACCAGTGTGAGACAAAAGCTATCTATATACATAGATTCCCCAAAACCCCTAATTTGAGAAAGAATTTGGGGGTCTTGAGAAAGGGCAAGAGTTCGCTAGCTTATTTAAGAAAAAAAAATTAGAATGGGTCATAGAGAAACACATGAAGCCACAACAACGTCAATGTATTTTTTAATGCCTACTTAAAAGATGTTCGCGTAAGTATGGAGGTGTCAGAGGAGGAGGATCAGACGGAAGGAAGGTTGATCAAACTTGGTTGAAATCAGGGCGTTTCAATAGTTCAGGAGCTTGTAAGGGACACAATTTTAAGCATTATTTTGTCCATAAACATGAAGCCGTACGTCTTTTTGGGGTCGCATGCCATGGGGTCCTTTTGGTCACTGAGCTATGGCAATGCAAACATTTTTTGGATACACTTTTCCGTTAGCATGAAAACAGTTTTTCTTGGATATCCAGCCTTTTCGACATTTTTTAAAATTCTGAGGATTTTTAACGACATTAAATAAAATGGAATGAAAATGCGAAAATATAATCGTCAGAAACAATCTCAAAATGGGTGAGATTGAGCAATCGTATTGTTGATACCGTAGTAGCCCCAGTAGTCCTAGATGAGCGGATTTGATTCGGTGGGCGATTGTTGAGAGCTTGTGCAGTGGAGGCATTGATACTCTCTCTAAGCTCTCGTTTGATTAAGCTCAAAGGTAAATTGTTTAGGACAATTATAAACGCACACTTTCGTCAAATCTAAATATTTAATTCCTTTAAAAATCCAGAGTATCAATGCGGAAAGACTGCATGCCCAAGAAAAAAACAAGTTTCATCGTAAATGCAAAGTGCATATATAATTGTTTGTGTTGTAATAGCTCAGTAAATGTGGACTTATGTTTTGGACAAAAACGCTTAAAATCTTCTCCCCCACCATCTCCTAAAGTATTGCAGATTCCTCCTATTATATATTCTATATTTCTTCTGTCTGCCCCTTAGAGATTCAAGACCCTGTAATTTATTGTCGATTGTGATAGTTTTAGTCAGTCGTTAGGAACTTCATTAACGTGTTTGGATTGAATATGCAATATTTTATTAATGGATTCATCTCTCATGGTCACCAAGAATAGGATAAAATCCCAAGTTACACTAATTTTTATTAGATGAAACTACATCAGAGATGAGCGACTTTGAAAGCCTTTGGTGGTTGTTTCCAGTAATCAACGGGAATCGTCGGGAATTATTATCCTCTTCATTAAGACTCATCCTCATCTTTAAAACGTATTTCCAATCGATAAAGTAGGGACATTTTAAAAATATGTACGTTTACGTTAAAGACGTTATGTTCATTTATCGACGACCAAACACCCAATCAGAATTCTCCACTCGTAAAAAAGCTATAGCAAAATTATTCTACTGCAAAAGTCACTGATTAGGTTACTGCTCCAGAAGTATGTACGTGGGAAAATATTATATTTCTCCTCACTGCCTCTTTGAGAGTCAAAATATGTTGTAAACAATAACAATTTTAAACACTCGGGAACCTTTTTTATCGAATATTTAAAAAAACATTAAATGTGCTGAAATAAATATAAAATTTTCCATAATCTCTGTACAGAGTTATATTTTAGCCATGGCCACTCGTCTACGAATTTGGGGCACATCAAGAATGGGTTTACTCAAACAGTTACCATGAGTGTCGTGAATTTCGCATTTGCTTTCAGCTCTCGGAATAGATCTTCGGATGAGCAGCGTATCACCAACAACGTGGCCCGATGGAGCAATTTTAGTGTCGCTAATGGACACTTTAGGCTCACTAAGTAGAGTGGTCACGTCTTGTTTGCATAGCACAAAGCACTCGAGCGGAAGTGACTGTAATCGTATTCCTGCCGCAATATTTAGAAACAGATGCGAAGCGGTGCACCACTCATTACGGGTTAGAACAGTATCCTGCTCTATTTGATTAATACCAGTATATTCTACATCAGATTTGAAATGGCGCACCTCGCACTGACAGTCTAAACAGCATTCCAATTTTACTAATTTAGGTAGAGGATATTTTATGAAGGCAATTTATTTTTCATTATTTTCAATATCGCTCGCTTCCAAAGACAATTCGCATGATAAGTGCAATCTATGTCATTTAAATGCCCATTCAAATCGTAAAAATAGACATATAATAAAAACATAATTTTTATATTAGATTTAGGAGATGGGACTCCAGCTTCAAATCATACTGTGAGGTGGTGCTTTTTCCCTATATACATCAAAAGTGGTATCAGGTGAGGAGTCTATTTTCCTCTTCACTTCTTAGGCAAAAATGAGCTTGTAAAATGGAGGTGACAGGAAGAATAGACATAAAATAAAGACAATACATAAAACATATGTATGTATGCTGCCGGGAACATGTCTTCATGTTATGTAAAGGCTCGAGCGAGCTCGCTTTCGCGGTTTGATTAAGCTAGTATGAGTCGAAAAAAACCATACGAGCCAAACACTGACAAGAAATAAATAATTTACAATCAAAAAATTATTTTTTACGTTTTTTTTCACGTCATTTATATATTGTAGTGATATATATTGTCATAAATGAACTCCCATTTTGATTAGTTGTGCTAGGTCTTTTAATATTTGCATTTAATCGCAATCTATCCAGTGAGTTCTTCCATTAGGGTATCCTTGCAACGGCCATTGACTATCTACGGTCACGGAACAATTTTTGGTAAGACGAGAATTTGACTTTTCGTGTGGAATTATAATGCATTATTTGGGCATCAATCTGAATAAGCCCTAAAAGACACCAAAGATGTGTTTTATTTCTCTCGTACAGATTATTCCTCGAAGTCAGTTACAAGAAACCTTATTTTTCGTATTAGTGACAGTTACCTGCTCCTATTAAACACAGTATTAAGATAATTTTGGTAGAAATAAAGTATGTGATAGTGTTGAATGTATTCTGTATTTCCAGAAAAAAACATGAACCCAAGCGCGGAATACAACGCTATGAGCAAAGTCAAACTCGCTAGCGTGAATTTGTACGAGAATGCAAGCATGACCAAAAATGATTACTATTTCCTGGAATGGAAACGAATAAAGATATTGGAAAAATTTAACGAAAATAATCGAAGACTCTACAAATTCAGAATAGTTTTGCAATAAAATTTATATTTCATTCATAATTGGAAATCATTATCATCACATGGTACGAGAGAAGTGGAATGAAATAATTAGATGACAACATAAGATTCAGAAACAAAACCTTTTCTTCTTGATGCGCACTCAGTTTTCTGAGAGCTAGTGCCTTTTTGAAGATTTTTTTCTTACATATAAAATTCGAATTTATTCAGAAAAAACTCGAATTCAGAAATCGACATGAAAGGAATACGCGAGTTAATAAAAATCCCCGTAGGCTACGCATATTCCACAGCACAACAACCTCAAGGCATTCTAGATAATTGTCAATATTTACGAATTCGACACTCTTGGAAACTACTAAGGATGTCAGCAGCTGAAAAGTCTTTTGTGCTCGTTTCAAATCTGGAAGGTTTGCTTGCTCAGGATACGCCATGACCTATATGAATGTTTTAGCGAGTCAGTTCGAACGAGGCTACGAGCGAGGAAATGTGAGGCCTCTGCTTTCTCCCGCTGAAATATTGAATGCAGGCGCTTTATAAGCCGCTTCTCCGTCATTTACGCCATTGCACGAAGGCCGGGCCCGAGAACACAGATATGATTGCTGAATTTCAAACCATCAAAGGCTGTACTCTCACCATAACTTCGATTTCACCGATCCGATGATGTTACAGGCCGTTCTGAACCAGCGATCCAAAGACGGAATTAGTTGCTAGGGAATCGAAAAAGACAGGAACGAGGTAAAACTCAGGATGTAAAGGCCGCTATACACGGCGAATGATTCCATTCGCATGACCATTCAGCAAGATCATGCGCATGATCATTCACCGTGTATGACGGAACGATTTGCGAATGAACCTTCATGCGCAAGATCATTCACAATCAGTGAAAATTAGAACATGTTCTATTTTGCTCGCATGATCCTGTGCATGATCACGTGATCATTCAGCATGATCATTCGCATGATCATTCATCGTGTATAGCGGCCTTAATAGGCAATGAAAAACATGCGTAGCCAGCTGGATACAAGACGTGAAAATTGTATTCTACATGTTATTTCGTCTTAGATTCGTGGTTTTACAGGGAACTATAACTATTAAGAATGAGCTAAAATATTCAAGACTGTGAAACTGTGAAATGTTATCACCGCCGTGACGGTAGGTGGTACATCTTTTTAGCGTATAATCGTAGATCTTAAATAGATGACCTTCCAATGGGTCTAAATATTCATCCGCTCAAGAGTCCATGGACGTGAAAAATTTCGGTTCCGTGATTGAGAAGACTGACTTTCTGTACAAACTTGACATGACTCTCTTAAAATATGTACTATCTCCAACGCAATGAAGGCTTCACCCACACTATAATTTCGATTTCACTGATCCAATAAGGTTACAGGCAGTCCTGAAACATAGAAGCGCCTACTGGTAGAGATAGGATAGATAATCTAAAAATGGATTTTGATCGTCATCTGCTCAAGTGCTTAGGAATGTGAAAATTTTCGGTTACCGGGTTGATAATACTGAATTTCAGCGCAAAACTGACATGACTGCCTAGAACTAAACCATTATACTGTCTCTCAGTGCCTGGTCAAAATAAAACGTTTTCAAAAACACCACTAATAATTGACTCGATGTTTTGGCCTTCAAAATTCCCCCAAAAAGAAGTGGCATAGAGGCTGTTTACAAAGTAATAGATTGAAAATTTAGAGATTCGACAATTTTTCCTAGGGTTTCAGACGATTTTAGAGGGGTTCGATTCCGTGACTTGTCGTATCTCGTTTCGTACACCCCAACCATTTTTATGATTCAGTCAGTCAGTGGTCGGTTGTGGGTTTTATAGTAGGTGTATAGAAACATGAGAGAGACCGAAGTTTCCTGCAAATGTGAATGGGATGGTGTAACAACAGTAGTATATAACAAGAAATTAGATAATAGAGATGAAGAAGAAGAATAACACCATGCGAGGTAAAAAAAATAGCACAATTTTATTCTGGGCCAGTGTTTCTTGCCTACCAGCTCAATTATGCAATCAGGGTCTTCAATGGCATTAAAGAGGCTAAATTTTCCAAAAAAATTTAAAACGATTTTTTTATAATGCTAACAAACTATGACTGCGATTTACCACAGCATCCAAGTCTTCATATCTCATATCATTATTCCGAATCTTTCCTGGATTCGATAGAGTACCGACACATGTGATGGCGCTGTCCGGGGGCGCGATATTTTTCGCGGCATGCTGCGCGTGCCGGCGTCCACGTGATGGCCTATACGGCGAAACTTGGTCATAAATGATTGAAAATTGAATTCTGAGAATTATAGAGTGCAAAACAAAAAATTAAATATTAGATCTACATCTTAGTACATTTTGCGAGCATATTTTGGGAGAATAATGATCTTATTTTCAGCAGATTCGTCAACATCGTTGCGTGGACTGACCTCGAAGTCGGCTGGGAGGCGGTACACATCTCAACTTCCACTTTGAATATGGATGTACAAAGTAATAATAATAACAACAATAATAAAAATGAAAAATTCAATAATGCACTTGTTAATACCAAATAAGTTCAACTGATTCAGGCATGGTACAGTGGAAGTTGAACACATTGAAATAAAAGGTAGTTGCACTTTTATACAATTATTTAAGTCATATAGTACAGTCTTGTACCAGTTGATGACTCTGTGAGCTGAAAGTCGTAATTAAATAATTGTGGAAAAGTGCAACTACCTTTTGTTTCAATTTGTTAGAACCAGTCTTGAATAAATACCTTCCCAAATATAAGGTTGAAGACTATCACTTTAAATATCGGCTGGAACAGCGATTTGCACTTTAATAATATTGAAAAAAGTAGTTCAGGCCCGTGTATTCAGTGTTTCCAAAACATTGATCCTGATATGAATTTTATAGGTAAGAAAACAACTCAAGAAAGTTCCAAGGAAATCTCTTGCAGTATGACCCTACGTGTAGAATGAATAAGTACCAATGGAATGGTTAATACCAATACATAAATAATTATTGTAGGTATATTAATTTAATCGTAAATACGTACAAATGACCGATCGTATTTCCGCTTCCAATGCGAGAAGTCTGATAAAATTGCTAACGAATCAAGTAATATGCATAAAAAAAGGAAACTTTGGACTACAAATAGGTACATGAAAAATATACGCAAAATAGATCACCTGATGATTTCACGAATAGACGTTACCTACGGGTACCAACACATAAAAAAAGTTGTGATATCACATGTGTTTCATATTTTTTTCGGCCAAAACATTCCTTCGTTCATAAAAATCTTTACCATGGAAAAAATTTCCCCAATGCGGAAAAACTTTTGAGAAAATACGCAGCAAATCCAGTTCGGTTCCCGATGTTGTCAGAATATTAGGAACACTCAACTGAGGAGCTCTAACTGAATTTAGCAAATCGTTCAGTTCAGACCAACGGGAAAAATATTCGGGAAAGAAAACTCTCTTTCGGGTTTCTTCAAATCTCCGCCATTCGTCGAGAGATCTTTTGAAGAAAGAGTCTAATCTAAAATCGTATTTCCGGAAAAATTGGTAAAGGAAGACTGGACGTACTTGGAGTTTGTACTAAAAGTATCATATGCAATATTGGAAAATCCAGAAGGGCTAAAACAGAGATCATTACCTACAGAATAAGATTTCACGTCAATACTTCTAATTATTTCAATGGTATAAACATTGACAGCCAAACGTATAGTAAAAATAACATCATATTCTGCCTTAGAGGCTCGAAGTAATTCAGAACCAGCTGTTTTAATGTAGTTTAATTTTTTAAACATTCAATTGTTTAAATAATTTGATGGCATAAAAATAACTGTAAAAGAATAAACAAAAATAATTGCAAATTAGGCTTCAGCGGATCAAAAACGTCATAAACAAACGTTAAAGGCATAGATAAAGTTTTAAAAAACTCTCGAAAATGTGTTCAGAAGGTGGAAAAAATTATGAAATTCCCTAGTTCAAGCTTACTATTGCACACTTGGTGGCTTGAGTAGTAATATTTCTCATAATATCCATGAATTTATTACATCGCTTCCGGTTACGGAACGTCTTCTTACAAACTATGGCGTTTACGAAATAGTCAGCTACGAATTGTCTGGTTATCAAAAGTCGCGGTTGCGAGATGTTGCGGTTTCGACTTGTCCGTTTACGAGATGTCGGTACGACATTGCCGTTTACCTTTTGACGTGATGCCCAAAATAAAGCTGAGCGCTTAGTAGCAGCTTACTCACTCTTCCTCCTAATGGTACGAATAGTCATTCATGGAGGAATAAGCCACAGGCATTATGTATTTCGAATTTCACTGCCATAGAGCCCTTGAATTTTAGGAAACGAAAATTACAAAAACAAGAACAAAATTAAAGTCAGCAAACTTCAGAGGGCACCAACACACATGAAAGACTATTTAGAATTATCCAAAGAGAAAATCAAGGAGCAGAAGGCATCTATTAGGTTCTGAGATAAGTAGCATTGCAAATTGATTTATAATAAGGTATAACAATCAGGTCAGTCGTTACGTAATGAAATTGAATTTTTAGGAAGAGAAACTTTGCGACGCCAGAGAAATCATCCTTAGGAATTAAACTATTTCAGAACTCAGATTTGAACGCATTTTGTTTCTCTAGCCATATCCTAATGGCAAGGAATATGAAATGGATGCATACGAAAAGAGATAGATAGGAGGTGCACAGCAAAATAGAAGAGCTGAAATCAATCTAGAGCTATAGAAGACTCCCTGGGAAAATAAAAAAAACATTGACCTCAGTGCATGAAAGTTAGAGGATACATTTTCCACTGAAGAACATTTTACACTTTAGCTGAAAGCAGAAAAGCTGAATTATTTTCATGTAATAAACGTTCTATGATAAAATTTTAAATAGTAATTACTTAAAAATAAAGTTGAAAATGTGACAATATGCACTTACAGGCCTGTATATCCGATATTACGGTTTATTTGCTTCAATGAAAAAGTTAAAGTGACAATGTCATTAAAATGGAAGAAATAATTTGATTTATTCTTGTATATCTCATTTATATACATGAGGTGATTTATATATATGATACGTGGTTATGATGTGATAGTTACATTGGATAGAAAGTAAACCTTGGAGTCGAACTTTGCTTTTTTTGTGGATTATATTAAAGATTGCCTTAAAGATTGCCCCATCTAATGATTACCTATTTTTTGAAGGTTGATTTTGGACGGAGGGGAGCATTTGGAAACAAAAGCAAGCTTCTTCAATTATTTAACATTAAATCTACATTCAGGAGTGTTGAAACACTCAGAAGATGGGAAGAAAGACAAGAGGAGGGGACTAGAATTCTAAATGAAAAGAAATTATCAAGATTCTATTATTTGGTGGCTATTCTTTTTTTTAATTCTTAATAACTTCAGAAAAGTCAAATGAGCTCGAGTTACTAAGATACTCGCAATAAAGACCATATTTTACTTAATGTCACTTGATCGGGAAACTTTTTATCAAGTATTATGTTATCTTCCAAGTCTTACTGCCCCTTTATTTCTTTAACCCATGTGAAAAACAAGAATAATCTACTATTTTAGCCTTTTTACACATTAATTAGCTGCTGTAAAGGATTGAAATTGAAAGGATTGAAATTGAAAGTCCTTATATATCGAGCTACAAGGAATTAACCTAATGCTTTCCGGCTTCGTATTCGCTGCTTCCTCATACAAGAGATTTTCATGAACTGGCTATTAAAAATCAATGCAAGACGGAGAATCGCAGAAATATGAGTAAGGATTTCCGGCGGCAAAATCCATAAAACGAGCTTTTTCTGGATCAACATTTGTACCTCCTGAGGGCCAGGGGCGGCTCCAGCCAGGGGGCGCGGGGGGCGCGCGCCCCCCCCCTGGGCGGTGACTGACGGAATTTTTTTGCTGCTTGCAATCTCCTCTTACCTATGCCAGGAAAGGCGAGAGTGAAATGATGGCGCGTCACCTATTTTGCTACCAAGTATCAATTTGTGAAGCGAAGCGCGTGTGGCCGAAGTCACCCCATTCTACGGTACATACATTCCTACAGCCAGAAAGAGTTTTTCTCGAAGTTGAAATGTTCCGAATAATTTTTTTCGCTGACGGCAGGCGAGTTTATTTTCTTTGTAGAAAATTTCTGCAACTATATATTCCTTAGATGAGCTTGCCAGATCTATGATTCGAATTTGAAAGTCTCCGACAACACATTCATCGGTCGTTTCCACTCGTGCGCACGGTCAAGCAGCACAAAGGTGGAGCGCAGGTATCTGTTTTGCTGGCCTGCTGTTTGAAGTTGGAGCTCTGTACAATTACGAGCAAAAATTGTTGAAGATTTCCTCTGACGACACATTCCAAAGTTGAAGACTTTCTCTCTGAAACGGTTGGAGTAATTCATCAATCACACGTGAGCTAGGACAGTTGCATTCGTTTTGGGGTTGTATTCTTTTTTTTATGTTATCAAACTGATTTCTCTTTCTTTGTGTACGTGTAAATCTAACTTTATTTGCATAGATATGCAAAATGGTTAGGAGGCTAATAAGGAAGAAGCCTCGGCTAGAAAATGATTCAAAGGAACAAGATTCGACATCTCTTCCAGCGACTTTTTAAAGCATCAAGTAAACGTAATCAAACCATTGTTGATATCTTAGTCCATCAAATGACAGGTAACTGTGAGACTAGATGGGTAGGAAGGCATAAAGCTATTGTAACTTTTAGAGTCGACTTACATGATATTGCCAAAGCTCTCGAAAAAGTGTCAAAGTGGGATGATTATAAAACGGCAACTAAAGGAAGATGTTTATTGTTATCAATTTGTAATTGTGAATTCATTTGAACTGTACATAGTCTGAGTGATGTTTTGAGTTCAATTTATATTTTAAGCAGATATTTGCAAAAGGAGACTGTAGATGACTTTCAAGCTAAAAAAAGTTTCCCAAACTTTTGAAGTACTAAAGGATAAACGGATGAACTCTTATAAAAATTTCTCTGGAATTTTTACAAAGGCTAAGAAAATTATGGAGGAAATGGACATTCAAATCGTCATTCCACGTGCAGCCAATCGACAAAAGAATCGATCAAATTACCCGGCTACCAATGATGAAGACGATATAATCGCGTATTGGGAAAAAATAATCTTTACTCCCATCTTAGATTACGTAAATTAGGATATCAAGGACAGATTTTCTGGAGAGTCAATAGAGTGCTTCAAATTGAATACACTAATCCCAGCTGTTTTCATGGAAATAAAAAATTCGGACTCGTTAGAAAGCATGCTTGAAAAAATATGTGATAAATATGCACCGTTATTGAAAAAAAATAAAAGTACAATGCGGCAAATGATTTTACTGTCGACTTAAGTTGTATTTTCTTGATCAATAATACAGTAGTTCCTGAAATCCAAAAGTTAAATACTTATGGGTAAAATTGGAATTTAATATATTGAAGAGAAAACTTCATTTCACCCGCTAAGCACTTTTGTCAAGGGGTATAAAATGCGAACTCGCATCACGTACCGTAGACTACCCTCTCTTTATAAATGTTACGCTTACGTCTGCTTTTTCTCTCTAAATTTTTGATCTACAGGGATGGGGTTTGCTGCATTTGGTGTGGATTCTCTGTTTTCATGATTTGATCATAGGCGGATCCAGGGGGGGGGGGGGCACGGGGGCACGTGCCCCCCCCCCCAGACCCTAAAAAATATGCAAGATTTTTAATACGGTCCCATTATCATTGCGTTCGTTTTGTATTAGGAGGTATCCCCCTCCCAGAAAAAAATCCTGGATCCGCCCTTGGATTTGATCATCATTGCAAAGTGCATAAATAATATATGAGTCGTAAATCATACTCACAATTTTCCCATAAGATTGCACATTGTTTTTTTTTTCTCGCCCTATTTCCCCCCACTCTCCATCGAAATCTACGATTCGAACATCTATTCAAAGCTTGAGTCTCCCGCTTGGAACGAAAAATATACAGATAGTTTGAAATTCCGCACGTAAATTTACAAATCTTTTACAACTTTTTCCATAAAATAACACGGGCTTTTTCAATTTTCTCGGTGTATTCGGTGCAATTCGCTCATTAAAACCAAACAATTTGTACCAATTCCTTCATTCTTTCTTAACTATAATGCCGAAACTCTTATCTTATTTTGACGCTTGTATGCCACATCATGAGAGAGAGAGAGAGAGAGCAGGGGTACGGGTGAGGGGTAAGCAGCCCGTCGCGCCCCCCCCTCGAGGAAATGCTGGAGCCGCCCCTGCTGAGGGCTTACAGATATGACGACCAATAGCATGTATCTTTATAGCTTGTGTGATGCACGGGCAGTGGCAAAGCATGCGGGGATAAGTGAAGGCAGAGGAAGCCAGGAACCTTATCGTGATTAAGTAATTTTATCTCACGAGATATCGCAGCTGTGCTTGACCCACTTCACAAATCATCGTCTTATAGGTGACACAAATTCTAACGCTTATTAAAACACGTGAAAAATCCCCGAGCACCCTTCATCGGCGGGCTTAATGTTTTCAAGAGTCCAGTTACGTAATTCCCAGCAACTTGCCTCATTACATAAATCCAATCTCGCCCACTCCCCTCTCCCATGAGAAAGATGAAGCGGTATGGAGCGAGAACCACGATAATGCTGAAATTTTTACCACTCACAATATATTTTCTAAATTTAGTATGTTAGAAAATTAGGTCAAATTAGTACAGAGAAACTACAATGGGGGAGAATATTATCCGCCGTCAGACAGAAGACATAAAATATATTATAGAGAGGAGTTTAAAAAAAATTACTTAGCAGAACTGAGCCATTCTAAAGCTGTGTTCAACTTTATTTAGTCATCAAAATTTGTCTATATTAAAGTAGTTATCAAATATATCTAAAACCCTCAGCGAATAAAGTATAGGTGTAACTGGCCATATACATTTTCTGCTAATGACTGACATTGTGAAGAAAATAAATATCAATTTTAAATTATGTGTTTCTACAAGTTCATTACCCAATATCCCCAATTACCCAATATATTTTAAACAAAAACACAATTCATATAGTGCACATTTCTTCGATCACTATTGAAAAATCCTATTTATTTCAGAATTCTAAGCATTGAATTCCATTCCACGTTGTAAATAGCCTTTTCTTTGTCCACAAACGCAATAAATGTACGTTTGTTCCTCCCCATTATCTTCCTCGCCCCATTCTATTCTCCCTCTTCCGACCACTTCATTTCACTGATTCCTAGTACCACCAGATTCGTTCTTCGAATTTCCACTTTCAGATTCTCCAGCCTTGTGCAGGTTCGAAGCTATCTGACGTTTCACGTTCCCATTCTTAACCCTAACACGCTCAACGGGCCGACATTTCGGCCCCGTGTTTAATCCCGTATTAATATGTTTTGTTTATAGTGTTTTGAGTTAGTTCCTTTTTTATGAAGGAGATTCTATTAATGTTTATCACTCCTGATAAAATGGCACTTCTTCTTCAGAATTTAGCGTTCTATTAAAAATAACTTTTTACTTTAAATATTTGTTTAAGCGTATTTTAACCGGGCTTGAGCTTTCTCGGAGTAAAAACGGAAATTCCCGTGAGAGCGAAAGGGTTGACATCTTATTATCTTAGATCAGATGTTTTCGGTCAGTGCCCACCTGGAGATACCAATGGGAGACTGGTTCGATTCGGGAACTTTTTACTCGATAGAATGCCATGATATCTTTAAAATAATGGTAAGGCACCTGCAACTCCCCCGGATAATAATGTGGTGGTTTCCCTTTTTAATTCCACATCATGCTGCTACCGCCGTCTAAGTAAATGTTACCACGCCAGTATTGAAATGACTGTCGCTGAACTGACCACCGTGGTCTCCACATTCACTCATTTGAAGAAGGGTTGCTGTCCTCTTCCCAGGGTGATAGGAGGCATTATTGTTGGCGGCCTCCCATCGCCAAGTCACGGCATCTTCACGGGCTTAATGTATCATTTAGATGGCCAGTCTAACCCAAGGATAGACCCATACAACCTTAGAATGACGTCACTGGGTGCTTTCCATTCATGCGACTCACGCGTCGACTTGTGTCGACTCGCGGTAACTGTTTATAACTCTCCTATTCCTGTGCGTTACCGTTTGTTGACTTGTGTCACAATAGTCGGCGACACACACCGAATGGAATACGAAAACCGCGACGCAAGTCGACTTGTGTCGACGTGTGTCAATGAATGGAAAGCACCCGCTGTTGTCCACGACTGCTTACTCAACGATTAAACTCGCTTATATCGCAGAAAACCTTCATATCTAGAGGTCGACCAACCATACGCAACCTGGTGGACACACTCGGTGGCTTTGAGCTTAAAGAAATATTTTTTTTTCTCTTCTTATCTTGGCCTTGTTTAATACATGTTATAATATTTTCTGGAGTTTAGGTCAATGTATTTTATGAAAACAAGTTATAGCTAGCCCCTCGAAATACAGTATTAAAATTTCCTTTAACCGAATAAAAATGCTATTTGCTATCATAGAGTAAATTTTAAAAAATCAGTAACAAATAGCATCTCTCCAGAGTGATTTTACGATTTAAAAAGGGCTCATTGATGTCATTCGGAGACTAGCAATATATCAACTTAAGGCTGGATGGCGATACTTGGTGGAACTTGGTGGCAGGAAAGCTTAAAGAAATAATATTCGTACCATAATTATATTTCGCAGGTTATTTAGAATAACTAAGAATAATATTTAAGGATGATATAATTATTGAGGTGTATTTACCCAGTACGAATTGAATTTATGCATTATCTAATCATGCATTACATTCTAGACTACAAATAATATGCCCACCTGTAATTTGGATTAATTATTACAGCACAAAAATAACTTCCAGACTATAATTACAGCAAACTGTTCCTCTCAACGTTAGCTCAAACATCTGTAAAGGCGCTTAAGCAATTTTCCGTTTTAAAGGTAGATACATACAATTACGTTCACGAAGCGTTCACGCATGAAAGAGTGCCAAAAAAGTACCGTTTGAAATAACTCCACGAATGGGGACAGTCTTAGATGCAGCACCTTCCCTTAGAACAATGAGTACATTGAAACCACAAACTGCGTACCTACGTAGGACTTAAAAGAACACATTCTTCGCGAAGAAGTTTTTCTCGGCGTTCACGTTCGGCTTTAAGAGGGCGCGTGGTGCGCATTTGCACGATATCATCGAAAGAGAGATCTAGTTTATGAAGTGAGCCTGTGATTTCTTCGGTTGTGGTGTCGTGAGGAAGCCCCCGGATGATCAAAAATACTTTTTTATCTTCTGCCAGCTGGTAAGAGTAATATTCCCAATTTCTATCGTTGAACAATTTTACGAGTGTGCGATAGTCATCTGTTGACTGTGGATTTACTCGTATTTGAGAGCCTAATTGGCTTATCGGGGGATTATTGGAAACCGAAAGCATGGCTCGGTGCTTCAATGACCATTGTGAGGGGGGGGGGGGAGGGGGCAGGGGTGTCAGGATGCGTAGCGGTCAGGCCAAGGATGGCGCGCACGTTTTCATCGTTCAGTCTGTCTTAACGTATAGTCACTAAAACGTAAGAACTCTCATTAGGGACTTGGGAGGGGGAGGGGTTTACAGGCCTGTATGCCACGACTCACCGAATCCAGGTAAGGAACGGGGATGGCTGACTCCGGGTTGACCTCCGCGGGCGGCGGCGTCGGGTTTGCTGGCGTGGAGGCTGGAGGGCTTCGGATGTCGCAGGAAGAGAATCCCATTGCTGAAATCCCGGGATGCTGGGCAATGTTTAATCGTCCATGGCGCCGGACGGCGCCTAAGTAGTGTCGTCCTCCTTTAATGGAAGTTACTTTATGAAGCACTTAAAAATAATACTACGCACGCGTTGAAAAAATCTCGTCCGAAAAATCGCGAAGTGACCGAATAGTACACCAAGCTCATTATCTGGTAGGGGCGAGAAACACATATATGCGTAAAAAGTAACATCTACCCATTTAAACCAAAAGGCAATTCCTCTAATATGACTGGGTAGAAAACATAAAGGCAAATGTAATTCGTAGCTTCATTTATAAAAAATCATAGAATTTAATCATTTGAGATGGTATTTAAATTCTTCTTCTATTCGTGGTTATTGAACATTTGCATATATGCGTAAAATGTAACATTCTCCCATTTTAACAAAAAGGCAATTCCTCTTATAAGACTGGGTAGAAAATATAAAGGCAAATGTAATTCGTAGTTTCATTTCTGAAAATTCATCGAATTTAATCATTTGAGATGGTATTAAAATTCTTCTTCTATCCGTGGGTATTGAACATTTGCATATATGCGTAAAATGTAACAACCTCCCATGTTAACAAAAAGGAGATTCCTCTTATATTACTTGGTAGAGAACATAAAGGCGTAAGTATGTAATTCGTAGTTTCATTTCTAAAAATTTATAGAATTTAATAATTTGAGATGGTAATAAAATTTGTCATTTACCCATGTTTAATGCACATTTGCATACATGCGTAAAGAGTAACATCTTTCCATTAAAAGAAAAAGGCAACTCCTCTTTTGTAATTTGGTAGAAAACATGAAGGCAAATGTAATTCGTAGTTTCATTTCTAAAAATCCATACAATTTATTCATTGGACATGGTATTAACAATTGTCATTTACCCATGTTTATTGCACATTTTCATATATGCGTAAAATGTAACGTATTTACATATTTACAAAAAGGCGATTCCTCTTATGTGACTGGGTAAAAAACATGAAGGCAAATGCAATTAGTAGGTTTAATTTCTAAAAATTCACAGAATTTAATCATTTGGCATGGTATTAACATTTGTTATTTAACCATGTTTATTGCATCCTATCTATATACAGCCCTTGTGGTGTATTTGAATATATGCATAAAAAGTAACATCCTACCATTTAAGAAAAGGATATTCCACTTATATGACTGGGTAGAAAACATAAAGGCAAATACAATTCGTAGGTTTCATTTCTAAAAATCCATAGAATTTAATCATTTGAGATTGTAATACATTTTTTTCTTTTATCCATGGTTATTGAGCATTTGCATATATGCGTAAAATGTAACATCTTCCCATTTTAACAAAAAGGAGGTTCCTCTTATATTAATGGGTAGAAAACATAAAGGCAAATGTAATTAGTAGTTTCATTTCTAAAAATTCAATGAATTTAATCATTTGAGATGGTATTAAAATTTTTCATTTATTAATATTATAGCACATTTGCATATCGAAAACTGTAACATCATCACATTTAAACAAAAACACAGTTTGGGCTACTAATTTGTATCAATCACCCAATCAGTGAATTAGTTTCCAGCTATATAGGGGCTTAATACCTTTCAAAATGACATAGTGTATTGTCGAAACCTGGGTCGGTCATTAAAAATTCTCCGGAACATACAACAGTGTATCTTTATCGTGTTTACTATTAATATAATTTTTCAGTAGCATTCATAACAACAGCCAGTGGCGGATCTATGGGGGTGGGCCCTTGGGCATCCAATTTACCAATTTACACTAGATAGAATGGGAATTTTCTTCGGACCCCCACTACTGCTGTGAGATAACTCCCACTTCCCCCCCCCCCTGGTCCTTATCCTGGATCCGCCACTGACTACAGCCACACATATGTGAGCCCATATGACGCCGTCTCTCAGCTGTTACTTATAATTATATCAGCTTGTAAGCTTGCAAACTGGGCTCTAGCCTTCCCTGCGAAGCATAGCTTCATATGAAGTGGGGAGGTTGTGCTTATCTTGAGCCAAAATAAAAAGTCCTATTCGTTTGTCCTATCCTACAGTTTGTTTGACACTATTGTCATAATAAATTGTCGCCTTAATTTCTTGTAATAATTAGTCAGTTATATCGCAGTATGATATTTTTCCTTGCGTTAATATCGTTTTGCCGAATTGTCTGTAAGTTAACGGCGGTCTGCAACGAGTGAATCTTTTGTATTTCTTTTCATTTTTTCTTTTCTTTTATGATTGTAATGTCATGCTGAACTTGTAAAAGTTGTACAATAATTTTCTCATGGGCCACAAGGCCCACGAAATAAACGAATTTATTATTATTATTATTATTATTATTCCATGCCAAAGATTCTCGGGTTCCAATCCTAATTTCAACGATTGAACGCCCCTGAAAGAAATCCTGAGAGAGCTTGGTATCCCAGGAAAAGAAATTGCTACCCCCACTAATCCTGAACGAATGCAATTTCCTTTTCTGTGACTCAATCTCGGGTGACCTCTACTCTAGGCCACCCTCATCAATTTTAGGGTTGAATTATTGAGTGACGCAAGAATTCAGGAAAGATAATGTTAATGTTCTTCTGCGTAGCAGCAGTCTAGTCGATCCGTGGTACCCGAGTAAGGTTGGCGGAGACAAATGAATAAAATACCTGTGGTGTGAACAAAGGGTCGAGAATAAAAGTAGCAGAAGCAGACGAGACATAGTGGAATGACATTCTGTAAGTGTTGAAAGGACATACAGATGGGACTTTTCCACAGGTTTATTAGTGAAAGTACGAAGAGTTTTGACCATCAGGTCGTTATCAAGCACGATAAATATACACTTTACGATATATATACACTTTTTCTGCTAATATCCGAAAAAATCACTGAATAGCAATGTATGTTGAGATTTAATGCCGTTTAAGCAGTGCCAAAGTGAATGAAAGGGTCAAATCTCACTCAAAAAAATTAGTCTGGCGTGATATTTTCCTTTGGAAAGGAGTTCTACTCCACATCCCTTTTTCTTTGCTTAAGCTCTGGGATGGCCTCTCTGTTGGCCACTTGCTTTTTCTCCACGCAACCCGAAATCCTCTTTGAGTGCACGCTGACCTCCTCTTCCACTTCGCTCGACCCACGATTCCTCTAATCCATCGCCTTTTCATATTTCTCCAGTCATTCCCTCCTTCCTAAGCTCACTCCCTCTTCTATTCGCCCCCCACACTCCGCCACAACGTACATAAATGATAGCAAATACCGCTTCCATCTCTACTTCCCACTTCAAATGATCCCGAAGAAAATGTCCAGCAACAGATGGTCACACTGATTTGGTTAGGTCTTCACTAATTCGGTACCTAAATCAAGGTAGCTATTGAGAAATATTTACCACAACCCATTTCTTACAAATCCAGGTATAGTTTGGACTGATATGTTATGCTACACCTAGACTGGAGTCCTCCTTTTACCCCTGCTTTTTCCGTATCGCTTTAGTTGTATGTTTTCTCACTGTGTCACTACTGTACCAGATGATGGCTCTATGCACGCATTTTATTTCATTATTCATTTCTTAACTAATGATAAAAGGCACCTATCGAAGATGGACGTGGCCAAGTGTATTAAGAGCAATTCTCCCACTAAGGCATTTATTCATTTATAAAGTCCTTAGAATTTTCTATAACCGTAGTGGTGAAAAGGCCAGACCACAAACTTATGACATCAGATCCCGGAGAAACTTCCATCCACCTAGGCCGACGACTGAAATTTATCGACAGTCATACAATTTCTTAGGGCCTAAATTGTTTAGTATGTTGCCGAGTAATGTAGCAAACTCGGAAAAAAGATGCGGATTTGCATCCGCTGTAAAAAAATGGCTTATGAGGTGTGAGGAAGTAGAGTTTCTACTAAGAAAGGTGGCTTAAAAAGCTTACAATAAAAGGTATATTGTATATTCTATGTATGTAATTATGCGTTTATATAAGAATAAGCTCTTATAAAAAATTTTTTTTTTTAAACCAGCCTTTATATTTAGATTACAGGGGATGAGCAACGTTTATATATGACACAAAGCAAAAAAACTCAGTGACCCCGAAAAACCAAAAGTGACGTATTAAAAAAGTCACTATATTTATTAAATTTTCAGTGAATGGTAAGCCCCCTATGTTTCAAAATGCCACCCCTATGCTTTTAAATGCCTACCCCTATGTTAAAAATGCCACGAAACACGAAAATCGACCATTTGGAACTTCTTAGATCAAAAACATGTTTTGGGGGGGGTTGACTGGGGGGTGGTTAAAGGGGGGTTGGAGAGAAAAAGTTATATTTTCATGTATTGTCATCGGAAATGAAGAAGTGTGCAAAATTTCAGCGTTTTTGCTTCACAGGAAGTGAGTCAAATTTGAGTTACAAGATTTGTACCAGACAAACAAACAGACAAACAAACAGACAGGTTGGTGAGTTGATATAAAGACTGTAAAAATAGTTATCCTTGTGCAAATATTTGAAATACATTTTGTAATAATGAATGCAATCGGCAAGAGAACAAATAACTGAATGCAAAGAAATTTAACTTCTCATGTGTGCTAGCACCAGACCTATGTAAAAATTTTAAGATGGTAGCCCCATAACTATTCAAAGGGGTACCTATATATTCCATAATTATTTAAGTATGTTCTAAAATGTAATATTTGATTGTAAATGGAATAAATTATATATTATTATTATTATATATACCAGTAAATTTTTTAAAAATAAATTGATATTCACCTGCACATGAAAACGTTCCCCTCGCCGATTTTTTTCAAGCCAAATTATTCACTCGCGTACAATAAGAACCTTCGTCCCTTGTCTGACACAAGTTCCTTATTGAGTGATGCATTGCAAGAAGTCATATCAACTTATTAACTACGCAAGAAATTTTCGTGTAGCTCCCCTTCCAACAAACGTAAGCTTCAATACTTCAAATAGTTTTCAGAATTCAAAAAAGTTAACCCGGGAATCTGCAATTTTTAAGGATAATGATTTAAAGAGTTTATCGCCATTTTTGCCGTATTGTTTTTATTGCTTCTTACCTAAGAAAGGCCTACTGCGGCCGTCCGCTTATAGCTGTCCTTAGGAATTTCCCATACTTTTGAACGATTCTCTTATTACAATAATCCTTAACATATCCTGAGAGTTTGACATTTGGGAATCCCTTCGTGGGTACATTATGTCTCATGGAGAAGTTCCTCTAGTTCTCGTACTATCAGCCTCAGTAGCGGCGAGATGATTTCCTCGCGGATTCAAATACCGCCTGGACGTGTTTTTACCACACAGGACAGGGATAAATGAGCTTTTCCAGTTATATTTGTGGCATCCATAGCATGAATCCATATTGTATAATGGTTTCAGGCATATCGAACTCCTTACACAAAGACTTCAGCAGAATCGATGGAAAAAATTCTTGCATCCCATAACGCTTGAACTCAAGAGGCATTCCCAAGATAACCTCCTCTAACACTTACAATTAGTTTTCATTTCTTCCGAACGAGTGGAAAATTGAAAGTGTCCCACGATAAAAAATATTGTGTGATGCTTCATTCAGTCCAGCCAGTATCAGAACGAAGATAAGGGAGCATGAGTCAGCAGAGTTTAATAATGAATTAGATCAAAACACCGACACCGCAGAAGCTGTTAAAAAACAGACGCCATTACAAGCAAAATATTTTTCACTATGGGGAAGGAATATTAAAAAGGTGGACGATATGTCCTTGGAGTAAAAGATAGCCATCGATCTAATGGGATAGCTGCTTAAGATAAAACAGAGAATTCAGATAACGAGGCTAAAACACGATTAAAACTTTCCAATTGGTAATTGAAGCTTACAGGAATAAATTACGATAAAATTTACGATAAAAAAAACAGGCAACTTTTCAACGGCTTAAATAATTTTAAAAATTGACAGTTTTCTGAATGTTTGCGTGCGCTATCAATTCACAAAAGGTAAATTAAAAATATAAGAGATTATTATAACCAGACCTAAAGCAAACAATCTCAAAACGACTAACATATTTCAGCCTTAAATTTTAACAATTTTCTTATGCTTCTTGGAGTATTTCCATAAGAGCCTATATAAAAATGCGAATTTTCGAAGTCCAATTCCAAAAAAGCCTGAATTTTTTTGCCATAGGTCGATGAAGAATTAATAGAATAGGATATTTACGTTTTTTTAAATGAAAATGGGGTATAATTTCTTTTTCGGACCAACGCCCTAAAAAATTACCCTGCGACCCCATTTTTGCTCCTAACGACGTAAATAACTCGGGTTGGTGTGGTGGCTAGAGCGTTGGCCGACCACCTAGGGGGCCTGGGTTCAAATCCCGGCAGTGGCAGTGATTTTCTGTAACTCGAACCATGCGTAGGTGCCTTGTGTATTTCTTCTTGTGTCTGCTCACTTCAAGTACAACACGCCGTCCGTCGGATGGGACGTAAAGCCCTGGCGCCTTTCCTTAAGAGCAGGCTTTATGCCGATGCCGCGGATTTCTCCACTCTACTTACTCTACCTAAAGACACAAATGAGATTAACTGCCGGTTGTCTCCTCCAAATATTATTATCATTGACTATCTCAAACTACGGACACAATTCTGTCGTGAGTAGCTTAAATGTTTCAAATGGGTCATAACGCACTAAAAATGCCGCGGTATCGTTTGACGATTTTGATGATAATCCAGAGTCGTGGTGAAGAGGGAGTTTGGTATTTTATGGTTATTAATGATAAAAATAGATTTTCATTAGCCTCCCTTTGGAATCAACAATTGTGTTACGTACTTTGCATCTAGCTTAACATGCAGAATACGTGCTACGGTTCTCTAGCTTCATCAACTTGTAATTAAGTAATTCTAAATAAAGGATATGAACTCCTGGATCATTAGGTCAAGCAGAACCTCCAGCCTCACACTTTCATTGCTGATGCCTAAATTTTTGAACCATGACAATTAATCCAAACTTTAAAAAGATGCGAAAGCAGGAGTTGGGATTTTATTTTTGAGAACATAAAGAGAATATTACCAAAAATTATATCACAACAAGAAGGCACTATACTATATCTATTAAGTGTAAGGGCTGGAATGTGATCTCAAGTACGATTTCGGATCCTTGGCACACATGAATAGCGTCTTTTTTTGAAGGGAAATGATGGTATGGTATTTGGAGGAGGCGACCGACATCTGAGGTCATTTGCGCCATGAGGGAAGGGGTAGGTAAGGAAGGGTGGAGAGAAACCTGGCGTCGGCATTAGCCTGCTCTTAGCGAAAGGCGCCAAGGGGACCACGGCTTAACGTCTCATCCGACGGACGGAGTGTTGCGCTTGAAATGTCCTCCACACAACATTCAAGCAGGGACCGGGCAGTCTCTGAAAATTCTCTGCCGCTGCCGGGATTTGAACCCGGGCCCACCGGGTGGGAAGCCAACACTCTAGCAACCACACCAACCCGATCTCCCAGGGAAATGATCACAACATTGAATGGGAGAAGTAAAATCGTGAATACACAGCATTACGGGTTCATTTTATATTACTGTATTTATTCAGTAAAAAACTTGTACTTTGTACGGTTTGGGTGATCCAGCATATTGATTGCTCATTTTTAAGGCCGTTTTACACGAGGCACGGGATTGCGCAGGTTAGAATTGCAGTCATTTCTCTTTATGACGAGGAATTGCGCGTAAGCATGAACGAAATTGGAACAGGAGTTAATTTTCCATCTCACGTCCACGCATTCTCGCATGTGTTCTGTAGCAATTCACCGCTGTTTCACGACGAAAATTTGACTGCGACTCCGTATACACGTCAGCTTGCGCAAGTACGTGCCCCGTGTAAGACGGACTTCAGTAAGGATCATTCATGTAAACCGTAAAGGTCCAGAATGATACCCGTTACCGGGATGCACTCTCAAGCTGGTCTCACACACCCTTACAACCTTCTATTTCTAACACGATCGATGGAAAACATATTACTTCCCTCCTTTTTCCGCCCTAAAAATATCCATTTCTCTGCCTTTCACTCCCACTTAGCGAAATTGCCCCTCGTCCATAGCCTTCCCTCTCCAACCGCGTCCATTCCAACTTATCCCACTCGCATCTTTCCCTAACAACCCAGGAAAAATTACCCAGTACCAATTACTTAAAACTGTGCGGTCTTTGCACAAACCGAAAACATAATGATAAAAAAAATGGTCTGAATTGGAGTTTTCTAATTATTCAATCGATTTATGACGACGCTTTATGACGGTCGCTGTAAAGGATTATAGACATTTTGCAGAAGCTATTTGTTTTTCCTCGCGTGGTATCCATATTAAAGATAATAGTTCCACCATTCACTACGCCGCACAGTCGGTTGAAATGGAAAAAAGCTGGATTAAACCTCAAATATTTCTTATTTTCTTGAGTATGGAATTCAAAGCGTGAAACAGTTTTTGTCTACACATTAGTGTATGTTTTGGCGCAAACTGTTTTTCATAGGTTACTTTTTTTACATTACACTACAATTATATGTCCTTGATCAAATTTCGCTAAAATTTCGCACATTGAATTTTTTTTCAAAATTCACCATGTTAAAACTTAGTCTCATAAACTCATAAACTTTCACGACTTTGTTTTAGTATTTGTGGCCGACACGATACAAGATGGCGGGCCCTGTTTTTCGCCGAAATTTTGTGCTTATGTAGGATTATAAAAAAACTATCACTGAATTACCTCGAGATATTTACAGCAAGTATACAACAAGGCCTGTCGAGTGTGATAAGTTGAGATAAATTATGGGGAATACCGTGCTTGACGGATATTGGAAAGTGGAAATTTTAATGCAAGTGACATCATAAAGACTATAATATATTAGTGCCACATTCATTTTCCATTTCTTGTAACCTGATTTCTTCACTAACTTGTGAGATTTATCTCCGATACATTGCAGAATGGTGGACCCTGTTTCTTGGCATCCATGAATTTGCCGCACCGGCGAACCACAATTCTACCCTCAGAAATTGCCACTGCGAATAGCAAGAAATTCTATTTTTTTTCCTACTACTCGCACTTTTCTCAAAGGTCACCAAAATATACAAAAAGTTATTTAACGGAGTGAAGTAAAGTTGAATAGCACTAAAAAGGCATCATAGTTGTGAAAAAGAACGAAAGAATAACAATCCCATGGCAAGATTACACAAAACATACATCCTACCTAGAATATTTGGGTGAAGATGTAATATCTTAACAATAGTGTTTAGTGTTAGAAGTTACTGTTACAGCAAAAATTGACCAAAGATATCAACGGAGGAATTAGAATTATACATAGATAATTATTCACCGTTAAATATACTTTGCGACTAACGTAATATCAATGAATTTTAAGCACAAAAACCAATTTCATAAAATATTTTAACCACTGTTCTACTTAGTATAGAAATATAAAATAGTATACACTGAGAAAATAAATGAACGGTATACCACAATTTTTAACATAATTATAGAATATAGACAACGCAAAAATTGTTAATACCTTAGCATCAATCAAGCATCAGTGAAAATAAAAGCTAGCTCACCATGTTTGGCTAAGTGAGTTTTGTCCTCAAGCCAATGGTGCAACACGACTGATTTATAATACTAAAGAGTCATTAAATTATTCGCACATTGTCCATTCACTACCACTTCTGTTGCAGCAGAGACCACTCCAATGATTCCATGGACGAAGCAATTAATTCCCATAGTTTCTACCAATAGAGATTAAAATACGTTTGGGAAAATTGAATCACCACTACAGGGGTTAAATTAAGCATTTATTGAATTTTTGACTGATTCGCCCTAATTGTGGATAATCGTTATTATGGTCCCCCTACGAATTTCACAGAGGAATATATTTTCTGCTGAAATATTTATACATACGCGGAAATACAATGATTAGTCTCACGATAAAATACATCCAGTATCGTAAATACGAATTGTAATCTTTTTTCGCAGGGCGCTAAAATAAATTATAGCTTCGTTCTTTTTTTGTTTTGGGTTTTTATCCTAGTTCCCCCGACTTTCCTTAAAATGTACCCTTTATTCAGCAACAAGAAAGTTACAGTTACAGCAAAAGCAAGTCTTGTACTTGCAACTATTATTTAGAATTTACTTTGATGAACTTGGGCAATTCACGAAAAAGGATAACTTTTTATGATATTTCTTGGAGTTTAGGTCAATAAAAACCAAGTTATAGCCAACGTTTCGATTTATTTAATGTCAAAATTTTTTGTGTATTCTACTCTGTTCTTATATATATATACGTGTATACTTTAAATTATATTACTGTATAAAAAACGCGATCGTAACATTTTTATGTAAAAATATTGTATATCGTTGTATGTTGTCATCTTTGTATTTTATAACAATATGTTGTTATTGTTATTGTATATATTATAACAATATGTTGTTATATTAATATTATGTTATTGTTTTGTTCATGTTTTCTATTTCATAGCCCTGAGGATGATTTTAAATAAACCTTGGTTTTTATTGACCTAAACTCCAAGAAATATCATAAAAAGTTATTAAACAAGGTCAAGAATAGAAGAGGAAAAGTAAAAAGGATAACAGTACCATCCCGGGTATAACAGTTGGAGGGATGCATGGGTTAGAATTGAGTGGATGGAGGTAAGAGAAAACCGAATTTAAAATCACTCGATTAGGTTATGGGAATCAAATTACGTAAAAGTACCTGTGTAGTGATCGGCAAGAAGATAGTAATACTCGTTATGAGATGAAATACTTGATGTATTACGGGGACAAGGAAGAGAACAAAATTAATATATTGAACGAAGAGACGTAGGATTTACGCTAAGTAAGAGAAAAATTTGAAACAAAAAACATGAGTATACGGTCACATAAACCTTAGGATCGTATTTCTGTGCGCTGGCTACAATTGAAACCTACATAAATCGAAATATTGTCAATTGAAATAACAGTAATAATAAAAAGCGCAGACGGAGGCAACGCAAAAACAATTTTATCCAACAATAAACGTAAAATCCAAAAGTGCTTCTGCAATTTAAAGAATCGTGGTCTTAAAATAATTTAAATACCGATTTTCAGTCACAAAGAGTAATAGAATCAGTCACAGTCACATACATAAAGAAAATCGTTACTAAATTATGTTTTAGTAAGCTTCTTAAAAGTCTGTTTTTATGCGGGAATTCCCTCACTATGATGTACGTGGATTCCGCGTCGCGTAATCACATCATTATCGTAAATCACGGCGGTAATTAGTTCCCGAGGATATTCTTAACCCGAGTAAGGGCCCTGTCACGTTTAAGTGATGCTTATTCGACCTCTCTGGGGGAAATTCTCGTAGTCTGAGATGCAACTAAAATAACCTTACCCTAGAGCGTAGTGGGGATATGCTCAAGTGTACCTCATATCTTTTTAGAGGCACAAGCCGAAGGATGTGCTGCACACAATGGGAGGATGTACCGTTGCAAGTGCAAGCATGTTCGTCAATGCAGTGAGTGCCTTGGGTGTATTAATTTGATCTCTAAACTCCTGGATCATCAAGCATGACGCAAATGACAAGGTTCGTTGATATAAACAAGAAAAGTTGCTCTACGTTCCAAGTACGTCCATCCATATTTTATACTGTTGCATTGAGCCTCCACCTTCAACGATAAAATCCTCACCCGGCGGGCCCGGGTTCAAATCCCGGCAGAGAATTTTCAGAGACTGCCCGATCCCTGCTTGAATGTTGTGTGGGGCATTTCAAGCGCAGCACCCCGTCCGTCGGATGGGACGTTAAGCCGTGGTCCCCTT
Source organism: Ischnura elegans (assembly GCF_921293095.1). NCBI lineage: Eukaryota > Metazoa > Arthropoda > Insecta > Odonata > Coenagrionidae > Ischnura > Ischnura elegans. The sequence goes on from NC_060256.1 coordinate 71,438,505, forward strand.
GGCGCCTTTCGTTAGGAGCAGGCTAATGCCGACGGCGGGTTTCTCTCCACCCTTCCTTCCATACCTTTCCCTCATGGCGCAAATGACCTCAGATGTCGGTCGCCTCCTCCTAATACCAATAGGTACCAATAAAATCCTAAAAAACGAAACAACCAGTAGGTACTTTGCGTTATAGAGAAAGCAAACAACTTATTTTATGGCTTTAAAAGAATGTAATACCACAGAGTAAGTATATGTATATGCTTACTCTACGCTAATATACTTACTAGTAAGTGGTAATATACTGACTACTACTTAATAGTGAGTAATATACTTACTCCATGGTAATACTAAGATAATAAAAAAAATTCGGATAAAAGGTGCGCTGGGTTCCACGTAAAGAGTGAATTTTCTGCAGAATTTTCAGAGAAATTCTTTTCTTAATACTCTCCACTAATAATAATGTAAACAATTACATCACTAGAAACAATATTCGAATTTTATCACTAGTTACTCATCTAATTTGTTGGTAAAGCAGCAGCCATAGCCCAATAGATTACGTTTTTCAAAATTGTAGGATTAATATAATTAATATTCGGAATGTTATTTACTCCTTCGAAAAACTGTTGTATTGCTAGAAACAGTCAATAACAAACCGTGGATTTTACAGGAGAAAAACTTATACACTATGCTTAAAAAGTCTTCCTTTTTTACTCAAGGATGACTTCAATAACGCAAGATGTACAAATTTATTTCTCTTCATCTGATAATATGTACCTACATATTTCCTCGTTCAGACCATCGGAAGCCACGAACCACCAAAGCCATCATTCATGCAGCATGGACATCAAGGAAATGTTCTCATTCGAAGAAGAGGTTCTAGGAACGTATCCTCAAAGCTATAGCTTTATGCTACAATTGAATGGGGGTGATTCAATTACAGATTGATTCCCATCCACAGAAATCCATTAGTTGATTACCCATTTGATGGGTAGTAAATGCATCAAGATACGAAGTCTACGCGCGCAGGGGTGAAGAAACAGCGTTCATCTGCTGCTGGGGAATGTACTATTTTTTCGCAGGGCGCTAAAATAAATTATAGCTTCGTTCTTTTTTGTTTTGGGTTTTTATCCTAGTTTGTCCGACTTTTCTTAAAATGTACCCTTGATTCAGCAACAAGAAAGTTACAGTGACAGCAAAAGTAAGTCTTGTACTTGCAACTATTGCATTAATGGATGTTAAGTGGCGAATGCTTGAAGAATACTCCTTTCATCTATGCCGGCTCAATACTATATCCAAGTAATGTTATTATATCCGTGAAATAACCAGAAATGAACTAATTTAAACTAACTAAAGCAAAAAATGAATAAGTGGATTAATTTATTGCAAGCTTCAAAATTTGCAACAATTACATGAGCACGTGAAGTATTATGGGTGTAAGCTTTTCCTAGGACTTAACCCATTTCTGCCCACCGTAGCCATATGGCTACACCCTACCACTCTGAGCATCAGTGGCGTAACTATGGGGGGGATAAGCGGGTAGATCCCCCACAAAGCATCAGAGAAATTTAAAAAAATATTTAAAACTATATTCTTGTTTTAACATGCAATAACTGTATCTCATTAAATTTAAATTTTTAGTGCCAGAATATTGTGAAATGTATTTTTCCGGGCATGTCATTGCTCAAAAATTTTCCCAGACCCCGATGCATTCGAGGGGGGGGGGGGGGGCGCGCCACCACATGCCATCTCATCCCCTCCAAAAGCATATTCCTAGTTACGCCACTGCTGAGCATATAACACTCTTGAAGAAAACGCGCACTTCTTTTTACAGTTTAATTGTCTCAGATAAAATTTTGAAGCTTGCAATAAATTAATCCACTTATTCATTTTTTGCTTTAGTTAGTTTTAATTAGTTAATTGCTGGTTATTTCACGGATATAATAACATTACTTGGATATAGTATTGAGCAGGCATAGATGACAGGAGTATTCTTCAAGCATTCACCACTTAACATCCATTAATGCAATACAGCGGCCATAGACGTCAGCTAATCTCCGTCTTTCTTTGATTATCTTAATGGGCATTGTTCTATCTATCCATTGCTCCCTCTCGATAAAAATATCATATTTTTCAAAACGCTAAACCCATTCCGCCCACGGTAGCCACATGGCTTTATCCTATCATTCTGAGCAAATGAGGCTCGGGAAGAAAACCCCCACTCCTTATTACTGTCGAATTGTCAAAAATATGGTATTGAAGCTTGCAACAAATTAATACACTTATTAGTTTATTTTTGAAACCGGTGGAAATAAGCTCACTGACGAAAAGGGACGGGTTTCGAAACGGAAATGCAATATTGACGCCTGTTGTCCGTAAATAACAATCAAGGATCACTAATGCAAACACGTAATGCATTGTATAGATTATTTAACTTCCCTTCATCCAAAAATATGCTTGCTCTGAATATTCATCCTTTCTTTCCAGGTCACTCGTCGAAATTGAACAACATAAGATTCTGACCTCGTTACCACCGAGCGTAGCTGTATGGCCCCGGGTCATTCTGAAGAAATAAGATCATGTATCACCAAAATGTTTCACTGGATTACTAAAGACGACCATAAAAGCAACGTACCTAAATATCTTCGCTATCGAAAAAATACATTTTTCTGGGCGGAAATGGAATAAGTTAGATACATGGGTATAAGGAAACTCATTTAAATAAAAAAATCGGAAAACAACAGGGTACCGTTTATCACTTAAATAAATTCTGTGCAAATGAAGATCATAAAAGGATTTTATTTCGCGGACATGGAATGAAATATCATGAGGGAAACATAAGAATTAATCAAAGGAATTGAACCAAGGGCATCCGCCCCCGTTTATTAAGCGCGCTAGTTAAGCTTCTTGATGAAAATCCTGGCGTGTTTAAACCCCGAAGTGAACGAGAGACATTTTAACGGCCAAGATAGTATTTGTTTAAAAAAACACAATTGTCACCAAATTATTTTAACCTCATTAACGCTTTTTCAATATAAGTAGATAATTTATCATAAGATAATTCCTAACCTCATTGAATGAATCAGTGCTACCTATGTAATAGAAATATTACGTTAATACGAGAAAATCGTATGATTTAGATCTCTAAGGCGTTAGGTAACTTTATTTAACGCTATTTATTGAAGAGTCCATTAAAATAATCACAATCAAATGCGTTTAAATGAAATTTATTGATAGCAAGTTAGGTAAATCGATCGTTACAGGCAGTGATACAGCATCACGATCTGAAGTGCCAATTACATGAAGATTTCATGTTTCCTGGTGATATAAAAATACATTTCCCATCCATTTCCTCTAAAAATGATCGGTACACCACGTATATTTGGAAGGATTGCCATTCAAGAACGTTATTTTGCGCAAAAAATACAAATGTATGTCGATCGGAGGCATTCAACGCTTGGACCGGCCTTCCTGATGAAAATGTGGAAAAAAATCTTACCCTTGTGAACGAGGATAAGAGGCATACTATTTACGGGCTCGCTGAACAATCTGGTCATTCGCGGAGTTCATTACAGCGAGTTTTAGCGGAAGATTAGCAATTGAGACGAATCGCGGCGAAATTCATCCCCCGCATGTTGCCTCCTGATCAAAAGCGGCACGTGTTGCTGATTGCCGCGACTAGAGGTTTTGGAAAAAAATTGCATGATACAGCTTTCTCCCTCACCCCACTCCCCAGCTTTCAGCTCACCTCACCCACAAGCATCTTTTGAGTTCCTTTTGTTCAATCGGATGAAAATGGTGATGAAAGGGAAATGTTTTGGTCATAATACGGACGTGAAAAGAAAATCGAAGGCGGCGCTGAAAGCTATCGCGTACGACGAGTACCAAAGGTGTTTCGCGTAGTGGAAAAAAAAACCTTTTAACCAATGCATCAGTGTGAATGGTGAGCACTTCGAAGGTAACTAACGTTTGCAAGACAAAAAATCATATTTTGAATTTTTAAAAAATTGTGTCCGTTTATTTTTGGGGCCCCTTCGTAATTATATATTTTTGTATGTTTGCGATTAAGGCGTCGTGTAAATAAATAAATGAATAGTATATACTTATATGAACTAAATTTTTGTTCGTAATAGTCGAAAATGATTTCAAATATACAGTAATAGATAATCGCCTTTAGATATCAAAAGACAGAGAATGTCATGCTCACGCTACAGGAATATACGAACTGATTAATTTGAACAACTGCATGCTGCGGAATATTATTAAATTGGAGATTTTTAAATATTGGACAATTCGTAACAATGAGGATGTCTATAAGGAATTTATTGTAGTTTTTTCTTGAGGGGAGAAAACTGTTCACGAATGAGGTATTTAAAAATTCTCATTGCTACATTTTTTCCAACGTAAAAATATAAACCTTTGTTTAGCGAATCAGTCTGAAAATAAACATTAAAGGGTAGTCCCATTAAAACACGTTTATGGCAGATAAAAATAAATGTAGCTCCCCTAGTGGCGCTTTCCTTTTCTATCCCTTTTCCCCGTAAGAACCTATCACGAAGCTGTCCGATGTTTTTTTCCTTCACCAGGCGCCTAAAGGGGTCATGAACTAAATATGTTTATTTATATATAAAATCAACTAAATATGTTCGTTCCTTGAAGCCGAGAATCATTCCAAACATATAGTGAGGGATAATTTAAATATCAATCGTCAGAGAATATTATGCTAGGTACCGCTACAGGAATATTCGAACAGAGTATTGTTAACGAGTACATACGGAGGAATATTATTAAATCTTAGATTTTTAGTAAAAGAAAATTCGTAAAAGTGAGAATAGCCTCAAGGAATTTATTGCCGTCTTTTTCTAGAGGGTAGAAAACAAGTTACTAATGAGGTGTTTAAAAACATTATGGCTACATTTTTGCCTTCCTAAAAAAATATAGGGCTTACATAGTGAATCAGGTTGAAAAGATACATAAAAGAGTGGTCATTAAAAAATGTTATTAAGTAGATAAAAAATGTAGTTTTCCAAAAGTGAAACGCCGCTTTCCCTTTTCATTCCTTGGCTCCACAAGAACATAGCCACGTTTGATGTTTTTTCTGTCCTTTTTCTTCTCCAGGCGCCTTAAGGGGTCAAAATAAGGGGTGGCCGATGTTTCCAGTTTCGCTCCGGAATGGCACCGTTCCATGGTTCATCTTTCCGCTCTCCTGTATCTTCCTACCCTGGTCATATCATCTCCCCAACCCTTACTCCCAAACCACGACTATTCTTCTCCAACATACACCCCTTCCCCTGGATCTCCCTCGCTATCTCAGCCCAAGGGGTTTTTCTCCTCCCCCTCTCTCCTCCCCACGAACCGGGGCTTCGCGCCTAGAATGCCCTTTGATTTATGACGGGAGATATTCCTTCCGAGATCGCCGGCGCTTGCCTCCGCGCTTTCTCGCGTATGTGTGTTGAGACAGTGCGGTGCCGGCTGATAAATGAGCGTTGATGGCAATTTCCTTCAAGCGGAAGAACGAATGCCATAAAACGATGTCGCGATGAAAAGGCCGCCGGAATTTATTGTCGTTTTTTTTCTAGAGGAGAGAAAAAATATCGGTTCGAGCTTGGTTGAAGCGTAAAAATTAGGGAAATTTCTATTCACGCATGAATACTATCAGAAATTGTGTTCAGGGATCTCACGTTATAACTGATACATTGATGCTTACTGTGTGAAACCTTACCATCATGGAAAATAAAAGAATAAATTTTTTAAAGTTTTTTTAGGCGATCTTGTTAGGCTTGCTTTGCTAGATTTCAGGACCTGATGATATAACTATATTAAGAAATATGGTCGTGCTTTTTTTTTAAATATATTATTAAACCTAACAAAGTTTATTCTTTTATTTTGCACCTAAAGTTATTTTCTTTCCTCCATGTTAACCGATTGTTTCAACTTGATTCGGATCTGAAAATAACATCAGATAAACTTGTAAAATATGATTTGATGCTTTCCCGGTGAATAATGTGGGTAAAATCTTCTCAAAAACTTCCATAGAGATGTTGAGTACCCCAACTACAATCACTGGAAACATAAGATATTAGAAGTGAGGGAAAGTTCGCGAAGACGAAAATCCAAAACTAACGCCATCTAGCGTCACTAGACAGCCAATCATGATGAAGTTGACCAAATGTTTTCGTTATTACAGTCGAAGAAAATATTTTTTTTTATTGTCACATAAGGAAATAGATTGTTTCATAAATTAAGCCTGAATCACACGATCATTTTTTTTTTCGTCGCGAAAGTGATCACTATCGCGATCACTGCGCAAAATGATCGTCGCCGGAAATTGTTTTTCGCGATCGCGATGAGGATTTCCATCGCTATTTTTCATCACTCGTGCGGTCGCTTTTTCCGTCGCTAAAACCGTCACTAAAACCCCATATCAGCCAATCGGAACGCATTCCCCTATGGAGCGATTGCAGCGCAACGTTTGACAATTGTGGGAACGACATAAATAAACAAACACGCTATATATTTCCGTGATGTTGGTCCTATGACAACGAGCTGTGATACTGGAAATGATGCGAAGAGCGACGGCGGGAGTGACCGTGTGATTCAGAAAAATGATCACTAGAGCGATTGCTTTTCGCGACGGGAAAAGTGATCTCGATAGAGATCACTATCGCGACGAAAAAAAATGATCGTGTGTTCAGGCTTTACATAGAGGTGCTATAATAGAACTGACATCATGCTTTTTTATTTTAATATATTTTAGCCTACTAAATTTATTGTAACAATGAGACTAAGTAACCACAAACAAATAAAACAACATTCAGCCCTGAGGATGAGCTGCGAGACGGAGCTTGAAACGCTGACCGTTATGGATAAACTAACCCGGTGGGAACCCCGAGAAGAGTTTACCCACATCAGCATAACTTTCCATACAGTGCCATACACATCCGATTGACGCCTTCGGCCACTGCTTCTTTTGTCGGACCACTTTCCTGTCCTCAATATAGGCCTATTTTCAATTATTTTTCTTCACAAACAAATCAAACTGGTATAGTTATAAAAGGAAATTTTGAGGCCACCTATGAAATATTTAAGTATTCTCCGAAAAAATTATGTGAATAATAATTAGAAATTGAATACTCGAATGCATAAAATATGAATGTGAGGCTGAAAAATATCTCGTATCTACATGTGAAATATCATCGGGATCACTAAGGCAATCCTTTCAACGAGAGTTGATATAACTGCTAAATATTGAAATTCATTGTTGTCACCAGGCATAGCTCTCAATATTTCATAGTTTCAAAAGTAATTCATTGAATTTATGAGTAGCTTCTGAAATATGCCCTATCGTGCCAAAATAATTAAACAATCAATCGCGTTTTATTGGATTAAATTCATTTTAATGAGGAGGTAATTTGGATATTGAATTTATGTACCGGATAAAAGATCTTTTGAACGAGCATCGGAAGTAAACTCCAACACTTGACTCAATATTTACTTTAAATTAACTGAACGCTTTGAATAAAAGACGATATTTGCAATCAACGGCCACGTGCGGTGGAAGAAAAATTATCACTGACAAGAAATTTTCCAATATAATCTTTAAGAATATATGGAGTTCATATAATTATGACACTTTCTATATGAATATATAAAAGGTAGCTGTAATTTAGTATCAAATAGATTCGTATAGAGGAATTCTGGGCATTTGAAAAAAAAACCAGGAGTGGACACTTCCTACAGCTTCGGCTCTCCATCCACCCATATCGCCTTTTGGAGCAAAATTTCAGAAGTATTCCTTCTGTTCGCACAAAAAGTGATACCAAATAATCTTTGTAATATTATATTGCAAAAACAGCATATATAATTATATTGACTACTACTCATATCAGAAGGAATAAGATATATATACAGACGATCCGGGGATCATAGCTAACTATATGCTTAACAGAAAAAGGCCCCTCCTAAGTGCAGGCCTGCAAAAAAAAACAAGATTACGCACAGGGTAAATAACAGATAATTTTAGCTAAATAAATATATATATTCATTCCTGTTTCCTCCGTTTGTCTGCTGATTATACTTTGATTCCAACACTGCTGGGCGAAAATAGATCACCTCTAGATAAAAAGGGCTCTGATGCAGAAAAGAAAGGTCCGATGACTAGCTAACCGCTTCTTTTCGTACACACGGGTACATTTATAAACGCTTATTAACCGCTATTTAACCCTTAATTTAGATTGTTAATTTCTCATCATCCGTACAGTTAATACCCTGTTTCTGCAACAAAAATGATATTGTTGATGAATGAAAGGAAGAAATTGAAAAAGATAAAAAATGTAAATACTTAAAAATATCTCGCTGGCATTGACGCAATGACGTCAAAAGCTATCTCAGCAGCCGCCACTGCGCTAATTTTTCTCCGGGTTTATACACTCTGGCCATCAATCTGGGAATATCCCCAAGTCATTTACTCGCCGGAGAAAAAAATCCCATTCTGACCGCATTGTTTTTCCTCATCAAATGAATCGACGTAAAGGGGATTACTGAGGACGCCGAGAGTGGGATGAAGCACAGTTAGCCTTTCGCTCGAGATTGGGAGAGGTGGTTGAGGGCAAAATGGAACTCTCGGATAACAGGAGAGGATTACTTTTGGGACGAGGAGGCAGAGGCATTTAAACGATGAAGACTCGGCCCAAATCATGTGATCTCCCTCGCACCACGGCTATTATGACGTCACCGGTCAACATCTACTGGGTGTTCAGCCAATTAAAGTAGAAAAATTAATGCATAAATCCAGGTTTTCCAGGGATATTTTTACCAAATTCCAGGTTTATCTCAAGAGATTACTGCGATAGATAAGAATTTTAAGGCACCCAAAATTATTTCAATACTCTAAAGTAATATGATGTTTATGCATTATTTTACATTCCTAATTTCAAGACATACACTTACCAATAGAAATTTTACGCTTAATTTATGAATGTTTCATCCGGCACCTCAAGATATTCGGTATAATTCAAAGCATGTAGATAAAAATATGTTTTCATAAAGTGCAATTCAAAATGTAACCAATGTATTCCAATGCTCACTTGTAAGTACATATTATTGTCTTTAACAATTTACGACAAACAAAATTTAGGCCATAAATTGGGTACTGCACTTGCAAATTTTCATTAGAAAATTTGCAAGTGCAGTACCAATTAAGTTTCATTTCATTCATGAAGTGAAAGGTTTTGAAATTCCAGGTTGGAGCGTAAATTCGTGAATGCATAATTCTAGGGACTAAAAATTCACGCATCATTCCCGATTCTTCCGGTTTTTCCGATCACTGGACACCCTGATATATCATCTAAAATTTAAGATGGCTGTTTTTATAAAAATGCCCTTTGACATTTTAGCTTTTTTATTGTATCATTTATATGGCATATTTATTTATTCCTACCCCATTGAAAATAGCTCCATTGACCTTAAACATCCGAGGTTTTTGACTTAACAATTAAACGTGCACGAAGGTGCATGTTCTGGATAATGGCAACCTACTCAGGAAGGACTCGAACCCGCTACCTCTTCTATGGCAGGGAAGGTCTTAACCCTGCCGCCGCCGAGGCCTGCACTGTACATTGTATTATACATGAAATTTAAAAAAATAGGTAAAATATAGTTTAAGGAAGGTTTTGGGAAAAAATAAGGATTTCTTACCTTCCTAGAAATCTAGTGGGCTATAAATATCTGATTACAAAATAAACTCATTCGGAGCTAAAAAAAAATAAATATGAGGAATTATTGTCCATTCAATTAGACACATAAAACTCCTGATAACTTTAGACTCCGTTCCCTTCCCAAACACCTAACAGCCTATAGTATCTCATTAAAAAATTAATGTTTTATTTAATGATAAATAATGATAAAATGGCTATCGTTACGCAACGAATATAGCATGAGCCTTTAGATAAATAATAGACACAGCGGCATAAAGTATGAGTTCTGCGGAAGGTCTGATTATTGAATGACAAGCTGAAGAATAAATAAAAATAAATCAAATATTTGAATTGAAATCTAAGAAGTTGGGAGCTAATATTTTTGGGTCTAACCAAACGTATTTGTTCAATTCGAGTGGATATTCTGCTCGAAACTAAAAAAAATACTTAGTTTCAGCAAAATTATGATTCTATCAATTGTTTTTTAGGCTCATCCCAGTATTGGAAATGTAAACTGAAACGAAAAGCTAAGTATATTAACATTAACTGGGTACATTCCAAACTACTTTTGCTGTATCAGCCATAAATAGACTTATATGACCATAAGCTTCTGGTGACATTTCTCGAATTAAAATGAATCCTAACGATTTTCATGCTTGAATCAAATTTTACAAACATGAAATGGGCTTGTAGGTGATATATTGAGTCAAGGGACGTCATACTTAATAGTAATTTTTTTAATCGCGAGTATTATTTTTATACTACTAAAGTAATTCGGAGAAACAATTATGAATATGAATTATGAATATATTATTATTATTATTATAAATACCTGATTAATCATTCCATCTACGGATTTGTAGGATATATTCGAGTAACAGAATTTTTTAAGAGATATAGTGATCTACATGAATGCTACAGTCAATAACTACAGTATATTATTCGTTGTCCCGGACGAGACTTCTTGGTATCGACTTAGGATAATAAAATGTAAAAAAAACTTTGTAATTACATACAAATTTATTACTGTACGACTTAGGTTTTGACGTGCCACATCATCATGTGGTACATTTGGATCGAATACAAGGAAAAGAAAACGGGGCAGTCGTGGGACTGGCCGATAGAAGGGAAAACTGAAATCATTATTATCCATTTATTTTTTATAAAGATTTAATATTACTAAAGAACTAATTTTTCTTTTTTCAACAAAAATTTAAATTATTTTTTTCAGCAACCTGTTTATTATTAAATAAATATTAAAAATACGATGCATATGAATAGAAAGTATCATCATTTATATTTGAAAATATAATATACTTTTATTTCTTTACCGTACAAAATTTTTACAGCTATAATTTATCTTACAATGTAATATGCTTTTATTGCACCATTTTAAAATATTTTAAAAACTAGTTTACATTACACATTTTATACTTCTGAAAAGTTTACTTTCATGTACAGTTTTGAACAACACTTTCACCATCTTGACGACCAGCACCATCATCATCAATTTGTAAAACTGATACAATAGGTTTATGGTAGCTAAAATAAGAAATGAACAATTTTGATTAAAATCTTTTTAAATGTCTTGTAAAGACCGCATCTACTGTAGTTTTATATTTCGTTGTACTGAGATTGCGATCATTTGACATTTTCAAACCAAATTCATTATTTAAAAATTCAATTAATGTTTAAAAATTTAAATTTCCAAAATAAAATATATCTAAATTAGATAAAATTTATAAAAAAATGTGTATTACCATATCTTCAACAAAAGTTAAATTAAATTTTAAATTTAGCGCTCAGCGTTTGTGAATTAATAAACAGAAAAAAGGCGCGTATGCTCTGTATATGCATGCTTTTTCCTCGTCCCACAAAAGTGCTCAACGCCGCTAAAGAAGTTTTCACTTCAAATATTATTTGGAATTATTGTTAAGAATAACTTGGGATGTGATAATATCTTATACAATTATAAATATAACTTTTTTCTTCCAAGTTCTGATATGGGTCGGAATATGTAGTTACAAATAGTAATGTACTTTTACTTATTAAATAGTAATATTTGACGCAATTATATTGGCAATATACCTTCTTGTAAGGTCTGATATGGTCCGGGAAATGTACTTATCATACTAAAAAAACCTTTGCTATACCTATTCAGCCTGCGTAGTTGAAATATCCATTGTAAAATTTTTCAAATTGTATGAGATTGAGAAAAAAATCCTACCCGTTGAGGAATCGAACTCCGGTCTCCCGCGTGACAGACAGGGGTTACTCACCACTGTACTACCCAGTATACGATACTGAGAGTTCAATTTTAAGACTGAAATGTATATCTCGCTGTAGCGGTCGCGGTGTCGGGTCGGTAACGCTCACGCGAATCCTATGCTTTTTCCCCATCTCACAAAAGTGCTTAACGCCGCTAAAGAAGTTTTCACTTCAAAAAATATTTAATTTTATTCTTCGATGTACCAGATCATGACGAGCCACGTCGAATTCAAGGGCGTACAGAAATGAATTATTGTGTAATTACAAAGATTTTTATATTTCATGCACAGCATATTTTATCACACATATTGCATTGATGAGAGAAGTTTGAGAAGGCGGAATGGCTTGGGTGATTCGTAAAATATCCAAATTAGGCCTACCTAATCCCGTGGTCACCTTTAATAAAAATGGAAAGTTACTTAAAAATCCTGCAGAATAAGCGAATTTTATCCAGGATAAATCGATGCACCGCACCTTTAAGGCAATAAAAATTTCATCTCATAAAATATTTTTACCGCACCTTGAGCTTATCCTTCGTTCGATTGCAGCGCGCTTACTATAATATCACAAACTTTTCGTTTTGATAGACACGTGCCTATTTGAAACTAGGGCACTTCATTTAAGAAACATTTTCGATTTGAAGAGCAGTCCTCTACTATCCGGACATTAGACCTTCGAACTCCATTAGTCTCGGGGACTTATTTTGCGGACGGCACCGCCTAATCTAGTCGCGAACTCCGCCGCTATCCAATTGATTGGCGTCACAATGGAGCGTGATTGTAGGTAACCCTACGGCTGTATGGTTGTAGCGAAAAAGGAGGAGGAGAATCGGAGACTCAAGTGAGAAAAAAAGAAAGGAATCAAGGACGCAAACCAATGTACCGCCGCATTGGATACCAATCAAAACAATTGCCTCCTAAAACGTTTGCCTCGCAACTGAAGAGTTACTCTGAACCGGGGCGTGGGAGTTGCTTGAGAGAGTTGCCGGAGTGAACGGTTTGAACGCGTGTGTTGTGAAAGGATAACGGACCAACCCACACTCCACGAGCCAAGTGGACTCCATTAAAGGAGGCCGAAAAACATGGCGGCTGAGCGTTACATCTGTTGCCGTTTCGCGCGAATCTTATTCGGTGGCGCCACTAGGCAGCTGTATCTCGTTCAGTGCGACTTTCGCCACTAACCGTGGAGCAAGTGGTCTTTTTTAGTAGACAATCGTCTCGCATGCGTTAAATATGTGGTTTACAAGATTTTTTGGCTCAGTTACATATTACTGCCGTGTATTTCCTCGTGAGAAGAGGATATAGGTGACTGGTAGCGCCGCGAGTGGCGATTTCTTTATTTCAATGCGATCGAAGCGACGACGATTTTAGCGGCGAACTTGAGAATTCCCTTAACGTAATATTCAGCTTTTACGTATCACTGCCGTGTATTTCCTCGTGAAAAGGAGATACAGATGACTGCTATCGCCGCGAGTGGCGATTTTGAAATCTGATTTCAATGCGCGCGGAGAGACAGCAATACTAGCGGCGGTTTTTGAGAATCCTCTAACGTAATATTCGTGCCCCGAGCAATCCCTCCCATCTTTCCGAACCATTCCCCCTTACACACTCTGTGAACTCCCGCGCGAAACGCCGGCCCGACCCAGAACCCCTCTGTGCGGCCGCCACCTACAATCCGCCGAACCAATTGGGCCAAGGGTGTCAAACAATCAAGTCTGTCCTTTAGCAGACGAGCAGTTTGTCATCATCACAAAGAGGGCTTTGCATCCGCCTCTCGCCGAGGAGGATTTGATTGGACGGGAGGGAGGAAGGGGGATCACAGGGGGAGCGATTGGCGGGAGAGACAGCGGTATGGGAAGAGAGGGTCTCCCCAGCGCTACCCCGCTCTTTCCCGTCCTCAGCTGTCCCACGTTCATCAAATGGAGATGACCAGAAGGGTTGAATGGCTCCAGGCCTCGAATCCCCTCCCCTGGCCCTCGGCGGGACGGGGCTATAAGGCCCGCGGGACCGCTCCGGACCAAGGAAGGTCCGCAACGACTTGCCGAGGAATGTGGGCAAGGTCCTGGAGCCAATGGCACCTGTTCCGCGTTTTGGACAATGTAATCAAAATCAGTGGCGGACCCAGACAGGAGCTAGGGGAGTTATTGCCACTGAGCGATCCAATTTACAATAGATAAAATGTTAATTTTGTTCAGTGGTCCAATGTATGCAGGAGTGGAGAGATCTAAGAGAGAGGAGAGTTAAATGTTTGTAATGAAAAATGAAAAAGCAGTAGCAATTTCCACAATTTTAAATTTATTGGTACTACCGCTTTCGCTTTACAGCATCATCAGATACTGTATCTACTATCATGCTGTAAAGCGAAACCGGTAGTACCAATAAATTTAAAATTGTGGAAATTGGTCCTGCTTTTTCATTTTTCATTATGTCATGTTTCCACTCCATCTCGCCTGAAACCTCGGATTAAATGTTTGTTTCAAAAAATTAATTCTTTGGAAATTTATTAATTAGAGAAACTTAAAGCGTTGTTATCCTCAAATCAAATCAAAATTTAGGCTTAAAGCCTCAAATTCTCAGAATATTTGTGGCCTACCGGACCCCCACTATTGCTGGGAGGTGACCCCCTATCTCGCCACCTAGCCCCTCTTGTCCTTATCCTGGATACACCACTGATCACAATCACCAATAAAATCGCGGTACACAATACAGAGGGCCAAACGAAGCTATATTGGCCACGTTGGAAAATACCTCGACACGTATTTCTCAGTGAGAAAAATACAAATCGTAACTAAACAATAGATTTTCATAGGAATCTTCGGTAAAGAATCAATCGTTTGATTATTGAAAATGGTAAAAGATTCTTATAATATGATTCATAGGAATAACTTTTACGTACTCAATTATGAAAAAATGCAATCCACTTGACAAGGAAAATTTTTCTAATGATAGGAGCAATAAATAAACGAGATTAGAAAAGATATAGTCACCAGATGTAGCAATGTATAAAGTCACCATATATAGCAATGGCAGATAGTGGGCCAACAAACATAAGAAAATTTTACCTTGAATTCAAGACAGCAGCATTGAGTGTGTTAAATATTTTTAAATCCTGCGTGCACTCGTATTTAAACCGCACTTCCAGATCCTAAGGAAGATTAAAGAATCCAATATAACCTGACCACACAGGAGAATAAGTTGTCAAGAGTTCATCGTTCATGAAATGTATTCGAATTACCGAAATCCTAGACAGCTTCGGCCGACGACGTTACAGAGGTAACATGATATATGTCAATGGCTATTATAGAGAAAATTATTTCTGGAGCAAATGAATGAGCAAAATCCCCACGATGTAAATTACTGCTAATAATACGTCTTAGCCCAGCGGAATTAGACATATTATTAGCTGTATATTGAAAATAAATCAACAGGACATATGCTGATACCAAGGGCAGCCTGGAGAGATCACCACTCCGAAATCTTCTAACTTTAAGCTCCTCTTCAGGAATGGAAGCGTCGCGTCGTCAGGAACGCTGTGTTGGGATTCTCCTTTTAGCAGTTGTTTCCTCAGTGAATGGCTAAAGATGTCCCGCAGTTTGGACAAAGCGTGCCAATTCAGGATGCTGAAATACTGCCGCCAGCAAAAACGCAATGTTCCCACTGCCGTAGATTTAATATTTAATTCCAAAAGATTGCCTTATTCACATACACTATGCTTTATTCCATTCCGACATTAACTATGGTATTGAACTTTGGGGCCACTCACCAACCACTAATAGTTTATTTAGATGCCAGTGGACAATGACATGTTATTTAGACGTATCATTGACCGGCACCGAGATTGACCGAGGTCAGTTTCTGGATGCAAGTGGCCACTATCAACTAATTAACATTCGCCACTATAAGTCGATTGAAAACTCACCCATCAATAAATCCGACACTGTATCCATGCATTACAAGGTCGAGTATGCTTTGTCCAGTCCCCTTCACAATGGCGACGATAAATTTCTCTTTAAAAAGACCACTCTGTTTTGACGACACTGGGAAGAGTTTAAAAATTAATGCAAGAATGGGGTCGGGTGATCATGGAAGTTTTCATATTGTGCCCGAACCTTTTCTCCATCATAGGCCCCTCTTTGTAGGGTCCTGTTGGAGGTAAAAGGACGAAAGGGGACGGCAGGATGTTGGCCGTAAATCAAACGACGCATTTCGGTCGCGCGGTGTGTGTTAGGGCCCTGCGTTGGCATCCAAGTGGCAGTGGGCACTTTTCAGGTCATGGGAAGAGAGAACACGCATTGCCCTCTTTTCGCTCTTCTCTCTCTCTCTCGACTGCCATACGCATCAGGGGCGGTATGGCCAGGTCGGCTGGTCGGTATCGGCCGAGGTTCCCGAGCTTAGAGGACTCCCACAACGCACGCGTCTATCGTGAAGCGTATATGAAAGGTGTATTACATAAAGACGCAGAAGAATTAATAATTACTTGAATTAAAGTTTTTTTGAAATTATATAAATCTACGAAAGGTATAATAAAGAAAGGCTCAGATTACTAGATTGAAAAAAAGATTTTTTTAATCATTCAATTGTACTTTTTCATAAGTTGCCTTATGAACAACATACGAGTGGATTAAGATTATATAAAAAAGAAAATATCATAAAAGTGAACATAGGTAAAATGAACTAAAAAATGAACAAAAGTATTTTTGTACTACACAATTCTACGTTTTTATAAGTTGCCTTATTTACAACATACTCAGTGTAATCAGATTATATAAATAAATAAAACAAACGTGTCCGAAGGTAAAAGAGAATTTGCCTTTTTGAAAGGGTTATTCGAAAAGGTAATTTTAGGGGATTTTTAGATTTCAATGCAGTTTCAAGGAAAAAATTCACTTTACAGATAACATAATCATGAAACATTATTAAATTTTATAAAGTCTGAAACCCTCTCTTTTCGTAGTATTTTTTATTAAGAAATTGCTTTTTTATCGACTTTTATCTAGTTTTTAATAGCCATAATAGCGTCAGAATCCATTTCCGAGCATGCGATTTCCCGAACTTTTCCGGGGGAAGGACCTCCTAATTCTCCGTAAGGGGATCCTCATGAGCCCCAGCCGAGGGCCCCTGATACGAATACTTATGCTTTCGGTCACCGCTTGCATTTTCGTGGTGACACGCAATTCGGGAGAAGCAGACGAGCACACATGGCCGTGGCAATATATTTTCAACTTCGCATGGGGAGAGAGCATTCGCTCAGGGCGTACGGGAAGCGAAAAGAGAATCAGTGAGAATTTCGGTCGCGTAATTAGGGCACTTAGTATGTACTCTGCGAAATTGCTTGTAAGTAAACCTTCCAATGCTTCGATTCCTTGGTTTCAGAATAAGCGAAGCAGCAAATTGCTTACCAGACTCGCAAGATATTTGTGAATACTTTAGAGCTTTAACTGGATTTAAATGGCGCAATAAATACCAATTGATATAAATTGATGAAAACATTCACGGAGGGAGGATAATTACAGTGATATAAAGGGCAAAGAAAATCAAGAGGTCAGACATAGAATAGACTTCATGGGACAGTAATATTACATAGAAGTATACTTTAAATGGTATATTAAATAATGATAATTGTTGATGTAAACGTTCAGAAGGATAATAGGGTGGTTTCCTATTATTTTTTTATTGCCTAAATCGAAAGATTATTACTCCTGGAGTACGTAATTCACGCATTTAGTTTTTTAAATGACGATATCTATTTTTCGCGATTAAATGAAAAGTGAAAATTTTCAAGCGCGCGAAAACGTGACAGCTAAGTATGAATGCCGGGAAATCTCCGTGTGACGTCGTTCTGGTTCCCGCTGCCGCAAGTGAGGTGACCTTGGGCGAGGCTTTGAGCGCTGATACGACGCAGGATGCTAGCAGGTAGCCGAGTACCCTGCTAGCTGGTAGCGCTTGGCTAAAATAAGGATTATTAATACCTTATCAAACGAAGAAAACTTTCCGACCTTAGCCAGTTTTAATAAGTGATTATTAAGACATGTCTCCCTGAGCTCTGTGCCTCATGCATTTATTGGTAATCTCAGACGATGTAAAACTCCTATCTACTCGTATAGAAACTAGGTCCCTGTGACGTCACGTGGAGTGGCATCGCATGGGCGCCAATCTGCCCTGTTTCAAATGAGGATAAAAAGTGATCATTGCCATTCGTCTAAACGGGTATTTCTAAAACCAAATAATTTGTATATTATGAATACACTAATGGTGTGTAACGAATCGCAATCAATGCCTTTCGTTTTCTTTGATGGAGGAAACTGCCTTATCACAGGGCAAGAAAACCACGACGGCAGATATAGACTACAATTCATGGTGAAGGACCTTGGATACTAATCGTACATAGAAGTGAAATGATAGGCCCTAGAGCGCATAAAGAGGAAGACCGTTCCAGATCAACCCTAGGATTGCAACCCTAGAAGAAGAATCCCCATCAAAGCCCTTGAGTTGTGCTTGGCGCTGGATGCGTATTCATCTAGGCACGCTACGCTGCGCGCTTCACTGTTATGAAAGAATGCACAGACAAACGTTCGTATATAAGACTGCTGAGAGGTCTCGTCCAAAATGCATATATTTTATCACCACTTAGGAATACGAAACCAGGGAACTGCAGGGGATGTGGTTGTATGATAGCTAGAGTGTTAGCTTCCCATCTTGTGGGCTAGGGGTCGAGTCTCCGCGGTGGCAGAGAATTTTCAGAATCTGCCCCATTGCTGCCCGATCCCTACTTGAATGTTGTGTGGAGGACAGTAAAGGGGCAACACTCCGTCCGTCGGATGGTTCGTTAAGCCGCTGTCCCCTGGACGACTCTCGTCAACAAACGCTGGGTTTCTATTCACCTTTCCTACCCTAATGGAGCAAATGACCTCAGCTGTCGATGGCATCCTCCAAATATCATTCCAAGAAACTGCTAGTTAAAGGACAGATAAATAACGTACATGGTTAGCAATTTCACATCGGCCTTACTATCAGCCACTGTAAATGGTACCCTGTTCATGGTTCTATAGTAAGGGTTAATTTTAATCACTATTTACTGCGCAATGCGGAATATTTTTATGAAAATTCATCCTCCAACACTAGCCCACGTATGCGGTATGACCATGCTCAACAGTTGAATGAGGATTTCACACACCCGTAATTTAATGGAATGAGATGACAATTAGGGGATACGTGTCTATCAGGATTACAGATCCTTGCGCTTATAACACATCACAAGGGGTACAGCACACCCAAACTAATCGACGTGTATCCGTTTATTACCCTGGTGTGGTCTTCGGATACCACCTGATGGAAATTCCACACGTCACAATTTTCTGAAGCCAGAATTTGGAGGAATATTAGGAGAATATAGAAGTTGGTCTCCCAGACTCCCGTGTATGGTAATTACACATCATCAAATCATTTGGTAAAGAGTTCTCGGGATCGCCACCGGGTCAGGAACTCCATATCTGCCAACGTTTCGATGTCCGACTCGGTCATCGTCCTCAGGGCTGAGGAAGATGACCGAGTCGGACATCGAAACGTTGGCAGATATGGAGTTCCTGACCCGGTGGCGATCCCGAGAACTCTTTACCAAGTCCATTCGCCGGGAAAGCACGAAATCTTTCATCAAATCATTTGCTTCTAATATGCGGTGATTATTGTGAGCATATACTTTTCATGAGAATAACTCTTAATTACATAAGCATTTTATTCCCTCTCAAATGTGTGGTTACGGCTGGTAGCTGTTGTGCACCAAAATAACCTAATCATGAGACGTAATAAATAAAAACGCATCTTCAAACATCACTAAATGAAAAGTGCTACCCTCTTTCATGATTGCTCTCTTCCTGTGTTCCTGTTGCATCAATGATGTGATATCTCTTGTTAACATTGTTCCGCTTTGCATTTACTTTGGAGAAGTTTGCATTCCTCCTAAAAAAAAACAAATAAGCTAGGCGTAAGCATCCTCTAAAGAGCCTGTTGGATCGTTTTTGTGATGATTTCTCGAGAGATAGGCGCAATTAAAGGGGAAGAACGTGGACGCACGAACGCAAGATTGCCATCGATCGTGCCGTGAAATAATTACGCGCAGCTTCAGCGTTTTCTATACTTCCCTCTTCAAGGTCGCTCACAAAGGTGGAAAAGGAAATACGCGCATATTTTTTTTTACTGAAGCGAAATATTGAAAATCTCCGTCGTATTAAAGCTATATCTCTCCTTCGCCCTCCCCTCTTTTTTCCACCCTATGATTTGCGTTGATTGTCGGTAAAATAAAAAAAAAAAAAAACAAAAGAAAAAATTCTAAAGCTGCAAAAGGAATGAATACTATACATAAATACATTTCCGGTTTCGTATTAGATTTGTAAATCATATTATGTTCCAAATTGTAACTAACCATGTTAAGTGTTCATCTAATGTAGCTTTATGTATTGTAAAAAGACACGCCGATATTTTTTCTTTATTCACCCACTGGCATACATGATATGCTCCTTATTTGCATGTGTATATGTTAGGAAAATTTCAGTTTTTGTATGACAATACCATTAATTTCATGTGTTCATTTACGGAGGGCAGTCTCGATACAGGTACTTGTAACGCTGAGGCGGCCTTAAGATTCGAAGAGTATTTACTAAATTAATGTAATCAGCAATGGAGTAAATATACATTTTCATTATGAGATATAGCTCATCACGAACGAAGGTACTGTTGATGAATGATTTGATGAAGTTAATTTTAGAATAAAAAGTGTTTACTCAAAGAACTTTACTTTTTGAAGATCTAGTACAGACTTTTGACAGAGGAAAACGAATAATACATAGGGAGTTAGATAAATGTTCAATTTTAAGGATCACAAGAGCCACCAAGAGTCCACTTAGCACTTAAAAGTGAAAAATATAAAGCAATCGTTATGAGACAAACAAATGATATAAAGTTAGCGATATAGAAGTATCACATTCATCAAGGGTTACTCGCATATCAATTATAATCATGGCTGAGAGATTTAACGCCAATTATAACTACATTGATAAATGCAGGCACTGTATGGCATACTTTTGAGGCCGTTTGAGATAGAAATCGATCAATATGTGAGCGAGTAAGAATGAACTTAACTTAAATTCGCCTAAAATACCAGTACTGATACAAAAAATAATAATGCTAACTATTACGTAATTATCACAGCACTTATAATTAGTCCAATAGATTCGATTCCCAGTGCCCTCAACGGCCCAGAAGATGAAATATCCCACGCTGGCACAACCTTTCATAGGGCAAAGGGTAAAAAATGAAAGATTTCATCTGAGAAACTGAGAAAGTATCTGAGAACTCAAGATCAATCAATAGGTGCGCGTCCTGTATATCGCCCACGCATTCCTTAATTACCGTCTTCGAGGATAATTTCAACAATTTTTTTTAAAGAAGCTAAGCAACTTCTAGTGACAATCAATTTTTATAGAATAACAAGTAGGCGATGAGGAAAAATAATCAAATTAACAATACTTATCATTCGTCAGACATGGGATCCTCACGACGAAGCAAAATACTAATGAGATTTGCGAGACACTTCTCAGCGTTAATTACCAATTCCCGTGAACAAGGAAACGTCTCGATTTCTCTACACAAACAGAATTGGTCCCTCCTCCAAGCTTTCCATGGATTCCGGGACGCTATCACTAATGGGAATACGAGGAACTCGGGACTGTGGAACACACAAGATGACGGCGCTTTCAACTACTGGCTTCCTGATGCATCAATTCGCTTCCACGGAGTTTGATTGAGGTGCAGTCAAAATGAGGAGATGGTGTCGATTGATTTGGAACGTCGCGACGTCGCGTCTTTAAGTCACATCCTTAGAAGACACAGGAGGCAATGATTCAAGACGAACCAATTAAAGCGAATTTTCACGTTATAACGGTTCATTCGCCATATTTATATTCGCAAAACTAAGATCGAAACAAAGAAGAAGAACCAATCATGATGGAGTGGAATTTTTCTAAATTGAAATCAACATTTGCAATTTTCCACGATTATCGATATATCGATACCTCCACTAAACAAGCGATCAACAACCGCTCACCGAATCAAATTCACTCATCTAGAGGCCCAGAAAAACGAATACGCTCACGTAGAAGTAGCTTGAGCATATACGCTCACCTCCAATTCTCCAAACTTCGGAGGAGAGCGTTTATGCTCCGGCTACTGCCAGGTGAGCGGATTCGCATTGTTGTGCTCTTAGATGAGCGGATTTGATTCGGTGGGCGATTGTTGAGCGTTTGTGCAGTGGAAGTATCGATATAATCGTGGAAAATTGCAACCGTTTGTTTCAACAAGATCAACTCCAGTACACCGTGAATCACTGGTCTGCAGTTCAAAGTTTAGGTGCATAAGCCATTCAAAGGAAAGATATTAAATCAAGACGGCATGCGTGAGCTCTCTAAATGAAGGCTCTATTGCTAACGCAGTATTCGGTATAGGCTGAAATTAGCACTCCGAGAAACTATTAGCTTTATATGTGCGGGTAAAGCAGAGTTCCCGGTTTACAGAAGGAGTCGATTGGGTTTCACGGCTCATATGAAAAACGGAAGCCCTTCTGGTTTTAATTTCCTGTCAGTATTTTTCTATTTAGCTGGGCAAAATTTTAATTAGGCCACAAAGTGTTCCCTCCAAATTCCGTATTTACCTACGCATTACTCCTAAGGAATCATGAAGATTCACATTAGCATATTCCTCTCGGAATGAAAAAAATCAAGTGAACTTACCGACCATAAGGTCCAGCGAAGGTGCAATTGCAATGTCGATACTCGCTCAAAGCTCTTGTTTAATTAAACTCAAAGGGTAAATGTTTTCTTCAATTATAATCTCGCATTTTCGTCCAACTTTAATCTTAAAGTTCAGAGTAATAATTAAAACGTCTGAAAGTCTGGATACCGAGGAAAAAATGTTTTCATGGTAACTGCAAAGTGCATGAAAAAATATGCTTGCGTTGCCATAGCTCAGTAACAAAGGTTTTGCGGTCCCATGTATATGGACAAAAATTCTTAAAACCGTCTCCCCTATCAACTCTTGAAATATTTCAGATTCTCCTTGAAACATCCTGTAGTAAAGGGCCCGTGCGCATGCATGTCTGTGAAGTCAATTGTTAGTGCCGTGATGTCGTCACAAAGAAAATCCACGCGGTGAAACCCAGGAACATGGAGACATCATCTAGACAACGCCGCGGAAAACTACGCATCAACTGTTAGTGCCGTGTTTAGAACCCGAGAATTGAATGCAATATTCACGATGGTAAAAATACCTACCTTTAATTCCACCCTAAGTTTACTGACACTCACCACTACTGTCGGCGTCAAAATGATGTGCCGCTGTACTTAGCAAATTTATATCTGGACTTCAGTGCATGCTATACTAATGAATAATATGTCACTTTAAAGGAAATTTTATTCTCAATTCTAATTTATTTTTTATTTTATGAAAAATTTAAAAATGTAGACACGCGAGTGCAATAAATGACTCCGCACACCGTAAAATCAGCCGTTTTGTCAACTTCGTGAACTTTGTAACTCTGCCTAGGGAAAACTGCTACGTCTACAACATTCATCTTCCACAAAAAGTTTCAAACATTAATGTAGATTAATAAAGTGGCCTTTTCATATTTTTAAAACGCATATTTTGTTGTAAAATAACGAAAATGTTAAAACATTATCTAGTCCTACAGTTTGCCCCGAAAGAAAAAACAAAACTAATAGAAACACGTCTGACTTTATTTGCAATTTTTCTATGATCCGAAAATACATGATTTTTATGTAGTATAGATTAGGTATGGGCATTAAAAAAATACGCAGGAGCGAACGAATGCTGCGTTGCCACGTCTTGCGCGCTAAACTTTACTTCCTAGTAACCAGCAATGGCCTGGCGCGGCCCCGTTTGGCAACACGACATTAGTAAAAGTTATTGACATTTACAAATATAAATATTTGTATAGATTATGGATCATAGAAAATTTTCAAATAAATTGAGAAGTGTTTCTATCAATTTTATTTTTTCTTTCGGGGTAAACTGTAGTACTAGATAGTATTTAAAGATTTTCGTTCTTTTGAAACAAAATATGCGTTATAAAAATGGGCAAAAGCCATTTTATTAATGTACATTAATGGTTGCAACTTTTTGTAGAAGATGAATATTGTAGACGTAGGAGTTTTCCCTAAGTTGAGTTACAAAGCTCATGAAGTTGACAAAACGGCTAATTTTATGGTGCGCGGAGTCATTTATTGCACCGGCGTGTCTACATTTTTGAATTTTTCATAAAACGAAAAATTTAAAAGAATTGAAAATAAAATTTACTGTAAAATAACGTATTACATATAATTATGGCATGCACTGAAGTCCAGATATAAATTTGCAAAGTACAGCGGCACATCATTTTGACGACGACAATAATATCCAGCTTCTCAGCGTACATTTTGAGCGTATACTCTGTGACGGTTGAAGCCAGTAGTGAGCTCAAATAAATAGTGGAATGTAACAAAATTTAATTCTGAATAACTTAAAAGAAAAAAACAAGTTTGCACATTCCTTCTGAAACACCCAGTATTATAATTTAAAGGTTATTCACAGTTGTTTTTCGAATTCAGCTTATTCGTTCATCGATTCACCATGATGTTGTGGGTAGCGTGAAGCCAAAGCGTTCCTGCGTGACTATCTCCCGTTCCCACGTCCACAAATACCGCCGCGTGCCTCGTCGGCCCCGGAGGGATTTTCGACGCTGGCGCCACCCAGGCGCCCCGACGGATGCCGTCGTGCTTTTCGGTGTCCATTCCCCCACCCACCCAACTATCCACCCGATCAATGGCTCCCGTTTGACTCCCGGGTCGAACACCACCGCCGACTCAAATGACCCACTGCCTGTAATTAACCGTGAGATGGGAGAAGAGTTAAGGTTTTTGACGGAAAATCAGGGGAAAGGTACGCAAGATAATGAGATATTAAAGCAATTTTAACAGGGTCCAAAGGCATGCGATAAGTTCAACCTGACTTTCGGTTGTTTTGGAAGATAATCATGCTGTATTTCAAAGTCTTTGATAAAGTTTTTGCAAAATGCACATTCTTGGCTTCTCACTAAAGAAAGTGTAGAACAAATATTGTTATAAAATATTGATGTAAGCGAATTATAAATACTACTTTAGTTGTTTTTCATGTACGCACGTAAGCTTTGTTAGTGTAGATTATCAAGGTAACACAAAATGAGCTACACTAAATGTAAAGCATAATGTATTATTATTTTGGATGTTAGCCTGAAACAGGTTATCCTTCGCGGCTACCTAAGATTACTCAATTTTGCTATTGTCATGTAATTTGTATGTGGAGTAATAAAATTATTTATTATTATTATAAAAAGAGTCCCACAATTTTCCTCAACCTCTGCCCGCCTAGAGGATATAAAAAATTACAAACCGTGCAATTCCGTGCAATCATTATCCTGAGAAAGTCACCAGGAGAGAAGGATTACCATAAGATTCCATATTTCAATTATATCTGCCTGCCTGCTGGCTCACGTAAATGTTTTCAAAAAGTTTCAATGTAAAAACAACAAAAAAATCTAACCTTTATTGGTGAAGTTTGATCCATCTCTCCAAAATGTTCGAATACCGTCTTAAGATATTTTCTTAACTTCATAAGTCTACGTAATTTTAATCAACAAAAATATTCTACCACTCCTCCTTCTATTATCATTTTTCAGCGATATCATGAATTACTTTTCAGCTACTATTATAAAGATTACTTGTTCCTGTATGATTCATTTCTTATACAGAGTTCTAGCATTTTTCAGCAACACAGTTGGCACATCTTCTCGATTAGTAACTTATTTAGTTTTCCTTTTTAACTGTCAATTCCATTCAACTATTCATTCGGTTATTTATTTACTGATCTAAGGTGGAAACCTAGTGTATGAAACAACAATTTTAAAAATAAATTATCCTTTTTTTTGACATGACTTTTTAAAATTAAGTCGAATGATGCGCCAATTGGTCAAATTATAAGTCAGTAAGGCTTTCTCGAATTCTGAAGGGTAAAATTTTCCACCCCAGATACAACCCCTAGGATGTTTCGAATGTGAGTGTTTTTCAACCATTACGCCCTGGGAAAGATGCTGCAATATTCCCGAACTAGGAGACTAAATCGTATACGTAAATGTGCGAGAAAGAGATGTCATAGAAACCTGTTCCCAAAAATTACTGTTAGAATTAATTTCATTGCATATGGTACATTTATAATAGTATTTATATAATTTATCTGAAATATGGCATTATGTGGATTCTATCGTTTTCTTCATCATGGAAAATCACGTGGCATGGCTGGAAAAAAGAAAGAGGATGGACTTGGGTTTGCAATGTTGGTTGCGGCACTACAGGATACAATTAATTTTATTCCCGACTTCTCAAGAGAGCAGAATAGTGAACGCGAGGACAGAAATGACAAGTACATACGTAAGAGACTTAAGTTCGAGGAAATCCTATTATAAACATCTAAATGAGCAATAACATTTCATTCACTATTTCTTTTGCCGACTTCAAATATTTTAATAACAATTTTGACTTCAGCATTAAAAGGTATTGATCAGCCAAAGTTCAATTTAAAATTCGCTTTAAAAAGAAGGTAAGGGTCCAACAAAGGGAATCATAAAATTTTCTTGCATGACGTACGTTACTCAGCTATGAAAATGGATGTAATAAGCTCAAAGAAATCAATAATCGTAAGAAATTTATTGCCATCAAATTATAATAACAAATTTTACTAAGAGAGGCGTAGGGGAAACCCGATCAAAGCTTAGTCTTCAGGAATCAATGTCTGAACTACGCCAATTTTATTTTCCATCACAAATTACTTGTCCCTTAATTATTTCATACCGCTATTTTTGGTAACCCACACCTAATGGTAATCATTTATATACATGAATAAAGTTTATGATAATTTTTCTAGTTGAAAATTAAAGAAAAGATCGTTGACCAACCCCTAACACACTATACCTTTTGTAAATTCACGCCGAATTGAATGACTTGGTGTGTCTCAATCTGGTATCTGATTTTAAATTTTGATAAAAATATAGCCGAGTGATTGAAATGCACAGTCAACTTTCTGCTTGAGCGAAGTCGATTCACTTCGTAATCATTAATTTTCAATGCATAAAGTGACGATTTGCGAAGGTTCCAGAACCAATAGCAATATAATTCATTATGCATAAGGATTTGTCAACAAGATATCTATTGATTTTAGGCTGCAGGAGTGCTCATGTACAGAAATGAAAGCGATATATTTCCTGAAAGCGATAAAATCAGCAGACAACCGTCGAAGCCAGAACTACAGGTACAAAAACTATTCCCGAAATTCAGCATTTTTCCTCCTTTTTCATCAATCAAATACATTGAAAATCACAACGATAGATTTTTCTTCTCACATATTGGAATTAAAATACTCAGATTTTCAGTAACAGAGTGGCTCAGTCACCCTGTAGCACCTTGTTCGACGGTTGCAGCGAGGGTTTCCGTGCTCGGGCGTCCTAAGGTTTTACCTTCGAATTGAACCATTGACACCTCGCAAGGCTAACGCTCTACTCACCAACCCATCAATCTCCGAGGAAATCGAAAAAAATGGTTCAATCAAAATCCTGTTTTCCAACATGAAATAACTGTAATAAAACAATACATTATAACCATAGAAATAAAACAAACAAAACTGAAAACAAAATCTAGCTGTCTACCTATTGATAAAGAAGGGGTTATCAAATAGTATCACCGGGTTAGAAATAATATAAACTCGATATGCCATTGATTAATACTGAATAATGGCCACTTACAGAACTTTCGAATAAGATATAGGACGGGTGGTGCCTGACAAGTAGTTTTAATGGACGGAAAACACAACATTGAACCTAAAAGGCCTACCAGCAGGGAACATAATGTTGTTTTGATCGCCGGTGACAATCATATCTTTGAAAAAAAAAAGTTTTATCAACTAGTAGTCAACGTGATATATTTCCTGAAAGCGAAAATCAGCAGAAGACTGTAGAAGCCAGGATTACAGGTACAAAGAATATTCAGGAAATTCAGCCTTTTTCATCAATCAAATACATTTAAAATCTCAGCGAAAGAGTCAAGCGCGTTAATCCAGCAATAACATTCTCAGATGTTGATATGCCAGAGGCCCGCAGTGGTGCTGCTGAGATCAAACGAAATGGTCAACATGAAAGTTGACAAATCGAGTTTTGATCGAAAATCGAAGATAATGCCTCGATATCGACTACCACGATCTCCGATTTTAATCGAAATACATTTTTCCATCACTAGACCAGATAAGGGGGAATCCATTAATTACGTGAGGCGGAGAATAAGGGGGAAGGGGTCCAACCCGATTCTCACCCAATCTCACGTGGGAATAAGAGGGGGTCCTGGCAAGTATCATGTAATTTTGTTTTCGCAAGAAACAGATCTTAGTACTCTATTAGAAAATTACGATCTTAGTACTCTTAAATACTAATCTTATATAAAAATAATTAAACAATTTGTTTTTTAAATGAATCCAACACAATGAAGCATAGATTAACGTATTCATACTGAAAATACCATTTTTGAACAATCTCACGTGAGATTAGAGGGATGGGGTCGAGCCATATCTCACTAAGAGGGGTTCCAAAAATCACCTCACTCCATTAATGGTCACCCCTAAGCAGTTAACTAGGTGATTATCCATAAAGTAGACTTTTCAAAGCAGCCAACGATGAGGTCGAGTCGTCCTGGGCCTGAAAACTGGGCCACCGTTCCCGGAATTGTGTGAAACGCGCTTTTGAGCCGGGTACTTAGGGGGTGGCCGAGCCTCGCCCAACGTAATCGACCTTCAAGTGAAGGCAGCGGGGCCACTGGGATCGGCCGTGTGCACCTGTCCTCCGCCGACGAGTTTTGAGCGCTTGTCTCCGGCTGCCCTCTGCAGACGCGGCGAGGAGACACTGGCGGAGACTGCGTGAACTGGACGGAGCGGGAGTGGGGGGAGATGGGGAGGGCGGATGGGACGGTGGAAGGGGATGGTCGCGAGGCGGGGGTGGAGATGGACCCCGCGAGTTGTATGCTGGTTCGCAGCATTTCCGTGGCCGGAGCGGCGGCGCTGTCGCCCCTGTGCCATACCCCAGCCCGGGTTCCCTTGCCTCGACGTCCTATTGATTGGCGCATGGCGGGATGGAGGAGAGGCAGTGGGGAGGGGAGGTTGAGGGGATTGAGAGAGGTAGGGGTGGACTCGATGAGGGCAGGCCGGAAGGTAGGCGAGGGTGGAGGGGGCGGTGGAGTATGGTGGAAGGTGATCCTTAGTTACCAACCTTCTCTCGTCTTCTGAAAGAACCGCTTCTTGGTGTTCTTTACCATTGTAGGCTATCTGCGGACACTATCTTACCTCATACACTGGCTGTGGATGACTACCATCTTATTCTCGGAGGTAAAATAAATAATTAGACTTTTCAACTTTTTTATCAAATTTATCATGACCTATGTTTCAATTTTACTACATCGTCCTCAAGGTCATTTAAGATGAAGTAGTCGAATTTTCCTTGGAATTTCCGCGATTGTAAAATATATTACGACTTAAGTTTCAACGTCACTACATCATCTTCAAAGACATTGGAAATGATGTAAATAATACTTATAATTTAAATATATACCAGCAATTTTCCACGGCAATAAAATTTATTACGACCAACGTTTCACTGTTAATGCATCATCTTCAAGGACCTTGAATTTGAGGCAGAAACAATGAAACCTAGGCGTAATAAATTTTATAATCGTGCAATTGCAAGTATTTATTTCTATGTGGAAAAATTCCACTCCGTCACACTTGAATATTCAGGTTTTATTACCCCCAGACCTTCCGCCACAACTCCCCCTTTCCTCAACCCTATATTCGATTCCTAGGCTACCCAAACCCTCGTACTAACCACTGTTCCGATCAGCTCCGACCTTCGTTCGATCCACATTCACTCGGGCTCGAATTAAGGTTCTCCTAACTCGTACTCGAACTGGTGGTTCAACCCATTACTCCGCCCAATGTTTTATCCCCTACAAATTGTTTGGAGCACGATGGAAAAATATGGGGATGCTGGATTACGTATAGGTAAATTTTCTTCGGAGGAATTTTCGCAAATTGGAGCACTTGAGGTAACTTCTTAGAGGTTCACCGTTTATCTCACTCTTCCACCTCTCAACCTCAAGACTTTCCTTTGCTACGGGTGGACCTTGCTTGTGATGTTGGTTACAGCGAACTCCAGTGCGATTCATGAAGAGATGGCCACATTTACTAGCATTTTCACGGCTGTAACTGTAAACATGTAAGATGCTCGATAAGGGGACACTTAAAGAAATCAAACATGCTTGGTAATCCTACAATGATATCCCAACAATTGTAACTAAACAAACATTCTGTAGGAAAACTAGGAAACGCGAAACACATATAAGATGTACCATGACTTGAATAGGAAAACGTCACCTGCAATTTCTCCAAATATACTCTGTAACGCTGACACGCCAAAGGACGACCATGCATTGCATTTGATTCGAGATGTCTGAGAATTTGCTGAGTGTGACACTCATACAATTTGCTTTCCATCAAGTTGGGTGTTTGATACGAGTGGATAGCGGTAAGCATAGTGACACCAGAATCCACCAATGAGTTTTTAAACTCATTTTCTTGACTTGCACGTGCTTCTTCGTTCGGGATTGATTCTACTCGAAACCACAATTTTGGGGGAACTCGGGACTGAACGCATAAAGAATAATGCCTAAACTTCGAGGATTCAGCTCTCACTCTCGTAAATTATAACTCTTTCAGTTTGTCATAAACGATTCAGTTTTCTCCATGATGAGTGAAGTTAAGTAAGAGCAGTTGTCGCAGGAGAAGAGGAAGAAAAAATTGACTGATAGGAAATATAAGAAGTTTTGATCCCATCTTAAAAACACTCAATCAATCGCTCCTTTCCGTAAAAACAATTATTGCAACTATATTATCAGGAGCCCAATCCTAACACCAAGAAGATAGTAAGACAAAAATGAAAGATGTTATTCCTGTTAGTATTATTATATTATAATAAATATTATTCTTCAAAAACACAGGCATGAGAAAAAGTGAACCAAGAAAAGTGACGGATCGAGTGGATACATAATATATAATAATTATACTCAATAATTAGTACGAGGATGCAATCAGGGACTGATTAGCATAATACGCTCATTTCACGGTCCGATTAGGAATCATTTTAACATGGAGGCCCTGGGAGAGGTTCACGTCAAGGAGTTCCTGTTTCGAATTCCGGTAGAAGGATAAATTCCAGAGAAGAAAATGTCCTTAAGGACAGCAGCAAGTGACACTGCGTTTCTTTATTATCAACCTTGGTTCGTATTTGAATATATTTTTTTACCGTACTAAGCTGTCGCATAGAGCTATACTAATTCGAAATAAAATTACAGAATTTAGATGGTTTAGAAGGTGTGACAGGGATCCATTCTTCATTTCCATCCCTCACACAACCCCCCACGTAGTCTTGAATGTCCACGTAGTGACCGTCAAGGTATGCAGTCAAAGTTAAACACTACTACTTGAACGGAATGACAGCAAAATCGACAAGACTTCCTTTCAACAATAAATCATTTTCTGTCTTTCCTCTGCTCTTCAGCCATCTTTCTTATCTCAGAGGACCAGAACCTTCCCAGGGTTTGATTTGGAAAGGGTTTGGTCCTACTGCCAACACTGAGTGAATTTCATGCTCCATTGAGTCAGAGGGCCTCGACCCTTTCATAGCTCTTTGGGTTGAATCCAGGTTGATACATTCACCCACAGAGGGGATCCCATTTATAAGTGATTAAGGTCCCAAATATTAAAAAAATTTGGTTTGGCTTAGTTCTCCAGATCCATTTCAATAGTTTCTTCTTTCTAAATTTGCCTTCTGTGCGTTATTAGCAGAATTTAACACCTGCCTGTTTCCACGCATCTTAATCTCTACCGACCCAGGTTTCGGCACAAAATGCCATTTCACTAAAACCTATCCCTAATAGAGACCCTATGAGTTCACTTACATGTGTGTTCCCTACTGTGGAACATGGTGTAGGGCAAGATGCACTTCATGGATATGGCAACGGATATGCCTATTTGCGTGATTAATCGAATCGATGCTTCTGTCACACTGACAGCTTTAGACAAGTATGGAAATAGATAGTGGTTCACTATGTAAAATATCAATGATTTCCACCGAATTACGCCGGAGACTATATTTTATACTAGCGCAAGCTTGTCTATAAACTAATCGTAAAATTAAGTATAACGGTGGCTAACAGGCTAAGGTATAATATAGGGAAGGCAGTGAAAACCCCACCCACTTTCTCCCTTATTCACCCTGTATCGGATTTATTGCGGTATCTCATTATCGGGATTAAGGAGACTAGTCATCGTGGAGGTGGTGAGCACGGATAAACCACCGTGAGACGCAACGGAACATGCTTTACATGCAAGGGAAGGTTCCTTTAAGCCATAACCTAGCTCAAACAAAGGCAGTAATCAATCAGTTTCTCTTCTCCTCTCAGTGGCCAACCCCCTCCTCTCCATCCTGTACCACCCCCCCCCTACAACCCTTGATTCCCCCTGCCCTCGACCCAATGCACCCGCCCCTCCAGCACTGAGGCCGCCCGCACGGTGGAGCCCCGGTGAGAGGAGACTGCAAAGCTTTCAGCCTCTGACGTCACGGAGCGAGTTACCAACCTGACTCATTTTCAGCACACCCGCGCGGAAATCGTCAATACGCTCGGGCCGCCTCGCATTCCACGGGAATTCTCGCTTCCCCGGACGAAGTTCCTCATAGTCCCTTTCGGAAACTCTAGGGGGTTGTGTGCATGGCACTGTTCGAAATTATTCCGATTGGTTTTCATTCCGCACGGCTGATTCCGATTGGTTTGCAATGTGATCGGATTTTTTTTGTGCTTGAAGATTTTCACTCCGATAAAATGTATTGAGCCCTTGCAGTGAGTCGTTGGAGTGAAAACTACCAAGAGCATTGCAATTTGAGCATTTTGAATTTTCAAGAGTATTTTCAAGTTTTCATTCCAATGACACAATACAAGGGATACATACTTTACCGGAATGAAAATGTCCAATCACAAAAAATTCCGATCACATTGCAAACCAATCGGAATCAACCGTTCAGAATGAAAACCGATCGAGATAATTTCGAGCAAAGTCAAGCACATCCAACCCACAGGACTGAAATAAGGATTTTACGACGCCCCTCTTCCCCCTCCCCGCAATTCCTAACAAAAATTTTTCCTACTTTCTCCCTAGCTACACGTCCGTTTTCGATCCCCCGAGCGGTGCACAATTTGAGAGAAGCGTTCCCTCCCCGCTCGCGTTTTATCCCACTTTCAAGGTGACCTTTAAAGCTGCTGCCGCGAGCGCCCGAGCGAAGGGGGAATCATATTGCGGATGCTCTTCAACGCGCTAGATTTCTGGCAAATTTTCGCTCGCGAGTGACACGGACATGACCCACAAACAGTAATTGCAATACGTTCTTGTTTCTCAGGAGTTCATCGCGTTGGCCGAGGTCAAAATACAACGTTCTCGCAGGCAATTAGCCAGCTTCTCCGAATAGTAAGTTCTGACGGGAAGATTCTGGCGGGAACCGTTGTCCTCATCTTTCAAATAACGAGGTGAATACCAGAAAAAAGTGAATACGTGTTGCAACTATCAAGGTTAGTCGCCACAAGAACCTATTCTTAGAATAATTTCAGTTCTTCCGTTAAAGAAAGTTCACGTCTAAAATTTCTCGCTTTTCCCGCTAATGACATATTAGTCACCATTTATTGAATAGAGCAGAGACAGAGCTCGCTTTTCAGTGTGGTTATGCAGTTGAAAACTGGGTTGAAAAATGAATCACTATTTTCTACGTAACATACCAAGTTGAAATTTATACTGACTTCTCTACACGAGTACTACTTTCCTTGAATAATGCAGTTAATACAAGTTGCATCCTTAACTACATACAAAAATTAATTTTTTGCGATACATAGGGTATAAACGCACTATAACATTCTATAAATGATCATATTTCTTCCGGAGTTGACTAATACGAAGAAATTGCCATTAATATGCCTCTATAATAAGATGTGTGATCTAACTATGCTATTTGAAGCATTCAATGATAAATACGCTGTTGCGAACGCTTGAAATGACGGAGAGTTCGATTACATTAAAAATACCCTGAAGCAATCATTA
Source organism: Ischnura elegans (assembly GCF_921293095.1). Classification (NCBI taxonomy): domain Eukaryota; kingdom Metazoa; phylum Arthropoda; class Insecta; order Odonata; family Coenagrionidae; genus Ischnura; species Ischnura elegans. Next base: position 71,472,757 of record NC_060256.1, read on the forward strand.
AAATAATACTGAGCAGTAGGTTACGGAAATTTCTACGCTACGCATTTTCAACCAAGTTCCGCAAGTTCACGCAACTTACGGAAAAAATTTATTTCCACGGTCGAATGAATACAAATGGGTAAGTATTCAGTCATCATAATCCCTATATTCAAATCTATGATGAAAACGAATGTCTGAATACATAATATGCATTTTCCATCGAGATGATTGAATAACTGGTTAAAATATTATGATTGATATAACTAGCGAATTTTATAGGTACGATACTAAAATTCGCTTCCATAAATACGAGACCATGACTTACCTGTGAAATGATTTCAGGATATAGCCTGTGCGACCTCCCTTCTAGAGAGGAAGCCCGCGTAACTTCATGGTCCCTTGCCTCGCCCCTTTAAAGATAGATGGCTGGCTTCGACCCTGCGTGTCCTTGAGCTGCTAATTGAATCTGAGCGGTCTAAAACGAAATAGAAGCAGGCAAAATGTATAAGTAAAGTGCCAAGTTACGAAAAAAACTAAGAATAAAAAGGAATAATCTCTTTATCAATAACGTTGCGACAAAAAGTGCAGCGTTTCCAACATGTTACGCGAGTTAGGATGGGAATCTTTACAAGAGTTTAGATCGAAGTAAAGGCTAAATATTCTTTGCAAATTCGGATAAGATATTTTCTCAGACGACGTGAAACATATCTTGCATTTACCGCCATACTGTGGTAGACGTGATCACAAGCAGAAAATAAAAGAAATATACTGCAAAACAGAGATTTAAAATGCCATTCTTTCCTCGTAATATTAAGGATAACAACGGTGTCTCAATTGATAGAACTAATGGCGTCACTTGTTAGAAAGACTCATTGCATGCTTTTTTATTTTTCTTCCATTTTTTTAACCTTGCATGGTTTTTCCATAGGAATTACTAACCATTGGCAAGTTTTATCCTTGCATGAACATGTACGTATGCGTATCTTTATGGTATTATGCGTAACATTTCTATGACCGTGCGGTGTGATCAATCGATCACCCCCTGCCAAACACCCTAGAGGTAGCTCGCAGGGTTTACGTAGATGTAATGAAATAAAGGGGATTCATGAGGCACGTTAAACACTTCTTGCTGCTAGTACGCTCTCAGTTTTACGCGGGAGGCTATAAAATAAATATATTAATATGCTATTATGAGCGGCAGCCACAATTACGAAAATTATTCTTCAAGCACCCAGTGGTTCAAACTATAAGTTGGATGGGAAAAATGAGAATAAAGCTCACAGCGGACTAAGCCACAAAAGTGTGTATATCTAGCATTCAGGATGGGAGTGTCAGCTACTTTTCCTAGGTCACCTCTCATCACGTTGACATTTTATTTCGGACTTTACTGAAACTTCAATTGTATTTGAACCCGAGACCCAGCAAATAGTAGCCCTGTGCTCTGATCACAAGACCACTATGCTCACCAACAACGTCATTGCGCTTATGAATCATATATACAAAATATGATTAAATATCGAGTAAAAGTAGACTTCTCGAAAACATTTTCACGTTTTTATTTAGTTTAGGGCTGATGTACGACAATTATACCCACGCCATGCACGAATTTATTTTTTGAGAAATTCAAATAAAAATTAACACATTGTGGTCCGTTCACGTAAAATTACGTGTTTCCTCAACCAGCGGTAGTGGTCCGGTTACGCATTTTTGCGTGTTTTTGTGTTATGATTTGTCATTTCCCTCAACGGAATTATTTTGGACCCAGTAATTCTTCTTGCGAAGAATAAATAAAAACATAAGCATTAAAAATATATGTTCATCATAAAAACGCTTACATGCTCATACTACAAACATGCATTAGTTCTCGAGTTGTGTGAGTTTAATGGTATACTTGTAGCTTCTGCATAAAAATTTTAAAAATGGCCGGCCTCCGCGGCTAGTCAAATGCAAAGTGCATCGGACCAAGAAGTGTTAAGATTCCGACTTTCATATTTTTTTAAATTGACTTGTGCTATTAATAAAACGATCTAGTCGCTACACGATTGCGGGTGAGGTAAGAAATAGTAACTTCTCCGTGTAGGCAACGTTCACCAGGAAATTGGAACGAGTCATACCGCATTGGTTTCAGTTTTCCGACGATCATGCAAATATTAGGAAGTGTTTGATGTAAAATTTAGTCCACCCAAACATTTTTGCCTAAGGACCCATACACTATAAATATTTAGTACTATATTCCTCCACTGAGGTGTAGCAGGAAACCCATGTCAAGCTCTTGAAGGGGCACGGAAAGCTTGGGAGAACATTAGTGTAGTTTAATTCACTCACATCACTTTAGCAAGTCATAGGAAGGCGCGATAGGAAGAGAAAAATACAGCGATATGACTGAATTAAAATTAAGAACACACAAAAAATATATCAAAACTTATGGTGTTTCAAACGTGCCGCGAGAACGGCGATCAAACCCCCCTTATTTTGAATGGGAAAAATTCCTATAGACCAATATTCGAACCGCAAACACTTATTACTATACATTGGTTGACGCTGCTAAGAAAATTCGAATAGACCTAGGCGTGACACCTACCACCGTGAACTGAAATAAATTTATCGTTGGACTTGAGAAATCTGGATAGTGCAGCGAGCTACGAAGTCATCAGGAAATCTAAGAGTCCGTGCATCGATTTCCGGTCCAAGTTTCCATAATCGTCATTAACTGCAATTGGAACTTTAATTTCATGGCAATTTATGAAGATATTCACCTATTTTCGACCGCATTTCGCTACCACTGCATATAGACGAACACTTTCGCCGAGCTGGGACGAAGAATCGGTAGTTTCCATGAATAACTGTGCCCGCGAGTAAACAGTAGTAAAACCCTGTGCACATAATCCCTGACTCGTTTTAATGGGAGAGGACGAAGTTAAATGATGATATATATTTTTCAGCATCCCCGGCCAAATTTTTCAACGCCCACAACCGACGTGGGCGTTTTCCCACGGTGGTAATACATCGTGGCCCTCACCACCCATTCCCATTCACTATCCCTCATCCCTTTCTCCGGACTCTCTTTCTCCGGAGAGAGGACAATGGGTTCCCCTCGCCTAAAGGCATTCCAACCTCTTCCGCTGCACTCGACCTAATCGCCATATTTGTCGCGGCGGAGGCAAAGCGGAAGAGTTGTCATGTGTTGGAGCAGGAAGTGGATGAAAAACAGAAGACCCACCTCACCTTAAGCTACGTTTTCATACACTCAGCTTAGCTAGGATTGCATCGGGATTGTCCCAACTTCGAAAGCTTAAAAATCGGTCCAGTTTCTTTGGTAAAAAAGTAGATTCACGGAATATTATACATCTAAAAAATTTAACACAATAAAGGCACTTGTCAATCCCCACATTTCTTTATTTCTAACGACGCAGACGCAGATTTCGGAACATAATGCCATTTTCATTTCTTGAGAAAAGCCTTTCATATTCCTAAATATCGTGGAATCTGTTCAAGGAATGTATTTATACAATCAGTGTTGGCGTTTGGTGCAAATAAGCCATATTTCTAGGATTACCTGCGCTATAGAGATAAAAATTTGCCTACCTCATTTTATCTTAATGTGTCCTACTGTTATTTCTTGAAAATGGTATTATGTGCCTGGATGAATAGAAATAAAGAAAAGTGGAAATAGACCAGTGCTTTTACTATGTAAAATATCAAAGATTTCCACCGAATTACGCCTGAAAATGTTTCTGTTATTACGGAGGTACAAAGAATGCAGTTTGCATTAAGTGAATAGGCGATTTCTTTTGCATAGCTTGGCCCCACAAGAACTCAACATGTTTGATGTTTTTCTGCCTTTTTTCTTCTCTAGGCCCTTTAAGGTGTCAAAATGAGGGGTGGCCGATGCTAGTAGTTCCATTCCAAATAATTGTAGAATGGGGATCGGGTTGGTGTGGTGGCTAGAGTGTTGGCTTCCCACCCGGCGGGCTCGGGTTCATATCCCGGCGGTGGCAGAGAATTTTCGGAGACTGCCCGATCCCTGCTTGAGTGTTGTGCGGAGGACATTTCAAGCCAACACTCCGTCCGTCGGATGGGACGTTAAGCTGTGATCCCCATGGCGCCTTTCGTTAAGAGCAGGCTAATGCCGACGCCGGTTATCTCTCCACCCTTCCTTCCATTCCCTTCCCTCATGGCGAAAATTACCTCAGCAGTCGTTCGCCTCCTCCGAATACCATACCATACCATAATTGTAGAACGCAGTAGCCTGCTGTATTGTATGAAAAAAACAACGAATTAGGGTAGAAAAACTACGAATAACAAGTTATTGGGGAAGCACAATGGCATTGCGCTGCTGATCATAAGGTTTCTGGTACAAATCCATTGTGAAACCTTAAGTCACTTCTGAACCAAAAATCCTCGAAATGAGGTGGCCCACGAAAACAGTCTCCCCAACTGAATGCATGAATTTCACGCGCTTGTGGCTTAGTCCGGGATGAACCCTCACCTTTCCACACCAACCTTGGACTTAAGCACAGATTGAAAGAGTTAATGACTAAATGAAAACGAAAACACGCTCAGAAAATCTGAAATTACATACATTTTATCCTGAGTTATTCCTTTATATTCAAGACCCAATTTCATTATCACTTCGCGTGCGATGGGCGTAATATTAGGTGCGTGCGGAATTATGTCACGCCCATTACACACAAAATCCTTCCCACGTGAAATATTTGGCCACGTAATTCGATGTTTGCTACAGGCGTGATATTACGCCATCCGTCTTATGAAAAATCGCAGTTTGCCATTTTTTAACAAAGAGGTAAATATTTAAATTTAACCTATAAATAAAAAGAAGAAGATCAAAAGCAAAATCCATTCTTTAAAATTATACTGAATAGGTACCTATTTCTCGCATCAAATTCTGGCTCTGAAGAAATAACACCGAAGCATTTAGAATGCACAGCACTTGGGTACAGATCTACAGTACCAAGGTCAGCATGGTAATTGTTATAATTATGATTATATCGACCATTATGATAAAAATTTCGGGTTTTAGCAGTGCTTGCGCTATGCTACTTATTCTGGTAATTGCAATTGAAATACAAGAAAATGTATTTTCCACTGCAATTTATATACCAAGTGGCGATCATTTTTGAACCAGCTACAAATTTTATACATGTAACTGTGGCATAAAAAAATATTTAGAACTATGTGAAATCTACCACAGTAGAACTGGGATGCTGTAAAAATAATGCTCCAGGCAGACGTCACGGAATGACGCATCGTGATCTCTTTGAAGCGACCATTTCTCTAATAGCAGTAAATAACAGTAGATCATTCCATCCAAAGATTTTCCCCGATGGATTAGATTATATAACGCAGCAAATAACAAAATCAAGTGCAATTCGATAAAATGGTCCCACGTGGTAAACACTATTTGGAACAAATGCCTTTATTCATTTACGAACGCGCATTTTTCATATCCCAAGTAATAATCGTGTCCCAACGTGTAACGTATCCCAAGTAATAATGGCACAATGCCATTACGAAAACTTCCCCAAGAATGAAATAACATGAACAAGTAACGTCGGGTGACTATTTTCTCCACCAACGTAATTTTTACAGAATGCGTTCAGTGTATTTCTCCACTCCCGACGGCAGTTTAGGCACGGATGCCGTCACACTAGGCCTAGGCAGACCTCGGGTGTCTTCGAGCAGTGGTCGGCTCGGAGAAATTTTAGTCAATTTTTTATTTCTTTTGATGATGAATGGAGCAACTTTGGGCATTTTTGAGACTAATATATCCATTTTACCTGTAAGAAATAGCTTTATAGCAATCTACGACCCTTGCAAGTTCCCCATTCCCATCACGCGTTCTTGACTTTTTAAATTTGTCTTTAAAACTTTGATAAAGAGAGGGAGTGAATTCACGAACTTTTATCATCGTAGCATCAAAAACTTCTTTCATTGAGGTCATTAGTAGGATCCTCTCACTATTTTTCTCCCTTACTTTTAAATACCTGCCCATTCTCACTCCTCGTTGATCCACGTACGGTCGCTAATCGATTAATCGGCCTAACTTCCATTGTCTCGAGAAAACAATGGATATAGAAAAACAACTCACACTTCCCCGTTTCGATAAGATCTTTTGTTTGGAAATCAGGCGGACGGGAGGGATGCGATACCAATTCGGCATAACATTGATCTCACAATCTATTAAATACGAGTCGTTAAATGGAGCATGAATGCTGTACGGAAAAAAATACTATTTACTTGAATCTGGCGCACAAACGTAGCCTTTTCTGGGGGACTATTAAAGTCGTGTACCGAGCTGCACAACTTATAAATGAAAATGCGGCATAGCATCAGAATTCACCAGCATCAAAACGTATTTGCAACAAAAAATACTTGAGATAAATACAACTACTATAATTCTGGTTTATTAGGAAGTTTAAAATGAATTAGAGCATTGATAGGAAACTAAATACCGAGCTCAGACCCCCTGTTGGAATTAACCTACAGAAGTAAACTAGTAGTCAAGACTAAAAGAATTTGTCAATAGAAAAATAAAGCAATTTAATGTAAATTAAATAAATGGAATTCGTTAAAAAGCATATGGGGTGCCAGTTATACTGACGGAAATATTCAGCAGCACAATAAAATATGTCCTCAGCAACTACACAAACCCATTGCTGACCTCGAAGAAATATTGCATTCCGTTCACTTAAGTATCTTAAGCTATAATAAGGAACACACTGGAATAGCTTGTAAGATGCGCGCGATAGAAAATATTATCTAGATTTCCCTAGAAGCCTGATGAAAATATACGCATAAAGTAAGCAGAATTATTAGGTCATAATTTTTTTATTTCAAATATTTATAATTATCAGTACCTGTGTTCTCAAAATCCTTTACAACATTTGGTCCAGTACACGATGAAGGTTGTGGTTAAGAAATTGTAACACTGGTTACAGAAAAATTAATATTAAAAGCTATTATTAAGGCGAGGTATGCTCAGCAATGTAGCATTATAATATCAGATTTTTATTCATGAACTCATATTTAATGCGCCGCGAAAATATACGGCTGGTGAATATCCTATAATGGTATAATTTTCAAGTTGTGTACCTTTATTTTTAATCCACATAATCATAAAAATTTAACTAACTTTTAATTATTAAGAACTAATTCAAATAACGTGATTACATCTTCAGAACAAAGCTTTTTCAAGCAAGGAGTGAACTTTTAAAACCTCAAAGACGTAATTTTTCGTCCTGAACGAAAAGCTTAAGATGGTATGATAAACAAAAAAAAAACGAAAATGCAAAAATGGAGAATATGGAGGAGGTTTATATCGTTGGCTTTCAGGGCAATTGTCCCCGGAAAATGAGAGAATGAAAAATTCGCAGATCGGCCATCAAGGGCAGGTGGCAGGCTGGGACAAAAAGGGGAAGCCGGGGGAGTTGTTTTTGTTGGACGTCCTTTAGGACACGGGAGACAGGTGAAAGGGCGAGCTACAGGGGGCGAGGGTGGGGCAAGGGAGCTTGGGGGTGGAGGGAGGGGATGTGCAAGAGAAAGGCGGAAGGGCTGGGCGCGGAAGATAATGAATGCAATGGAGCGGAAACTTTGCAAACCGTTTTTCTGCCGTGGGCACAGCGGGCGAGCACGGACCCTCTTCGAGATTAATTTCGATTTTTTTCCACTGCATTATCTCCAAGAATATTAGCGACATGAATGCAGGAACCTCTACAGCAACGCAGGAATGTGATATGAGTGGGCTAGACCGGTTGAATCGTTGGAAGTAGGTATAATAAAAAATTGTATCGTCTCCAATACTTGAATTACAGCTACGGTATTTTGGTGAAGAAAGGAAAAAAAGCAAAGAAGAATGTTTAAGTACTTAAAGTTAAATTGATTTACATATAAAAGGGGAGCAACATGAAATCAATCAGAAATATTAAAATTACTCACCTATACTTGGTGGAAATGCCGTACGGACAAAAAATTCTCCAACTTAATACCCTCAATTTTATAATACAATACTCAAATTTCCGACGCATTTTGAATAAATTCATGAAATTATGGTTATTTAGAAAACGATTTTTGTGAAGCTGAAGTATAGAACGTTAAATACAGAAAATCTATATCTTTTCATAAAATATCAGTAAAGCATTATGAGTCTATTATCATTTACCTTAAATCAGTTACAGTAAATTTAAGATAGACGATAAGGATAAAGAAGGAAATTATCATATAGAATAGTTAATTTTAGTAAACTATAGTCTTGTTTTTCGGATACTTAATTCTTAAGGTGCTCATTATTATTATATAATTTATCAGTCAACATTTTCAGAATTTTCGGAATTTACCGAAGTAGGTAATTTATTATCATTTGGTGGAACTTTGAGAGTGTTATTCGATATTTATTCATTTTGCATAAGTACGGTATGCCCGGAATCACTAAAAGCAGAAGAATGACCTATGATCTTTGCTGTCCGAAATCGTTTTATTCATTCGAAGATCCTTATTTTTTTCTCAAATAGGATGTATGATGGTGACCACTATTTTCTTGGCACACACACTTAACAAAGTTTAAGCTACTATAAGTCATAGAGTAATTTATAGTCATGACATGATAAGCCCAAAAACATAGGTAGAGGAAAGGCAACTTAATCAACAATGGGTGACGTGAAATTTCGATTCAGACGCAGGAGAGAGCTTCGCCCCGCTGACGCCGGAACCGAGAAAGTTCACGACAAAGGAAGCAGACACAAAGTTGGTACAGTGAGGTGATTTAAATGGAGATTCGAAGTTTTTTTCTTCTTCAGAAAAATTGAGACTTTTAATGATGGCATGAAGTTGATACATTTTTAGCCTGTTGCTCAGGATGAAAGCTAAAAGGCATCTACAAATTTCTTATTAGAATTTAATGCATAAAAAATGGATTTTATCGTAGTATACCTTCAGAAATGCACAATATCTATAATTATCAGCGGATGCTATGATACTCAATGAGCCTTAATAGTCATCATTAGAGGGCTGATGATATAATTGACGGGATAACTTATGTACGTAAGTACGTAGCGTAGACTCGCATCATTTACTAACTGATACAATATTTCGACAAATATTAAATTTACAAGCATATCAACTCTTCCTGCAGTAACTAGATAAGTATTGCGCGAGAAAATTTCAACATAATATGGTACGTCCAAATATTGGTGACATGAGTTTACAGACTTCGGGAAATTGAGTATCACAAGGAAGATGGATATAATTGATAATTTCATTTGAAACCAGCTGAGATAGGTTTAATGCCCACTAGCACAAAATAAATTGTAGATAGCGCTTTGTTGGAACACCCGATAGCATCGCTATGAAAATACCTGTGACGATTTTGGAAATTTATTAAAGAAAATATAGCAATTTTTGAAAAAACTTTTGAATTTTTGACTAACATTACATAAAATATATCATATGTGATTTTCCTCGAGCGATAGCATGTATTTTGTACGATTATTTGTTTTAAATTTCCCATTTCGTGATAAATTGCCCATGATTTAAGTGCTCCGAGATAATCCAAATGAAATGGCATGGTTTCATAATTTTGAAACTAGTTCAACGTAATTATGACAGTTTTAAAACTACCATGAATGGATTAACTTTTCGCATCAAAAACCAAATTAACAAAGACCTCTTTAAAATAATGTAAAGCATCCGTTTTACGAGCTACAGGAAAAATCTAGGCAAAGATCAATTGTCTAAATTCAATTAATTTTTTTTTCTTTTTATGATATTTCATGGAGTACATTATAGCCAACGTTTCGATTTATTTAAAATCATTCTCAGGGCTATGAAAGAGAAAACATGAACAATATAAAATACAAAGATGACAACGATATACAATATTTTTACATAAAAATGTTATGATCGCGTTTTTTATACAGTAATATAATTTAAAGTATACACACAATAAAAATAAATTTTACTGAGGTTATCAATGTCTGTTTTTTTATAACAACTGTTATTTGTTTTTGATATGTAAAACATTTCTTTGAAAAGTCTTTTTTTCAATATAATCTCATGGCTGTTAATCATATTAAAACTGGGGCACACTACGGAAATAATCCCATTGGTGAGAGATGGGATCGAGATAATTAGGAATTTTTAAGGACGCGGATCGTTTTTTACTTTACCTATTGCGGTTCTGCTACAGAGGTGGAAAATCAATGGGGGTGTATCTTACGGATTTGAAGCCGCACCACATTAGGTCATTAACCAGCGCAGAAAGTATGACGGCGGTAGTAATGGAAACCTTAATTAGAGGTAGGGGCCAAATGAGACCACCTACGCTCCCATCTGTGGTAATTACAAAGAGAGCGGACGCTTCTCCGGCGAAACTTGCTTATCAATTTTAAAAACCCGTCCCTAAGGAATTGTGGTGAAATGAGATTATCTATCTAACTGATAATCGCAACAAATGGATTGGAACACTAATAAAAAAAGTAGATATGTTGCATTACTTAGACTGCGCATAGCTCCGTAATAAATGAATGGGAAATTGAGGAAACACATACAGCTCACGCATGAAGCATCGGTGTCACGGATCGACTCATTTTCAACGAATACGTTTTATACGAATGTTTCCCTAACTATTTCATATTAATTTCCTCCAAAAATGACACTTCATCCGACACGTAGGTAATAATTGAATGAAACAGCAGTACTTCACAATATAATTAATTAAAAATTCCCATTTATACTTTAATGAATACCATACAGCTAAAATGGGGTTATCTGCTGATTTAATTCATATTTTCCCCATGTAATCCTAAATCTATTTCCTTTACGGGGACTCAGTTTTGTCATTAGATAACGATGACTAATTCGTGGGAGATTTAAAAGCCATAATTAAAAACAGAAAGCAATAGCTTAAAAATTTAACTAATCGTCGGTAATAGAACTATTCGATAGTTATCTACATCTACATCTACAAAATACCCTGCGAGCCACCTCTAGGGTGTTTGGCAGGGGGTGATCAATCACCAGAATGCAGCATGCATTTGGACTCCCACATGCACACCACACCGTCCAAGAAACGTCCCGTATAATAACAAACTATACTACTATATGCTGTTAGAAATAGAATATAGAATAGGAATTCAGAAACATGCAGTAAGTTTTACATAGGTTAGTAGGCTACACTACAAGTCATGCAATCTATTTACGCGCTCTATTGCTGCCGTTATAATCTCTTATTGATCGTGGAAAAAATGACATTCGGAATCTGTCTGTTCTGCAATCTATCTCTCTTATTTTATTTATATGATCTGATCTTCCGTAGTACGTTGGTGTCCGCAAGATATGGTTAACTTCGTCAGAAAAGACACTGCTCTTGAATTTATCTAAAAGGTTTAGTCTATTTTTCAATCTACGGTCCGACAGAGATTCCCATCCGAGTTTATGTAAGAGGTCAGTTACACTAACAAGACTATCGTAACGACCTTTCACATACCTGGCAGCTCTTCTTTGCACGCGTTCTAACTCTGTTATTAAGCCTTTTTCATGAGGGTCCCAAACACTGGCAGCGTATTCCAAATGTGGTCTAACGAGGGAAAAGTAGCTAATTTCTCTCACTTTGTCGTCGCACTTTCCTAATATTCTTTTAACAAAACCCATTTTACGATTAGCTTGACCGGTTATTTCTCGAATATGTTTATTCCACGATAGATCATTATTGAGTCTAACCCCTAGATATTTCACAGATTCAACTGCCTTTAACTGCGTGCCCCGAATGACATAGTTACGCTGTAGGGAGTTATTCTTCTTCCAGAAATTCATTACGACGCATTTTTCCAAATTTAATTCTAACTGCCAAGCATCGCACCAAGCTTGGATAGCAGCAAGGTCATTCGTTAGTTCATCTATATCTTTGCTGGAACGGATTTCTCTGTAAACTACAGCGTCGTCTGCAAATAATCGTAACTTACTCTGCACTACTTCGCCAATGTCGTTTATATAAAGAAGGAATAGGAGTGGGCCAATGACACTACCCTGAGGAACGCCAGAAGTCACTCTAACCTCATTGGAGACTGCACCGTCTAGTACTACTCTTTGGACGCGGTCGCTCAAAAATTCTCTAATCCAGGAAATGACATCTTCGTCTAGACCATAAGATTTCAGTTTTATTATTAACTTTCCGTGGGGTACTTTATCAAATGCCTTTTTGAAATCAAGAAAAATCGCGTCTACTGGAATGTTGTCTTCCCCGGAGACTAAAATATCGTGGGCGAAAAGCGCTAACTGAGTTTCGCACGATCTGCTTTTCCTGAATCCATGTTGATTTCCCATTAATAAGTTTTGCGCGTCTAGGTGTTTCATTACCGAGCTGACTACGATGTGTTCAAGGACTTTGCAAGAGATGGACGTTAAAGATATCGGCCTGTAATTAGGTGGCTGTTCCTTGTCTCCACTTTTAAATATAGGCGTTACATTAGCGATTTTCCAGTCATTAGGTACTTCGTGTTGCTTGATGGATTTACTGAATATTAACTGCAAGTAGGGGGCAAGTTCTGAGGCTAGTTCTTTATATACGCGAGAAGGGATTTTGTCTGGACCAGGTGATTTATTTGGACTAAGCGATTTCAATATATTTTCTATTCCGGGCGTACTAATGTCAATAGCTGGCATCTTATGTAGACAGGGATTGTCATCGGTCTCGGGTGAGTTTTCGGAAGGCTCCGTGAACACGCTCTTAAAGTAGGAATTTAATAAATTGGCTTTATCGTAACTGCTTGTCAACACATCTCCATTGTCGTTTCTCAGCGAACATACGGTAGATCGTTTACCTTGAACTTCCCTAACATATGACCAAAATGCTTTTGGGTTATCCTGTAACTGCTCTACTAGTGTTTTTCTTTTAAAATTCGTGAACGCATTCCTGAACGCTTCCTTCGTGGCGGCTTTAGTCATCCTATATTTTTTAATTATTAGCTCGCGTTCATTAGCGGATAAATCCGTGCTGACTTTTTTCATTTTAGCATGACACGCTCTCTGTCGCCTCAATGATTTTCTCACTTCCGCGTCGTACCATCTCGGTTCGCTGCCTTCTTTTACTATTTTACTAGGGATGTAGCTATTTATTCCCGAAGTTACGAGCGAAAGAAAAGCTTTCCAAGTATTCTCTACATTTAACTTTAATACTGATTCTTGAAACTCGGGGAAAGCATTTTTCATATGACTCTTAAACCCATCAAAATTAGCTCTTTTAAAAATGAAAACTTTACGCTCTTTTTTAAAGTTTACAGCGGTATTTAGAGAAAACTTTGCAGTTACTACCCTATGGTCACTTATTCCTTCGACAGTGCCAACGTTTATTACCTGATGTGGTATATTTGTCGCTAATAAATCAAGAATATTTTCTCCTCTGTTTGGTGCGGATGCTATTTGAAACAATGAATTAGATGTGAAAGTGTGTAATAAAGCCTCGCAGATCACTTCATCCCTCCCACCAGGAATGAAGCTATAAGTCTCCCAATCTATAGAAGGTACGTTGAAATCTCCACCCACAATCAAGTTTCTTTCAGGATACTTGGATGCTACGCTGTTTATTTGATTTTGAAAATCCAACATTGACGTTATATCTGAGTTAGGTGGTTATATTATACTTGATGTTGGCGATAAACTTCAGCGCGACGGATCAGCCCAAAAATTACAGTTGAAAAATTTCGGAGCCCTACGGCCAATGAAATAATTATAACAAATTTCAAATGTGCATTCTATCCTAAACGTTAATATGCCATTTGTACTATTCAAAGGCTATAGAGTAAGATCTGCTTCATGCCATGACATTATTTTGACTGAGAGAACTTAACGAACTCCGCAATGTAGAAAAGTAGCTCAGGGTAGAACATTTTGAGGATCCAAATATGTGTCATCCTCTGCTTTGTAATTATCAAGTATTATACACTGAATTGTAATGATAAGGACAGGTTATTTGGAGAGGAGCCATCTTAGTTGTGTATTCCACGTCTTCAAAAACAAACCCTAATGTCAGCATCAGCGTGTCAATGAAAATAACGTCAACTCAGGCAGCATAGAGGGATGGTATCAAACAATAAAGGCACACGCAGAAACAAATCCAAGCTTTAACAGAAAACTCGCAGCAGATTTTACCGGCAATAACATGACAAACTCATTGAAGATAAACCGATGGAAGACAACTAAAAACATCGATATTTTAGCCTATATTGCTGTCCATATAAAATAATCCAGCGTCAATATGACAGTAGCAGAGACAGACAGACAGAGACTTCGAAATATTACACATACAGCTATGCTCGGCTTTAGCGTACGGTTGAGGCTCTCAACCGGTTGTGGTTTCAAGTCCTTTCTCCCTTACGTATCTATCCTTGATGGACCATTGGGACCTAACTTCTAATATCGTAAGGCTCGGTGCAATTGCCATGAGAATTCAGGAACCCTGGATAGCGTAGTGGTTTGTGCAGGTTTTGCGTAGGGGTTTGCAGCTACCTTTAACTTCCATTGTATGTGTAAGCGACCGGTAGGTTCCCCGGATATCATCGATCACGGGTAGAATTCGGAAAATTATATTTGACGTTATCAAGAGAAGTATAAAGTTACATAATTGCTTGAAGTCTTTTTGGGCTTCCAACTCGGTAAACATATCATTCAATTCAAATTATGATTTTATTTATTATAAAAATGAGCAATTTAATGGATTACCTTAGACGGAGTTTGGAAAAACCTTTAATTACGCGCTCTTAGTGAAGCGATACCTCATAATTAATGGTGGAACCAGGTTCTGGCCTTCATAGTGGCCTATATATATTTTCACAAAATGGAAGAACAGGAAAACTGTTCTTATTCTCGTGAAGATTATAATTCTCAGATTACTTTATTTTACAGATGACCACTTACCTGGTTGTTCAATGGATTTTCATGCAGATTAGGAGAAAATTTAAATCTCGCTACCTAGCAATGGCCCCATCCACTAATTAATTCCGGAATTAGATACCTGCTGAAATAGTTAACGATACATCCCTTCGATGAAATGGGAAAGTAGTAAGGGAATATGGGGAAACGCATCGCGGTCGTCCGTTATCCTTATACTGGAGTGGAGGCAATTTCTTCCCACGCTCCCTCCAGAAGAACCCGTGCGCCCTTTTTCTACTTAGCGGACTAATTCCCATCCATCCTCATCCTACTTCCAGCATTCTCCCGCAACCTTCCGTCCAACCCCTCCTTCCAGGGAATTTCATCTATCTAGGAGGCGGGGATTGTAGGAGTGGGAGGGACGGCAAATTAAACCCTTCCAAAAGCACCCTCTAGCGCAGCGGTTCCCAACTTATTTTTTTCCTCCCGTACCCCTCTATATTTTAATAACTAATATTGTATCCCCAATAATGTAACGTGCACATTTTACTAAATGATGTTGAGATTGCAATTTACTGCTTCAACTGTTTGTATAAATAACATGTTCATTGTTGCTGTTTTGCTTCTGAGTTACTTCCCATCCTTACTCTGAGGTTACTTTTTCTTGTGAGTTCTTTTTTGATCCTGAAGCCCTTAATATCTGCACATGATTTTACTACGGGTAGTCGGCAATGTTAGTTATAAATAATTCTATGCATAGAAACATTGCCTTAAATACCCCTATGTAATAAGTAATATGCATACATATTTCTGGTCAAGAGATACATAGTTCCTGGCGTCCGCCATTATCGATTATTTTCGGCGTACCCCCGACTTATTCGTCTCGTACCCCTACGGGGGAACGCGTACCACAGGGTGGGAACCGCTGCTCTAGCGCGTAAGTGCGCACCGCGTGCCTCATTTTTTATTTATTTTCGCATGCAGAAAAGCGTGGGTACGCTCTCTTTGAGAAACCTTGAGAGGGCCACATCGAAGCCATTTATTCCCTCGAGTAATGAAACCCAATCTCGTCCTCTTGGGCACAACTCTCTCCATCCAATACCCGGCTAGGGTGCGCGACCCCGGAGAAGACCCATCCGTCTCCAGCACGTCAAAAACATCCCCAGGGCACACACCCGAGCTGCACACGCATTTTTCTCAGGAGCTAGGTTGATTACTTTTCATATCTCCCTAATTATTAAATATTTCATATTAATTGCTGCCAAAATAGACACTAAATATGTGAAGTAGGTATTTTTTTTAAATTGCCAAACCACCAAAAATTGCACTATTTGGCCTTTTACAAATGAATTTTCATAACAATTAAACGTACAAGTACACCCATGCCCTGGATAGAGGCAATTCACCCAGGCGGACTGGAACCCACGACCTTCAGTTTGGCAGGCGAGAACTTCACCCCGCCGCCACCGAAGGCTGGCACTTAAGCATTAAATGAAACACAACAGTAAGTCTGAATATATTTCATTCCAAATCCATGAAGTTCTTAATGAATAACGTATGACTAAGATAGTGTTACCAGCTGATGTACTTATTCTTTTCCCATTCAATCCTATATTTATTTCCTTAACAGGGGCTCATTATTTTCATTAAATCACTTTGAAATGTCACTTAACTTGCATGTTTACTTCATGTAACAAAAAATAGTGTGATGGCAACAGTAATGGATTATCATGAGGACATAATAAATAAAAACACTCGTCACTGGATAAACGTGGCATAAAAAAACAGAAATTTCTATATTGAGGTTTCATTCAGTAATTTTCAATCACTCCAATAAAGGAAGAGCTTAACCAGAAGAAATTAGTCAAGGAACAGGAGGGGGAAAAATCTTTATCCAGCGAGAAGTAACATTAAAAATTTCCTACCCCACACGTTTAGTAATTAAATGAAGCATGTGTGTAGTATTAAACATTACCTTCAGTCATATTAGTCCTAGTTTCTTGTAGTTTTTATCATACACCATTAGGTAGACTCAGATATCATCAATGGAAATCGATCAAATTTGAGAAATCAGAGCTTTTTAATTAAACTCTTCCATTCCCTTAAAAAAAATCTACATTATAAACCCTCGATATCCCTCAATTATTTTTACTTAGCCGACAACGAAAACTATTCTTAATTCAAATATTGCGCACAAGGACTAGGAAAAATAATTGTAAAATATTGATTCATTGTATTGTACAGCAAAAATTAATCTGGTAATTTTTTTTACGAAAATGTGAGGGCTTAGGTCACAGCTGCAAGCTAGCTCCATTAAACGCGTTAAGCTACGCAAAACGCGGGTGATGAGTTTCGATGAATATGAACGCGGTTCAAAGCATTTGACTTTGATTCCACAACTACAGCACGTACGAATCCAGCGAGATAAATAAAGAAATTACAAGTTTAAAATATCACTTATTAACCAATCTTTCACTTTTCTTTTAATGTCGGCCAAAGATTTGAGATTACATAAAGCCTTTGGCATACAATTAAAGGTATGAGGTACAACATACTTCAGCAACCTTTTACCGTACATGTTATTATAAAGATAAGTTACACTACATAGATTCATTACATAGTTATAGAAGCAAGGTGAAAACATCATAAGAGAGAGTCTATAAACTGGTTTGATAATAATAGCGATTCTATCTTATCGAAACAAACTCTCAAAATATTAAGACGATGAGGATACTAAGATGTAAGGTATATGCTGTAAAATGGCAGTACAACTTCTCTGTCACACCATTTTTTCCTCGCTTCATACTACACTTGTCTGTGAAATGATAAGTTGGATAACTCACACAAAATTATAAGAAGTGGGCAAAAGCGACTACTGTCACAAGTTTTGCATCTTGGTAAATAAACTTTTTTTCCAGAACAGAATTTGCCTAGCATTTTATTTTAAGAAATCTCTTCAAAACTGTAAAAAAAAGTTCTTTTCACATCTATAACTGAATAATAATCGAGAAATCTGAAGAAAAATATGAAGCCTATTGCAATTTTACTTGCCTAAACGTATTGCGTAGACTGATACAGCACGAGAATGTTTTCAGGGCGATAATATAGAGGAAAACTGCCTTATGTACAAGAAAAGTTGCTCTAAACAGAATTTAATGACAATCAGATTATACAATCGCAGTTTTTAAAATTTGCTGTTTGCGAATAATCTATGACCGCAAAGACTAAACACTCGACAAAATAAAATACTTCCAAAAGTGACGTGGAAATTCAATTTTACAGTCTACCGGATAACGAGCGTGAATCTCTCTATATATTTTACTCCATTCAGGACATCGACCAAATAGCTGCAGTTAGCTGAAATAAAGGGATGACCCATTTACATTTAACAGACGACAAACAATTTTTAGATATGACACGATGGAATCAGTAAATTATCACAATGTAACTATTCAAGAGAGATAACATCCCACGTACCCCAAAACATTATCCCGAATCAAAAGACCTGTATTTTATCACGATTCTCAATGCGCAATAATCATTATTAAAAGCTATATAACGGTAATTTAGAGCGCGATATTCCTTCCAGTGCTCCAGATTTTTAAAAGTGGGACGGAGGTGGAAATGTACGCTTGAGTTAAAGTTCAGAAGTCCAATCAAGCGTCATTAATGTCTCTACCCTCAAGAGATATAATTTTTTTTAGCATTACTCGGCTCATACTTAGACCGTTTGTCTTTATTAAACGATTTTCGTAGAAGAAAAATAAATTTAATGCATAGGGTAGGTCAAAATCGAGCCAATACTGTCAATAAGACGTAAATAGAAGTCTCCCACAAAATTTTACAAGTTAGAATCTCATTAAAATTATTTTAAACCAATAAATGCCAAAATAAGAGTCCTTGGTCTTACGAAGTAAAATAAATATTTACCAAATGAAAGAATTGGAGTAATAAAAATAGTATTTTAGAAATTAATCCACGATGAAATATTAAAATAAAGAAAGAAAAACTGGAAATCAAGATTCATGTATCAGGACCAGAGTTTAGATTCATATAACGGTCTATCACAACTTAAATTAAACTATGCATTCAGTCTCGCCAGAGTTAGTTGATTGCGATGCATTTTTAGTCATCTTGACGCTTTTAAAAATGAACCAGAACCAGATACTCAACTAGGGCGATTTTTTAAATAGTTCAATGATCCAGTCTAACGCCAAAAAGAATGAAAACAGAGACATATTCTCTTCCTGATATTAGATTTACTGTAAAGTCGAGTCTAGGGAGTGAAACCTGGCGTCGGCTCTTTACGAAAGAAGCCAGGAAGATCACGGTTTCAGGCACAGGTCGGGCAACCTCTGAAAAATCTCTCCCACCACCGGGATTTTAACTCAGGTCCTCGGGGTGTGAAAAGCACCCTTAAAACCTCAACAATTCAATAATTTTTAAAATACATTAATTGCACGTAAGCGAAGGCAAATATACATGCAGAACCGAAAGTTTACAAACGCAGATTTATTTCCTTGACAGAAGTTAAGGCAGATAAATGATTGAAGCCAAATTTTCCAAAGAAAACAAAGATCCATAAGCAAATTAACCTCTGTTGTGGGATGCCATTTTCATCCAAGATTACTGTATATAGTTTTTAAGATAGGTTGATTCGTATCTTGGAGAGCAGGACTTAATAATTACATGCAAAAATTTGGCCAACGATTCGGTGTTCAAACAAATCATATTCATTGCAAAAAAGGTATGAAGGTATAAAAATATACCGAGAGGTTGGCCAAAGTTTTGTATTTTATTCTTAAAGACCTAAACTCCAAGACAATAGTCAACGCTAAAAAAATTAGGTCAAAAGAAATTTAAAAAACTCAATTCTGTTACGAAGCCATTAATTTACTCGTAGCAGCATCACAGGTTTTTCTGGCACATGCAGGCAGTCTAGGCTAATACGGTGCTTCTTCTGTGTCAGGAAGCAGATACTTCTTCATAAGAGTCAAAGGAATTGCCTCTTAATTGGTTTCGAGGATCACCCTCCACTCGAATCTTATTTCGAACAAGTTGTTTCAGCAATTCTGTTGACCTAATTGTCTTAGGTTCACGTCCGAAGCAAGCAAGAAATATTCCTTTGAAATAGAAGTCCGTAGTCTCAGAATCAACCACTTTGAATACTATAAAAGGGGACAGTGTTCTCATCGTGTCAGAAGACGACGCATCAAGTGAGGAAGCGTCCAATGGGAAGATTCGAAATGCCGCAAAGTCAGCAAGGAGACGGTCGCAGTTGACGTCGGAGAGATTCTTCCCGTCACGACCACACGTAGAGCTAGCCGTCTTACTCCGCGAAGGATACGCGAGCTGCGGACGACCCCATCGCGAAGTCGTAAAATCTCTCCAATTCCCCCGATCTCAAAATCCCCCTAGAGCGAAAAGCGATCACTTGAAGTCTCTCAGACACTCATTTTCTCCCTGGACCTCTTTCCATTCCTCCTAGTTCAGCCATTTGCCTCCTCCGGACGGGTTAGGAATACGTCTGACCCATATTACTTGGGACACAACCGCGCTGGTCAATAGACATAGCTTGATCATATAATTCGGTGATATTTTAACTGAAGAAAAGGCGGTATTTGCAACTCAAAAACTAGAGCATGATTACCTATACGGTGTACGCTGTTCTTCTTCATATACAAGTTTCATTTCCCAATTGTTTTCAGATTTTCTTGTGACTGAGCTCAGAGTACATTCTTCCCATACTTTAGACTTTCTCATCAATTCCTCATATTTAGTCCTATATCCATAACTGACAAAGTGAAAGTAGTTTATAAGGCTACATTACAAGTTACAGGGGAAATTATATTGCAAAAGGTCAAAAGAAGTAAAAAAAGGAGTATTCAAAAGGAGTAACAAACATAGGAGCTTGAAGAGTTACGAATTGCATTACTTTGCCCTTTCCTAGCCGATGGTGAAAATTTTCTCTCTAAATGACGACTATAAGAATCATTTTTATTTCATAAAAGCATTTCTTTACATTTAAAAAGCATCATGACTATCCCTCTCTCCTACAAACCTGGAGTAGGTACCAATTACCTCAACTCTGTACTAATACCACCTCTTTATCGCTACCATCCCCGGAAGGTGTTTGACAGGCGCAAAGATCCGTAATTAAAAAGGATATTTATGCCATAACATCAATTGTCATATCTCCCCACTAAGTTTTTCAGAACTTGAATAAATTTATTTCGGTCAGTAAATCATAGTATTTTAAACTAGGTTTTGAAATAAAGGAACTGATTGAATACTGAGAATAAAAGTATGCGTGTCAATACAATAATTAGGTGACACAGGGATGCAAAAAATTAAGAAAAAAGTGTGAATTATTGGGACTGCTTCCTGTGGTAAAACCGTCGATAATACGCACGATATGAATACCTTATGAAGCTAAATAGCAAATATCGTCTCATTCCGTCTAAAATTATATCATACGTTTCTATAATGTTTATTCCAGGTAGAGCAATGTTATAAAACTAATGACGTGTTACTGGCCACATTTTTTTTATCTTCAAAGTGAGAATAACAGGTCGTTTTTAGTTGAAATTTATACTTCAGAAGAATTTACACTGTAGCCCCTCACAACTTTGACTTCTCTGGCATGTTTAAAAATCACCACATAAACTAAACCCTTGACCGCTTGCTGTAGTCAGCGATTTAGGTGCGATCTAAATTTCCCCTTTGTTTCTCGTTGCGTGGCAACGACGCGTATCCAAATGAGGCGTTCGTGCCTCAGAGAAAGATGAAAGAGGATTTTGATGTTCGTTTCTTCCATTTGCTTCTGTGTTTTACTCAATAGGAAGCAGTCTTCCAATACATTTTTGAAGTGCTGAATAGTAGATACTCAAAAGTGACAAAGGATATTGCGGAAGGATATTCAATGAAGAGAACGGTACTAATAATAATCTAAATATTTCCTACTCTATCTTTTTGATCAGAATACAGTTTCATCGAATCTCGCAAGGTAAATAAATATATCTTTTGAATGAAGAAGGATTTTTCTATGACAGCTGTACTCAAATCATGAATAAAATTTAATTTTTGACTACTCGTACATTAAGAATGAAGCACCATAGCATTTAGCGTTTAGTAAATCTATTGACTAACATATTTGATAATTAACTCTGTTCAGAGGAAAACACTAAATTCCCATGGTATTTCCTGAAATACAACGATATATACACTAATATTGACAAAAATGCTATTATAATTGATAATAGCTAAAAGGGATAGTTTAAAAAAAATGAAAAAACAGAATGCTATAGCAAAAGATTCCATGAAAGATTGTCCAATTGTTCGAAAGCATCTTGGATAAGAAATAGGAGATTACAAAAAATAAAAATCTGAGGTCTTCAATCACTAATTTCACAATCGTAAGTCAGTTAAACTATATAAATGTCGAACAAATTAGACGAGAGTTAAAGCGACAACGACTAGAAACTACTATGCTGAGGTTGAAAAATTTGTTATTACAGCTCAGAGCATTCGAACGAAAGGTATTTTTCATTGAAAATTTAAAAGTGACAATTAGACTAAGACCAAAAAATAACTATCCTCATTTTTAAAATGCAACAAGCAGACTTCTGTGGAAAAAATTCCTAATCGAAGTGCGTTTAGAAGATGATAAAACTCTGTGAACATATTTCCAAAATTTTATTTGTTTGACCTATCTACGTAGGTGGTTATTCTCTGTAAAACAGCATCGATTGAAAAAATATTTTTAATTAAATCCATCATTTATATTTTCGAAAATTCATTTTCCATTCGATGAAAAATTTAAATACCAATGGGCCTTTGCGGCAAAATCTGCAGAACTTTATTTCACTATACAAGCAATTTTTTTACTCGGCAGAGCAGCTGGCCAGCATCCAAGTTCAGCCTTAGAGGACTAGGGAGATTTATGTGTGTGCAAAGTAATAAAATATAACGGAAGCCATACATCCGGATAAAATTTTCATTTTATGAAATTCAAATAGAACTTGATGGAAATACACCTTCGCAGCAAGCAATTTATTATCGTTTCGATACTGTAAGGTATGAGTTTCGCTGAATGCGTCAACTTTTCAAGCTTTTGCTCGACCCAAAAGCGCAAAAAGACTACATATCCTCTGCTAGAGAGCACAAGTGTAAAACACACCAATAAGTAGTCTCTCATTTATAAATATCCATCCTTCTCACAGCAACATAATGTTTATGAAAAAAGAAGAGCGATGATACTATCAGGGATAAGGTTTCGGAATAAAATTTTCATTCTATTAAAGTTCGACTGGAACCCGATGGAAATACCACCATCACATCAACGTCGATCAATTAATGATAGCTAGTACGCCTCTATATAGTCAGCATCGTCTGTAAAATAGCCCACATTGCTTATGGCAAAAATAAACACTGCAACACGTAGAGCAAATTTTCATGAAGTTTTATTTAATAATGTAAAAAGTCTTACAGATAATAATGTAGCTCGAACTTACAAATACTCGCTCGATCTTACAAATAATAATGTTGCTCAAATAATAAATTTGCTCGACCCAAGATCGCAAAAAGACTACATGTCACATGCTAGAGAGCAGAAGTGTAGGAAAAACACACCAATAAGTATTCCTTAATTTCATTATTATCCATCCTTCTACCAACGACATAATTTTTTTGAAAGAAGAAGAGCGATGATCCTATAATGGAAAGGTTTCTGAATAAAATTCTCATTTTATTAAAATTCAACTGGAACTCGATGAAATACTACCTTCACAGCAATACAGATCATTTTATGGCAGTTTCTACCCCTCAATATGATTAACATCTGCAGCAATTTTTAAACATGAAAAGGCTCCAATATAAAACTTTAAATAATAATTTACACTAATCTATCCAATAAAATTTCAACCTCTGATAAAGGTATTCTTTGGAGATATTAACTTGTCACATTAGATTGTTATCAAGCGTGGCTACTACTAATTTATTGATTGACGCATCCTATCCAAAATTTTCTGGTCTATTTGAAATAATATGATCTAACTTTGAACTGATACCAAATTTATTGTCAGAACATATGGAGCAAATATTTATGAAATATATAGCAGTGCAGATAAAATAATGACAATTTAGAATTTTAAATGGGATTTTTCCATTTTTTTCCTTGATGAGACGCTTGTAACCAGTAATACACACGTTGGAGTGGGTAAGTTGCTAAACACTCATTGATTGCAATCATATTTTGACGCAAGAACTACCATTATTTTCATGCTCGATCATAATTAACCATCTCCGTTTGGCAAAGTATATCCCACGGATGGTCATGGATAAATCATATGGCGTGCAGAGATCTCAACCTTAATGAAGGCAAATACGACAGGGACTATTGGAAAAGACTTTATTAGCATCAAAATTTATGATACGTGCAGTTTCAGAAATATTTCAGGGGAACCAGACATGGAAGGGCATTGGGAAATTATACTAATTATACAGTACGTCCTCTACAATTTCGAATAGTACAAATTTATTCAACTAAGCTACTGAATGTGGTTGTCAGCCAAGATTTGCGAATTAAAAAAAGCCATGAATAGTGCTTCATATTCATCGAGTTCCCTTAGCCGTTCAATCGAATTTCCTCCTTTCAAATTTCCGGTCCCTAAAAATCACCTCCTTCCCCAATGAGGAGTCTTGCCGTCACCCCGAGCTGGCGGCATTTAATCCCTGTCAAAGGTTATTCGTCGCGTACACAATCGCCGTTGCTGAAGCAAAAGAGGTTTTCGGTTCAAGAGTCATAGTACACCGGAAGTACACGATGAACGTAACCGTCCTCGACTATTTTCCTCTAAAAGTGTTAATTCGTAAAGAATGAAAAACGATCAGTTGAGAAAAATTTGACGAAATCACTATCTCATTTTAACTCCAGCTATCTAGAACGGAAAATAATAATAAGTAAACGCTAACATGAGAGATCATTGAGAACGAATGTGAAATTTCAACTCCTGAAATGATTGGAAAGTTACGTTCTGAATTAGGAATATGCCCAACTCTGTGACTGAGAAATTATATCTTGTGTGACTGAGAAATTATATAGAAACTTAACCAACTTGTAATCAGTGTTTGATTCCTCCGTTCCTTTATTCCTAGTCAGTCTTATTCAGTGTTCGATTGCATAGAAAGAGCCTTTTTTTCGGACGCTGAAGGAAACACATTATTATTCGTCTGAATGAAATGAGAGCCAACATCTTTTTAGGATACTTCCTCATCGATTTATGTAAATCCACACTCCAGCCTACTCTCATGAGGTTGGAGAAGTCTCAAGCCAGCATGCATGAGAACCCACCAGGTCTTCAACTGATGGGGCAGACCTCGCGAGCAGTTTAAACTTGCGATAAAAACAGCCATTCTTATGAAAAACGAGACACCCCATGAAACTTTAGCACCCACTCAGAATTAAACGCAGCGTAAAAACTGACAATAATGACCTCTGTCTCATGTTCAAACTGATTTGAATTCTCTCCATAAAGGTTTTTTTCCCATTAGATCTTTCTTAGAGTGTAATTTTTCTTTCCAGCATATTTTCATTCACTGAGGCATTTTAAAATGTTGATTTGCCACTAGAAATGTAGCGGATTTCAACAAACTGCATTTAGATTTATAGTGATATCCAGATTCTGACTGTAAAGTTGTCATCTCCATGAAAGGGAAGAAAAAAACTAGTCGTCGAAAGTGCTTGTAGCCAATATTTCTAAGAGTTTTAAGTATTTTTCCCCATTTTTGTGATATAAGAAATACGCATTTCTTTAGCAAGATATTTTAGGTTTCTCTTAGATTGGTAAGTTTGATTTTTTTTTATTTCAACAGAAACCTCAAAAACTACACAAAAGTAAGATGAAGACATAAGTGGCCATTAAAACTGAAATATGGCAACCACATCTAAAACGAAGCAGTTTAGCATACCCGAATTCAAAATTTAATCAATGAATGCCATACTTGGTTTCTAAAGTACCTTCACGTCAAACCGAGAGTAATTTTATATTCAGCCTTAGTCATAGAAAATCGTGAAAGCAGAGTAAAATTGTCATCATGTGGGTAAACAGTTCTCGGGATTCCCACCGGGTTAATTCTTTCATAACGGCCAATGTTTCAAGCTCTGTCTCGGCGATCATCATTAGGACTGAATGCTGATTTATTTTCAAAACTTGCGAAAGAATTAACTCGGTGGGAATACCGAGAACAGTTACCCACATAATTGGCCGGGAAAACATCAAATCATATTTCATTATGTCATCATGTAATAATTAAAGAGTACACATCATGCATAGTTTTTACAGTTGTAAGCGAGTGAGGAGAAATGTAATGAAGCACCAACGGACGGGACTGAGAAGTTACCTCAATTCCTTTCCACATATATTTACTTGAAAGGGTGTAAATTCTCAATGATTGGCCTCTGATAGTAGAAAAAAAGTAGGCAACAGAAGACAAAATTGGTGAACGATCACAATCAACTAGATTACTGCTGATTGACAGGTTATATTAATGATTTAATTCGCCTATTTCTACATGGATTGTTCATCCCTAAAAGCTTAAATTCACACCATACAAAAATAATATGAGTAGTTTGTAGTTTTAAATAACTCCAGCCTGGACCGACATCATATGGTGTACTCCTCGACGCGTTCATTCCTCCCTTGATCCCTATTGGCCAGGAATTTTCCTTTCACCCCATTCCATGGTTCAAGCCTCTCCCAACCCTGGATAGCCTCACACTTTTCATCCGTTGGCTCCAATCCCAGTGTGATACCGCGTTGGGACTAAGGGGAAGATCTCATTACACTGTGCTACAGCTTATTGAGATATAATGGGAATGATTTCACACACCTATTTCCACACGAATATTTTACCCCTAAAAGATAAAATTCAGACCGTATATGAGTATCTTTAGCTTCAAATTTAAGGTAACTAATTAACTAGCTATCCAAACAGCGAAAAAGACCCCAAATTTATAAAAGAAGAAGTGTAATTACATCCTAGTAGTGCTTGACATCCTATTAAATTCACACCAAATAACTGCACTCTTACCTTCAAATTTAGGATCACTACTTAACTACCTAGCAAAGAGCAAATAGATTTTGCAATTAAGAAAAAAGAGTATTTGTACGGGAGTTCTAAATAACTCTAGTCATGAGTGACACCCAATGGTGTCCTCCCACAAGCGTTCATTCCTCCCTTGACCCCTGTTGGCCCGGAATTTTTCTTTCACCCCATTCCATGGTTCAACCTCCCTCAACCCTGGATTCCCTCACCCTTTTCATCCCTTGGCGCCAACCCCAGTGTGATACCGCGTCGGGGGAGGGGTTGGTGGGGGCAGGGTGGCGTTGCGAGGCCGACTCTAGGGGTAAGAGTTCAGGCGACGCGGCGCCTTCCCGTCCTGACCCGAATTCCATACCCCAGCTCCCCGCACAACTCGACCTCCCCTAAGCACCGTCTCTGTCCTCTGCGAAATCGTCCCATGGACTGGCTCTACGAAACGGAACTAGATCGGTCGCCGCGAGCCTTAGGAGAATGGGAAGGCGAGTCTTATTCACTCTACTAACACCTCCATTGGCGAAGTTCAGAGTTTCGTATTGGGGGAAGCAACAATCCTGCCGGGGGCTTAGGGGCTAACAAGGGCTCCCCGGGAAAATTTGTCAAATAATCCTCTGAAAACATTATTTTAAGAACACTAACATTAAGATTTATTTAAACTTTACATATTTTTGTTTTCATATTGAAGGGGCAGCTATCCTGTTCCTTCAGCGGTTTAGGGACTAATGAATACCCCCAGTGAATCAGGGGTCCTCAGGAAAATTTTTTTAAAATAGCCCCTGTAAACAGTGTGTAAGTACCATCCAAAATTAAAATTTATTTAAACTTAAGTTTAATGTACAGGTTTCGTACTTTATTCGGGCTTACCGCTTAAGTAGGGGGGCCTAGGTGGAGTCTGGCCCCTCCAAAACTCCCCCATACCGACCTACCGACCACCTTCTCCCTAGCTGCCCGCAGATGGCCCGCTCCCATTGCCCTCAGATGGATTTTTAATAGAGCAAGAGAATGCGATATTTCTAATACTGGATGGAAATGCGATATTTAAAAGACTGGATTCGTACCTAGCATTGTGTAATTCAGAGTGATTGGATTGGAAACGAAAATCTCGGCATAAGGTTGAACTGCAAAAGTTGCAGCGAACCTTGAGACTTTCAATAAAATTCACATGCGAGAGCAGCACACGCTAATAATGTGGGATTCAATCGAACACTAAATAAATTATTAGTTTTCCATCGAGATATGCAAATACGCATGATCGGTAAATATTTAAAATAGATGAAAAGAATTAACCCAGTCATAAAGAGTCGCATTGTCTGGCTCTAAGAAACGGAACTAGATTGGTCTCTGCAAACTGAACGGGAATAAAAAGGCGAGACTTATTCACTATACTCCCACCAGCTTTCAACCCTCTCCCCGGTCGCCTTCAGATGGCCCGCTCACGCCTTAATTCGATCCCATCCCTCTCCGTTCCGAAATAAATTGCACATCAACGAGACGGCTCCTGAATGACATTATTTAATAGAGCAATCTAAGAGAATGCGTTATTTCTTAGAAAAATTTCTCTGTCACAAAAAAAAATCTATTTCAGGCTGGAAAATGGCGGGGATGGCCTAGAATTGTGTAATTCAGAGTGATTAGTGTGGAATCGAAAATCCCGTCTTAAGTCTGAAATGGAAAAGTCAGAGCCTTGGGAATTACAAAAAAATTAACATGCATATACTGCATGTGATATTAAAGAGGGATTAAATTGAGTACGACGTAGAATATTAGGATCTTTCATCGACGTTTGCATCATTGCATGAAGGGTTTATATTTACAATGGATGCAATAGAATTGACCCCGCCAAAATCGTCTTTTGTCATGAATTTATAGGAATGGCATTCTGAAATATAAAATTCGCGGAAAAATGTAAAAAAAACTTTTTTAATGGCACATTTAATTTTCAGAAGGTGAATCATTTGTGTTGGATATAAAAATGCCAATTAAATTAGAGAATAAAATGAGCATCCTATTAAAAGAGCTTAATTTGCTCTGTTTTTCACTTTTGACGAAATTAAGTACCTTGGACATTTCATAAATATCAGACTCACTTTTATTGAATAGCCAAGACTATGGAAAATGGAAATTTTAGGAAGATAATTTTCATTTCGCCTCGGAGCCACGGCAGAATTAAGAGATAACAATGGCGAAAGGAGTTTTTGCATATTTTTCAGCAAAAACAGCTGTATTTGACAGGTACTTTTTACAATTAAAGTCTATCTACTAAGTTTAACTATTCCTTCTACTAACAAATATTCGTGAAAAAATAAGCTGATTACAAAAAAGGAAATTCAGATTGATTACATTATTTTGGTATTCAGTCATATATCATGTTTAGATTGCTATTAAACCAGATGGAAATTACATGGATACTTAGTGTTCTATGGAGGCAGTATAATTCAGATTTCGGTAAAACTTGAGAGACATTTACTTTCACAGTCATTCTTGTGCACACGCATCGCCATC
The DNA here is from genome assembly GCF_921293095.1 of Ischnura elegans. NCBI lineage: Eukaryota > Metazoa > Arthropoda > Insecta > Odonata > Coenagrionidae > Ischnura > Ischnura elegans. The sequence goes on from NC_060256.1 coordinate 71,502,217, forward strand.
AGCAATCTGAAATTTAGTTTGAAAGAACCGATATCATATACAATTTTTTCCCTACGGCATCCATAACTACTTACATATTTTGCTAATAGGAAGAGATAAAATGGAAGGCACTTGGGAAACGCTCAAGGAGATTGAAAGTGATGCTTGATACCACCAACAGAACACTTTCATGAAACTCGGATAGATGCTTGCAGTAACTAGTGCAACAGAGATTTAAAAACTAATTAAAATAATGTATACAAAGAGTTATAAATCAGTGTACCGTAGAAAATTATGCTCCGAGACGAAACCGGCTGGGTTTCTAATAAAGAGCGTGGAATATTTTGGAGCTCACCATTTTTATATGCCTCTTCTATAAATAATCCCAAAAAAAAAAGATGACAGCTGTTTGTGGACAATTAAACAATCACGAACTCTTCCCTCCGTATAATGAGAAAGGTGATGGAAAATAAGAGCTGAAAGTGCGATAATTTTGACATCCCTAACCTAGAGGAGAAATAACTGCGAATAACACCGTGTTTACGGTCGGTTATGACGCATTGGAAATTAAATTTCATACCGGGGCGGGAAAATTTAATTAAAGCAAAAGGGGGACAAGCGTCTAATAACGGTTTATTTGCTAGGGAGGGAAATGGGAAAGGGTAAAGAAGTCTGGCGAAGATCCTTCCGAAGCGGGCGACTCAATATCGCTCTGGCTACTCAACAGGCTCGAGGTACTCCGGACGGAAAAGCTTGAAAACTCAAATCAAACACGCCCGGGGTGAATTTGTTTTAGGGATCAACATCCGGCAGGTCAGGTGGGAGGTGGGTGAAGGTTACAGTCCTTACACATAGGCGCTGAGAGCCCTCTACTGGGAAAAAAAGAATTCTCAGTCATTCTTGGTTTCCTGTGCGTCGATACACAATCCTCTCGAGCTACAAGGCCTCCTCCAATTTCTAAGAGCAAATATACTCCCCTCACTAGTTGCTACTACACCACATGGGTGAGAAAGCCAGGAAAAAAGCAGCGAAAAAAGATAAGAGCGGATCGAAAGTCTTTCAAATAAAAATCGTTTCCGCCCAAATATTGCTTTAGTTGTTAATCAAACCGGGTGTAAACGATGTTCAATGTGAAAAAATTAAGCCATTTAAAATGAAAAAAATATTATACATTCACGTCATATTATCATCGAAATTTCCTCGAGAAAAGGTTATTTAACCGGATTAACATGGGAGTTTACAAAAGTGGATACGTAAGTAGATATTATATTGCTTACATTAAACTGAGGCATAAAAATATAGTCTCTGGGTAACTAAGGATTTCCTTTTCTTAGTCGCGAAAATGTAAAACAACAAAACTTCTATCAAAATGGAGGAAGGCTCGCCAAGTAACATCAATAAAAAATATGCAAAATACGTAAAGCAATACAAATTTCCAAATACAAGGTTTTAACTTAAGAAATTTATAGAGCTCTCCAAGAAAAAAGTGAATCTAGTCGATATACTAATTCGACAACTGAATTTTAAGAAGCTGGCGTAAGGATTCCATACGGAGAAAACGAGGTTAATTAACATTAAAAACATATTAGAACTTCCCTACATTGAAGCGTTTCTAGCAGGCAATGAAGTCATTCAGTAAAATATGCCATCTAGGAACAATTTAGCAACTTTTTGCTATAAAACTAAGTTGGTGTGGTTACGCGCGGTTTCTTCATTTTATACGAAAAAACCTTATTCGATGAAAGATGCGTAAAAAGTAGTACTTTTCATGGAGGACGCTGTACCAGGATTGACTCATAAAATAATTTGACGACGGAACTTGCCTTAGCCCGACCCCCCTTATCCATTATTCCAGCCACTAAAAGAAATCAACTAAATGACTTTTGCTGTACGTCACCTCCTCCAAATAGTCCCAGATTAAGATGTCTGGGACTATTTGGAGATGTGTAACTTCACATTTAAAGTCATCAGAGGAGAAAGAAGACATTATTTGGAATAGATAACGGCGGAAAATGATTCCTTCACAGAATTTGCGAACTTAAGTAAGTCAATTTTTTCCTTTATTAATATCCTCTTTACACTCTCTGCCCGAATATCTCACCCGGTGCGTATAGATGGACGATCCAACGCTTCTCGAAAGAAATGAACGAAAAAAAGGGAGAAAGAAAATACGAAAAAGCGAGAAAGGTGCCATTTAATGGAGGAATGGCTGAGTTTCGGTGGGTTATGGATTGAATGCGAGCTGTCGGGTGAGACTCGGAAAAAGGAGGGCATTCCTTCCTGACTCTATCACACAACTCCTTCCATCTCTCCCCCCTTCCCCCGCATGCCCCACTAATAGGATGAGGGGAGCGTTAATTAAATTAGGAGCTTTTTGGTCCCGCGCCGCTGATGGGTTGAACATAATGCAAACTTAAACAGCACGCCTGGCGCTTTAACGAGAGCCTCTGACGCTGAGAGCGGTCGCAAACTCAAAATTTCACGTCTTCCTTTTCAACTATAAATTCCTCCGATGATGACTGATTTCGGTATTTGCTCGAGCGTAATATATACAGGAGGAATCTGAAATACTTCTGGAAGTGGTAGGGGAGACAATTTTAAACATTTTTTGTCCATAAACGTGGGGTCTCTCCTTTTTAGTTATTGAGCTATTGAAACGTAAACAGTTTTTGGATACACTTTGCAGTTGCGATGACAACGGTTTTTCTACGATCGCCATTTTTTTTAATACTCTGAATTTTTATGGACATTGAATAATTTCGGTTGGACGAAAATGTGCAATTATAATTGTCTGAAACAATCGGTCTCAAAATGGGTGAAATTACGCAACCGTATTGTTGATACTCACCCAAAGTTCCAGATAAGTTAAGCTCTATTCATCATACCCTATATTTACCGTCTTAACGATCTACTTATTGACGAGCACAGTTTGAATACGGCAATCGTGCACAATGCCATTAATTTGAGGATCAACATCAGTCACTCTAAACCGTACGAAGATGAAGATATTATTCAACATTAATGAAATAGTAGGTAAAATTAATTGTTTGAGGCGTAACTATGTGAAAGCGATTCATAATTAAATTAAGAAAGAAGAACTTTGTACTTTCACATTAATATTAGTAGTAATAGTAATAATAGTAGGTATTAAAATCTTTTCAATTAAGAAAACTAATTGAAAATATTAAATTAGTTTTCTTCATTGGAAAGTTTCAAGGAGGTATTATAGTCTCGTTAACTTTCTTAGTAGAATATGCCATCCAAGAAAAATTTAGCAACTTACCGCTGTAAAACTAAATAGGGGCAATTACTCGTGATTTCCTATCCTTTTACGGAATAAATATCTTTTTCAACGGAAGATATGTAAATATTAGTACTTTTTAATGAAACCTAGGACTAAATGAAAACCTTTGTTATATCATCTTGGAATTCTCTCCAGAATAAAGAGTTAGAACATTGTAAAATTGAATATATCTGAAATTCGAAAAATATATTCTCGGTATTTCCCCCAAGGAATTTTTTTTTATTTGAAATACAGCAAACTTTGCCTTATGCGGTAAAGCTCTGCAAATTTCAAAGGTGATAACTGCAGTTTAAACATCTAAGCTCTACGGAATCAGAAGAAACAATTTTGCACTCTGTTGAAAGCATGAACACGGTGAGCATTAACTGCTTTCACTTTTTGTCAGCAAAAACATGTTTTTCTCCCCTGCTTTCAATATCCTATTGAAACGTGTGCTCAGTAATTGTTAAAAAATTTTCATCATTTTACTGGGCTTGGGGTTCAAGTTATTTTTATGGTCACCCTAACATAATTCAGTTTTCCATATCCTATATCAACTTGTGGGCATGCGAAAAAACTCGTATGTACTGAGCATAGATCACAGGGACTTTCGGCTTTCCATGAAACTCAAACTAATTCCCCGTCCGAATTCATATATTATAAAACCAAATCTTCGTGGATCGTGGCTAATTATGCTTGCTATCATGGATGTACCACGAATTCCTATGACTTAGTATCATAAACGTTGGTTAGTAAGGAGTCTGCATATCGTAGTAGTCAACCCATTGACCCCGAAAGGCTAAGGTCGTTCCAGTATTCCTGGTCCGGAGGAACATTTTTCCATGACAATCAACGTAAATTCAACGCTGTTCACGCTGCATGTTCCAAATTATTTACCTTGCGTTTAATGAAATGCGTTAAAATATTAAAATAAATAGGTACTAAAATTTCAATCAAACTAAGTTTACATCATAATCGCACAGAAGCCCTGAAAGCTACGTTAAACACAGTATAAAACATATTCATACGATCATCGAATTATATTTGAGTTTGAACAGTTCTCCACAGAGACATTTATTTCATAGGCATAAAAAATTGGGATATCCAAAACTAATCCAGTTAAATTACTGAGTATCTTTCTTTGTTCAAGTTGGTTGCAAGAATAAATGTTAATTATGGAGGAGCGATCGGTCTAATTATGCTTTCCCGATTTTATTGAGTGAAATAATTGATAAGTATTTTATCACTTTTGAGAAATGCAATCCTAAGATTGGTTGACTTCAGCCGTTCAAATCAACAATTTTTCCTCTTAACTACCTCCGCATCTTCATCCTTTCACAGTATAAGTTTGCCACTAGAGAAATCAATAAAGGAGGAGTTATTCAGGGCACCAAAAAAATAAAATCCGGACAAAATATCATACCCTCATATGGAATAATAGCAGGATATTTTAGTTTAGATGATAGAATATTTTACACAGCAAGAATGATTAGAGAAAAAATTGAAAGACGTAAAGAGGTCTCAAAAATCTGGATGCAAGATAGTGTGATAGAAAATGATATTTAAATTTAAAAAATTGAATTTATAATTCCACGAATATACATATGGTTTCATCCAGTTTTTATATCAAGTTAATTTATACGCACTATTCTTACATTATCTCAATAGCTTCGGTTAACTTAGAATAAAATATTCCTTACAATAACTTAGAATTGGCTACTGTATGATCACGGAAATATCTAATTATTCATAGCTTAATTGCGACATTTGAAGTGGTCCCGACCATGACTAGTGCTACTGAGGAAGGCCGGTTTAATTTATTTCTAAAAAGTCTGCCGAATGAGAGAGGAGTGGCTAGAAAAGCAATGCCCACAGTGGCTGAAGTATGAGAACAGTGTGACATTATGCAGCAAAATTTGCATTTCAAATTTCAAGTCCTATATATAGCAGCCCGCTCCGACGACGTGATTATCTTCGCGGACGCATACAGCACTTCAAGTCAAATGATAACCTTGGAGTCCGCATACCTAGTGTGGGTGAATCTGGATAGCTACTGTCCCCTGTGTACTGTAACGCTCGACACTTAAAAAAAGTTCCTCTATCCCTTCGCATAAATTTGCAATCTGCAAATCATTCATATTTGACACGCAAAGAACTCTGCCGCAAATTGTGCCAAAAACCATATCCAACAAAAGGAGAAGAAACAAAAATAGCAGACTTGTTAGTCTGGATTATTTTGCATTATTGTACGTACTTATTCTACACGTTCACGCATAGGCAGAGATATAGGGGTGGGGAACGGGGGCACGTCTCCCCCAGATACTTAAAAAAATGGACAAGATTTTTAATATAGTTGTCATAATGTTCGTTTTAATTTGCGTATTACAGAGCCTCAATCATTTAATTTAATATAAATAGCTTTCAAATGAAAATAAAGAGAATATTTTCTTAAGTAACTGTTGTACTTTGTTTTTAATCTCAAATATGAGAAGATCTATCTGACCCCCACCCCAGAAAAAATCCTAGTACCGCCCCTGCGTATACGTTTTAACCACTCTAGCAGAAAAAAATAGCTCTAAAATTTTATTCATTATTAGTGCCTCGTAGATTTGTTTTTTTCCTCGATACTAACCATTGACATCACTATGAAAATCGCCAGCTCTGTTGATCTACGTATTTTTCTGTAAATGCAGCAGTTTCAAGGTTCTCTCGTCTCCAAAGATTCAAAAGTTCCAGGGACCGAGAGAACTTCATTTCCGTAAATATAAATTTCAGGCACCATCAAAAGTAGCAAGAACAGATATCGGCCCGTATTCTTAGCCGACCCTAAATATCCGTCCCTACATAGCAAGGGGCCCCTACATGCGTTTCACAGTCGTAGGGTGTAGGGCTGGTTCGGGTACCCCACATCAAGTAGGGCCCGTTTAGTTCCAAAAACAGCCATATGTAGGGCTTAATACGGGCCGGCAGCTCATGTTACTAGCGAATTATTTTTTAGATATTACCCACAATAGGTTCGATAATTCTTCGGAGGAAAAATCTTTGAGCTAGACTTGAACTAGTACCTCTTAATTTCGGGCTCAACAGGGTTCCCTCTCCAAACTATAAAATTCACGGTTTTTTCCAGTTTTTCACGATTTTGATGCCGTCAAATTCACGGTCTGTTGATAATCCGCTTTAAGCAGAAATTTTGACCGCGTAACAATCACCGGCCGCACGTTAACTAAAAATTTAATAAACGCGGCGGACGCCGTGAGTGCAAACGCAGCTATGAAAGTGCTCTCTCTCATGACGTCACCTATTGATATCAAAATTCAGGTCCGGCTAAAGGTTGTGAGTGGGAAAATGGAGAGAGCAGGGTGGCAGTGAAGTGGAGAAGTGACTGATTTTTCGCCAGAGTTAATGAACGCTTAGTTTACCGATCTTCCAATCACAGGCTCAAGATCAATGGTCGCGTTCAGCAGACTCAACAGTTGCGGAACCGGTGAGACAATTTCTGCTGAACGCTCTCTGGTAGGTCACCGGTGTTACTGATCAGACGCCATTTTTTCCACCGGAGAAAATCACCGATCACTGGTTGGAACATGTTGAGAATCAATATGGCTGCGCCCAGTACTAGCACGTCGTCTGGTGCTATAGTTGCAAAAAGATATGCTTTCGGAGGAATGACATATGAAATTCTGGATACTAAAGAAAAACAATTAAAACTGGCTTCAGGTTTGTCATCGACTAAGTAAGCTATCATCCTGAAAACGATGGACTATCCTTTCGTAATAGTTTTCATTCCGCGGCCTATTTCTTCTGAGGCGTACGGCTTAGGGATTTCTTCTAAAGAATCTCGTCTCGCGTTGAATTAAACCGAACAAATTGTTCACAGTATCATCGTCTCCTGCAATTAAAATCGCTAGCGCTTCTAAAAGAATCGCATTACCGCCCATTTTGAATGTTTCTGCTCTTTGGTCACGTGACTGATCACTGCTCAGCAACCGTTCAGCAGATCGCAACGACCGGTCGCTCACTGGTGAGGGATCTCTTGATCCCGGTGAGTATCTGCTGAACGCGACCATTGTGTCGTCATGGCACACGGACCAATAATTGCACTTCGAATACACGTGTGGAGATAAATGTGTGGACAATGTCTGCGCGTCACTGACCTTGAAACATGATCGACGCATAGATTTTTCTTTTGATCGGTCAATCGTAGTTCTACATTCAAGTTTGAGAGATTTTTAAGGTCCAATGATGAAATTCACGGCTGTTTCCAGGTTTTTTCAAGGTTGATGAAATTCACGGTTGAGTAAAAACTCTGCTAAAAGTGTTAACTACTTACTTGACACTTTTATCCTCGTAAAATTCAAACATTACATCAGAAAAAGTGCAGAAAAACAAGTCAATTGGTTTTTCCACGAATTTAAGAGAATTAGGAGTTCATTCGCTTTTCATTTCCCTCGTAATCTCACGCGAAAGAAATGTGAAAAAAATCCTAAGCTCGTCGGCATATTTGAGTGACTGATGAATAGGCAAAGAAAAGGAAAATAAAGGAATAAAGGAAAACGTGAGATGAAAAGAAGGCAGAGGCAGAAGAAATGAGCGAAGGAGAAAGGTGAAAGAAAGGGAATGGCTGAGTGAGCGACTTACCTGTTGCTCGAGTTTTTTTTTATTTACACGCAATGTTTTCAATCGCCTTTCTCTGATTTCCTTCCTTTTTGCCAATTCACGAATTTAAAACGTGAAATAAACACGGCCTTATATTATGAAGCCATTTTTATCGGCACAGTAAATAGTTAATCAAAAATATAGGAAATTGCTATGGAACTGAAAAACAAGCATTTATCAATTTCATTGAAACTTGAAGCTTGTACATAGTGAAAGGGCTCCATATTAACAATGAAAAAAACGTCGTTACTTTAAAATTTACTACCTGTTTCGGCTGTCACTCCTTTATAAAGTATTTGGTATTTATATTTACTTGATAATAGCGTGACAGCCGAAACCGGTAGTATTTTTTAATTAAATTGTGGAAGTAACGAAGTGTTTTTCATCGCTAATAAGCAATTATCAGTCTTTTGAGTTGATTAGGTACAAGGCACAGTTAATTTCAATTCAAGAAACGGCTTCCATGACTTAACGGAAGGATCATTAAGGCATTGGCGGGCTAATTGTCACGAATATGCCACAAATGAAGTCGTTCGAAATACATTACGTTTATGCAGTTAAATACGTTTCGTAAAAAGAAATAGGTACGCTTCAAAATGCAGTTCGTTTTTCGACTAAGCAATGTTTATGTGAAGTGAACAAATTAATTTGATTCGAAGTCAACTAAAATGGTAATTTTGTAGAAAATCCACTTTTGCATGTTCCACGATTCATCTTCTGCTCTTTTAAATCCTCTCACACCATAGTATGAGCATACGATGAAGGCAGTCATATATTTATACCCATTGGTAGCGAGAAATTAGTCCTCAGGAAAACAGCTTGGTTATAGCAGAGTTTGGAAATTTATTGTCCTATCTTCAAAATATTAAGTCTTAATACAAATCACTCGCGGGTGAGCTTTAAGCCACCGAGTGCGTCCACCGGGTTGCGGATGGTGGGTCAACCTCTAGATATAGAAGTCAGGAAGCACCAGCATAGAAGTAAGGAAACAATTCATCAGATGCTACATATGGAGTATGTATCTCTATGGAAGCGAGGCTTGGACGTTGACAGCAGCAGAGAAGTCAAGAGTGGAAGCATTCGAAATGTGGTGCTACCGAAGAATGATGAAGATAAAATGGATTGACCGTGTGAGTAACGAGGAAGTGCTAAGAAGAGTGGGAGAAAAGAGAAACCTCCTAAAAACCTTATGCAGAAGAAGGGACAACTTAGTTGGCCACATTTTGAGGCACGATGGTCTGATGAAGACAATCGTTGAAGGACTAGTGGAAGGGAAAAAGGGCAAGGGACGGCCCCGAATGAGTTATATAGGGCAGGTTATAAAGGGTGTAAAAGAGAAGAAATATGTAGCATTGAAAAGATTAGCGGATAGGAGAGAGAAATGGAGAGCTGCGTCAAACCAATCTCAGGATTGTTGACTAATGATGATGAATACAAATGAAATAATAAGAGCATGCTGATTTAAGACATTATTTATAAATTGCCCAATGCTTTTCAGGAACGCATTACACAGATTATTAGGCTGAATTTATGTATCAAGGACATTGAATACAATAAAATGGAAGAAATAGAAGGGATTCAATGTTTTAATTCAACACTTTAAAGTGGTTCCCCAAAGGCTCCCCAAAAAGTTGAAATATTCTCACGAAAGTGTCAGCACTGGTATAATTCATGTCTTCCACTATTGCTAGTATTTTTAATTCTTGTAATCTTATAATTGATTGCACAGGCCAACAAAAAATTTTTGTTTGAAATCTTTTTTATTTTAATAGCTGATCTTTATAGATTTTTATGTGCCGAATCCAAACCTGGCCTTAGTTTTTTTGTATCACCCATAGTTTCCAAGCAATATGTATTTAATATTTAGTCTAATACCCCTATACGGTAAACAGGGAAATCAATGAAACACTGTGTTACATCATAAAATTGTTTGTATTTACTGTTCATTACATCGTGATAAAATTGTTTGTATTAACTACAGCGTGAAAATACAGGGTTCACTTGTCAACTGGAAATGGTCTACATTTTCTTTCCCTTTTTTCCTTGAAGCTTCTTGTGAAGCTTTTTCTGCGATGAATCGCTTGCTGAACTTCTCGGTGAAGTACCAACAGTAATCCCCATTATCTTCGTTCATTAGACCTACTTTTTCAATCTTATTACAACTATAAAAAAGCTGTTAAATTCTAAAAATATTGCTTGATTTCATAAATTTAACTGTAAAATGTGAATAAATGGTGGGTGATACAACTTAAAAACCATCATGTTTGGATTCAGCAACTTTAATAATATAAGAATAAGGTATTTTCAGTAAAAACGTTTTTTCATTGTTGGCCTGTGTTATCATCAGTCCTCTGATTCATAGTTCCCAGGGATAGTCATTTCTTTAAATTTTGTTTCATTTTCCCCGATTAGCCTTTTGTCCTCCTTTGGGGAACCACTTTTAAAGTGCTACATTAAAACATTGAATCCCTTCTACTTTATTGAATTCAATGTCCTTATTTTATTTTTATTTTTTATTTATTTCCATCGCCCAGAAAACAGCTCACAAGGCCTTTTACATCGGAGGGTATAACATGAAACAACAACTATCACACACAACCATGCCCTGGATAGGGGCAACCTACCCAGGCGGGACTCGAACCCGCGACCTTGATACATCAATGCAGCCTAATAATAATGCGTTAGTTAGCGGGGAGTTTGGTGGGTTAAAATGGAAATGTAATGCTTTCCGGGAGGGGGTTCATTTGAAGGAGGGTTCGCTGCATTCCCCAAACATATCAAGGGTGAACCCCCAGATTCCATAGCTGGATCCACAGGCCACGGCCATTATACGAAAGAGCCCTCTTATTAACTAGAGAGAATAGGGGAAACTTTTGCGTGGGCAAATGAGATGTGACTAATGGTTAATCAACGTGACGATTACGCAAAACAGAATTCATAATCTTAGTTTTAGTTTTAAGGTTTTCGCAGCGATTAGATGCACTATTATAATTCATTTTCGGGAATACGTCTGCGTGCTTAATATTTAACTCAACGTTTCGTTCCACTTACTGGGAACGTCGTCAGGAGAATGAAAATATAAAAACCTATCATACCGTTGGAAAAACTGGTCCATTGTTGTTAAGGTATTTAAAAAAGTAAATAAAAATAAAATAAAAGCCAACTTCTTTAAAACATCTAATATAAAAAAGGAAGATGAAAGGTGGAATATTGTAATTAAATTTTCGAAATGTATCTCTTCCACACATGGCTTAAATTATATCCATCATCCCTGTTAAAATTCATAGGTCGTTTAGAAATTTCTATCGCCTCTCTAATAAGCCGTGGAGAATACGCAGATTTTCTTGCAATGGCTTTGGCCTCATCCAGAATTCATAATCTTGCAAAATTATTGAATTTATAAACACTAATTACAAAAACGGGTGCAAAATAGTCATCACTTCTACATCTTTCCGAGTATAGCTAGCTAGTACCCTATTTATTTTACCATGTCAATTCTATATACTGAAATAATTAAAAATTCTCTCGCAATTACGTAGCATTAATTTTTGCAAAGCAAAGTAGCTTGATAATGTTATAGATGAATGTATTTGTGATGATATGTGTGAATATTCCTTTATCCATCTAGTGATAAATTAAGGCCAATTGTAACTATTCTAGAAATAATGAAAATTACGAAATAAGCGACGCTAACAGCGCATCAAAACTGAGCAACCTAAATGGTTGGTTTCATCGAGGTCACAGCCATTGAGGCACACGCCCTCTTTTGCGAAACATTTTTATTCGACCTTTCTTCTCCATGTCGATAAGTCACGCACGGGGTGTGGTGCTTCGTGACGTCACACTTCAGTGCTAAGAGACTATAAATGACATGCAAATTTTTGTGCGAAGGTAAGGAGGAAAATTTTAAATCGGGCTAACGCTATAAGATAGAAGCTTATACGGTAAAATGCAATGACCATTTTACACTTCATCAAAATATTATCCCCGCAAGGAATGCAAAAATCTTTCCAAAGCAAATTTCCTACTTAGCAAAATACCTTGATGTACTCAGTCAAAAAATTTACACATTCTACCAGCGTAGCGAAAAACTCTTACTGTAGACCCTTTGTCGAATATTTGTTGTTAAATTGTGCATGCATAATTACTGCGAGTTTTGAGCTTCCATTTTCAGAAAAATGGTAACATTTGAACTGTCAAACCTATATTATGGGGTGAGTGCCAATAAGGGCATGAAAAATCATATTTTTCACGTGATTAAAGCTAAACGCATATTGTATTTGAGCTATGCGGCTTCTAAAGTTGTTATCTCAGGCAGAACACTATCACTAATGTTATAACCGAGGAGGAATTTTCTTTGAAGAATGAGCATCGAATACTTTCCGAAGAAACAATGGGCAATGAAGGCAGTAATGAAACATTTGATGATTGATGCAAATTATCAGTCAGACCGGTCTAACCTTAGCAATTTAATGACGAGCGAAAAAATTCCCACCCGAAGAAAAATTACAAATTGGTATGGATTTGTTGCGTTGCCATTTGAACTAATGTTGAGTTGAGCTGATATTTGCGGCAATAAATAAAATAAGTTTTACAAAAAATATTTGTGAAAATTTTTGGTCGTCTCTGAAAATGAAACTTTTATCGTGGAAAATACGCCTTTGAAAGCTGAAATGTCTAATTTCATTCGGAGTTTATCGTGAAAATAAGCTACAGTTTTCTTTGTGGATAGCATTAAATGAACGAAAAATATTTCAAGCACAATCACCACAAGTTTCAGATCCCTTACATAACTGCACATTAAGTTATTCAGCGTTTATATGGTAACTGCAAAATTATCCAAAAAATGTTTGCGTTGCCATAGCTCAGTAACTAAGGAACTGCAACCCCATGCTTATTGGCCAAAAATGCTTTAAATTATCTCCACAACCACCTCCTGATGTATTCCAGATTCCTCCTGAAACACCCTGCATATACAGACTTGTCACTCGTCATTAAGACAAATCTTGAAAATGACGAGCCAAGTGCGTTGAAACCGTTCTAGGAAAATTTTTAACAAGTGTAGAGAATTATAAATGTTGTCTCCCTGCCCTCCATGCCTCACAGGTCTGAGCGAATACTTGCGCCATTCACGCCACGTTAGCTGAAAAATCTGATGCCGATGCTTAAGCAGCGTGCATGTTTGAAAACCTTGCTTCTCTGCCACACGGGATCCCAGGTCTAAACCCACCGGCCAGCGACACGTTTCCCTGCGGTACGAGAATCCGTCGCTCGACACGATAGTGACTGTGCGGAGGTGACCGCTAAAAATCAGTTCATGAATAATCGCCCGTTTGCCGTAAAGCTTACACGAGGTCCGAAGCGGTGGCAGATGCTACACAGCGGCAGCCATGTCGTACAAAAGTGAACACCCGTGGAAGGGCACTAGGCTCCTATTCCTTGGCCGCGAAGCTGAGACTAGGAGTGCGTCGCCATGGTACCACCGCTTATGCGTCCTCGTTTATACAGGGTGTTACAGGAGGTACCTGCATTAGTTCAGGAAGTGGTCGGGGAGACGATTTCAAGCATTTTTGCGCATCTATTAACTAAAAACAGCGGCCTAAAGAAAGTTAGTTAGGGGAGGGTTTGCAAGAAAAAATTAATATTGTAAACTAGTAAACTCACAATGAGGTAATATAAGACAAAGAAACACCATTACACAAACACAATATTATGATTGAATTCTGCGGTGTTTAACGGCTGTAAAATATCTGCTGATATCGAGGGATAATGCTGATCGTTTTCCTCAAACAGCGACAATCACCTTTAAAATATCATTTAATTGAAATGAATTTACAGGTCTTGAATTTAAGTGCTAGTAAGGGGTAATCGATATCGTAACGGGTTAAAAATATAAAAATCTTTGAGAAGATTTGCGGAGCAACAACTAATGAAAATCAGGAGTACACAATAGGGAAAAATTGTAAATGAAAGATAAAGTCTTTAAAATGGTGAGGTTCCAGAGTATAAAGGTGCTCAAGGGCTGATTGCATGCCGGAATTAAAGCTTTCGAATGAAATCATAAGGTAACACTGAGATGCAATGCAAAAGATAGTAAAGGAAAAGGGTTCTGTACGCTCTGATGGAAAAAATAAAGATGAGTTGACGGTAAGAATATTTTAAATTTAATAGTAGAGAAAATATTTTGAAATTGTCTAATTTGATGACGGATTCTGTTTGACGATGGTATCCAAAGAAAATCTGTATGAGTGGCGTAGGAGACTTCTTATACATCACTATTATATACGTCTTTATTCTAACATTAATTTTATTAATTTCACAGTCGGAAATTTCTTCGACTATTAATACCAAAATACATTTCCAATGTCATGTCTCAATCAAAAGGTTGGAAATCACAATGAGACATGAACGAAATCGAACCATCATCCATATGAACGCCTCTTGAGACGGTGAAAGAAACCCTGTGGCACCCACTAGAAGATTTACCCAAAAATAATGGCGTACAATTTTCGTCTTCTCCCATAAAAAGAGAAAAGGAGGAGAAATAAATGACAATGAATAAATTAGTAACCTAAATAAAATCCCTCCGGAAAAAAATAAAGTGAGCTTGAAAATTTCGCCAAGACATTTGTTTCACGTCGCTGGTCCCGTAGCAGAGGAGAACGATTGGGAGGGCGGCTGGGGACGAATACAAGTGGATTTTTGGAAGAAGAAAGGTTTAGGGTGTGAGGGGGATGAAGAAAAGGATACGGAAGGAGGTAGGGATGCGAAGGGTAAAACGGGAATTGTGGGAAAGGAGGTATAAGACGACTGGGAGGAGAGGGAAGGGATATAGTCCTGCCGGAGGTTTCAGACCTCCCAGCATCAATTTGAGAGGTCCCAGTCATTCCCTTGGGGAATCCTCAGGCATTCCCTGACTCGCCCTAATTCCACCACGCTCCGTTAAACCCGGCCGTCATTCGCCGGTTCGTCGCTGCGGCCCAGAGGAGGGCTGAGGGGGAATAGGAGGGAGAGGAATACTCGCAGACACTTGCATTAAAAAAAATGCTGGGGATAGTCCTTTTCCGCGTCCATCCCCGCTCCTCCATTATTTCCGCGATGTGCCGAGCCAAAGGAATTGTAATTGGGTAAGGATTAGTGGCCCGAGGGTGCGGTACTCATGAAGATACCAACACGGTATGGCATTTGTCGGCGCCCTCCTTTATGTGTTCCAACCCAAAGGTATGCGTTGATTGACGGTGATACAGAGCTATTCTCGAACAAAGTGTCAGGTGTGTACATTCCATGCACGGATTTGAGGAGACCAACTCCTGCCCCCTCCAAGTAATTTTCCTCCGAATTCTGACTTCCGAAAATTGTGACGTGAAGAAATTCTGTCGTGAGGTATCCTAAGACCACGCTCATAATCCGACCCTTAACAAGAACGATTCTTAAAAACGCACGAATTCGTAGTTATGATTAGAAACAAGCACCATTCACAAGACCTCTAACTCTTCCTTAATTGCCGTATTTATCAGTTTTATCAGTGGGCAATAGTAAGGCCTCTTTGAAATTACTAACCGTGTAGGTTATTTAGCTTTCCCATAACTAGCAGATTCGTGGTATGGTATTTGGAGGTGGCAACCAACATGTGACAGATGAAGTCATTTGCGCAATGAGGGAAGGGAAAGGAAAGAAGGCTGAAGAGAAACCCGGCGTCGGCATTAGCCTGCTCTTAACGAAAGGCACCAAGGGGACCACGGCTTAGCGTCCCATCCGAAGAACAGAGTGTTACGCTTCAAATTTCGTCCACACAACATTCATGCAGGATCGGGAAGTCTATTAAAAATTATCTGCCACCACCGGGATTCGAACCCGAGCCCACGGGGAGATGAGCCAACACACTAGCCACCACACCAACCCGATCCCACAATAATTTAGACGCGGATACGTGCGAAGTTGTACTTAGAAAGCATCTTATGAAAATAACCCCTCGAGAGATCCCAGAAATGCTCTATCACCCGGTTTTGAAGAGTTTACTACTTCTCGAAGAGGAAAGAGAAATTACAAACAAGAAAATATGGAATTGAGACCCTTTTTTAACGCTTTTTCTAAGGAATGTCTAAATTCCTCGTTGTATCCATTAAGATAAAGGCTACTTACTCCTTCTAATCGTAGATTTTTAAGTTACAGCTTTCATAACAGAATGAGAGACCATAAAAGTGAAATTAATATGGACTAAGTCCAGCATAGAGCTGAAATTGGGTGCAATTGATGCATGGCATAAGTAGGTTAATTAGCTGTTCGAACAGTAAGAACGAGACATCTTCACCCTGGTAGTGCCCACGGTTAAAACACTTGAAATCTGAGGGGATAAAAATAAAATTTTAAAAAGAGAGTAAATCTGACGAGGTCATTGAGTTGTGGTACGAAGCTATATACCAAAGATGACAATAAGTGAGCCAAATACAGATGGAAACACTATAAAATGGCTGTGTTACAAAGAACCTGCAAAGAAGGAGCAGGGGAATACTAAGGCAGGCAAACTATAATGGAAAAGAATTGGATGCACCGCATTGAAGAAGAAAATCTAAAACATGCAACATACAGTAAAATATACGGTGGAGGGCATTATTGCTCTTTAAAAAAATAGTTTTACAGTTACGTCCATACGTATACTAAAATATTCAATGACGGATATGAAAAGAGAAAATAGAGCACAGATAAATAAATAATATTTGATCAGTGGCGTAAGTATGGTTAGGATGAGAGAATATATCCTCCCCAAAGCCTTAGAGAAATCAAAAAAATGATTTTAAAATCTTGTCTGGATTTGGTACATAATAACTGCCTCTGCTTAAAGATAAATTATAAGTGCCAAAACGATGTAAAATGCATTTTCAGGCATATTATTTGCAAACATTTTCCTGAATGTTTCCTGAGGGGGAGGCGGGGTTGCCCCCAATAATCCCCCTCATCCCTCCCCCCCAAATCATATCTCTAGTTACGCCACTGTATCTGATGATATGGTGTATTCATTATAAGACGGGCGTCATCTCAATACTAACCTATATTCACATGGCACTGCAAAAAATATACACCCTGATCCCCCTTGAAGTACACCCATGATAACTGCTTCGTGCAGCAATATGAAGATTGGAAAGGATGGTTTTTCATTATGCTTCTCTTAAAAAAAAAGAGCAATTGACGTACGGGAATGCCACCGAGAGAGAAAGTGGGCTATGAAAAGGGTTGAATTGTATAACGTCTGGTGCTTCATCATCAACGGACCCATTTTATAGCCATAGCAGGTGAAAAAAATAGAATGGCCAGTTCATTTATCCGGGAAACGAACACGCAGGTCCAGATGACACGTGTCATAAGATAGAAATGTGCTGGAGTGGTGCTGGAAATGTGCTATTTCACCGTAAAATTATCCGCCTCGTTGGGAAATGGGAAAAAGTCGCGCACAAATCGAAGCGTAGGTCGTATCATTCTATGCGTATTGATGCTCACTGAGTATGGCTGATGAACACTGTGGCATGTGACATATTGCACTTACATGGAGTCGAGGTCTATACCAGAGTATATCATGAAGGCTGTGGTCACGGCAATGAAAATAGTCGTAGTAGATAAAAAAATGAAATTTTTTAGAAAAAATACTCAATTTTAAGAGGCCATCATGTAAAAAGTTTTAACTGAAAGATTAGGTAAAGGTTATTATCTAAAATTTGCAGGAAACGATTCTTCGGAAATAGAACATGTTTTTTAATCCCCAAGACTGAATTTGAGCATTAGCGGGTTTGACGTTTTGTATTACTCTATCCAGCGATGGTTCTGTTTTTTTATTTAACTTTTCATGATTGATTCTTATGTGTCTTAGTTCTTTGAACCCGAAAATGACCTTAATTAGGTTTCATCATTTCAGATGTGCCTAAGTTTAATCCTTCTCCTATTCCCTTCTATAGATCTCCTAATTTTATCCCGAAATACATTAGGTTCGCTGGCCGTAAGAGTAATCTTATATTAATTTTCTTGCCTTGGCATCATTAACCCACCAAAAAATGTAACAAAATATTTTTTATAGCCTCTTGATGCCCTTTCGAACACTGTAAGTTAGCATTCAAGCATATAAAGCTATCCGCGGACATCTACACTTTGATCGTGAATTATACGAACCAGCGGCTGAAATTTCATTCATTCATATCTTACCAGAAAATGCCAATAAAGAGTCCGTAACCATAAAATGATTTTCTGATTTTTCTCATCCCTGATGGTAGTTTTTATGCCTCATTCAGTTGCATTTTACTCTACCAGCGTTTCTACTTGTGCAATTTTCGTTGTTTTTTCATGTTAAGGGTATATATTATTTTACGTCTCATATTATCGATTTCCTTCGATACATAACAGTTTTGACGGATTGCGAAATGCAAAAACTTCTGACGTGATCGAGAAAAACCAGGTCATTTTTCGATTCAGGGCACAAAACACAAAGGAGTCCATCATCAGAATTAGAAAATGCAGTTAATCCAACTATTTCTAAAATTACTGCGAATATTACTGCATGAAACAAGTGACTTTGTTCGCAGTCGCGCGCACGGCTGCAAAGGTATTTACACCAAAGATGAAGTTCACCAGGAAAAAATATAAGGCTGAAAAGAATTTTTTTCGTACTGAATTTCATTCTTTGTGTATAAACTGAACACTTATAGGTTGAACCAACTTCTGGCTCCAAAATCAAGGAAAAACTCTGTTTAATAAGGATATAGGATGCATATTTCAGACGCATCGGTTGAATTGCCTCCGTTCAACGATTAACATCAGACTTCTTTCTTTGTCTCATCATAAAAATGGCGTTGTTTACTCCGCTATCAACCCAAAATGTATTTTGAGTGAGGGAGTCTCTTATTCTGCCAAGCTCAGAGATGGGTGAAACTAATTCATTAAGGACATCATATATCTCAGGCTTAAGCGCTCATGGTTAAACAAGCCTTTTTACCTCAAACACTCCAAGTTGATTTAGCCAAGATTGCCGCAAACACCATCCCATCCGGTTCCCAAAGCTATTTCTACATGATATTGACGGCTCAACCAAATACGACTACTAACTCTACCAGGAAACCAAACTTTCTTCATTGATTGATCCGTCGCATCGTGAGAACTACTATATATATATATCATTTCTGAAAAAAACTACAATTTTTTAAAAGGCTATCAATGAAAATATACTTAGTAATTTGATAACTAGAGCTTGGAGCAGAGGGAATAAAATGCATTCAAGTAATGATTAAATCATTGCGCTCCCTTTAATTTGGCTAATCAAGAAGTAGCTTTGATAGTAAATAATAAAAAAATATAAAACGGATCCCTATAGAAATCATCATTGGAGAATTTTAGGGCATATCCCTGAATTAATTTTTAAATACTGGTTATATTTAACAAAGGGATTCCAATGATCAATAGATAATAACTTCAAATATTTTAGGCCGTACGTATGATTTAATGGTAACACGCATATTCTAATTCTCTTTTTTACCTCACTTCAAGTAAGCCCCGAAGCAATTAGGAGGATGTAAAAATGTTAGAACCTTAGAAATAACTAGCGAGCACAAAAATAGTGAAAATCCTTTGTGTTGTGCTCTTGAATTTCAATAAATTCGCAAAATAAATTTAGTGCCTTTGAGACATCGCATCGTCGAAATAACTTTCTTCCTCAAAACTCAGATATGAAACTGAAGTATACAGCTCAGTAAATGAGGTTTATTTATTTCTTGACTAAACGAGGAACTTGTGCGGGGAAATCAGTTAACGGAAAACAGAACAAAAAAAAAACAAAAAAATACTTCAGCGCAGACAAAACAAACAGTAATGGTAATAGCTTTCAGGTACCGGAAGATAATAAGTTTCCCAAGTTACTATGAAATAAACAATTTCAATAAAAAAGTTAATTAATAATTAAACAACGCAGCATATATTTCAAGCTTAAAAATATCTGTAACACATTTCAAACAAATCTGGACATAAAAGCTACCATAGTGCTTGATAATGAATCAATAAATTTTATAAATGAATCGATTTCAAACTGCATAAATATTGCCTAGCTTTTGGTATGTACGAAATTCAAAACTTGAAAAGTATTCTACTACGAGATCTTTATGCAAGTTGTATCAAAGATAAATGAAGGCTTTTAGTGCGAGAACGTTTATTTTATCGCTATTTCAGATATACTGGGATATGGCACTTAAAAGACAATGGTCAGTTAAACGTAAGGGAAAGCTCTGAATGAGATCACAAATGTATCATTATTATAACCGGATAAAAGCACGAGACAAATTCCATGTCAAATGAAAGGATTTAATACCTAATTATACTTTTCTGGGCAAAGAAAAATTGAGCTCTCTTTCAGTATGATACAGTGGAAAAAGATTTTTTTCCAAATCCTATGTTTATTTATAGCAGAGTGCTTTCCATTGGCTACCAAGCAGAGATCTGGCGCAGAAACAAAGGCATGGCCCGTAAAAAGCTCCAATTGAACGCGTTTTCTAGGTCATCTGATGAGTAAATGGCTTCAACGGTAGTAAAAGGTTGGACACGGCGGCGAATTCCTAAGAGCTTTGTAACTTCACAAGCACCCGAGTATTGGAGATTTCAATGGGCGTATAAACTGGTAAGAAACTAAACTCAGCACAATATTGGCAAAAATGGAGTTTTTCACCCGGTAGGAATCCCGAGAAATTTTTATACACATAATTCAACGGGAATGCATCAAATGTTATACTCAAAACATTGCAACGCTGGGCAACGCTGAACTAAACAGTAATTTTAGGCCAAGCCTGAGATCCCTATTTTGAATCAGCTACCAACTCACAATACCAGGATTTATGTGAATTTTTTATGCTTTCAAAAATTAAGGAAGCATTGAAAATAAGCAGGTTTGGTGAATTAGAAGCTGAGAAGGAAAAGGCGAGGATACCATGGACATGATTGCATGAAAAAACTTAAACCAATATCTCAACCAATGGAAAATTCGAAAGGAAAGTAGCAGAAATCGCGGAGCAAAATATATTGATGGGCATGAGGTAAAAGCTGTGAAGGAAATGAAATTAAAACTTTTACACTAAAAATCCCAATACTAGCTATGCCTTGTAAATAGTATATTCTTCTAATACTTAATGCATTTATTTCCCTAATTTTTCATCATCCTTCCCAAAGTCATGTTTTTCAGGATAAAGGCATAAAATGCGTGGCTCATTTTAATAAATAAGCCAGCTAATATTAGAAGTTGAATATTGTTCATTTAACAGCAATCTAATTCGACTATTTTTAGCGATCATGGATTCGACAGAAATTCCGCGGGGTAAAACACATTTGGCATTGTCCCTCTTTATTACACGTCTTCTCCCTTAAACTTTCTTTTTCATAACCCCCTTCGTTTTATCAACAACACATAGCAACGTTCTTTTAAACAAACAATAATCAATATAAATATCAACCAAGCAATAAATACATTAAAATCTGCATAAATGTATACAATCAAAACATAAATAACGAACGAAATTAGCATATTCTACCCCAGAGGGTAGGAAGGGTTAATTTCGTTTGGGAGAAATCACATTTCAAGATTTTTCATTGTGAAAACTTGAAAATTTTGCACTTATTCATAATTATCGAGGCAGATAAATATTTCGCCATTAAAATTTACACCACAAAATAATGCGTAGTTTAAATATTTCCTGAATATAGCTGAAAATTTACACATTTATGTTGATGCTTCGAAGCAACATTGGGTTATAATGGGTTACATAAATACAATAAAATAAAATATATAAAAATGGAGTTGGACGAGATACGACGTTAAACCCCCTAAATTACCAAAAGAGCGCATGGGGCGGTCATGTAAGTAAAATAGTACGTGATAACTACGGGCAATTTTTGTGGTTGTTTTATTTCTTATTGCACTTGATTATTTAACCCTTTGATTACAACTCCAATGTAAAATGTCCTCCAGGCTGTTTTTGAATTTAATTCAAATAAATAAAAATCCTTTTTAGACGTTAATCGAATACCGATTAAAAAATCACTCCCGTCTCCCAAATATATATCCCTCGTTTGACAGTATCACTGCCATCACGACTAATGTTTCATTCCTCCCATCACCTCTTCGGCACGGGAGCGATTTTTTGGGAAGAAACTTCGCTTGGGAGCAGCTACTCTCATCTCTGAAAGCGCAGACACTGGTCGATTTTATGCCCATATACATTTTTTGTTCCCTCTCCTTGAATATAGAAGTTCCCGTGAATTAAAGTACTTGCAAGTTCCGCAAAAGAGGCGGAAAAGTTTTTCCCAACAAAAGGGCTTCATCACGCCCCCGCCCTATGTCCTTTTGTCCTTTGGTGACAATGACTCTGGTTGAGCGTGAGAAACAAAGGCTCCCAGGGACTTTAATTTTTTTTTCATTTACCCACCTCCCAACCTTTAGCTTGCGTGCCTTTTGTCCGACGATGGATTTAAAAAAATCTTCATTAATACACACATTTTCCGACTTTTGTTTATCGCAAAGAGTAGCATTTAAGTTTCGCCTATAACGAGACAACTACGATGGAGATAAGTAACACCCCCTGCGGAAAGAAAAATCGATGAGCGGAACGAAATAACACATCGTATTAATAAGCATTCTGGTAGGATATCATTTCCATTAACGTATTAATACGTACCGTACCACGAGATTCTATATGACGCTCAACTATTATAACCACTGAAGCAACAAGCAAACAACATTTTGTGTCCAAGTAAACGCACATTTTAAGCTATGAAAATGGTTTAACATGCTAAATATAGATTATTTTCAGTAAATATGTCCCCCCACTGTGCCCGACAGCCTTAATATGTACCGTACAAACATTACTCTCCCATACCTCTGATAACATGTATGCAACCCGTTTACCAAACTTTACGGAATCTTCACAATTCCACAATCTTCTTCGGCGAATAATTTACTTTTGAAATATCCATAAAATACGAAGAAAATCTAAAACAATTAATATAATATGCCCACAATAACATGAAAACACCTTTCTGATATGGTTTAAATTGTTTCACAAGGTTTCACTACAATTATTTGTCAAAATACTTAACGGGGAACCCGGGGTGAAACGGAATGAGCTTGAATAAAACTTGAGCAAGAATACTGACTTAACTCACCAATTGAAAATATTTAAGTGTGGTACCCAAAGTAATTACCTTACTCAAAAACTTAATAGCAAAATGTAAAATATTTTGTCTTAGTACATATATGGTTATCATATAGAGCGTAGAAACTATAAATGAGTGGCTTGCCGCACAGCAGAATCTGAAAATATTTTTCCTATGATTTTCCGTGGCTAATGGAAACATCCCTTCCGCCAAACTCATTTCCTTCCGTACCATAGAGGCGCACCTAGAATGCAAAAGGAGTGAATTCTAAATGAGCAAACCGCACTCATTTACTTAAGCATGGTATGAAGCACAGAGACCTATTATCAGTTGACATCCTGGTATAGGAAAACCTCGAGGGAGTAAAACAGGAAAGGCATTTCGGTTAGCCACCTCAGGGGAATAAAATTAGGAAATGAAAATAAAAATTAAGCAAGAAGTTTTAAATGAAAGTCGTTGACGCTGTAACTGGCGGCAGTTTTTAAACATAGAGACACGTAGGCACAGGCTTAGATAACCATGGAAGTAAGCGATCTTTCTGCCTACTAAAAGTGAAACCTCATTGCCTTTTATTAATCGCAAAGAATCGGATTTAAGTATCGCTATTAATCACGCCACCCTGATATAGATAAGCTACTACCCATGTAGATAGAAAAGGGATGTTTTAATACGTAGTGCACCATGATATTATATGTTATACGATAAAATATGGATTCGAATAATTTTTCCCCATCACCGATGGTGCATTGTAGTCTACTTATGAGTCCACGATGAGCATATATTTTTAAGAAATCTAATAAAAAAATTTATTTTATAAAACGGCGTAGCGATGCTTGGTGGCTAAGTTGTTTGAGCGTCGGGCTACTGATAGAAGGGTCTAGGGTTCAAATCCAGGTGAAGTCTTTGAAAATCCCCAACAAAAATCCTCGGAATGCTTAGTGGCCCAGGCAAATCCTTTAATTTAAGTTTTCCACCCTCCTACTGCTTGTAATGTTATTAGTTGGACCGTCCCTTATCCAAACTATCCCTCGGGATAAAGCACCGAGTGAGAAAAGAGTAGGTATACTCTCAACAAATCTGCACCAATCATTGAATATTTCTAGCATTTTGCAACGTACATGAAGATTTTATTACGAAAGTAAAAATGGTAAATAGCCACATATAAAAGAGGTTTGGATGCGTCCTCAGAAAAAAGTAAGGGAAATCATAAATTAGTAAGAATTGACACATCTTATCGTTCTGTCGTTCATCATCAAATAGGGAATTTCATTTAAACTTCGTGCAAAAAAAAAGGATTTCGTAATAGAACATCTGACACTACCTCAACGCAGATAAACGTACTCCAAGATCATGCGGTTCTGCATAAAGTCGTTTTTCTAATTTCATTTACAACGAGATAAACCCGATCCCCTAACCAGTTTAATAAGACAACACTGACTGGGAATTCTCCTGCCATTGACGCCGGTTCCAAGGAAGCAAAATGTCTTGTATACGAGTTCTGTTCGTAGGCAACGCTGAATTCGTAAGACCTCTGGAAAAATGGATACAAAACCGCAAACTGGGAAGTTGGTCGCACAGATGGAACGATAAAGGTGGGACTATGTTGGTGAGCATACATAAAGTAACTTCATACTCAGAAGCCTTTTGCAATCCGCCTACATTTTATCTATTAAATTGAGCCCAGAGGAGGAAGGCAGGGAGATAGAGTTACCATCCACTCTTTCCAGGAGCTTATTGTTAGATCTGCGCCAGAAAGTACGGTTTTGACGGGTGTGACGGCATCTCATTGAAGGCGAGGATCCTGTTTTATTCACTCGCTTTTACGATCCACAACACATGCAACTGAACTTTACAACACGAAAGTAAATGTAACGTTTATTACCTCGAGGAGACGGCACTGTCGTAGATACTCGCATAAGAATGACGAGAGGGGCTTCATGTGACTCTTTTCTCATACATCTCATTGGTATAGAAACACGTAACTACGCACAACTCAGAAGATGGAATTAAACATTGCATATGCCTACTTAAATTGTCGCTTGTTCAGTCAAGTTCAAAACAACGATTGTTTTTATCGCTAGCATGCATCGTTTTGCATCCTCCACAAAGATGTTTAAAGTAGCCAAATTAGCGTATCATTTATGCATTACCACACTTTTTTACTCCATGGCCTTACGTTTCGAAGCTCAACACTGTGAGACTTAAAGTTATTTGAGAATAAAAAATGCAGGACACTTTTTTGCTGTGGAACTCATTATCTCTAGTGAATAACCCAAATAACAATAACCAAACATGTTTACAATCAGCGGTAAAGAGAGGAAAGTTTTGATGTGCAATAATAAAATTACGGAGAAAACACTCCACTCAAACTTTTCTCCGAATTCTAAAGCTCCCGCATCATATCAATTAAAAACCTCGGTAAAAGTTTTAATCGTAGTTTGGAGGTAACGTCTTGGATTGCAGTGTCCCTCAAATGGATCCACAAACAAATTTAAAGATGCAGTTAAATTCCACGTTGTTGTCATTAGGTCAAAGGTCCAATCAGAGAGGCATTTACGTCTCGAATTTGGTCGCTTCACATGAATCCTCAGCTTTAACTCCATTTAATAAGAAAAAAATGAAAATGAGATGCTCATAAATATTTTTGTCGCTCACTTAGGATCAACGAGGGTTATCACCGAAAATATAACTAGGATCAGGTAAGCATAAATAATTTCAAAGCCTAAAATCAAAGAATTCCTAATGATTTTAAGTAAGATAAGCTACCAATCTTGAGTTGACCGCTGGTATGAGGTTAACACACTAATGCTCTCTGATATTGAGTAGGGCTAAAAGAAGGACGTAAGGATTAAATTAAGGTTTTAAATTTGAGAATGGTTTTAACTACATTAGTTGGTGATCATACGTTCTATAAAATATAAAAGAAATGGAAAAAATAAAGACAATTCATTTGCAGAAACGGGAGTAGTTGGCGTCATCGGGATTCGCCGCCGGTAGACAAGTATGTTGGGTGGCTCTGATCTGAATATCTCAGTGACTCAACGTCCTTCGTTTGCTTATCGCTGAATTTCCTGTTCCCATCACAGTGTATGTTGACGAGTGTCTCGAGGGTTTACGTGGCTCGAATTTTGAGGGCCTAATTGGGTTGCTACTGGCTACTATTATGCATCACAACACTTTCGCCAAAGCCGAACGGGCTGGCCATTTGACAGCTTTGCTGACGGGCATAACGGAACAAACAATGGTGAAAGGTTATTGAGAAATTGCTGAGAGAATCACAACTCAATCGAGCTAACTCCTATTTTAGCTCATCAAGGAATAGTATGATTACTAAGAGCTAATAAGTTCTAAAATGTTTAGCACCATTTGTAACTGGAGATGTGATTTTAGCCCCACAATCTCCTGGATATAATTTATAATTAAAATAAGATTTATCGCCTCTCTTAGCCTAACCTTCGAAATGGAAAATTTCACAAATGCTTCAGCTATTATGTAATTATGTAATGTGTTGACAGTCGTGGTAAGTTTGGAAATTTAATCATAAGTATTATACCTGTATATGAGTAGTAAAATTTGCTGTTGTTAAATTCCGCATAATAAGCGTTTTCTTAAATCCACAAGAGCACCTGCACAGGGTAACAACAAAAGAATATCAGCAGGGTAACATGGTGACATAAAAAACTCATCGATCATCTTAAAATTGTTACATCAATAATTGAACTTCAATTTACTGACTATAGGAACCAATTATAAGTTTTTAGCTACTCGATGGTCATTTCCATACTGTATGAACAGCAAAGTGATTCGAGGAATTTTGCCTGGACTACCTGCGGCTTGACTTGAGTTTACGATATGCAGAAAACCGTAGGTTGTAACCAAAGACTCCACCCGGATATGAGCCGGAGGTATCAAAGTCCGTATCATATCTACCATATAATCAGACTAGTTCCATCCCACTAGAATATTATGCTACGACTCCACTACGGTGAAATGGTCGCTACTTTCCACATCGCTCGAAACTTGAAAAAAAATAACTAAGGCCACTTACCGAGGCTTATTTCTTAATCAATGTGATTTGTTTTTTACTTCACGAAGTTAGTTCGTTGCCACTGACGTGACGGGTTAGAATTAAATTTGGAAAAATGCGTCGTAATGAATTTCTGGAAGAAGAATAACTCCCTACAGCGTAACTATATCATTCGGGGCACCCAGTTAAAGGCAGTTGAATCCGTGAAATATCTAGGGGTTAGACTCAACAATGATCTATCGTGGAATAAACATATTCGAGAAATAACCGGTCAAGCTAATCGTAAAATGGGTTTTGTTAAAAGAATATTAGGAAAGTGCGACGACAAAGTGAGAGAAATTAGCTACTTTTCCCTCGTTAGGCCACATCTGGAATTCGCTGCCAGTGTTTGGGACCCTCATGAAAAAGGCTTAATAACAGAGTTAGAACGCGTGCAAAGAAGATCTGCCTGGTATGTGAAAGGTCGTTACGATAGTCTTGTTAGTGTAACTGACCTCTTAGATAAACCCGGATGGGAATCTCTGTCGGACCGTAGATTGAAAAATAGACTAAACCTTTTAGATAAATTCAAGAGCAGTGTCTTTTCTGACGAAGTTAACGATATCTTGCGGACGCCAACGTACTACGGAAGATCAGATCATATAAATAAAATAAGAGAGATAGATTGCAGAACAGACAGATTCCGAATGTCATTTTTTCCACGATCAATAAGAGATAATAACGGCAGCAATAGAACTCTTAAATAGATTGCATGACTTGTAGTGTAGCCTACTAACCTATGTAAAACTTAATGCATGTTTCTGAATTTCTATTCTATATTCTATTTCTAACAGCATATAGTAGTATAGTTTGTTATTATACGGGACGTTTTTTGGACAGTGTGGTGTGCATGTGGGAGTCCAAATGCATGCTGCATGCTGGTGATTGATCACCCCCTGCCATACACCCTAGAGGTGGCTCGCAGGGTATTATGTAGATGTAGATAACTTCAAATTTAAAATATCTTAAAATTGAATCGGTTATCACAAAAGGACCTTTCAATGGGCAAGAAGCAAATTAAGTAAGGTTTATTTGAAGTTAAAAACCATTAAAATGCGCCATAAAAACTTAAAGTACTTACCGAGGCTTATTTCTCAATCAATGTGATTTGTTTTTTACTTCACGAAGTTAGTTCATTGCCACTGACGTGACGGGTTTGAAATAGCCAGCCTTTACCTTTTACCGAAACATTTCAAATGAGGACGCAGTATCAGAAGAGAGTATGCGTGGGATATGATACTGTTCATAACAGAAGTATGGAAGTTTGGAGAAACTGATCAGAAAGGAATGAATGGATTCTTCCCGAACCGCGGACAGGAGAAAATGTTTGAAGATTGAATAGATGAACGAGGAGGTATACTGAATAAAGGATAAGTAATTATGCATTGGAGCACAATAAGCCAAATAACAACTCGGTATACTTGTCATACCGGACATGAGACAGCTATATCATTTCGGAACCTGTATAGAAGAAAGAAATGAAGGCAAATCGCCTCAAAGACGAAAATTACAATGAAATAATGTCAGGTTAAGAAGGACATGGAAAAAAAGAATCCACATTAAATCAAATGAATTGCTTCGGAAGAAGGGAAAACATCCGGTAATTGTAACATTTATTGCTTGCTGTGCTTATTTGTGATGGAATTACTCTTCATGGGATAATGTGATGGCGAAGAAAAATAAATTACTACCTCTCGTATGGTACGATGAAAACAAATTGCAACAGAACAAAAATTGCAGAATGATCTCATAGCATATAGAATTCTATTTTAAGATTTATGAATAGCAGAGGAAGGAATAGGTGCATTGGTACCAAAAGCGAATCAAATACACGGAAGTACGCTCATGGGTATTTCACGGGCTAATAAGTCTCATTTGTAACTATAGATCATGAGTGAACACCTATCACAAGGTCGTCGTTTAAACGTCGGCACATAAACAACAAATGGGTTCGAAAAATTTACATGTACATAATATGGTGGGCCTGCATTATGGATCACCCGATTGATGCTCGTCGCATGTTTTTTGTGAAGCCTCTGCCTGTCGCTCGCTCATGTGTAAACGCCAAAATTAAAATTTGGGACATGTACCGACACTGAAAGAGCATTGCTGCAAGTATTCTGAGGGGCATTGTGTCACTGTGGTGATAGATAAATGAATGCAATTTCGGAAACCGTTGGATAATAAATTTCAAACGCTCAATTCCGTTAACGATGCCAGGAGACAACTGAATCTCTTTCCCAGTGACGCAAGTACCGCTGAACTGACCTAAATCCATCAAAGGCATGGCCAAGAAAGTTTACAATACAATAGTACGACTCCTAAATTCATGGCATCATAAAAACAACAAGTCACGAGATAAAAGGCTAGACACCGGGACCTTAACAACTTAACTAGCCTTTTCTTTCGCGTAAATTCAATGCGTGTTGTGTTCATCAAAATGGCTAACAGCGAGTAGCAAGCAGTAAGTAATGCATGGATAAAACCTTAATTTTAAAACGACCACAGTAGTTACAAAAACTCACATTGTTAAACCGAAGAATAAAATCTGACCACCAAGATACTAATCAATAAAGAATTGTACAATAACCTACCGCCAAGCTGCAAGCGGTAAAACACCTAAAACTCATAACTGGAATTAGTTACCACACAAGAACCTTCCAATGGCAATTTAAATAAGGTTATTTTATGTGAAATAAAATTTAAATCTCCCAATTACAGACTCACGATGCATGATAAAGTCATTTTACTATAGTTGCTATCTTTCTGAAGAAAAATAGCCTCGTTACATTAAAATTTTATACTAAAGACTTACAACGTGAGGCCATCAAGGTAAAGCAACCAAAGTCGTCGAAGAATAAACTCATGATTATTAATTATATCAACCAATTGCCATCCCAGATCCCATGGATGAGATGTTTCCAAAAATAAAAATAGACACAGTTACAAGGTTTATTATGAAAAGGCGAACGTGAACCTAGCGCAGCTAAAATGGCCCCAAACTTTAAAAAAATTGTCAGAATTAATTAAATAATATCAAAATAAATTACATTTTATAGCAAAAATGAGCCATATGCATGCATTGATGCTGAATAAGTCCAGTGATCGGGAATGAGTGGAGGTAGTTCGAAGGAGCGCTAAAGCCCGTATTGTTGTCAAAGTGATGATTTGGACAATCATGAATCCCAAACTTCTAGGTAATTTTCATATTAGAATATACATGCAGGAAGATTACAATGTATATTCTCATAATTATAATCAACAGTCATTAATATTAAGATTGGTTCGACGCGGCTCTCCACACAATTCTCCGGTCGGCTCATCTTGTAACTCCCACATAATTCTATTACTTTTAATACTTCATCACATTCTCTATGAATCTCATCCGTGGCCAACGGATTTCGTTCCCCTATTCCCGTCTTTCAGCGATAATAATCATTAGATTCTCGTGTCTCATAACGGCATCTGTCAAATTTTCCCGCATTCTTACATTAATTTCCAACTTCCCCGTAAACAGCACAGAGATGCCTTCACTGCGGAGGATTAACAAAGCACGACACGAACATCCATGCCCTGGATAGGGACCGCCTACACAGGCGGGATTCGATCCCGCGATCTAAGGTTTGGCAGGCGTGGACTTTACCCCACCGCCACAGGGATATTTCTAATTTAGTAGGTATGCCTTGTGCATTTACATCACTCCGGACTTCACGCTTCCCAAATTGAATTTCCTTATTCATTGCGCCATAAGGCCTATTATTCTTCATGCATAATATCTGTGCTATATCTCCTCATCATCCACTCACCCAAAAATGTTTCCCTCCAGCGCTAATTTCAGCATCGTTTGTCCTTTGAAGAATGTGTAATATACACTTTAATTAAAAGGCACACACCTTCAAAAATACGATTGCCTTCTCATTATTTCGTTTATCAGAGTTCACCAAGGCCAGAAGATACTAACGAGGATATATATTACTATAATACGACTTACTACAATATTAATATTATCGACTCCTATCAAAGCCTGCGGCCATTAGAAACACGATATTTGCCAAGTGCTTGTTGACTTCAGATATTCATGTGCCCAAGGCTGAAGATAAAATAAGAGAAAACAGGAGTACGTAGTTCGTCCAACAAAGATATCAGGGGGTAGAATGCCCACGTCGCAAGCTTATCCTTGATGAGAAGGTTCCACGGCACAGGAAAGTTTGCAGTACCGATGTAAACTTCCACAAGAGAAGAGCTTCCGGGTACTCAAAAAGTCGTAACTATAGCTTTGTTAGTGTTTCTGACCTCTTAAAAAAATTCGAATGGGAATAACTGTCAGACCGTGGACTGAAAACTAGACTTGTTATGTAAATTTTAAGCAGTCCATTTTCCGACGAAGTTAGCCACATCTTACGAACGCCAAAATACCACGTTAAGTCAGTTCAGAACAATAAAATAAGAGAATTAGAACGGATAAACTGTAGAACATATAGCTTTAGAATGCAGTTTTTCCGCGATCACAAAGAGACTATAACGTCAGTATTAGGAATTTTAAATACGTTAGTTGACCGGTAATGCAGCTTACTTATGTATTCCTTAATTAATGTTTCTGAATTTCATAGTATTTAAAATAGCATGTAATGCATGTTCCAGCTTCATGCGCAGATTTTCTCCATAAGTAGTGGGCAAGTTTTGCCTTTGCATGAATGCGGAGGAATAATAATTTGCTAGTATGCGTTACATTTTTATGACCGTGTGGTCAGCATGTGAGAATCCTCTTGCATGCTGCAATGCACTCTTGTGGCCGTATCTCGGGAACCACTGGTCACAATTGGAAAATATTTTAGGAGCAGCATTCCTAAGGTCCAGTGTATCGTTTGTTGCCATAGAAAATCAGTTGAAAAATGCCAGCGCCTTCTTATCGCCATTCATATCCGAAAAACAGTCGAAAATACCAAAATTTCTCAACTTTGAGTGCGATGCGGCACGTTTTCCTGTTATCCAATTGCAATAATATTTTACAGGGTATCTTTTTACACCATTTGGCATAAAATGAGTGGGCGTCCCGAAAGAAATTCGAAAAATCGAAAAATAAGGATCACCCTAATGTTGCATGCTGTTGATTGATCACTCTCCGCCAAACAGCCTACTGGTAACTCGCGAGGCAGTACGTATATATAGATGTAGTGAAGATTCGGTTGAGAGCGACCGACGTGCGTGATCGAGATCTTTTGTGCGATCGATTGATGGACGGGATCATTCTCATGGACGACAGAATCTTTAAAGGGCGTCCGTCGATCGTTCGCGACCATTGTCGGTCACTGGTCATTCTCGACCGATGTCCGTCGTCGTAATGCGCGATAGAAGTCGTTCGTGATCGATAAAACGTTGCCAGTAATTCACAACCAAAAACCGTCGCTCACGAATAAAACACTTCATTAAATTCGACTCCTCGGACTACCGTGATCTTTCCAACTACGGTATTTTGTAACTAATAAATATTCTGAGCTTTCGTATCTGCACGTTCTGAATAGTAACATGATAGTTCTACTCGGAATATTCATAATAAAATGTATACTGACAGAGGTAGTGACAGACATAGGTTGTTAACCCACATCGGTCGTGTTTAGCATAGATAGTGACTGACGATCGATCATTCACGATTGACTCACTCAAGTGAATGGTGAACGGTGATCGCTGAGACGACCGACTTGGCACATAATTAACCCCCTCACCAACAGACGTCGCTGTCATGTCCCAACGACGCCCACGGTGTTGCGTCTATTTCGGGTCGCGCACTGCACCCTAGTCGACTCTAAAACGCGCGCTCTCTTCGAAACGGGGGCAAGTCTGTGTGGGAGGATCGGCTGATCGATAGCAAAGGGGTCGTGGGGAAGAATGCAATATCCAGGCAGAACAAAAGAGGCGCGATACGTGTTCGAGGAGCATCGAGGGGGTTCGAAGAAAGGAGGGGGGGTCATTATGCGGCCGGAATGATTTTTATTTCATTTTTCGGGCGGAAGGAGCCATCCTTGTTAGCACACGTCCTAATGACACCAATGTCCGAAGACGATTTCCATATGAATCGCGAAGATTTCCTTCTTAGAGTATGCTAAAATAGTTCTTGGAGTGTAGGTCAATGTATGTTATGCAAGAAAGTTTTAGCCAACGTTTCTGTTTATTTTAAACTATCATCAGGGCTTAGCTTTGCACATATTTACTTATTTATTTTTATTTATTTATATATAAATAAATATTTACAAAGCTACGCCCTGATGATAGTTTAAAAGAAACAGAAACGTTGGCTAAAACTTTCTTGCGTAACATACATTGACCCACACTCCAAGAACTATTTTAACATGAATTAAACGAGGTCAAGATAAGGAAAAAAATTATCTTCTTAGAGTATTTATCGGCATCCTTCAAAAAAATTTGACTTTATCTAGGGCGTGTTTCGACCAAATAGAGGGGGGCTTGCCCCCTTTTCCCCAGCCACTGCGTATGACCGGGAATCGAACCCGGACCTCCCGTTTTCCGGTCGAGTGACTTAGCCAGTACAGCTAGCGAGACTTTATTACCCTTTCCGGAAATTTGTGAACTATACCGGACAAGATAGCTGAGCAAATTATGCGACTAACAGTCCAAGTCGAGCGCTCTGCTCCACTGCCAGAGAACAAAGCCCGAGCTTTGAACAGTAGAGGTCCCTCCCTCCCTCTTGACTAACTTACGTATACCGGGACTAGCCACGGTCAGAAAAGTTCCAGGCGAATGGCTTCAATCAAGTTGGCTGAATACAAAAATACAATTCTCCTCTCTAAGCAATAATTATTTTCGAAGTAGTGTAAATTTAGTAGTATATTCGAGGATAGAGGATAATATTTTTCCTGAATGAGTGATCCATCGGTTGTACTTCACATAATTTAGTAGTTAAGCATTAAATTACTATAGTGATTCGCCGATAGGAATAACGTTTGGTTACAACTCCTGATCCGTCCGTATTTTATACACCCGCATCTATTTCCGACGTCAATGACTAATCCAATACCGCAGTAAGCAGCGGAAGCCAAGGGTTTTGAGTCCCACGAAATATTTACGGGATTTAATATTCATCGAACCTCCTCTAACTGAACCCCTGCGAATTTTTTTCTGGTTACGGCCTGAGACTGATTGATTGCGGAATATTGTTTTTATAAGGAATTTTTTCTGCGTATCAAATCGGAATTTACAAAAATTATTTCATTCATTTAAGCGGAATGCTAGTGGAGAATTATTGTTCAAATATGGATTCTACCAATATATTTTGATTAATGACAGGATCCAGGCCCTGAGAAGGTAATAATTTTTGTCTGAAACCATGCTACTCATTCTATAATGTGTGACTCATATAAAGCTTGAACAGATTAGGGCTATGCTTTGTTAATGAGTTCCATGAGTTCCAAGTTATGTAGTGATAAGCAAATTCTTACTGAAAAGGCGTTTAATCTTAGAATATATTAACAATTATTTCGTTCTAATAAAATCTCCTTCTGTTGATATAACAACATCAGTTTCATCTTATGCAACCGCCATAAGAGGACTTCCTCAGTAAATCTCTTTTCTCTTTCTCCTCCCTCCCTAAATAACAAAAAGAGCTGATGAGGCGAACATATTAGTGAAATAATACGTGATTACCGAATTTATTTAATAAGTGCTTTTTTATTGTTTCTTTTTTCCATATTACTATACCCTTTCTAACCTACAGCTGCTCCATCTACCTTCTACTCAATCGTAATTATTGTGGCAGCTACATATTTCACCATTTAACTTTACAGCAATAAAGAACAAGTACTTTAAATCTTTACTGAAGGGGGCTAAAATTTATAAGTTGTTAACGTTACTTAGAAGCAACATTATATATTTTATTATATGGTTTAACACTTTGTTCACAAATCTAAAGTAATAGTTCTCGTCGAATGTTTTTGGATTTAATGCAAATAAATAAATAATAACATAATAATGTTTAATAACAATACATTGCAACTTTATGGCTTGCATAATGAAGCTAAAAACATTTTGTCGAATGTCACTTCAACATTTCGCGAATTCTATGCAGTCCCCAAATGAGTCAAAATTCAGTGCATCATCGGGGATGACATTTTTCGGGTGTGCAAATAATGCATTACGTACCCACAATCTACATTAAGGCAATTCAGTTCCCCGGAAAGAGAACTAAGCGTATCCTCTCATCTTGAATAGCTACTTCTATCATCGAAGTAAAGGCAATCCTTCTCATATCTACCGCAAACACTAGTGCTCTGGCATACAACATTTTCCGTGGCTTTGGGAAATGGATTGTAAACAAAAGAATTTCCTCCACTATTCCATAGAAACAATGCAAACATCAGTCATTCCTATTGCGCACATATTCAGATCTGAAAACCGTTAACAATTCTGTTTCTTTTTATAAATGAAAACATTATTTCTAGGGAAATGAACAATGACCAAGCAAAATATATCACAAATATTTAAGAGGGATCAACCGTATCGTAAAATTTTGCAATGATATTGTTTCATGAACTCAATTCTTTTTTGTGTAATATTGTGACAGTACAGTATTCAGAAATGTATTTTCAAAAATTTCCCAACGACTTCTCAAATGTCAACAAGTTTTATTAATGGAGTACATCACGAAGCAGAGTCATACTTGGCATTATTAGCTAAGATAAAATCACCGATAAGAAGACAAAACCAAACGGAGATAAGTTATTTTAGAAATTTTAGAATGGTTTTCAACGCTATTTGCCCTTCATATCATAACAAGCACTTATGCATACACACGTATTTAAACTAACTAATAGTCAGCCAACGAGTATCTTCTTACCATCAAACTCTGTGGTTGCTAAGGCTTAAATATTAGGTAGATACATTTGTCGCGCGAAATCAAATTTTCATTAATTATGCTCACTTAAAATTGAGGGCAGAAATGGAAACAATTCGTTCACATTTTATAACAGTACTTATTGGGAATTACATTTACATTATTGGAAAATTAATACATAGAATGATACATCCATTTCAAAGGTTGAATTCTAATTATATTCTGGGTATAAAGAACCAATTGAACTGCAAAGGAAAACAGACGCATAATACAATGATATTATTATTATTATTATATAGTACAAGTTACAAGTTGGCTATTTGCCAGGTGGTAACAGGTTATACAAAATAAAAAGAAAAACAAAAATATAGCAAATGAGAAATACATTACCAAAATGAAACTGGAAAGTATTAAAATTCAGTGATATTAATTTTCCAATATTAATCCTCTACACCTCTTTTTGAAAATCCTTACGTTGTTAGGGTAGGGCTTCAACAGTTCTGCAGGGAGTCTATTCCATTCCGTAATCGTCCTGTTAAGGTACGAGAATTTCTTTACGTTAGTCCTTTGCGGCCGGCATTTCATCTTGAATTGGTGATCATGCCTACCAATATAGCTGGGGTATTCAATCTTCCTCCGAAGTTCCCCCCATGCCTTTTCCCCTTTCAGTGTGCGGAAGAGTGCGCAAAGCCTATTTATTTTTCTTCTCCGTTCTAGTGTATCCCATCCCAGTTCTTTCAGCATTTTACCGACACTTTCGGTCTTTTTGTGTTTCCCCATGACGTACCTTGCTGCCTTTCTTTGCACCTTCTCGATGGATTCTGTTTGTCCCTTTTCATACGGGTCCCACACTAGTGACGCGTACTCTAAAATCGGCCGGATTAATGTCTTATACGCCTTCTCCTTTGTAGTTCGATCACTTTCCTTAAGATTCCTCATCACCCAATGTAACGTTTTGAACGCCTTTTTTGTTAATTGTTCGACATTTGCCTCCCACCCTAAATCTTTCATTAAATACACCCCAAAGTATTTACATCGGTCACTTTTTGGAATAACCGTCCCTGAATATAAATATTCTCTCCTAGGTCCATTTAGTTTCCTACTAAAAGTTATAAATTTACACTTTTTTACGTTTATGTCCATTCCATTTTTGACACCCAAACTGTCATTTTATTTATGTCATTTTGAAGCACTTCTCGATCGCTTTCCCTTTCTATTCTCCGCAGTCATCTGCGAAAAGCCTAATATGGGAGTTAATGCTATTTGGGAGGTCATTTATATAAATTAAGAATAAAAGCGGTCCAAGGACGCATGAAGAATGGATGGGTGATACCTTTGTCTTAAAAGAGTACAATATTGAAGCACTCATATCTCAACTGTCGGCAATACTATTTCTCCCTTTATCTTACATTGTAATACTCATTCTCAAATCCAGACATCCTCCATTACATAAACGGAAGAATTACCACTATGTGTTGACTTGCAATCCAAACTCAAAACTTCTAACTTCCAGGAATCAATGCAAGACATCAATGACTTAAAAAAAGAGCTTCATAAACAAAATAAAATGCAATCTTGCGGAAGGATTCAAGAGAGAGAATTCGCCATGCAATGAAACTTTCCAAAGATATTAAAAGTATTCTCATACTCAAGCGGCAACCACTGGCACTGGTACTGCAAAATATGCATAGCTCATAACATCTCATAAGACCCTAGAATTTGTTTTACAAATAGCCATGAAATGCATGAAGTAAAACTCCGGTTTCCTTATGTATACATAAGATTCTTTCATGACCACATAACTGCTAGAGTTTAATTACGTGGAAATGATTTAAATTTTTAAACGTTTCCTCAAAGCCTGGAATAAAAAATTCTAATCAAACGGTATCGACTGCAAAAATGGCAATTTTTTATTGATTCAAATAATTTATTGACGTCCTAAATTACTTCAATACTTTTAAATAACGTTATGTTCATGCCTTACTTTACGTTCCTTGTCTTACACTTAGCAATAGAGATTTTGCACTTTCTTTATGAATGTCTCACTTGTCACCTCAAGGCATTCGTTATAATCTAAAGAGTTTTGTAGATAAATATATGTTTTCATAAAGTCAATTTGAATTGTAAACAATACATTGTAAAGCATAAATGTACAAAAATAGGCCAGAATATGGGCGTTAGACTGGTAAAATTTTATTTGAAATAAACAATTTTGGAATTCCAGGTTGGAGCAAAAATTCATGAATAATTCATGTATAATTCCAGGGACTGAAAAATTCAAGCATAATCCCCGATTCTTACGGTTTTCCCTGTTCATTGGATATCCTGTCTACCTATTAATATACTATAATACCTATTACAACCTAATATAAAAATACTCTGGAACAATCTACCAGATGAAGAAAAAACTCTTTTCTAGAAGTTGTTTATTACTTACTGCCTCTTTATAACTTATTGGTGACGTGAAGAAAAATGTACATGTTTTACATTTTGTGTTTTTTAATATTTGATTGTTTATTCTTTTCATGGTGTAACTTAAAGCAGCTCCTAAAATTTCTTACTCATTGGACCTGCTCACTATGATTTATCGCCGGGTAATTTACGGGCTGTTATGTTACGCATAGTTACTACGATGGAACTAATTATAATCTTGTGGAACATTAAGTGTGATATGTTTTTCTTTTTTTAACTTTGTAAAATTGAAATCTTTTGTTGTATTGTCCTGTTGGTTTATCGCTCACAACGAGTAAGTGAGTTGATTTAATGTTTCAATTATTTTCTATGCTCATATTTACTGTATGATTTTCGCACAGTAAATTGTTTTTATTTCAAATCAATAAATACCTTTGCAAATCTAAATCTACAATCGAAAGTGCGTAAAGGAGTGTAAAACTACACGCGGGATTGTAAGAGTTGTAGTAGACGTTTTAAAATTGAGTGGAAGCGAGTGAAAATGAGACTTTTGAGGTGTAGGGAACCCAAAAAGGGAGGAGGTTGCTCAGAGGTCAGACGGTCGGTTGTGGAGTGGGTGAGAGGGATTAGGGGAGGCTCTAGGAATTGGCAAGGCACGGAGGGGGCGGGGGAGGGTGCGCTAGGAATCGTAGGGGGTTGGAGAGGGGGGAGGGGGCGCGAGAGAAAGAGAGAGGAAGAGGGAAAGAGTTGAAGCCATGCGGGATCGATAGGTCCTCGGTGGCGCCAGTGAAAGGGATGGCGGGAGAAAGTGCAACTGCTCGCACTACTCCTACTCCCTCTCCGCGGCCAATCTTTCAACCCCCTCCCCCTTCCTTTCAACCCTGCCTCCATCCCCTTAAAAGAAAAAAAAATCCCGCAAACCTTGCCTATACCTCACCCAATTAGCACCACGGTGCGGCTACCCTCGGAAGTGCGAAGGTCCGGGCAATGTTGCAACCATTTCCCTCGCGCGCTCTAATTCTTTTTTATTTTTTTAACCACATTTTAATATTTCCGTTGAATATATTTCACGCACGGCTGGCTTAAAAAGCGAAAATCATATTTGTGAGATGTGGGCAAATTTTTAAATATTTTCGACGTCAACACATACTATTTTTCTTATACTACGCTATTTTTTATACCGTTCCTCGCGAATTATTAAAAACATAGAATATCCTATTCAGTAAATAAACTTACTATTAAAATACGGCAGAAATTACTTTTTTTGATGAAAATAATCATTCCAATAGTATCAGTTGGATACAGAGTTTAATATATGCAATGCCGGTGAGAATATTGAAATATCGTCGATCAGCGTTTTGCTTTTTGTTGGCTAAAAAAGTTTCGTGGATACAATAAATATACCGAAACTATTTAGACTGCTTTTTGGCAATTTTACTTTGCATTAATTAAAAGGGTTATGATCATCAAAGAATAATGATTTTATTGTTTTATCCAAGATTCAAAGCTACGTTCCTTACCTGAAGATAAGTAACAATGTGTAAGATATTACTATAATTACTACTGATTGATCACCTGTTTTATGGTAAAATGGAATTTAATTTTTCTGAGTCGATTTATTGTCTTTGTAGTGTGGCTGATATTCGGACTGATTTTAGGTACCACCTCGCGTTCTGAATATTATTTTCAAAGGATTTAATATTTCGTCTCTTACAGGATTATTATTTTAGGAGTACGTTCTCCATAGTTGTCATAAATTACAGATTTGGTTGGGCTTCGAAGGTGAGAATCAAGCTCCCGAATTTTCAGCATCAATTCGGATGATGACTGCTGAGTCCATCTCTCTCAAATAGCTAACTTCGAGGGATTGAGCAAACATCTCGACATACATCTCGACCAAGCGCAATAGATTGCATTATTTCAGGGAATAGGTAGTTTGTAAGATTTATTACGTCCATTTCAACGGCAACTTTTAGTATCTTTGGCCTAAAAACTAACTTTTGATTTGCATAGAATCTAATCACATCACTACAGCCCTAAGCTTCGAGAGAGAACACCAGATATTTTACAACTATGAAGTCCAAAAGAACAATTATAAACAGCTCCACCATAATAATTATGCAGCTCCAATTATTAAGGATAGAACGTCTTACACTCAGAAATTTAAGTAATTCACGATTTGGCCAGTACATCGAGAGGTACTACCCCATTTCAGGGATATTAAACAATAAATTAACTGCTTGGTTGCTGAAAAACTGCATGAAGAAAGTAGGCGTCAATGAAAATCAAATTCTTTTTAGTTCGTTGGCTTTAAATAAATGCATTTTTCCTAACCATTTGAAGTATTACACACTAAAGATCCTGCGGGAGGCATTAAACACTGTTAAAACATCAAGTGATTGGCGCACTTTAGAGACAAATGTATGTTCTCTATGAATTTGGATTTAAAACCTTCACAGATGGCCAAATTTTATGCAAGTAAATTGGTGAAATGATATTGCAAGCAAATATATATTGAAAATCATAAGACGAGTGAGCGATTATGCTTTGCTGTTGGTATTGGTTTTGAATGAAATTTACTATGATTAAAAAATACCTTCGATGACCTTAATAGCCTGCTGTTTGTCTGGATTCCTCATCTTATTCGGTCGATGCATTAAAAACGACGCGATTACTAATATTCTGAGAGTTCAATAAAGAATTCAATCAGCCGAAAAAAACATTGCTTTTCAATAGTTTGCTCGGATTCCAGGCATCAAATCATCACCTGAATGAAATCAAAGGGAAAATTCTGGATATCGTTGGATGCGTTATTATGCATTCCATTAATCGAGCCGCCAAACGAGTTAAACTTTGGAAACTATTTCTTCGTCGAAGCTTCCGCGGGTCAGAACAGCTGTAGATGATGTTTTTGTGGAAAATTCCCTCAGAGAAAGTGACAGCAACGGCCGCGAAACGTCAGGAAACAAACCCAATAAATACCTTGTAAACGACGCTTATTAATCCTTTCCTAAAATCGTCCCGAAATCCTAGGTCCTAAAATTGAGAGATCGCCCGGATACTACTGGATCGTTCGTTGAGCCTGCATTAATTATTCATCGGACATGACAATCGGCGATGGCCGTGTTTTGGAAGTCGGAGAATGAACCATCCTACGAACGTGTTTATCTCTTCCGCGACACCGCGGACGTTATCTCATCAAATGCTGTCCGAGCATGCCCATCAGTTCCTCCCCTTAATGCAGGGGCGGAGGGGGATAAATAAGATGGCGAGAAATCTAAGCGCCTACCCAAAGGAATGAATCCACTTCTCATCGCATCCCTCGAGAGTCTCATCAATCATTCCGTCTTATCGCCACCTCTCCATCTCCGGGGGCAGGGATGCCGCGGGCTTTCTTCGGGGAACGGAGGGATGGGGAGGCAGGTAGGCGTCAAAAGAAGCTCCGACGAAGGTTATGGGGGGAAGAGAATTTGTAAAGAGGGAGAAAGGGGTCGAGAGATTCCGTAAAGTGGCGGCGGGGGCGCAGCACACGCAGCGAAAAGCGCGCTAAATCAATCGGTGGGGAAACGGGGCTGACGAGGTCGCATCTGGAAGCGTCTAAGTCCTCCCATTTCTAAAATAGTGATGGAAAAATCGATTTAGATTAAATCGATTTCGATAAATATCGATATAGATCAAAATCGATTGCGATTACAATCGATATAGATAAAATCGATTGCGATTAGTATCTATTTCGATTAAAATCGAAAATCGTGTTTTAAAATCTAAAGATCGAAGAAATCGACATCGAGACTTGATCATAGTTTTCGATCCAAGCTCGATTTTTCAGCATTGATCTTGACCATTTTGTTTGATCTCAGCAGGACGCAAAGCGGAAAGGGCGCTAAATAAATCGGTTGGGAAACGATGATGACGAGGTCGCTTCTGGAGGCTTCAGACTTCTACCCCTTTCCGTAATGGTGATGGAAAAATTGATTTCGGTTAAAATCGATTTAGATTAAAATCGAAAATTAATCGTTTTAAATGCCAAAGATCGAAGAAATCGAGATCGATCCTTGATCATCGAGTATCGATCAAAACTCGAGCCTCTAACTTCAATCTTGACCATTTCGTTTGATCTCAGCAACACTCGCAGCGAAAAGCGCGCTTAATAAATCGGAGAGGAAAACGATGCTGACGAGGTCGCGTCTGGAGCGTCTAAGTCCTCCCCATTACCGAAAAATTAATTTAGATGAAAATCGATTTCGATTAAAATAGAATTCGATTAAAATAGAAAATTTAGTTTTAAATGCCACATATCGAGGAAATTGAGATCGAGTCTAGGTCATCCAATTTCGATCCAAACTCGATTTCTCAACTTCGATCTAGACCACTTCGTTTTATCTCATTGTTAGCAGCACAAGCAGCGAATTGCGCTAAATCAATCAGTGGGGAAACGAGGCTGACGAGGTCACGTCGGAAGCGTCAAAGTGCTTCCCCTTTCCCAAATCCCCACAAACCCCGAACACCTCTCCGGAGGGGGGGGGGCAAAAATTTGGCATCTTCTTCGTCGCCCAAAAGTTTGGAAAGAAGGAAGGTGCGTGGTAAAATATGAAGGAAACTGAATTAATTCTTCTTGGGTTTACAACCGGGTTAGGGAGTTTTACACGAGGCACAAATTTGCGCAAGTTAGAAGTGCATAATTTATAAAATGGTGTGGCATTGCGCGGATGCATGAACGAAATTAGAACGGGGGCTATTTTTCCATCTAACGCCCTCGCACTATCGCATGTGTTCTATCAATGCACCGCATTACACGACGCAATTTTGACTGCGCCTTCGTACACACGTCAGATTGTGCAAGTGCGTGCCCCTGGTAAAATGGCCTTTAGAGTTGCATATTGTAGGCCGGCGTTTCGTTGAGAGTTTCCCAACATCTTCAGGGCAGACGATCATCATGATTTACTGCGAATCGAACTGATCGAATGAATAGGGTAGTTTCCTTCATCAAGGAAAACGAAATACATTGATTGCGATTCCTTGCCCACCATTAGTGTTATTTGGTTTTATAATTCCCAGTTTAGACGAATGGCAATGGTCAATTTTAGCCTCATTTGAAAAAGGCCAGATTGGCGCCCTCCGATTCCACTCCGTGACTTCACAGGGACCTAGTTCCTATACGAGTAGATAGGAGTTTTACATTGTCTGAGATTACCAATGCATGCATGAGGCACAGAGCTCAGGGAAACATCTCTTAATAATCACCCATTAAAATTACCTAAGTTCGGAAAGTTTCCTTCGTTTGATAGGGTAATAATGATACTTATTAAGCCAAGCGCAACCTGCTAGCTGGGCACTCTGCTACCTGCTAGCATCCTGCGTCGTATTAGCGCTCAAAGCCTCGCCCCAAGGTCACCTCACTTTGCGGCAGCTGGAACCAGAATGACGTCACACGGACTTTTCTCAGCATTCCTACTTAGGCGTCGCGTTTTCGCGCGGTTGAAAATTTTCACTTTTCGTTCAGTCGCGAAAAATAGATATCGTCATTTAAAAATATAAAAGCGTGAAATACGTACTCCCGGAGTAATAATCTTTCGATCTAGGCAATAAAAAAATAATAGGAAACCACCCTCTTCTTCTCGGAATTCCAACCGAGATAGGGTCTCCATGTCGTACCTAGACCTAACCCGGTTGAAACCTCGAGAAGAATTTATTTGATGGCAGCAAATCATGATGATCAAAAGCCCTAAAGACGTTGGGAAAGTCTACCTACGAAACGTCGGCCTACAACATGCAGACTCAAACCCGGTTGGAATAACAAGAAGAATTAATTCATTTTCCTTCGTCTTTTGTCACATCTTCCGCTTGCAAGTTGTGCATAGGCCTATAACATGCATACCGTAACCCGGTTGGAAACCCGAGAAGAATTTATTCAAGTCATTAACCGGGAAAAACTGATATTATTTATAACGAAGGTATGGTATGGTATTTTGAGGAGGCGACCGACAGATGAGGTCATTTGCGCCATGAGGGAGGAGTATGGAAGGAAGAGAAACCCGGCGTCGGCATTAGCCTGCTCTTAACGAAAGGCGCCAAGGGGACCACGGCTTAACGTCCCAACCGACGGACGGAGTGTTCCGCTTGAAATGTCCTCCGCACAACCCTCAAGCAGGGATCGGGCAGTCTCTGAAAATTCTCTGCCACTGCCGGGATTGGAACCCGAGCCCGCCGGGTGGGAAGCCAACACTCTAGCCACCACAC
Source organism: Ischnura elegans (assembly GCF_921293095.1). Classification (NCBI taxonomy): domain Eukaryota; kingdom Metazoa; phylum Arthropoda; class Insecta; order Odonata; family Coenagrionidae; genus Ischnura; species Ischnura elegans. The sequence goes on from NC_060256.1 coordinate 71,546,869, forward strand.
CAACCCGGTCCCTTTATAACGAAGGGAACTGGTGGCGGGGGAAGGGTAGGATGTGTTAGCGGGGTGAGAATTCATGTGAGGTGGGGTTGAAAGGTTACGGAGAATGGGATTCAGGAGGGGGGTCATGGATGATGGAGGGAGGGGGATGCTTAGAGAGCAGGAGAAGTGAGGATGATGAGAGTGTAGTCTAAGGAGATGCCATCCGATGAAGGTCGCCGCGGTAATTACATCCAAGTTTTGTGGCAAGGGGAAGTGGAAGGGACTGGTTTCACAGCAAAAGCGGAAAATCAAGGTCCATGCTTACAATTAGAGTAATTCAGGATTGCGATATGGAGGGTCATGCATTGTCTGTTATTTCTCTTTAAAAATGGTAGTGAATATTTCTCGGGTCTCACACAGGGTAAGGTCCTCCATATCTCCTTCCAACGTTTCGATGTGCAACTCTCCCATCTTCTTCAGTGATTCAACAATCCAATGCCATTCCGTCCAAGCCTTTGGGCATATATTCAAATTGCTGTGGTTAAGACTCTTGCCCTCTAAGCATCTTGTAATTGGCGCATCAGGACGCTACAAGCAGGAGACGAGTAATCTTTACCACTGCTATGGAGGTTCACTAAATTTAAAATATTACTTGCCATCCTGAGATCAGCGTTTCACTCTTTCATTAGAGTATGCTCAGGGCTTAAGCGTCAAAATGCCGTGTCCAAGTTTTGCTTTATTAAACTCTTTTAAAACTTTTAAAAAATTTTGAACACTTTTAAAACTGAAGCCCTGAAGATGCACAGAGTCAAAGTAAAACCAAGAACAACAAATTAACAAGTAATATTTTGTATTTTCATCCATCCATAACGCAACCCCGACTTATAAAAGCAGTGGTCATTGATAACTCAGTATGGTAATACTGAGTTAATACAATAAATTAGCGCCAAGACTCAAGGGCATTTAAAAAAACAGTGCCACAGGCTATAAAACACTATAAAAAGCATAAAAACCACCGCAAAATGTTTGAAAAATAAATTTGTCTGGAGATGTTACTTAGTCAATTAGATTTCATTAACGCAGTTATTTTCATGAAAGGTATTTTTACAGAATAATTCAAAGTATATATAATGAGTAATGAAAAAACGAAAAAATAAATGACGCAATCAAAAACTTAATTGCGCAATCGAAAAAATACTAGTTCAAGATCGAGAAAATCCCACGTTTTTAATCATGCTGATAAGTGTGAGCTTCATGAAATATTTTTCGATGATCGCTACAATTAAATTTTTATTTTTGGTATCTTTTGCTAATTTCACCCCTTAACACGTTCCGTACGGATGGCGAGAATTCTCGTCATTTTTTTCCGAAGGTTCCGGACGGATGACGTAAATTCTCGTCATTTAGGCGCGTCAGCCTAAACAATTTTAAAGCGTACAATACGTATTCGTTAGTACGTTTTCAGTTGTTGTTCGTTATTCATAACGAATTGATGCATCATAACGTTTGATTGGGTAAAGTTATATTCTAAACATTAGCTTTTTAACCATGTTTAAACCAAAGGCATTACGCCCTAATAGGCACATATTTCCAATCTTGGCGTTCCTAGGAATTTAAATACCCCGGTGCAAAACGTGTTAAGTGGATGAAAAATCACAAAACTGTATTATTTGCTTACTCAGAAGAAAAGTGCAGACACATTTTTCCCCACATAGTTAATGCAGAGTGCCAAAAAACTACTGAATTAATCCTCTCTTTCTTGTTTCCAGGAAACAGCAGGTTTTATTGTCATAGCAGCCAAAAACAAGACAATCCCTTAAATGAAAGAAAAATATTTACTTAGTCCGAGGAATATAAATTTTCAGCTTCAGAAGTGAATGATGGATTCGTCGTGGCATCAGCGGAATTTGTCAAATAATCAAAATTGAATGGATGTCTTTCATTTCTTTCATTTATTGTTAAAAAAATATCATTTTATAATTAATCATGTCATCAGACGATGGAAAATCACATAAATCAATTTTATGATCAGTCAAAAATGAGTTTTCTTCCTACCACGCTGTTTTTCCTATCGCCAACAGGCGACTCCGATACCCTTAACTGTCTGGCTTCCAGTGAATAGCAGGTGTTACAGACAAGGCCACGAAAACAAGAGGAAATCCCAGAAACAGAGGAAAAATACTGAATAAATTGCATATCGTGCGCGCAATAACATTTTTTCGTGGGGACTGAAAGATGAATTAGAAAACCATGAATTATAGAACAAGTCAATCAAATAAAATGAAGTGTAGTCCTATGTTATTAAGTGTTAATAACAGTAATAGCAGAGGTTAAAGGGACTCGAAATATATTTTTATTCTATTTACCCTTTAGAGTACTTAAACTTCTTTTGAATCCAGATACGCAACTATAAGCCCTTTGCCTAAGCTACCAGGCTAAAAACTTCACAAAATATCTGAACATAATAAAAAATATTCAATTCATCTAATGTCCATACAGAAATATTCTATCAAAAGAATAGCTTTGATAAACGTTATGGGTGGTAATTATCTAAAATAGACCCTAAATCATGGTGCTCTTGTCTGACTGTATTGGCTAGAAGAGGAACTCGTAGTTCTCTGTGGCTCCAAACAATGCAGGAGTCAATATAGAAGAATATGCGTGTTCCTTAAGGCCGGTGACATCTGTAAGTGGTCTACAGGAAAGGCTGGCTGCATTCACTTTGGTGGCCGAGGATAAAAATTTAAGCCTCTACTCTATGTTGGGGGTTATGGTTCATGAGGTACCGTTTATTGCAGACTTAATGTCTTCAGACTACAAGTCTGGGAAACTTTACTCTAAGTCTCCCAGTAGAGAAAAAAGACATAAAATACACACTAACAAACTCACAGTGTCATAGGGCTACCGACCACTGCAGATCAATTTATCAGGTACGCGGTGCCAAGTCTTAATCATAGATGGGCCCTACCAACAAGCTTAACGAACGCACGTGTGCCTACGCGCCTAGGATAGAAATTTCGGGGGGTCTGAACAAAGTGGACCTTACTAGTGCAACGGGTCGACCGCGGAGAAAATTTAGAAAACTAATATGGGGTCTTAATGCCTCGACTAAAAAGGAGAGAAAAGACCAACATCGGGGCGTTGAAATCACTCAAAAGAAGGCGGACGGTTAATTTTGAAAATGCCTTCGTGGTTGACGCCGTTGGGTTCGTCGCCTCCCTACATTTGCTGCGGCTCTCGGTCGATCCTTACCTGCAAGACAGAGAAAAAAATTCTTTAAAATTAATGATCGACCCATGTGCTTTAGTTATCTGGTACTAGGGTGGTCCAGAATAAAGAAATGTATCCAATATTTAAAGTTATCCCGATATCAAGTATTGCAGAAACAATTAGGAATAAATTAAAAATGGATTGGCAGAGTTCGAATGTAGAACTCACGATTTTTCTAGTCGCGGCTAAGTATGTACGTTTTCATGGCACGAGTAGGCATGACAACCAGTTCGAACGATGGTGTTTTGAAATAGTTACTTGCCTCAGACTTGTGCATATTTTTCATAATCAATGAATTTTGAAAAATTAATTTATGAAAACGCGATCCGTAGTAATAATGAAAGGCTGCAATTTCTATACTCTGCAGCGGACACTAGATGTAAAATTCTGTAAATGTATTCATGTACCAATGCACATTAAATAAGAAATTGATTACAACTGATTATTGGTCCCTGAAAGGTTGATTGATTACCACAAGATATTAAATAATCCCCACATGAGAAAGCAACTATAAAGTGGTTAAGGTTTTAAACTAATGATTTCGATTGATGAAGCCATTGATCTACAATCCTAGCCACAAAAGATACGAAGATTCACATTTAGGATTTAATAAGATTAAAATACATACTAGAACAAATTGAAATTGTAACCTTCAGGAAACGCTTGGGACAAAAAAATGCAACGGTATATTGATATTTCGTTTTAAGATGCTGCGACTCCTAACTAGATAAAGCAGCAGAACCATCCAACAGTGGACACAATTTTTCTACGGAAATCTTCACCCACTTGAAGCGCCAGCAAGCAAGAAACCACGGATTCGTAGAGGCATGAAACGACGCTTGCCCTGAGAAAGACGAGTTAAATTGGAACGAAATGTGCCACTGATTAACCTGCTACAGAAATGATTACCTCGATATGAGCATTCAAATGAGAAAGAATTTAATTTATTCACCCATTTATTATCGTAAAATAATGCTGGATTACGTACGTTTAAATGAAAATTTGTACTCTCCGATCCGGCGTGTTTCTGATCCCTCTATCCCTCAAAGCTATAACGGCAAAATGTGTGGTTGTGGGCGACCAATCATTCTGCATTTTATAATATGAACTACTCCCAAAACTTTGTCGGTACAATTTAAGTTTTGGAAGCTGGTTGAAACATAAACAATAAATTAATGCGGTGAAACATTTAGAGCCCTTTCAGATATTTCATGCATTTAAAAAATGCAGCGTGGAATTTTTTTCAATGGAAAAATAAATGCTTCGGGAAATTCAAATTAAAAGAATATCGTTAAAATTACTAAATAATTGTGGCTTTCTCTGTGCACGCATACCCTGAGCGTAGACTGCACAGTTTCCTGGTATAAACTGGTTCATTCTATTTTTCATCATCTTAATGGCTCCATCAATCATTTATCCACAGACCATAAGGTCGCTCTTAGTGATATAGTGATGAATATTGGCTTTTAGCAGAATTGCGCAAGATATTATGCTGACGGAAAGATATGAGGTCAGTACAAGAGGGGTATACGCTCCACAGTGAGAAAACAAGAAAAAGCAGGTGAAATGGACACTAATGCAGTCGTGATTTCGCATCATACAAAGAAAAGTGCTGGATGGAAATTCGGAAGAGATCCTTTCAAATACTCCGACAATACTCATAATGCACCCATCTCATGACACGCATCTCATCTAGCAACACATTTCCATATATACTTCACAATTGGCACAGGAAGTAGTGTACCCGCGAGAGTGCTGAAAACATCATATTTATCTTGCATTTCCAAGAATGAAAATATTAAACCACAGATACGTGAGACTACCAGGGAGTCACTGACACATGTTCTGAATTGACTGCATATTAAGTAAATAGACCCAAAGAATTGACGCTCGACAGCACATCTAAAATGTAAGAATCGAAATTGCATTTCCGTTTGCCAAGAAGAGATGTGACGTTCAGGATATTTTTATTGTCCATTAAAACCAGCTACATATGAAAATACTATCATCAATATGCCACCCATATCTGCCCACCATGAATTTTTAGCGTGAGAAATTAAAAATTATGAAGTAAATTGACAGAGTAGTAGAAAACTCGCACGATTGACATACATTGAAGCCCAATGGAAAACTTATTTTTGGTTTTCGGATCAGATGAATTCAAAAAAATCTTGAATTAGAGACTTGGGTAGCTACAATTAGAATGTAGGGCAGAAAATAATAGAGCGCGGTAGAAGATTACTAGTTTAGGGTTCATAAGTCAGTCATAATCCAGAAAAACAGAGTGAATGTTATTAATATATTCAACTACACCATTAATTCATCTCCCTTGACCAGAGTTACGACGATGAAAGATTTGGGCGTTATAACCGACCCCAAACAACTACTCCAACCATATTCATATTGTAAAAAAGAGAGTCATGTCTCTGTTAGGCCTTCTTTACCGCTTCATTGAAATTAATGATCCTATTGCACTCCACTCCTATTTCTCAACGATTGTCCTTCCCATAGTTTTGTATTGCTCTCCAATTTGGTCCATGCCAGCCCCGAGTAACCTTAAATCCCTTGATTCCATCCCCCCTTCTTTGCCAAAATAATTAGGCATAGTGTCCCTCATTTACACAATATGTCCTCTGATGCTGTATTGTCTTCTCTTTCCTTGTCTAATCTGCCGAATCTCAGACTTAAAACGGTCTTCAACTTTCTATACAATATGATGTCTCCATGTTCCTGGGTTTCACCGCGTGGATTTTCTTTGTGACGACAGTTTCGCCGGTATTCCAACCGGCGTCTTCAGGTCGATGTCGGGATTCGTTTGTATCTGGCACCTCAGAGAAGATTGCTAGGATTCTACGACAGCACAACGTCGTAACAAGATTCACTTGTGTCACCAAGACTGGCAATGTACTACCGGGTCCAAAAGACGTTTTGCCGCACGACATTCAAGAAGGGGTCTATAAGGTACCATGTTCATGCGGCAAAGACTACATAGGAGAGACGTGTAGATCAATGAAAGTGCGCATCCAGGAACACAGAAGAGCCACAAGAAATAAGCAATTTCATCTCTCCGCCATTGCGGAGCATGCATGGAGCGAACCCGGACACCAGATACTCTTTGACGAAGCATCAGTTGTTGCAAAAGAAAATAGATATTACCCCAGGCTAATAAAGGAGGCTATCGAAATATTCAAGACACCAGAAAACATGAATAGAGAAGACGGCTACCCTCTCCACAGCTCGTGGAAGAGGGTCATACGAGAGAAAAAGAAGGTGGACCAATCAGCATCCACCATGAAAAATTGGCGCGAAAAATGAACTATATAAGTCACCAAAAGTCGAATCCCGACATCGACCTGAAGACGCCGCGGCGTGCCGGTTGGAATACCGGCGAAACTGTCGTCACAAAGAAAATCCACGCGGTGAAACCCAGGAACATGGAGACATCATCTAGACAACGCCGCGGAAAACTACGCATCAATTTCTATACAATACCTCAAACTCGACTTTTGACAGCCCCGAACTCCTCTCTCTGTTGAATTTCAGAATACCGAGTCGTTACACCCGCTCGCTCTCCCTACTCCAGCTTCTTATTCCCAGAATTTCCCTAACCAAGCGCTCGCCTTTATATCGCCTCTCCTTCCTTCTAAATTCGCTCCCTCCTTAGAGAAGATCCTTTTTACCTGTCATGCAAAAAATTCACCGCACAAGCTCTGTCCCATATATCTGCCAATTGAATGTTATATTTTCCCTACTGGTTAATTCTTTGTTTGTTTATATGTTTTTATTGTACTGTGTCTAATTCATGTCATTGTTAAAAATTTCACTGTAAATTGGCGTCACGGCTGTATGTGAAAATTACTTACATAAATAAAATAAATTTGCTTACGTGAGCAGCCAAACAGATTACGAGAAGGAAATGCGCCATTATTTTCGGTCGATACTATAGACTTTATTTGTCAAGGATTAATCAGATAATTATTGTCCCGGTATTAAATGTGCATTACGAAACATAAGATTTGAATACTTAGACATAAATGACGGATTACATTTTCCTTTATATTCGTTGTAATCTGATGTCACAAATGAAGTAAACCAATCGTTGAGTAATAGTTCTTACGTACCTAAATCGGAAGAATGCCTATCTTTCAGCTATACCAACTATTCGCGTAACTGGCAAGTAACCTCGCGTGCTAATTCAAAGCGCTGGAAAGTAAAGGAGAGAAGGAATAATTGAAGGCTCACTAATTGAATGCTTTTCTTCAAACAAAATACTTTGCTTCAATTTTTCAGGCTAATGCTTACACAAACGGCCTCTAAATGGTTTATGAAATTATTAAAGTATGACTTGGTCTGCCGCATTGGAAATAAATTGCATAATTTAGCACTGATTTCCTTTGAGCGATATCACCACGTACACGTCGTATCAAATATGCATTTTTAAACCTGGCGGTTAAAGTAAGAAATTCTCCGAGCAAAAAAAAATCCCTCCGGCTGAAGGAATTCCATCACAAAACTCCAGGCGAGACGATCCTCATCGGATGAGTCACTTCGGAGGGTTCCTTTCAGTGATGCCTTGGAATATAAACGATCCTGAAACATTTTACGGAATCGAGCGCCAACTCAAAGAAATAAAGACTTGAACGAAAATAACGAGAAAAAAAGTGTGTCACCATCATAGAAATCTCAGGGAAGAAGAGCGAATTTCAAAATTAAACCCCTCTTCGTTCACGGAAGCGACATACAGTCTTTTTTTGCTGTCGTTTACATCCGTCAAGGCAGGGAAAGAAGAACTTAATCTAGATTAAAAAGCTTCTTGAATTATCTCTTCAGATAACAGGATACTTCACAGCGCTATTTCTCAATTTAGTTTCAAAGTCTTTCAGTCAGTCTTGTCTACGATCTCACTTACTTGCCCTACTCTTTATCAAAAAACTTTTCACGCATCAATTAGATCAGAATAACGTGAGGCAAAGCATAAGTATTTCCTGCCATTTCATTTCATATCCTCATAATCTGTAATGAATAATCGCACATCATGAAATACATATCATACAGAGAAATTACAATTATAGAATCCAATCACTTGGATGGAATTTAAAAATTAAACCCCGCTTCGTTCCAAGAGGCAACATTCAGCCTTTTTTTTCTGTCGTTTGCATCCGTCAAGGAAAAGAAGGACTTAATCTAGATGGAAAGCTCCTTGAATTATCTCCTTGGATAATAGGGTACTTCAAAGCAGTGGCAGATTTAGGGGATTACAGGGGTCAGAACCCCCCACTCAATTTTATTTAAAAAATTATATGTAACAGTTTTAATAGCTTACGTGCTCTAGTAAAGGAATAAACCTTTTTCAATGAAATATTTCCACAATTTCTGCTGCATGAAACAATATTTTGTAGCAATTCTAAAAAAAAATTCAATTTGGTTATTTATTTCTTCTCCATTTTCTTAAATGTCTAACATTGTTCAATTTCATCTGCGACTCCAAAATGCGTAATAAATAATAAATGAGTATTTGAATATATTACGCGTGAGAACGTATCTCTCTCCAAGAGGGTATTCCATAATCCCAGGACCCAGATCACGACTCCCCTCCCCCAAATTTGAAGCTGAATCTAACCCAGCCTCTTACAGTCCTCAGAGTTCCAACGAGATTGCCAAGAATTGGGAAATTCATCGTCCAAATGGAGCAGTAGATCATTAAGACATAATTAATCAAAGGATTTGGCATAGCATTGGGGTCATGGCTAAGGCTCTCTATTAAACGTCAATGAGCCTTTGTGTATTTTTTCAAATCCAGTGGTTGTTGCAAATGGGAGGTCCTCAGCAAGAGGGATGCCATTACTAAGTTGACACGTAATCATGTAACATTTTCTCCGGAAAGAGTCCCTTCTTCAAAGTATTACTTTACAGTCTCAATTCAAAGATTTTAAGTCAGTCTGGTCTGCGATCTCATTTACTTGGCTTCCTCTAAATCCAAAAGTTTTTAGGCATCTCATCTTTTAAATATCATTTCTCTTATTTCCCCCGGTAAAACGGTTAAAACGGTAAAATGAGATAATTACGTCGGGAGTTTCTACGGCAACTGAAGATCACACACATCCATGCCCTGCATAGGGGCAACCTATTCAGGCGGGACTTGAACCCTCAATCTTCGGCATGGTAATCGAGGACTTACCCCCACCGTAAATGAGGCCGGCATTATAATCAGAATATGACCGACAATTTGATAAAAATAACGTGAGGCAATGCATAAGTATTTCCTGCAATATAAGGCCGCCTCTTTATCTGTGGGGAATGATCTCACGTTATCAAATTATGAATAGAGAAAATGAAACATGAAAACCCAATTACTTGGATGGATTTCAAATATTTTTGAGGCAATGTTAAATTTGACTCAAATCAAACTTAAGAGAGCAACGAAACGAAATCAGAAGAATTTAAGAAAGATCTCATTTAATAAAGGCAGATTTGTTCAAAATCAGGATATTATACCCGCAGAAACTTCAACCCAATTTGAAATTCCGACTATTCATGAATTAGGGTTATCTTTTACCAGAAAGATATCGTGTAACAGTATATTAAATGATGCACAAAGATATCGTACAATTCACTTAATTTCATTTCACAACTCTATTACACGTGTTTGGATTGACTTGCAATCATCATCAGGGACCTAATCATGATTGAAATTCAATGGAAACACGTGCTATAGGAGTTAAATTATAAAAAGTGGATATTACGATATCCTTGTGTATCATTTAATGAATTAGCGCAATGTGATTGACGAATTTTCCGTAGAGTCTTAGAAAAAAAGGCAAATGTTGAGACACAATTACTTCTGTCTGCAGGCGGCCAATAAGGAAATGAGCAGATCTCAATGCTGACCTCTTCTCGTTTTGTTGAACTCCTAAGTGTATTGTCGGGGTGTTTTGAAGGAGAAACATGCCTGGCGTCCATTATGAAGCCTTTGGAGGCGCAAGGAAAGGAGAGGGAATTTGGAGTGGAAATGGGCGCCTCGTCGCGATTGAGGGGTGGGGAAAGGAGTGTTTGAGGGTGGAGGGTACGATGGATGGAGATGTTTACAAGCGGAGAGATGCCGCTTCCAGCAATTTCCGAGGGCGCCTATTCCCTTGCAATAGGGAATCCAACATCCTCCGCTCCTAATAGTGTTTTCTCCGAGTACAATCTTCCTTTCTCTTACTCTTCCTCCTGCCCAACAATAAGCGCCGTCTGTTGAAACTGAACATACATTCATGTAACACTTCTCCTCTCAAAAGAGTGTGTTCCAAGCCTCACATATATTCTATTAGCTTTCTGAGTCCATACGCGCGTTGCATCTTCTTTGAGTAGCAGTAGATGCATACCGGTCTCCATCTTCAGAACATTCACCACGCCGAATATATATTACTTCAACGGTAGTATTTGATAAAAAAATATGTAATGTAACTTGAAATCGGTAGCACATTTGTCACTCTCCTCCATATTTAACAAGCATGGTGTATTTTCGGTTGACGTTACTAAATTTCAAATGTCGTGCTTACTGAAATGTTTTTCCCGTAAAGTTTTTGTCGTTGCCGTCTTCATTAACTTGGGCAATATTGCTTTCATAACCTTTACAAAAGGTGCTCCATTGGTAATAGACATACATGACTAAGGAAACAAAAAAAATCATGATGGATAAGACATTTATTGGAATTAAATAAAGGAAAATCTTCAAAATTTAAGCACCAATTTATGCTTCTTCGTTGTTTAAAGACTGATAAAATATTTAGGGACTGAAGAAGAAAAGGAGACGTAATATTAAGAATATTAATCAATAAGATTCTGAGATAAATGTAGCTCCTTGGCCTATTTTTTGGAGTCTCATAAATCTCATGTGATTAGTCTTTCTTCATTACTTTTTTCACCATCACCACGAACAGAAGGGGTTTTGAAAGAAATATATCTTTGTGAACTGTTTTAAATTAATCATCAATTTATTCATCGAGATTTCATCACTAAAAATTAAAGCACAAACTTCAGTTATTTTTCGCGTCAAGTTTCCTGCTGCGGAAAATTTTGAGCCATAATATCATTCTAATGCTTGAAATTGCCACTATGACTCTCCCACAAGAGCTAAGGAAGTACATTTTCAAGGAAAACCGAAGTTTTACCTCATGTCTAGTCCATGCTAAGAACGTCAGTCAGATACTCAAGTGGAAGAGCTGCAGACCGCAGGGACTATGCAACGACGTAAACACGAATTTTCTCGAGTTAGCCCTCGCCAACAATGGCATCTAGAATTCCATTCCACAAAACTCAGCTGCATTCTGATCACGAATCTCAGGTTCCAAAGGAGGGCATGAATTCGTTTCAAATCCACTGGAGTCAAGAAAGATCACCTTTCACACTCTTATGATGGAAAATAATAACTATAGTCCTCGATAAGAAGGTCTGAGGTCCCTCTTGACACACCGACTGGGCTTACTGCCATCATTACATGTACGCTAAGGGTAACCCTGCTATTCTATGTATTCTTCTGTTGGCTTTTCTTCCTATCCACTGGAATTTTTTTTATCTATATATATTCATCGCATGCTCTATACTCTTCATGCAAGCTCTTGATCCAAAAATCTTTCCCACTCTCCTCCGACAAATGTAACTATGCTGTAGTGCCTAAAAGTATGCTCGCATTGGTTATTTGTATTACTTAGATATTTGCAATACTTACATTACATCACCAGATTTCAGGATAAAAACTACATTTTAATACCTTTTTCAACCCCTGTAAAGTGTTCAAAGTATCCGCTAAATTCAATCGAATCGTCCTTTTCTTGCAGTCCCACAGACCTTACTGAAAGTCCCAACGAACGCCATTACCACCATGTCTCGAGCCCTTTTAAGAGGACAATTATTAAAATGATCCTTCATAAAAATCTCCTTTAACTCCATTCCCGTCAGCCACACTGGTTTCAAACAAGAATTGAAAAAATTGATGAAATGATTAATTATTCAATTTCTTTTTTTTTTCAAATTCTCTTTTGGTAATTCTCTGTTTGAGTTGAGAAAAAATTCTCTCTGTGAAAAATTAAACTTTTAAGGAAACTACTAGATTTAAAAATCCCGTTGAAGTTTCATCTTCAATATTATGTTAACTGTGCAGAAAATTGAAGCCTGCATTTTTTCCAGATTATAGTGTCTACTACGAAATATTGGACTTAAAAAAGTCTAAAGACCTTTGTAACGTTGAGTGGTTACTTGAAATTGGAGATCTATACTGTTGTATAATGTACAACAATTTTCTAACGAAAATTACTCCGTTTTCAGCTTTTTGGAAACTTCATCTATATAATCACATCTCGTAAATCAAATCCAGTTTCAATCAAACCACAGTTTGTAAATCATTAGTTTCGTTTTCTCAAAGTACATATATCCGACAGCTACTATAGAGGAGTACAGTGGAACTTCGCGTTACCTTGATGACCTTTCCCGGTCGATCCAAGATGTCATTCGCTTTCTAGCTGCAAACACGATAACTGAGATCAAATTATTCGGAACAAGCCGTTGCTCAGACGTTTTTCTCGTGCTTGCAGAAGGGAGAGAACTTTCCTTATTAAACTAGATGAGGACCCAATCGATGTTATCTACTTCCAGTTTAAATTAGACAAAAGGAAAGGAAGATCTAGTCTGTTGAATGACCTCAGGGATACAGTACGCCTTTGAATACGAATTACCATCCCTCACCCCCGAGTCAGGTGACATCTACTCCGTGGGACAGCGAATACGTAAGCTCCAATCTCTGGCAGTGCATTTGATCCTTCTCCGTTGGGGGCGACACTTGGACCGAGGAAGTTGCAAAAGTTTTCTCCAGAGAATGTGCAGTTTTGCACAGGTTTCACCTCCACAAGACCATTAACTGTATGGAACTGTTGAAGAGGGATGAAACTCCGACTGTTTCGTGGTCGAAAAGCCATTCAGTCTTCCTATGATTACTAAGTACGCCTCGAAAGCTGGAGTCGTATGAGGAATATTATTAACACTTAAAAATTATTAATTACTTGATATATACTTAACAGCATGGTAATATATCGTCCTTTTCCGAGAGGACTAACTTGATATTAATCTTCTAAGCTATCAACTGGGTATATCATAACAGCCCTTTCCAGTTTCCAAATAATTACGGAAAATGTGGCTTACGTCTAACACGGTGCAAATCATGAAATAGAGGCCTGCATAGCCGCAAATAGGACGAATAGGAGAAAATCTAAGAGCGAGGTCGACGATAGCTAACATAATAATCATTGGTCAGTTATAATCCACAAAAACTGACTGAATGAAATTGATATATGACCTGTTTCCTGATTAAATTGAGGAAAGGTTATAAGCAATAGCGTAAAATGAAAATGAGCATAATTTGAAGCGGTTCCCATTCAAAAAGTCATGGCTCAAACTGACCAGCAGCGATGGTAAAATTTCGTCAATAAGAGAAGAGTTCTGTGAAAACGGAGAAATAACGACAGAGTTTTACTATTAGCATTGGAGAAAAGAAAATATGCCCATAAACGAAAAAAGATTGCAATTAAGACAGACCTACTCTTCGCGTTTCCTTGATGACCTTTTTCTATCGATCCAATAGGTCACGCGCTCTCTAGTTGCAAATACGTTACGTCAACTTAGATCAAACTGTTCAAAACAAGCCGTCGTTTAGAAGTTTTTCCCGTGTTTACAGGCAGTTTATTACACAGATAAATTGAACTTAATTTTAATTAATTGAATGGCAATTACATTAGAGACGGAATCACCTTCAGAGAAAACTATGCAATAGGATATTTCGATAAAATTATAAAATACAAAAAAAATTCAAAAATTCCAACTATGCACGATCAAAAAGCATTTATGGAGGAGATATTCATACACGGAAACAAAAAATTTGGAATCTTGCTCAAGGTGCAAACTCAAAGTAACACTTCTTACTTCGTAAGCTAAATAGTAATTCCTCAGGACGATGCAGTTATTGTGTGTTAGTATTTTTTATCGATTACGTCACCGTTTTTCAAGCTTTATGTCCACTTTTTAGGTATAAGATCCCATTTCTGTACAATTTACTTCCTCACTGCTTGTATTACCACCAAAAAAAATGAAGGAAACCACAATATACAAATCCATTGGCGTGAGAATCCACATCATTTAGGGCACATATCCTTCAGGTCGCTTAATGGTCCCCCAAGTTCAAATAATCAGTACTGAGAATATTAATTAGAAAACTATTCTCACTATGCAGTCGATGAAAATGTATGAAACTCTAGCTAAAATAGTACAATAGGCTGAATTTAATCCGATAATTTGACTTTCTCATTCATATACAAATTATTTTAAAATCTCTAATAACAAATATTTTCACGCAAAATTCTTAAAATTATAAATCTTTTCTATTAAAATAAAAATTAATCTTAATTCTGAAAGCGAGCAAATAATAAATAATAATAAATCTTATAATATTTCTTTTATGATTGTTTTGCCGTTAACTTTTAAACTTGCGGGAAAATTATGAAATACTGTCGTGTTCAAAGTAAGCTAATTATCTCCATGTGTTCTGGCACAGAAATTTTCCCTACACACCCTAGCATTGTAATAAATGTTAAGGGAGAAAATAAGCGAGACCATCAAAACCTTAATCTATTTCAACTGGAACAAGTGTTGCAGAGAGGGATAGTGGTAAATAGTACAAGCCCGATAATGTCTTCCACACTAGCGTAAAAAATGTTTCAAACCATAGTGAACACGCATAAAACATGATGCTAAAAAACTGGGGCAGAAGAGAGTACAAAAAATGAAATGGGCCAGTGTGTAGCATTAAGAAACTCTTCACACTTTTTTTCACAGCAGAAATGAAAAAGATTATGAAAGGTGAATACAGACACCACCCGTGAAAAAAAGCGTAATTAAGGCCAATAACAAAAAAAATCACCATCTAACGTCATTAGAAAAGGAAATACCAGTTAACGATGGAAAATGGAAAAGGAAATTAGAGCGAAAAATGGTATTTTTCCCACGTTCCGGATAAGTTTTCAACTTCTATGGCGTAAAATTTTCTTACTGAACTTTCCGCTTTGCCTGCAAACTCATTCCCAGACCAACCGAGTACTTTGGAGAACAATTCTTTATGCGAATGAAACCAAATATTATCAAGAAAGAAACGTCTTAACATGGATGGATTTCAAGGAGAATAACCACTATACGATGAATTCTAGGAACTAGATTCAAACTTTTGAGAGAAATTCGAGGAACAGAATTTAGCATTGGATACGGTTATTTTGTAAATTTCATACTTCTTTTTCTATTTTATTTTCTGTGGTACGACTATTATCTGACCACATGAAAAGATAAGATAGTGATGACCGTCATGGAAGGATCATATAAGTTATTGCCACATTTTTTCAACATTGATTCGGATATAATATTTATTATAAATTTATGAAAGCAGAAGACTATTCAGGGAACACGAAAAAACATTTGATTTCCTCGACTTCTGACAAAACAAAATCTACATAGTTTCAATAAACATCATGAATTGAACAAAAACTATATTCTTCTCCATACATCAAATCTGTGTTCAAAAAAGCATGGTTTACGAAAGGATTAGAGAATGGAATTGATTTTAATCGAGAATCGATTATCTCATTTTTTTAAAGTCGTCTTTTTGTTTCGAAAAATCGATAAATATAGATTTTTTTTATTTTTAGTTTACTGCAGAATTTGAATCTCGCCGCTTCGCTTTGGTTCGCGCCGCGCTATTTCAGTAGAAATCGCTCTAACAATCTGCTATTTTTGAACGCTCCTTCAGTAAAAAAACTTTAAAAAATCATGTACGTATAAATTTTTATTCATAATTTTCGATTTCCCGTCTGTGCGTGCTATCGCGTGCTACTTACTGTTTCTCTCGTATATACTGCCGCTCTTTTTCCCATCTTATTGTACATTACTATTGCACAATCAATGCTATATCAATTCGCAAATTTAACTCGAAAGTTTTGGCCGTAGATAGTACTTTTAACAGTACACAATCGGCAAGATATGGCCATGCCATGAAGGGAGCCGCTCCCTTGCGCATGAAGGGGGTGACTCCGTCAAGTTATCACCGTGGCAAGTCCCGGAATACATAAATTACACAATATATTTATATATATTTATGGAAAAGGCTGGTTTTAATTACGTTAATGCCCCTTAAAGAATGGGTACTTTGTAACATTCGCTGCTCCAATTCGAATTTAAATTTCCAATCTCTAGGTTGAATTCGAGTGGGAAATACATAGTGTGAAGTCATTCATATTCCAGTCATCGTTTGAATTACATTCATGCACTTCCAAAAATATTACTTTGTTACACACATTACTTCATAACTAAGGAGAGATGTCGAGCGGAAAGAATATCGCAAGGATTGAAAAAAAATAGG
The DNA here is from genome assembly GCF_921293095.1 of Ischnura elegans. Lineage (NCBI taxonomy): Eukaryota > Metazoa > Arthropoda > Insecta > Odonata > Coenagrionidae > Ischnura > Ischnura elegans. The sequence continues at coordinate 71,563,553 of NC_060256.1, forward strand.
GGACGATTCCCCTCACTGGATGCCTGAAAGGAAACCGGCGGACATTTCGATTTTTTGATTAATTTGGGCAAGTAATCGAATTTTCAGAAAATCGACTGAAGAAAAGAAAAACGAAAGTCGATCAATCGAAATCGGTTATGAATTTAAATTTCCAATCCCTAGGTTGAACTCGGGTAAAAAATTGAAACAGGTGAAGGGAGCCAGATGTCATTTCGCTTTTTCGATTATTTTGGGCAAAAATCAAATTTTCATAAGAGCGACTCTAAAAACAAAATTCGAAAGTCGAAAAATCGAAAATCGATTCTGAATTTAAATGTCTAGTCTCTCGGTTAAGCTCGAGTGGTAAGTATATAGTTTGCATAAATTCTTTCTGATGTGTCCGTTTAAATTACGCTATTGCGCCTTCGAGAATGTTGCTTTGTTACATTCACTGCTTCACGATGAAGGGGTGATGTCGAGCAAAAATGAATATCGCAAGGAGTGAAAAAAATTAGGAGATGACTCCCCTCACTGAAAGGAAACCGTCGGCCATGGCGGCGGAGGAGAGGGGGTGAGAACACCGTCTCACTGTCTGGCAGCGCCACCAGTCCGGGAGCGGCGGAGCGGAGCAACATTCAACGATTGACCCACTTTTGATCTCCTTTCCCACCCACCCACGTCCTCGTGCATCCTCCAGACCCTCTCCCCCTCCCTCCCCCTGACCCCCCCTCCGCCCCACACAACGTCTCTCATCCCTACACCAAAAATTCTTAGCATTAAAAAAATAACGCGGCTATTCCCTTTCCTCCTGACACCCGTCTCACCTTGTTCTGACGGAGCTAGATGAGACACTGGGGTGAGTTTCACACTTCATTTAAATGCCACCCGCAGGTCTTTCAAGGCCAACTCTAAAATGACAGCAAAGGCTGTTATAACAGCCGGTGCCAGCGTGAAAAGCGATAATCCAACGAATGTGACGGCACCATACAAGAGGAAAAGTAAACGCTCATACATTACGAATACGTTACTCTGGTTTCCATTCGGTAAGATTTGATATTCTCACAAGTATAATACCTTATTTAGTATCAAAGTATCCGCCCTACATGGATTATATCTTAGCAACCAAATGCTACTGCCCCATTAAGGCATTATGAATGTGAAGAAATTAAATTCTGTACAGATAATACATATGGAGCATGTTTCTCTATGGAAAGGAGGCTTGGATTTTGACGGCAGCGGAGAAGTTAAGAGTGGAAGCATTCGAAATGTTGTGCACCGAAGAATGATGAAGGTAAAATGGATCGGTCGAGTACGTAATGAGGTAGTGCTACGAGTAGTGGGATAATGGAGAAGTATTCTAAAACCCTTACGGATAAGACGGAAAAACTTAGTTTCCCTCATGATGAGGCATGATTATTATTATAGTATTCCACCAATTAAAGTAGGTTTACATGGAGTACTAGAGAAGCGATTTGGGAGCCTCCCTTTCCTTCCAGCACTGCCTTCTTCAATTCACAGTAAGGCCTATTCCCTTTCAACCTATCTAAAAATCCTATTCTTTTCCTTCCCCTCCCTCGTTTCCCTAACATTCTACCCTCTGACACCATTTTCAACATCCCCTCCCCGCTAAGCACTAACTCCATCCATACCTTCTGTCTCCTCCGAATATCATCTAAAAGCTGCCTCTCTTCGCCAACCATATCCAGCACTTCGTCGTTCCTTTTCCTCTCCGTCCATTTCACCTTCTCCATTCTTCTCCATACCCACATCTCGAATGCTTCCAATCTTCTCTCTTCCTTTTTCCTCAGTGTCCACGTTTCCGCACCGCAGAGAGCTACACTCCAGATCAAACTCTTCACTAACCTTTTCTTTAAACTCTTACATAACTATCCTATCAGAAGCTCCTTCCTGTTGATGAGCGCCTCCTTTGCTAGTGCAATTCGCTTCCTGATGTCTTTGCTACTGTGTCCCCTTTCCTCTAATGTGCTGCCCAAATAGTTGAATTGCTCAACCTGCTCAAGTTTTTCACCACCCACCTTTATCTTGAGTTTCACATTCCTCGCTCGTGATGCTTTACAAAACCGCATAACCTTAGTTTTCTTGTGATTAATCCTCATCCCATACTCCTCTCACCGCTCGTCTAACGCATCCACTAGAGCCTGAAGCCCCCTCGCTGACTGTCTGATGAGAGGCTGATCATCCATGAACCTAACCAATTTAAACATCATTCCTCCATCTTTCACTCCAGCTTCCAACTCATTCCACGCTTCTCTTACCATCTCCTCAGCGTATAAGTTAAAAAGCAGCAGCAATAAAGGACAACCTTGTCTCACCACCCGGTCAGTGCTTGCCCACCCAGATTCTCCGTCCGCTACCCTCACTTGCGCAGCCTAGGCCAAATACAGACTGCGAATCAGTCGTCTATCCCTCCAATCTACAGCTATTCTCTTCAGAATATCCATTAACTTTACCCAGTTCACCCTATGAAACGCTTTTTCAAAATCCACGAAACAGGCATATACGTCCTGGTGATATTCTAGGACACTCTTTACGAGGGACCTTATTATTGCAATTGCATCACGAGTTGACTTTCCTTTTCTACAACCAAACTGATCTTCACCCAAATACTCGTTTGCCCTCGCCTCCATTCGTCTGTTCAATATACTCAGTACCACTTTCAACGCATACGATATTAGGCTGATAGTCCTATAATCTCCGCATTCCACAGCTTTCTCCTTTTTCGGTGGCGGAATTAGAACTGTTTACAAAAAATCCTTCGGCCAACATCCCTCCTTATAGATCCTGCGTAATAGTTCGAAAAACATTTTCTTACTATCCTTCCCTAGATTCTTCAGAAGCTCACAAAGGTTATTGTCCACGCTTACTGCTTTCCTAGCCTTCGTATCACGAAGTACTCTCTCTATTTCCGAATCTAATAGCCCCGGCCGAAGGTTATCATCCTTCACTGCACTTTCCTCCTCTAAAGTCAATCTCTCCGGCCTGTTCCTTCCGTCATACAGATCCTCCACGTATTCCTCCCATCTACTCTGTACCTCTTCTCGCTTGCTTAGCATCCTCCCATCTTTAGCCTTAATTTTAGACATGGCTTGTCCTCTTTTGCCGCCCGATAGCGACTTAACTTTGACGTACAACCTACTTCTCCATCCTTCTAGAACTATTCCATTTCCTCACACTGTCTTTTCCACCAAGCCTCCCTTGCCCTCTTAGTTTCACGATGTAATCGATTTTTTAGTTCCCTATACTTTCTTTTGTCCTGCTCAATTTCTACCACCCGAATCCTATCGCTTACCTGGTCCATACCTACCACACGCTTACCCGTCTTCCCGTTTAATACTAAAGCTACCCCTCGCTGGCTTTCCTCCCCACCACTATATATAACCCTATAACCATCACTCCAATAGTCCCCCTCATCCCTCCACCACACCTCGCTTAATCCTAAGATATCTATCCTCCCTTTATCCATTTCACTTTTGATATTTTCTAACTTCCCCGCCCTCATCATTATCCTCACATTCCACGTCCCTAAATTTATAGCCGACTTCTTCATCTCCATCTTCTTGGTCTTCTTTCCTTCTTTCTTCATTGCTGATGATGATGATAAGTCTCCGCAAGGATTTCGCATGTTGACAACCCCGAGGACCTTGCCGACCTCGCTGCCGTGCCCGACAACCGCCCTTTGCGGACGGGTCCCGGGCGATGAGATTCCGAGGCTCATTTGGTTGTACTCCATGTTTTCAGGGAAGAGATAGTAGGTAGGGTTTCCCACTTCCATTCCAACAGTGTTTTTCACGTGACACCATCACGTGGACTACCTTTCGTCTGGCTCCTACCCTTTGACCTATCTGGCATGGGTGGCCCTACCGGGTATAATCTAGCATTAATCCCTCCAGTGCAGCTCCAGGGGTCACAGGAACGCGCAAGCCTTTCCACCGCGACAAGGTTGTAGCCCAAGTGAAAAGGATGAAGCATGATAGCCCAATGAAAAAAATCGTGGAAGGGCATGTGGAAGGGTAGCAGGGCAGGGTCTCACATGAGTAGCATAGAACAGGTTATAAAGGATATAAAAGTGAAAAAAATTGGTCGCTATGAAAAGGCTAGCCAATAGGAGAGAGGAAAGAAGAGTAACATCAAACCAGTCTTAAGATTATTAACAAATGATGATTATGAGCTTCTATCAAATTAAATTTGATATTCCTACGAAAAGTATACCCTAAAAGGAGTAAAATGATACTGCGATCGCCGTAAAATCCAAATTCATTATTATTTTCTTTATTTCCCAATAAAATACGTTACTGAGTTCAACACTGGCTTCAACTTCAGTATAAAGTTTTCGTAGCACAAGAAATGAAAGAGAACAGTAGCACAGAATCAGCTATTCTAGGTTGTCCAAATTTCTGTGCAAATGTGATTTCCAAATATCAAACATAAGACAAAAGGATTGAGTTCCATCCCAAATTAAATTAATGTGAGCTCACCACTTACAAATAGTAATAGTAAGAAAGTAAAATGATCAAGTCGAAATGTTACTCAGTTGTATGCTTCTATCCAGAGCATTAAAAAAATTTACTACCTTTTTAATAATTCTTTACCCGTGATGATTTGAAGGTATTTTATCACCAAGCATGTTGATAAAAATAATAGTATCAAAATTTATCTCTGTAAATGCCTTTTCTTTTTTTGTTCCTTCCTTGTAGTTCCTTCTTCAAAAAGTTGGAGAAAGCTCCAAATATATAAGAATTGTCTAAAGTAGTTACAGCACAATGTAATGAGACATGAAGAAATATCACGTACATCTACATTCAATTCTTTATGATTTCCTTATCCACGAATCTAAAAAGAATGTTTTGACTCAATTTTTCCTGCAACAAAATATGGCGCACACAAAATTTTTCGAGAAATGCCGTTCCCCTACCATCAAATGAAGCCCCTATAGGGCTCAAAGCCTACTTCTCTCCCCAGCACCTCGAGGTTGGTTTTCTGTGTACCTCCCCTTTAAATATGGCGGAAAAAATGTCCAATCTTCGTGACTTCTCTATCCATTGTGCTGACATAAAACCATCACCGCCAATATCTCCGCAGGATAGCATTCCTAAGCATACGAGTTCTGGCCTTACAAGCCTGTAAATTTGTGATGCAAAGCTCAGTGGATTCAAGGTAGTTATTCTAATGATTTTTCCTCATCGAGCGTATATTGTAAATCAAACAGAATATCGCGATTTCATTGGCATGCACGCAGTTGAATATAAATTCTAAATTCTCCAAAACGTCTGCAAATATTGAGAAATCTAAATCCTTGTTACCACCTGCCATTTTGGATATGTGAAGACGAATCACGAATATTGGGAAGCCATCCGCTCGCGATCAATTCAAAGATTACTCCATCGGACAGAGTAGCGCAGGTTAAGGGAAATTAGAGGTATAATTAGAATGGTCAAACTTTTAGCCGCACTGGTGCCAAATGCAATTCGAGCGACAGCCAAGTACTTGGCTCTGCATATGATATATTTTAGTCATTAACTAATGAGCCTTTAGCCACCTCCAATGCGCGCTACAGAGAGATTCACAAGCCCCAATTGACTAATTTTTATATTTTTCTTTCTATATTTGAAGAATTTTTAAAATACATTTTACTCGACCACCACTTTAAACTGCTGCAATCTACACACTAATCTGTAGACTCAAAAGTTTCACTCATGGTGACCATAAGTTGGATAGTAATGGTTGATAGTATTTTGGTATATTTTACAATAATATATTGCATTACAATGTGAAATTCAGTTCACTTTCAGGTAAAAGTAGCGGTAGAAGCATTAAATTATATTTGGATCTACCGGAAGAAAGGCAGGTGATTGAGCAAGGTGTCCATCCAATCAAAGTAGAAAACCTAATGCACAATTCCCGGTTTTCCAGGGAAATTTGACAAAATTCCAGGCTTATGTGATTACTGCGATGAATAGGAATTATGAAACACACAAAATTACTTCAATATTTTTAAATAATATTATATTTATGTATTTAAAAGGACAATGTATGGATTATTTAACACTTTGCAAAATTTAAATTTATTCAATACAAGCTGCTTCGACCTCCTAATTATTTGTCGACATCACTTGGAATTCTATTCTCCGTGTTTTTTAATCTTACTTGAGTGCTAGAAACGATTCTGTTGTCTTACCTTATATCCCACGTTTAGATGTGGCAGTGAAAATTTTACTAAGCACTTAAAATTAGAAATAAACACGTATAGGACAGAAAATGTGTGCGGAACTGGCAAATTTTAAGCGAAATGTATTTAAAGTGAAAGATATTGAAATTCCAGATTGGAGCTTAAATTCGTGAATAATTCATGCATAATTCCCGATTTTCCCGATCACTGGACACTCTGTTGAGGTTTTCGTAAATGCATACTTTTTTGTTAGTAAAAATTAAAAAATATTTAGAAAAAATTAATTTTTCAAACAAAATCATATTTTACCAATAAAATTTGAAAAAAAAAATTATGCTACAAGTGGTAAATTAACGATTGAGGAATTAGTGATCGAGTTGCGAGCGAGGTAATCGATTGTGTCTTTTAGGAAAGTCATCGGTGCAGAAGAGTGAAAATGAAGTTATTCCTACAGGCATAAAAATTATAATTTTAATGTAAAATAATCAGATTTAACGAGTTTTGCTCACTCAAAAGAAGTTGATAAATCTTTGAAAACAGAATTTCATCAATTTCAGATCCGAATTAATGACCTTGGGGTAAGCGGACATCGAGAACTAGCACTCCTGGATCGAATAAGAGCACTTAGCGTTCAAAAAGTGTCACCACAAGAATAATTTTCAAAGGCACGTATTTTATGTGATCAGCCATAAATGCTGTAATGGCTTAGTCCTACGTAATGAGAAATGCAAACACTTGTATAAGGGAGTGCAGTAAATTAGGCAATTTTGCTGACGCATAGGCAATTCTGGTTGATGATACACAAGGAGCCCTTCTACCAGCATGGCACAGCGGTGAGAGTACACAGTCACATTCCGTCACAAGACACTGTGTGGTAAGGGAGACCAGAACAAGGGCTCAACATATATATACTATCATTTTCTGTTTGCCAGCAAGCCATAGCAAGAATAGCCAGCAAGTTTTGCTTTAGAAACTTTTAACCTGTCGTCAGAAACAACGTATAATGGGATTGGAAAAAACTTAGTACGGTTCACTTGTGTATTTAAATAGGCACAACTCGGGTTGCGTAACATAGTTACACCTTCAGGTGACTAATATTAGATGCATCTTAAATTTATACACACTTGAGTGCGATAGTAAGTACATCTATCAAAAGGGACTGGGTGAGTGGGGGTGGGGGTTAAGCAGGGATTACATTATGCAAGCAGATACATTATGTTATTCGTTTTGACCATTGGATATCATACATCCAGCTTTGACATATTTGTCAAAGCTGGATGTATCAAGGCAACATTTCACACGATTAAAAATGGCTCCCAGTGATTCTACCTCTATTTCTAAACAAAACTATTGCTTAAAGGAAATACTTTCAGGAAGTTTTCCACTACAGACAAAGAAAATAACGAAGTGATATGCTCTATGAATTTTACTACAAAGACATGGATTTCGATTCGTAGTGACATCTTCCGAAAATAAGCTCATTGGTGTGATTAAAAACTGTGCTTCGCCTCAATTTGCTTTGTTCTTTTTGAAGAAACGACTTTCAACAAACCATTTACATTTTCTATTCTTGATTTAGAATTCACAATGGAAATATTGAATCCAAAATCAGGAGATAAAGAACATGAGTCCAGCTAGTGATAGCACAGGGGAAGAATAAAAATCTATACCATAGTTTTCATAAGCTTGGTTGTAACTTGAATAGCTTCTTAAGACCGGTGATAAGATATGGTAATAAAAGTATTACCGAGCCAACTTCGCTATGTTGAGTCATCAGGAAAACGCCAATTTCAAATATTCACGGAGCGAATATGAAGGATGTACATATTTCCTTGCAGCTCACAGCTTACTAACTAATTTCTCTCCTCGGAATAAGAGAGTCAACTCGTGCATGCAAATTTTATCCTTTGATGTTGAAATGGAATTTTAGATATTGATTGCCTTCTGATTCCATGAATTTACACTCAATGAAAAGGAAAACTACCGCAAAATCAGCCAAGTTGGCCTTCGAAAAGTTTTGGGTAGCATCAAAAGATGTATCTCATTACAGAAACTTCTGGATCACATTCAGGAGAAATCTATCTCGAATCGCTTACTCTGCTAGTAACGTCACTGGAGGTTTGATGCTCATCCTAGTTGTGGACATGTAAATTTTCTCTGTTGATGAAAATATCTGTTAATGTCGCCTGAAATTATTCACAAAGCGACTCAAATAACTTCTAATACTAAATACATAGCAGATACTTCGTCTCTTTAGTGTGATAACATCCCCATAAAGCAAATCCTAGAGCAAAAAAGAACTTTAAAATTCTTTTCTCAGCCGTAGACACTTCACATTTCCTTCAAATGAATTAAAATTATCGTTTTCTTTAAGGGACACCGTGAAGCAAATAACCGGTGCGCTACAAATGTATATCCATTTCAGACAATTAACGTCCAATTCTCCGACAGCAACCTCCCAATAATAAGAGAGAGTTAACTCGTCGTTGTAAAGAACACATGTAATCTGTCACAAGCCGATCCAACAGGAGAGGTCAAAAGGTCCACAATCTATATCCCAAAATATATATAATTGAACTGATGGATACAGAATACCTCTTAACTTAAACCCCTCCCCAAAAAGTATAATACGGGTGTAGATTTGTCCTTCATTAATCTACCTTTGTCCGTAATTGTGCTTTAAACTCACAGTTCAATGAAAAGCTGCTCCATGCTATGGCAGGTTACTAAAGGTTATTTCAGAAATACTTATGGTACGATTGGCGATTTAACTCTGAAGGATAATTGATCGAAGACGCGGGAGAGAGAATCGATTAGGTCGGATAAGGAAGCCCTCCTCGCAGAACTCATGGGTTAAGATCAACTATGATAAAAATCAAGGAAAAAGATCGACTTGAACATGTTTACTTAGCTCAAAATAAATTGAAAACTATATGAAAATAATGGTAGGCTATGTAGGTTAAGGGTTCGTAGTATTTTTTAAAGAATATATTCCATGATATAGTTTTTACTGGACTAACGGCCGATCGCTACCTTACTCCGGAGAAGACGGGAGTGTCGAGAGGTCCTCCGCCTCATCGACAGGCTCAAATGAGGCGGAAATTTCTCAATGACGCGTCGTTGGGTCGTGCAGATCCACCCGATCTCGTAACGCTTCCGGACAATGTTCCCGTAAGTGTCCGAAATTGATGGCCGTGGGTGAGGCGCTAAGGAAAAGGGAGTTATTTTACGATCGTGTGTTTTAAAAGGCGTTTATATGTTCGTGCGTCCCGACGGCATAAAAACTACCTTCCCTGTCTGTCGAGTTTTTTTTTCACGGCCCATGGAGATGCCCATCTCATGGTGCCTGATGGCCACAGTCATTTTTTACATCCCCAAAAATCATTGTGGCAAATCTATTGGAAACTCTGAAGCCAATACTGATCCAATGATGAGTGCGCTATAGATGCATTACTCCCTCTAACAAATTTCGCGTTATTCCAAACCATTGAATGGGAAACTGGGTAGTGCTCGCACGCCACCGTTACTATTCTCTTTCGCACTATGAAGTAACGCAAACAAACGTATCGCCAGTATTTGTTGAATACATAGCTTTTCTTTCAATTTTTAGACATTATTCCCACTTTTATTAAGATGGCGGGATTTATTTAGCAATGAACAAAATGTAGAATTTTATCCATCGATGTGTACCATCACATCGATAAATAATTTCCTTATCAATGGAGACTTCAGGTTGGATTTCAACATTTAGTTGGTAGATAACTATTTTTTAATTCATAGCAATTACAAAAAATTTACTGGAAATTAGATCGTGGTTAAGGTTCTTACATAGTACACAGTTCACTGCATGAAAAGATCAACGCAAGATTTTATACAGTGATGAGTTTTATACCTCGGCAATAACTTTTTAATCGCACAAATATTACGATCCGACAGGTTTTTTCTTCTCAGGTTAATAGCGAGTATAAGCTATGAATTATAGGATTTTGCATGTACCATTATCATTTTTTTTTAAAGGTAAAATGTGATCCATGAAGTTTCAGGATGGTGGGATATATAGCTAATAAAAATACATGAAAAGAAATTCGTTTAGATATTATTTTTAAAAATTGGTTTAATACAATTGATAGCTCGAAAAATTGCAGCCAATTTGTACACCACATTTTTCGATTGGGATCTAATTTAAGAAAAAAATATTCACAAAAATGATACACATTTATTTGTTAAAATAAAATTCAAATTTCCAGCGGCAGAATTGAAATTACTCTTTATATTATGAAAACAGAATATTTTACGTAAACAATTACTAATCTTAAAAAATATTTGGGTCTCCCAACCAATATGATGACGAAAGCATTCAGTTCTACGATCAAGTTCAACGGCTCTCCTTCAATCAATGGTAACCCTTTGACCTCTTCGTCTACACCGTAAGCTTCGTGAACCACCCTAAACGCATTTATCTCAACGCACAGTCGACATATTCCTGCCTACCTAGTTTGCTATGAATCCAATTTCCGCTATTTACAGGCTGAAATCAATGGTAATCTTCACAAGCTTTAGGAAGGCAAGATTGGAGAACATATTTGCTATTTTGGGGGCTGCGCCTCATCGGCTTTCAGGCTAATTGCTTCCCTCCCGCCTGGCTGGAAGTCTCTTCAAACTTAATCCATTGATCCACTAGGGACGCTATGTTATTCATCAAAGGATTACTAGTACGCGCTATTTTGCCTAACTAGAACATTTGTGGTGGAAAAGTTTGAGCTACTTATGACCACTTGACTTGAGCCGCATGGAAGTATTTTGATTTTTGAAAATTAAAAATTCCAAATGTGGAAAATTAAGAGAAACTACCCCGATAATAACCAATAATTTTTTTTTACCAAGTCTGATTGGATTGAATAACTCAGATTAATGAATATCGCATCTTGGGTCTTACGTAGTAAAAAGGGGTAGAAGCAGAATTACACTAAAATTTCATTAATGTGAGGATGTCATGAATCAACACCGTAAAAAGTACCGACTGTTAAATTGTCGTTTAAAATTGGTAACGTTCATATTAAACTTCAGATCAGAAGTTTAATATTAAGGTCTGAGGCGAGGCAATCAATGATCATCTATCATCGAGAGGTGTACCCCCTCCCCTCCACGAAGGGTCTCGATGAGCTTACGTACCATACTAGGGCAACGTACTACGCACCCAAGAAGGGGTATGATATATTTTCGACTATTCTCATGGGCAGAGGTTATATGTATTTGAAGCTTGTGTTATTTAATTGGAACTTTTCATTTCAACGCGGTAGAAATATTCATGCAGATGACATAAATATGGCTGCAGTTTTAGACGAGAACTTAAAGGTAACTTAGAATTTACTACCAGTAATTGAGCCCATGAAAAATAACGCAGTATAGCACGTTGTAATTTCGGTTACAAGATATTTTGCGTATTTCTTCGTAAAAACGTAAAGATTGCCATATAATAAATTGTCCGGTAAAAAAAACATGTAATATTGCAATAGTCTGCAAAATTATTTCTCAATTAGAGCCAGTTATTAGGTTTACGAGCGATAATTTACACGCCATAAAACAAAATTCTGCTTCTGTGTGAGCTGCTTTATTTTCCATTTCAATTTCCATAAATTTTGCTTATTTTGTACTAGATTTGTACTCTTGAGATAAATCAGGACAATGAGTTATTCCGTAGTTATTCAGGGGCTAGTTCTATTAAAGCGCTAGAATTTTTGTTGAATATAGGTCCTACTGATACTTGGATCAAAAACTAGAAAATGTACGGTGAAATTTCATGGAAGATATTATTACTCATGTAACTAATTCGCTAAATATTCAAGAGACGAATAGGAGAATTCGTGAAAGTACTAACAGCCTGTCGTAAGTTGACCTTCCTGCTCTGAAAGCCTCCTTTCCTACCATGATTTGTCTTTACTTCTCTCTAAAATTGCACTTTGAGTATGAACTTCAACTTATTTCTTAGTTTATTCATGTGTTAGATCTATTGACGCAAGGGAAGTTTTGCCGAGCATAGACCTTCCTTCCCAACCATAGCGTGTGCGGCTGGGTCGAGATCTCGTGGAATCGACCGCTTTCCATCCAAATATAGACGCCGAAATCGGTTATATCGATTTGAGGCGATGCGTGACTCGAGAGGAAAACATGTGCTCCGGTTCCCCCTTTCCACCACTCCGTTCTTCAAAGAGGCCTCCCCCCTCGTCCACATGGTTTTCCTATTCAAAGAGCCACCCTTCACTCTCCAACTCCTCTAAACCTGCAGGTAAGCCCCTTTCACCACACTGGTCATCAAGCACTATTCATGACTCCAAATGGATCTTGGATCAAAACGCTTCCGGTATTACAAACGGTCAGCGGCAGCACGCCTCGTTATTTTCCTTTTCTTAATCTATATACATGTATAAAAGAGGATGTCTGTTTGTCTGTCCGCTATGCATTTCCATACGGCGGTACGGATTCCAACCAAAGCTAGTAGTACACATAGTACATAGGTGGTTAGTACACATTAGAACATATCATGCTCCCAAAACCCGTAATATTACTTCTGGTTGTGTCCGACGCGTCTTTTGCGTCGTTTTCTCATTACCGTTTGATATGCCACGTCATACAACTTCTGTGATTGGACATCCTGCCGGGCTATCGGCATTCTTCATTACACCCTAAAAGAGAAAATTTATCTCAAAGGATTCTACGCTTAACTATTAATTCTCTTGGTACAAACATTTTTGCTAGGGTATGAATTCACAAGACGATTCTGGCTTCCGAATGCACGGACACACATAGTGATCAATGTTGTGGAGCGGGGTGTAAGCTGATCCCTTGCCCTTTATACGGAAATCATTCCTACCATTGTTTGCTGATCAGTGTGCCTAAAAATCCTGGCACGTGACGATGAATCCCAACTTACCTACTTCTCTGGGTGCTATCTTTCCCGAGCAACGCCGGTTGGCCTGCTAGCATACTATAAAACCCACTTCCGACCACCCACTCATTGCACGGGATACGACAAAAAGTCATATAATCAAACCCTTAAATAAAAATCCGATGTAGGTTTCCGCGGCGTTAAGGTTCGCAGTAGGTTAGAATTCCGGGTTTCATCCGCGTTGTCATTTTGATAGCGGCATTTCATCATCATGTAATTAATTTTGTTAAACCAAAAATCCTGGTCAAAGAAAAACGATACATCCCAAGAATAATAAGAAAAGCTGTGGAAATATCAAAGAGGCCAAACAACATGAATCGTGAAGACGACTACACCCTTTCCAACGCTTGGAAACGCGTGTTTCTGGACCCCAGGAAGACCTGCCACCCTTCCCATGCTTCGCGGATGGGGGACCAATCAGCGACGGGCTCTTGCGCTCTCAGTCTGGCGCTACTGTATAAATACCGGACAACCAGAAGCACTCTCCGCCTCATCCTGGCCTGAGGACGCCTACAGCACAGTAGTTGAAACGTCGCCATCAAACTGACAACGCGGAAGGAATCCGGAAATCTACCCTACAGCCCTTCTAAAATCGTCTGAAACCCTAACAAAAAGATTATTACGGAGGCTTCCGCGGTGATTAAATTGAAGACTGGTTTCCAAGTTAATTTCGCGTCGACTCATTTTTAGCGGACGACAGTTTCGGACGCGTTCCAGATCCCGTATTCGGGTCCAAAAACCCATCTTGATAGAATAGTGCTTTTTTTTTGGACCCGAAGACGGGGGCTGGAACGCGCCCGAAACTGTCGTCCGCCAAAAATGACTCAACGCGGAATGAATACGGAAACCAATTTTCACCCAAACAACAAGTTTCCAAACACTAAATTTCATTTTTTCTATCGATCCATTCGTTCAAAATTAAACATGGGGATTAATTAAATATACGTTCCATGGTATCAGGCTCAACTATGTGGAAGTTGATATTCAAAATGAAAAGACGACTTCGTTGACTTCCACCGATTTATTTTGAACTAATGAAGTTCAAGTACAAGTAATTGAAGAGCAAGTTAATTCAAGAAATGGAAAATGACATCTACGGATCGAAATATGTCGTTCCAAGAAAATAAATCGGTGGAAGTCAACGAAGTCGTCTTTTCATTTGTGATTAGTTCAAAATATGGCCTCGAAAATCAGATGTCGGCGTTGCGATGAATAAAAGAAAGGCTAATGATAGAAAATCATAGCAACAAATTTGTTTATGCAAACAAAAGAAGCGGAGATGATTTAGGAAAAGAGGAAACTAAGAAGGGGATTAAACAAAAAGATAAGAAAGAAAAGGCTGGAAATTTACAATGTAATTTTTGAAAAGTCAAACTCTTCGGGGCTTGTTTCCTTATGCACAGCAATTTGTTTACACCAAAATGTGTAGCAAAATTTATCGAATTAACATTTGCAAACAAAAGAGCAGAAGTTATATAGTAAAAGCGGAAAAGAAGGAGAATAATAAAATTCACTCCCAATTTTCAGACAAAAAAGGACAATAAAATTTTAGGAGATAGTGGCAGAAAAGAGAAATGTCCAACACATTATGGCATAAAAATATTGTATTGATTGAGGTAAACTTAAAAACATCAATTATAACAATAACTAACGATAGAAATAAAAACCCTGGCATGGGTTTGCTAATTAAATCGAGAATTATGTTTTTTTTTTACACACATGCGCTCATATAATTTCAGTTGCATGGCGAACAAACTTCAATGTACAGGCTTTCTCTTAGCGAGCTTCAAATATTTGGATACGAAGTGCATGCATTCAATAAATATTTGTTCACTTCCATTTAAAATTAATCGTAGATTTCATATCAATATAACAAAGTTTCCGTTAGAAAAATTGGTTTTATTAAATAAATCTCATATCTATTTTTTCATTCACGTAACGGCTGCATGGAATTAAATTTCATAACACTGCACTAAGAGTGTATATAAAACAGTTTATTCGTCCAAATTCGATGTAGCATGATTCGATGGCATCATATATTAGCTGACGTAATAATTTTATATACGTAACTTAACAACTGAATTTGCCTTGAACTTAATTGTATGAGTAGCAATATGAGCATAAATTACGCAAAACAAAAATACAAAGAAACAATAGTGTCAGGCCAAGAGATATTTCAAAGAATACTGGTGCAACCGATAAGTTTCAAGGTATGGAATTTATTGGCAAAATATTTTTTTATTAATTAACTTATTTTGCCAACCAATTCCAATAATTAAATTAATCTTCAGTAAGAGTACATGAGGATACTTTGAATCGAATAAGATGCATCGACGTAGCACAAAACATTTGTATGAACCACAATGCTTCATAAGTTAGACTATAAAAATAATAAAAAGAGAAAATTAGTAGCTACCGGAATATAATATGGCGGAGTGTGAGAAAAATATGATGGAAGCAATGTAGTCTTGGCCCAATGGGACGTACAAGAAGAAAAAAGAATAGTTACAAAAATGACGAAGGGAAAACTAAAATTTAGTGACCAGCATAAAATCAGTTTCTATATATGCGTCACTGACACTCCTGAAGTGAAGTTGCAGTGAAAGGGAGGAAAAGAGTAGACTAAGAAGAAGTCTATGAAGAGCTTCAGATGGAAATAGGATGCAGCAGCTATATAACATTGACGCAAACAGCAAGCATATGGTAACTAAGACTTCTTCCACACTATTCATGCGTAGCAAAATACCAGTGGATACTATGTGGACGAATGCCGAAGTAGAGATAGTGAAATGAGCAGGGCAGTTAAGTAGCCTGAGGAATGCAAGGAAATGATGACTATTTCCTGAAGAAAATGTTACATGACTGCATGTCCCCATAGAATTCTCCACGCGTCTTTCGTAATAACCACTAACTAATCCAACATAAATTCCATCTTTCGCTGACCAGAGATCACATTTTTCACAGACTTCAACATTTTTCAACAGCATTTCGTCTACCTACCCTTCCTTGAATCTCTCAACGCCTCTGGATCATTCAAGAGGCAGCTTTGAAAAGGTTTCATCTTCTGAATCCTCGGTTTTTATTCTTTTTTAGTTTTTTTATAATTCATATCTTTTAAAACTGCTGATTACAAGTTTCATATTCAATGTAAAGGCAATAGAGGCAGTTTTTAAATAATTAAATAAATAATTTCATCCCTCATGCTGAGATCCTCCCAATTGCAACCACTATTGGTTTTACAGTGATGCAAATGAGGCTGGTTGATGTTTTCTCGTGAGCCTTAAAATTGGCCCCAATGCCATTCCAACTACAGTGATTACTTTCCTCCTAATACTTCACCGTTCCCTTCGACGAGGAAGTTCCAAATTCTTGGAAATCTCGTGGGAACTATGAGGACTGTAACTGGGTGGGCCAGATTCAGCATCAAAATTGTCATAACATACGTCCAAAGGAATAACTCCCGGGAGAGAGGGTGTTCTTTGGCGTAATTTTTTTAACATCCATTTTTTACGCATTTGGATCCTGAAATTTTATTTCTATTCTTAGCAAGGGGAAAAATTAAACTATTTTTGACAATTTAGAAGTTTAAACATGGAGAAGAAGTAAAAGCCAACTTGAAATTTAAAATTATTATAAAATATGCTTCATGCAAAATAAAATGTGGAAATAATTAATTAGAAATTCAGGTGTACTCCTTTTCAAGGATAAAAAACTATTAAACGAATAAAAATTTGTTATGATTATGAGGGTTCACAACCACTATGACTCCCCGCAGATATGCCACTGGTAACAGGGGCCATAAAAACAATCTTCTCTTTCACTTCAATTGTGTTGTAACGGCAAAAAGCGAAATGAAAGCTTTACCTGCGAGAAATATAATTCCTGCACCTATCTTTAAAGAGTGATTCCCGCCATTACTTTGAGCTTCTATGCATATTATATTTGAGACGTCTTCTACATTTTAAGTACTTCTACTCTGAGTCACGATTATATCATGATTTATTCGCTATAGACGCTAGAAGTTGAGCTCTTCTTTGATCCCTCAAGATTCTCAAAGGCTAAAAAAAACACAGATTCTATTTCAATAGCTATAATGCAATCCATATAAGTTCAACAGATTCAGGCGTGATATTTTGGAAGTTCGACATATTGAAATGTAAGGTAGTTGGGCTTTGCCTCATTAATTTAATGCGAAGGACGCGTTTCGGCTCATAGAGCCATCATCTTGTACCAGATGATGGTTATGGGACCCAAAACGGGTCGTTCGCATAAAATTATAGTGGAAAAGTCCATCTACCTTCAATTTCAATCAATCAATATATTAATATTTAACTTTTCTGGTTCTTCTTTACGATTTAGGTCAATATACTCTTCCGAAAGTGATTCACAAATAACTACAACGAACAGAACTATTTAATAATTTGAGTCTTGAACCTGTTTCTTCCTGAAAAAGCTGACTTTGATACTAAAGCTTCCCCCATATTTGTTTGAGATAATTTACAGTTTCCCTCCGGCTTTGGCCGTATGCTATTTCCTTGATCACATTGACACATCGTAATTTTGAAAATTCTTTCCAATTCTGTTCCAGAGAAACTCAATTTATAATAAAGTCTCTAAAATGCATGTACCTCCAGTATCATTCACCATTAAGAAGTCTTAATATCGAATGTTTTTATAATCAAATAAAATCCAATATTATTTGTAAGCATAATAGCAGAATTTTACAAATACATATTGTTCGTCCATGGGAAGTTATTTTAAATTATTGGCATTCCATTAATACGAGCATTCAAATTCCGGAAAAAAATATTCCCTCCCGAAATAACTGCGTACGAGTAAGTAATGAGGAGTCCTAAGAGAATTAAGAGAGATGAGAAGCTTCGTGAAAATCTTAATTATAATACGGAAAAACCTGATAGGTCACATCAAGAGGCATGATGACCTGATTAAGACGATCGTGGAGGGTAAATTGGATAGCAAGATCGAAAAATAAGACCTTGATGAAATGTTATGGAACATGTAAAGGATGCGAAAGAGAATAAATACGTAAGTGCGAAAAGGTTACCTGATAGGAGAATTGAGTGGGGAGCTACGTGAAGCCAATCTTAGGATTGTTGATCAGAGATGATGATGACGATTGGGTATTAAGTTTTCCTCTTTTCTATCGTATTCGAGCAATACGTCATATTATAAGAGGAAACCTCATATTCAGTCTCACCTGAGACCACCTTTTTATCTCAGTTCTCAGTTCTACCCATGGGCAAAAGCGTTCAGCAAAAAAATGAAGGACACTGAAAGCCAAACAGGTGTAAATAGTTTTTCCTATTCATATAACCCTACAGAACCCCACTTAAGGTTAAAAAATATTCGAAGAGAAGGGCGAGATACTTTCATAAAGGGGAGAGCAGTCTGCGTTCTCTGATTCAATTCGGGTTCTGCCATTCGCGAGGGTTCACGGCTTCGCGAGAGGGTTTTCCGAATGCATCTGACAGCGATACAGAACCGCGTTCGGTTTCCATTCCAACTGGCTGCGGGAAAAAAGAAATGTCCTCGCACGCGAAAGGGGTGCGGGAAATCCGGGGAAGGGATGAACGAGGATGCATCCACGGGGTCTGCCACGATTGCCTATCTCGGTCTTCCCCCTCCACGCGCTCTAATTTATTCCATTTTTTTTTCGTTCCTCGCCGCTGAACCCGTGACGAGAAATAGTGCGGAATTGGAACTCTCGGAGGAGCGGAGCTCGGGGAATTGGCAATAGAAATGGAGATGAAGTTTTTCCGTAGTAATTTCACGTATTTTTTTTACGGAGAAATCCAAGGACTTTGCCAAACAATCGACCACCAAAGCATTCCTAGTAATTAATCATTTTATATGGTTATTTCATGTTCCATTCCCGACGGTTACCTATACAGTAATTTCCTCCTTTCCGCTAAATATGTAATAACTTCACAGCTAATTTCAAAATAAATTTCATTTAATTCATCCACCCCCCTACCCCCAAAAGATTCGCCACTGCAAACAATCGACCACCAAAACATTTCTAGTAATCATCCGATATTCGATATGGACACCACAAATAAGCAAAAATTATAGCAGTACTTTACGTGCAGTTAAATCCAATAAGCTATTAAACTATCCTAAAATGGGATATATACCTATGTAGGCCAAAACTTTTATCATTTTTAAACCAAAAATGCCTTCTTGACATTTTGAAAGTTATTACATTCAATCT
Source organism: Ischnura elegans (assembly GCF_921293095.1). NCBI lineage: Eukaryota > Metazoa > Arthropoda > Insecta > Odonata > Coenagrionidae > Ischnura > Ischnura elegans. Next base: position 71,582,897 of record NC_060256.1, read on the forward strand.
TATGTAATTTTTGTTTCAATTTAAGAACTAAAAGTTACTCACAGTAAACATTTCAAGGGCTTACCATTTATAGCAAAATTTGACATTTAAATTCTAGAAAATGATTGACAGACGGTTATCTAGGCAATAATTTCCTCCTATCCGCAAAAAAATAACCATTCTATTGCTGATTTAATTATTATTAAATTCCACGTAATCCGTCATATATTACTCCAGCTAAAAAATACAAATACCCTTTTTACCCATCACATTCTATTCCATACTAATAATTCATCCGAAATGTCAGTTTTTAAGGAATATGGGAAATAGTTCTGGAATATCCATTTCCTATTCAAAAGACTATTATGTACACTTTTAACATAGCACATGCCATGTGGTATCTGCAATCAGTAGTAAAATCACTTACGAATTTGTGTGGAGCTAAGACCCGTAAATATGCGTTGATGGGAGGACAAATGACTAGGCAATAGCCGCGACTCGAAAAGCATCTATTTGCCTCGGTAATAACATATATTCATTCGAACTTCTACCAGATGCTCGCAAATGCACAGGTCAAATAATGCTTTAGAATACCAGTTCAGGATGGGGCCACATAGAATTCCTTTACCAGCATTATCCATCTAAAATAATTCCCACTGATTCACAAGCAAATACAATGGGTTTTTATCATTTAAAGGCCCATATAAAGCTTTATTCGGATCATATTAGATGTGTTAATGGTTGCCACAAAATCCCTATGCTATGATTTTTTCTTGATTCTTAGTCATCACATTATTTTACCACCGTTTAGAAGTTTCTTGATTTTTGGATAGCCCCTGTGCGTCAGTCTGAACGGAAAAAAATTCACCGGCGGCCTATTGAGTATTTCAAGAAGAAGGATTCAAAATCACACCCAATGAGGCAAACTCTTACATCAATGTGGATTGGTAAGTCTATTGAATTATTTCAGTGAAAATTTACCAATTTTCAACCACAGAATAAGGGTTCTAAGACCAGGACATGGTCAATTGCCAAACCAGCAATACCGCCATCCACCAGAATGAATCTATTGTAGCAAAAAGGAAGCTATGGAAAATATATTAACCACAGCAGATGTGCACATTATAATTTCCAACCGTTTGTCATTCATAAACGGCTTTGAAGTTAAAATTCTGCTCTAAAGTGGTAACATAGAGAAAATATTAAGGAAATACTTTGAAATTCTTGCGATCGGTAGTTGACCATTGAAATAATATGATGTACCCACAGAATCGTTTTTTATTTCATGGATACATTCCACGCAGTATTTCCAAGAGAATTCCTTGATTTAATGTTCCATGGCTTTAGCCATATAATTCCCATTATTTCATCCCTGAGGATTTACTTGAGTCTGAAGTACAGTATCACATTTACCATGACTCTCTTACATAAAATGTCCCAAGGAATATTTTGAAGCTGGATAGTGTTGGTTTAGGATGATAATTTACTTTAACCGCATTCCTCACAAATGTGATAAAGTATATAATGATTCGATTCGCTGTACTTAAATTGACATTAATATCGTAAAAAAGGAGTAAGTATATTTATAAGCAAATGCTGAACAATATCCGAAAACAATATTACTTGAAATTTTACAAAAACACTTATAAGAGAAATCCCATTTGAAACCCCGTTTAACTGTGTTTATGTCAAAAATAAGGTCATAGCATTTAAAATGGCTCCTTGAAATGCGAAATGGGCTGAATAATGCGAACTGCTATGCATCGATATTTACAAAAAGATATGGGAAAAATTTGGTATTCTGACGAGGAACATAAAACGCCAAACGCGTGAACGTGCGTGCCGTTACTGACTCGCTGGGAAATCCCACCCTTCACTCGCCCGTTCATCCCATCAAATCCCCGCTCTGAGAATTCAGATGGTCCAGCGGGATAAGGGATCTGAGATTGGGCTCCGCGCGATGCCACTTCCCCTCCGTAAGACTCCCTCGGAAGGTTATACGGCGTACGGTTGATGGGGAGGCAACGGCCAGGCCTCAGTCCCTCCTCATGTATCCAATGCGTCGGCAGATAGATGCCTCCCGCCCACTTCGATAGCACAGGACGCTGAGGCCGGACGAAAGAAAAAAAATTCTCCGTCACAGCTTGGAGGTAAAAACAAAATACGAATCAAGGCGGGATTAGCGGCTCGGCTACCAAAATGTTTGAGGGGGATTTGCGCGGATGAATTTAGTTTTAGACAAATCGGACGAGGCCTCCATAATGCCCTTCAAATCGCCCAACAAAACAAATTTCCACGGATTCGCTGTGGCGAAACGTCCCTCAGTCTCATCAGTTACCAGATAACGGGGGTGAAAAAAAATCGCTGTAAATTGCGAGACCCGATGGAAAAGCAACGCAACTAGCGGAAAAAATCAAAAGTTGCGCAACTGACTGTCATTATTTTAATCATGCATGGCCTGAGGAGTAGTTCGAGCAATTTTCGTAGTGAAAGAATTTCAGTCCGCACAAATATGTGGTGGAAAAAATAAATGGGTCGCACTCTGAGGCGTGGTTTTTCACAAATTCACAAATGGTTTACTTATAAATACCGTAGGTACAATAGTGCATCGCCTAGTTCTAACACTTAAATATATATTTTTACAATTTATGAAAAATCAAATGCATGGAATCTTTTAAAATAGTATTAAGATTAAAAATATGTTGACTAACACAAGTATTTCTTAGGGAAGAAACTTTACGGAAAACATGATTTAAAAGAACTACAAAGTACAAAAATTCTTGCAAGAGAAAAAAGAAAGCACAAACAGTTCAAATAACATGTTAACGGCTAGATATTTTCCTTGACACTGATGAATGTCATTCCTAGGGTTTTTGCGATAAAATAAATTACATAATTGAGATAAAATATATGACAAATTCGAATTTAATGTACTTGACTTCACATTAATAAAGCATAATGAAGCACATTTAAAAACTGTAAAATACATTAAAACAGTTCTGCTTGAAATTTAATGAAAATTATTTAAAAAATCCAATACCTTCTCTTTTAAGCTTAGGGAAGTGATTAATCTCACCAATTTCCCGTAGTCACTTGAAGCCTAGGAACCTCAGTGATTGGTATCAAAAGCGTTTCCAAAACATATTACATTTACTTCTGCTTATAGTACACAGTCTAAATAGCATGAGGCTAATGTACAGAGCTGCAAAGTAACTTCTTCATCTGATTTGGGCGTTACTTGGTGGAACGATGAAATGTTCATGGTGAAACAAAAACCAAGTAATGTTCCACAAACCTTTTTTTTATTTGTTGTTAACTATTTTCAACGTCTATACCGTCGTTATCAAGACAAACAGATCGATTAACTGTTTTTATTGATAATGACGGTATAGACGTTGAAACTAGTTGACAGCAAATAAAAAATGTTTATGGACTAGTACTTGGTTTTTGTTTCACCGTGACTTCCTCATGTTGAATATTCACAATTCAGAATTAATTATGTCAGAGACTGGAATAAAACCGTATTTATTTCATTTCAACTGCGCTAGGAAATTCCTAAAACATTCATGAAAGTGATGACCTTACTCTTACGGAAAACAATTCTAAAGCTTTCTCCTTTGTGCTGTTTATATTTCCTCGATAATAGTATAGCAAGAGGCTAGACAAAATAATAAAATCATTATTTGCTGGGCTAATACACCTGCAAGGCTTTACATAAAATCGCGTAAAGGAAGTTAGACCCCTGACTCTAGCTTATGAGAATATTCAGAATATTGTTCTTTGAATTATAGCAAAAGTTTACTTATCACTTCAGGATTTCTAGGGCATTAAATTGAATAACGACCTGTGATGAAACGCCTAGAATTCTATTGCTCTCTTCGGGCAATTTTTGTAATTCATATGTGTAGCGTTAACCGTGAAATAACACAGCTATAACTGTAGACTAAGAATAAAGATAGAGTAAAAATAGAACTTATCAGTGCAAAATAACGGTCAGTTTTTACCATTTTTCTCGATTTGGTAAATTGGTCAACTTCATTTTTTATACTTCGCAAAATTTCAAAAAGGCTTAATAAAATCGGCACATAGTCGATATTCAAACAAATTTTCCTCACTGTATCATTCTTTATATCACAAATTATTGAATCATGTCGAGTCGTTTTGATTTTGTCCAAAATATAGTCTCCCTCGGGGCAAACGGATTCTTCTAATCCATGCTAAGCAGTGCGAGGGGAGAATGAGGAATGTGGGTGCTAAGGGATTTTAAAAACGTAAATTATATAAAATTGTTGTAAAAAATTTTCTCAGACACGATTCAGCGATATTGATGAATTAATTGATGATTAAAAGAGACAAATCTCACTTTTATCTCATGCACTGAGCACTTTGGTACTCGGTATACTTTTCAACTTCAGCAACACAATCAAAAACCACCGGGCCGAGTTTCTTCAGGCGCGTTCGCTATTGAATTCCGATAAAATCCACATCAGACCCAATCCAAAACATACCACGTTTATTTTCACTTGCAAATGATATTCAAGGTGCGATCTTTCACCAACGCAAAAATCGAGAAGTAAATGATAAAAAAATGGTTCGATCAACGCAACGACTGGAGAGGAGGATGCACATTTCGGGGCCTCGTTTTGCCACTTTTTTCAAGGAGTGAATCGTAATACCAGGAAAAATTTGCGTATTCAAATGGGTATTATAAGTATGATGTTTTTGACAAATCGGTTCATATCTTCTTTTCGCAATTTTGCTTTCAAATTTCGAATTTTTTTACGAAAAGTGTAAAAATTGGAAATAATTTAAATTTTTATTAAGCAAGCAAACTTCTCTTGCAATGGGGTATAACTAAGGAGTTAAACCCATGACTTAAACCAAGTACGTAATTTATATTCCTTTTAATTATCAATAAAAATGACCTTTTATCGTGTGCACGAAAGCCCTTTCGTGGGAAAGGAAACCCGCAACACTCCGCCTCATTTTACGTTATGCATGCAAAAAAATAATTCGAAAAAGAGATTTTTGCGGTCAAAAGCGTGGAATTCACGTCTGAAAGTGGCGAGAGCAGTCACAATGATGGGAGGTTCCTGTCATTGTCTCCTAGAGGGCAGCAAAAATGGCCAATTTAGTGTAATAGTTCTGTAGCTATTTCTATTCCTGTCTTTTCCTTCCCTGTTGGGTCGTAAAAATAGCGGTACAAATTAGCCTTTTAGACTGCAGCAACGCATGTATGCGTTCTGCACGCTGACTGCGGAAAAACGTATTTAAACGTTTGATCATTGCTCGACTACCTTCTTCAGTTTCCCAAAATTTTTATTGCTACCTGGGTGGAACCCAATTGCACTTTTTCTCACTGTAGGGATCGCTATTGCAGCTTAACTCTCCCTGACCATCCCAAATATACAGAACGTTTAGAAACGTCACCGCAGCCTAAGGGTTAAAACGGTTAAAATTTGTGGTTTTAGGTTATTTTGAGCCTCCCATCTAGAGCACCAGAGACATTTATAAAATGTTTGACGATAGTAGAGTGTAAATTGGAAAAATTATTCCTTTTAGGGGTGAGGGGATATTCAAATTGAAGGGAGTCTCTTTCCTGTCCCATGGTACTTAACACTTTCCTTGGTCCATTGTGCCAATAAAATGTTTATCCTGCCCGCCACTTGCTGACAGGGTACAATAGCATCGCGGTACAATTATGAGAGCGCCCATTCAGCCCTATTCTCGTCCCAAATTTGCTGTACCATAGTGATCTTACGGGAACCGGTGTGTCACATTGGTTAAAAGACTTTGCAAGTGGTCATCGGTAATAGTGAAAGAGAAGTAGAATTCTACAATCACGAGCATGGAAAGTTCAATGCCATTTACTTTGATTTGTTTTTCCTTCCTCGGATTTTTCCTGACTTGCACCGGGCACCTGTGTTTATGTTTTTCCGGCGGAAAAATTCCTTCGAAGTTTCTCTCCTACATGTTTAACACGTGACAGCCACGTCTCTCATCACGTGGCCATCCAGCCTCGGTTTTTTATGGCGCATAGCGAGCTTCTTCCTCCATACAGATTTTATTCTCTAATTATTGGCCCAATAAATGTTTGTATTCTCGAGCACAACGTCTTGAGAGTTGAAATTATATTCTGATCAGGATTTTCAACTTTGCATGCTTCCTTCGACCACGTGAAGCTAAGACGATGGTGCGTTTGTCCATTTTTTCCCTGAAAAAACTTAACGTTGCCTGACTCAATTTACTTCTATCTCCTTCGTACTTTTGTCATTTTTTTTGGATTCTTCTTTTTTTGGGTTCTTGGATTTGCGAATAAAGATACTCGTGTCTTCATTTTTTTGTATTTTCTACGCGATTATTTTGTATTCGCGGCGTTTTTTTTTACAGATTTACTCCACGATTTAGGATGGCGTTCGGATCAGCCCACCACGAAAAAAAAGCGAGAAATAATAAGGCCGCGGAAATTGGGGATCGGATAGATATGGTGGCTTGAGTGCTGGCTTCCCACCTAGATGGTCTGGGTTCAAATCTTGTTGGTGTCAGATATTATTCCGAGGCTGCCAGATCCATGCTTGAGTGCTTTATGAAGGATACTTCAAGTTTAGTACTCTGTCCGTCGGATGGGACGTTAAGCCGTGGTCCCCTTGGTGCCTTTCTTTAGGCGTAGGCTAATAACGACGTCGGGTTTCTCTCCATCCTTCCATCCCTACCCTTCCCTCAAGGTGCATGACTATAGCCTCCTCCAAACACATTATCCTTGAAATATCACACCACGAAATCTTCATTTGCTATTATCAAAGAGTCCTACCTATTAGTCATTATCGAACCGGATAAAAATGCCCATGGCGATATCCAATGGCAAAGCGGTGGCTGCATCGTTTGGCGAAACCTTCCACTACAGCGAAGGTCTTCCGACTAAAAATACTCCTTTCTCAATATATTTTGCATTTTTTAAGATTCTCTCCACGATTAAGGATGTCGTTCGAACCATCACGATCAAGAACTGAAGGGAATTATGAGATCGCGAAAATCGCATTTGCGATAGTGAAGGAGCCCTACCATTTAGTCTTACAACCCGAGGATTGGTTAGAATAAGTGAGGGTAGAGCTCACCCCAGATATAGCCTCATGCAAATTTACACGTTCACAATAGCTATTTTTTCTTCTGGGCAACCTTGAACTTCGAATATTTTTATTTAGGTGCGTCAGAAGGCTCCACGTGGGATTTAAACCTCGGTTGATTAGCTTATTCTATTTTTAATCACCCTTATACTTCTCCCAATAGTCATTTTCAACATTCAAAGATAAAAATTGCTCTTTAAGCAATCATATGTTCACATGCAGCGGAGAGAGCAAGGATAGAGACCTTCGAAATGTGGTGCTACAGAAGAATGATGAAAATCAAATGGATCGACCGAGTTAGTAACGAGGAAGTCCTAAGAAGAGTGGGAGAGAAGAGAAGCCTGAAAACCTTAATAAGAAGACGGAACAACCTTATAGGCCACATCTTGAGACATGTAGGCCTGATGAAGACAATCGTCGAGGGACAAGTGGAAGGCAAGAACGGAAAAGGAAGACCTCGAACAAAATATATGGAACAAGTAAAGAAGGATGTGAAAGAGAAGAAATATGTAGGTGAGAAAAGATAAGCTGATAGGAGAACTGAGTGGAGAGCTGCGTCAAACCAATCCTAGGATTGTTGACCAGTGATGATGATGGTCACATGGTGGCTGCTTCGTCAGCAGCGAAACCTTCCACGACTGCATGGTGGGGAAAGCCAAGGCCTAAGAGAGCGCATAGAGATTGGAGATCTAGGAGGGATGGAGAAGCGTTAGCACTAGGCACACATAGATTCAGGCTCCCACCTACACACTCACACGTCGCACGACTCCGAGAGCGGATGGTGAGGCAGAAACAGCGAGGAATAGATGGTGGACGTAGATCGATGAGGTGTCTCTCCCATTTGCAGCCTCGAGCAATTTTTGAGTCTTTCGGAGACAAAGTCCGGCCGACCTATTTCCGTCGCTTCCACTTCAAAAAAGGGCACGGATAATCGCTTCTCCCGGACAAACGATTTAACGTTCCCATCGCAAGTCCAAACAGAGCAATTCTTTTTTTCTCCCTTCAAGAGATTCTGACTTCCCTTGCAATCCATACACTGTGTTAGTTGACTACTTTCGTTCATCACCTCGGCAATTAGCTTCAAGGATTGATCGAGAAATCATCAGTTCCGATAAAAGAAACTGTAAGTTATTTCAATTAAGGTCATAGAAAAAAAATGAGCCATGTACGAATATGATTATAGGAAACAAATACAAAAAAGGGCAGTTTAATACATTTATATAAAAAATAAGCTTATTCCGTCAAAGAGTACAGTACAGCGCTACTCCATGAGCACGGAAAATCAATCAATACACCAAAAGCAAAAATACTAAAAAGCCATTTATGGTTCACGCTATATGAAACTGATAATATTACAATGTATAAAATAATATTTATTTATGAAAGACCACTTTTCTAGTAAAAAAGACGAAAATTACGACCATTGGCCCCCGAAATTATTGATAATTTCAAATTCGATTGATGAGACAGTTACAATAGGTTTTAGAATCAAATTTGATTATATTATGATTGCAACGCCTCCATTGGATTTTGGTGTCCATTTTTGGAAATATATTTTTAATTTTTATCTCTTAAAATACTCGAGATACTGCACCAATGAAGGGTAAAAGTGTATGAACATTACATTGTCGTCTATTTCTGAGTTATCCTGAAAATATCAGCGTTCTAGCTAATCAGGAAGTGGACTAAATTTGAGTTTCAAGACCTTTCCCGGAAGGGCAAACAAGAAAACAAGTATAATAAAACGTGGTAAAATACCCAGTAATTTTATATGGAGTGAAAATAGAAGAGTCAAAATAACAGCAGGACATTCATACATAGCAATTTAAGAGAGAGAGAAAAGAAATGACTTTTCAGTCGTACTTAACTTGTGTTGCTAAGCATGGGATTCATTGGTGTTCTCAGCAGAGAGCTACGGTCTATTTACTGATTCCTTAAAGCTTCGTATTTGATTTCCAACTCACGACTCTTAATCCCTTTAGAATTGAAGTTAGACCCCGAGACGCAGACTTTTCTCTAATCAAAGTTCGTTCCGTCTGACGCGGATAAATGGAAAACTCAGCCAACCACGTTCTAAGCGAATGCAATCTATTACAAAGGAAATAAAAAAGGGTTCAGAAAAAAAACTTTGAAGCATAATCTAAATTCGTTCCCTACTTCTTACGTACTGAGATCACAATATCAGGTTTTCACTTATATATGCTTTTCTATTGCTTACAATTTTAATTACAATCCAAATGAAATACCTAACTTCCTGGAGGATGATGCCGTAAGTGAAACCAGGATTGCTTTACGTTTTTATTTTATCTATCTTCATCAGAGCGATTTATTCACTCTCTTCAAGATCCCTCGCATTAAATTATTATTAGGTGTAACTAAAATCATTTATCATGAATCAGTCCATGGCTATGGATAGCAGCCTAAATGCAACTCCAGGTAACTAATGTTTTCAAGTAACTCCAAACCAAAGTCATCGAAGATTATCAAATGCCCATCACAAAAGAAAATCCCATAAAATAAATCAAGAAAATGGAAACACGATACATTGACACTCACTAAGATCAGAAATATAATTTGCCGGTGAATTTATCAGCTTCGCTAATTACTGCAACAACATAAAGCTTGAAAAAAGTTAACTTCATGCTCTACGTATGGAATACAAAATCAATACCAACAGTGAATAAGAAGTTAAATATCTAGTGTTAATCTTTCTTACTATTTTCAATATAAATTGGAATAACTGAATTACGTTTAAAACCATCAATCTAGACATAAGAGTAGTTCACATCACCAGAAGTAACAATGACCTCATTCAGAAACGCAAAAGTAAGGACTAATGATCGTAAATAATAATACTAAAACACCATCAATATAAGTATCCTGAAATTGGCTTTAAAATATCGATTTTATTCAGCATCTACTACACAAATATTTCGAGGTGCTTATTCTTCCTCTCCAATGCTCCGTTATAACCTATTACAAATTTTACAGATTCGATAGTTAATAGTTGTTACTTAGAAAATTCGACGAATTGGACACTTAAAAGTGTCTGGCCAATGAAACTGATGGATGGAATAGTCAAAGGTGACATTCTTGAGGAGACGTCGCGGTGGATAGCAAAATTTTTAAGAACACTAGCTAATCGTCTTAGTAAAGCGACGGTATGCTGTTACAATGGTAATCAACGGGTGATATAAAGTTAACGCAATTTGCGATAAATTCTAAAACAGTTGATTAATTTATAGAAATAAATTGAAATCTATTGATAGATGATTAAAACACGAGAGGACTACGAAATTTAAAAGGCAAGTATGAAGTACAGAAAAGCAGAATAGAATAGGTCATCAAAAATCAAAATCGGTAATCATTTATTACATATTTTCAATATATATAATAAATGATGGCCAATATTTCTCCGTTATATCTCTTTCATAACTTGTAAATTAACTTGTTCATCGAACATGGCTCTTCACAATGTGATGCTAATTACTTTAATGATAAAATACATAACCCGAGACGTAAAATCACATAAATGCATGTACTCGTTCAATGAAATCAAGTCTAAGTTTACCTTAAACTCGGCGGCTTAATGTGGGAATGCCGGATAAAAACTAAAAAAAATGCTCATATTGCTTATAAAATAGGAGTATGGGAGAAAAAATTGAACTCATACTGTAAGGTTCCATTATCAAGGGCACACAGATTCTCTCCATCCTATTCCCTTTACGCACGATCCAGGAACCGGAATGTTGAGGCAAGGGAAGCTGGGTTGAGGGAGACCGTAACTCAATCAGTGAGGCAAGGACCTGGTCGGGTTCATGGGATAAGTTCGTCGAGAAGAGTCACAAATATTAGTGGTAAGGGAAATGAGGGTTATGGAAGAGAGGGGTCGGATGAGTCCAAAAGTCTTCTCCTTGAGGCCACTTCATTTCGCTGATGCCTAATACGTCGAGTAACATTCTTCTAGTATCTTCGTTTCCACTTTCTTATCCTTAGCGTATTTCCTTATAATCAAGCGCATAAAGACCGTCGCAACAGTAAACATTTCCAAGAAATGGAAAGAGTATATATTCAGTGTTTATTAAACACTCACTAAGATAAAAAATTTCGTGATAAAATGAAAAAGAGAGATGGCAATATTCCACATATTTATTCAACAAAGTACGACGCTTTACCGTGCACTTGTTCGCGTTACGCCAATGTACTTGAAAATGACCTGATGGTCGAAATACGTACTTGATTAGATAAATTTGTGGAGAATTTCCTTCTCTTTTTCATTAAATCTAGGATGTCATTCCTCTGCACCCCACCTGCCTCAGTTAATTTTCATTAGAAATATCAGTTACCGGTGAATTCATCAGCTTCATTAAGAAAACTAGGAAAAAGTATATTTGGACATTAAAATGTGAATAAATTTTAATTCTACACAACGGCTTGAGAAAAAATACTACGTAGTTTATTATCAATCAATAAATCACATCTTGCGGAGCATTTAATATGGGATAATGAGGAAATGGAAGCTATTGGGCTGTTTAGAGTGAGGTGGGAAGAAATAGGAGGGGTTAGCCAGCGACACCACGTGCAACGACCTGGCTATCGTTGTTTGCGAGAGCTGCTCAACCACAGAGGAACGGGAGTCGCAGATGCTATTGGCAACGGAGATTGAGGCGGGGACATAGTAGCGAGGAATGCAAAAAACACCTAGGGGAATGACGCAACTATCAGGTACCAGCACATTAGGCCGGGAGTCGTAGATTTTTGTGGCAAGATTTTTATGAAGTAGCAAATAACTCATTTCTGGGATCTCAGTGGCGGCGGTATTAAGTTCTTGCCTGCCAAACAAGTTGTCGCGGGTTCGAGTTCCGCTAGGGTAGGTTGCCCATATCCAGACTATAGTTTTTCGTGTACGTGAAATCGTTTTATTTGCTGAAAACACTGATGTAATAGGCAAATGTGTGCTGTTTTGCGGTGGCATGGGAAAAAAATAGAAACATCCTCAGCCACGTAAATTCCTCGATTTTTTTAGGCAGTACTTTAGCGACCGGTCACATTTGAAACTTCCTAAATAACACCTCCACACTTCTTTGATTTGCCTTTGAAATGCCTTCACATTTAAGAGAGAAATCACTTTCGGGACCTTCCCAGCCTAGAGTGGGTGGAAAACGCAGATATTAGTGGCATGGGGGACTTAGGTAGGGGAGGAACGTAAACTATAAAACCAATGAGAGTGACATTACTTGCGGGACCTTCCCCCACCAGAGTGGGTGGAGAATCGCAGATATAGGTGGAATGGGGGACTTAAGTAGGGGAGGAACGCACACTGTAAAACTGACGAAAGTGACGTCACTTGCGGGTCCCCCCCCCGCCGGAGTGGATTGAGGAACGCAGATATTGGTGGCAAGGGGGACTTAGGTAGGGGAGGAACGCACACTGTAAAACCGACGAGAGTGACGTCACTTGCGGGTGGTTCTCCTCCGGGGGGTGGTGGTATGGGTATGAGGTCGTGGAGATGTTGCAGAAAGCGCATTGGGGGCGGAGTAGGGGAGGAAGAGGGGATCCGCGGGTCAGGAGGGAGGGAGGGGAAGGATGTGCTCCAGTGGCGGGAGAGTAGCGGAGGAGGAAGACCCCAAAGCGGGCAAGGGTGAACCCCGAAAAAAAAGGAGGCAGGGGTATGGGGAAGGTGATGTGAGCGAGAGGGAGGGGTAGGGAGCTTGGTGTGGGGTTTTATTGATCGTTTTAACCGGGGCACCCGCGGCAACGGTGTCTACCCTTTCCTCCCACCCTCAGGATACCCTTCCCGCAGAAAACCCCCGCGCCGACCTCACACGCAGAGCCTCCTCCCGCCGCGATGACACCTCTCCTACCCGCCCCTCAACATCGAGTCGGTCAGAAAAGGCGATGCAATCACGTCAGGTCTTACTGTCCGTAAAAAAAAAAAGCAAGACACCCCAGTCTGAGGAGTTCTATCGTCTAATTGATAATTTCAATGCAACAAAATGCATACGAAAGAGAATATATTTTAAATTGAGGGGTTGAGATGGCAAGGTGTACAAGTGATTCTTTTTCTAAACAGAGTTAGGTACAGAAATAGATAGAATAAATACACAAAAACTTGTTGGCCAAGGGAAACGAGTAAGTCTGTTTTCTCTGTTGACATAGAGCAGAAAATCTAATGCACTTCTGAATATCTAGTTGATCTTGTTTCTTTTATTTTTCTAATTTCTGTACCTAACTCTGTTTAGAACAAAAAATTACTTATACCCCTTGGCTTCTAACCCCTCAATTGACCCGTTACTTTCGAAGGTAGCAGAGGTTTGAGTTCTTTACAACAAACCCATAATTTTAGTTGAGGAGTTCTATCATCTAAACGAAGGAATGAATTTAAATGCAACAAAACTCATACGAAAGATAATATAACTGACCCATTTGCAGTGGAAGAAAGATGCTTATTTTACTGCCCAGAAATTTCATCAAAATGCACAGAAAATCAGTGAAATTAGGCACCCTAGAGGACAAAATCTTTTGTAGGGGATAATATTCAATGAAAATAAGGAAATTCTCAGCATTACATTTTTAAAATTATATTTAAACGAAAGCAGCCGATCTATGATTTACCATAGTAACATTTATTCATTAAATAAGAACAAACGTATGAAAATTTGTACATTTAGATAGTAACACACCTTGAGAATGAAAGTCAAGTAGTTTTCCAAAACGTCGGTCAATACGACTGAATCAACCTGGTGTAGAGCCCGAGGAAAATTCCTGAATTGACCCATTGGTTTCAAGTTGGCAGATGTTTACTTTTATTACAACAAATCTATCAATTTTCCTGATATAAATAATTCTTTTTCTGTTAACTGCTAATACTAGATATGACTTCTTTATATCATAATTTCAACTTAATAGAACGAAAACTACGAGAATAACACGCGCACAATATTGGGCAACTTGATTTTACGCGCAGAAAAACGTGAACTTTTTTAAGAAAAAAATTAAGTAAGGGAAATGTAAGAATGTAGCCGAAAATATACATAACTGAATGATCTAACCAAGAAATATATTATCTTTAGTAAGCTTATTTTTGCAATGAAATTGATTGCTTATCTTAGACGACAGAGCTCGTTAAACTCGGGTGATTTGCTTTTCTTACGGACAGAAAGTGTGAGGAGAACGAGGCGAGTAGAAAAATTGGAGGGGGAACTTCCAACCCTTCGCATAAACCCCTTCCTTCTTTCAAAGGGGAAGAACGGACCCTCTGGCTGGCCTTCCTGAAACCTACTTTCTCTCCCTCCCAATCTCTCCCGAGCAGGGGATAACCCACTACTCTCCCCCGCGCAGGATAAATGGACCAGCTCTAAAGAGGAAGAACCCCTTCTCTCCACTGGCCATCTTCCCAAGATTGCACACTCCTCTCTCCCCTGCGATGGGACGGGGACCACTCCTCACGGCCTTGGGTGTTCGGGATGGTTTGACGTGATGGCTTCAGACCCTCAGGCGTACTTCAAGGGAAATCACTGTGCGTTTGAGCCCTCCGACTTTACCTCCAACGTGTGCGCAAAGATAGTAGGATTGTTGGCGTGGAGGCTCCGTGGAATTATGGCGGGGTGAATTTTGAACACGCTCAATGAAAGAAACCATAAAAAATTTCATATCAATTACTTCAATACAATAAGCATTTTCGTCGCTGTGTAACATCGAGTGAATGGCCTCGGTGTCGGCGGGGAAAAGTTGAAGAAATTCACCAACTAAATCTAAGTTTGCAGGTTTGTATCCCGCCCGGGCAGGGTACCCCAATCAAGGTCATGGATGTTCGTGTACATTCAATTGCTAAATGTCATGCAAACCCCAATGTTAAGTAGAGTTGTTTTAGGCGATGTGGCTATAAATTAAATAAATTTTTAAAAACTAAGGTGATGCTCGGAATAATGGTACCCAGAGAACAGAGATTCCTGGAACTTGGATTTTATGATTATATAGGATTTTAATATTTCTTCTTTGAGCGAGTTAAGTGGTGTGCCTACCCGGCAGGATGTTCTACCGCAGACGTACGACGTGACGTAACAAACGATAATGACATAACAACGCAAAAGACGCGTCGGACGCAAATTAGAACTACGGGATTTGGGAGAATGAGATGCACTTATGTCCGTAAGCCGTATGAAAACCCATAGCGGACAGACAAACAGACATCCTCTTTTACAATTTGGTTTATATAGGCTGATTTTATGTAGTGTGCTATGTTATGTCGCACAGCGATTAATTATACCATCTAAATTGATGAAAAAGCAGGTCGGATAAATCAAATAGGGGTGAAAGAGTAACTGAGGAAGTTTTTTTACGCAACCAGTCGCCAAGGTGACGCCCACAATAATCGAGGGATTTTCGTGGCTGAGGAAATGTTGGTCCCAGAGATCTATTATTTACTATTGCATGGAAATCTTTCCTGGAGCATGAAGTTGGTTGTGATTGGTGCGGCTGAGTAAATTAAAATGCCAGAGTAACGCTGTAAAGGATAATGAAGTAAAATATGTCGTACAGTCATTGTCATATTTCCATTTCCAAATAAGTAAATAAATAAATTTCACAAGAAAACTAAGAGCATTTTTATTTGTAACATGCCCTCCAGGTATTCAATCAACTAGATGAAATCACACCTTTTAAGAAATGAATAATAATAAAATGAGAAAGCTTCAGCAATGAATTAAAATTATAAGTAAGCTTTAGAAATGAATCACAATAAAATTATAAGTAGGTAAGCTTTAGAGATCCTGATAATTTTATTAGTAGACGAAGGGCATAACACTGAGAACAAGAAAAAAATTTGATTACCATGAGAGTCAGTGTTCATAGCGAATGTATTCCGACGAACAAAAAGAATTATTAAACATACTTCTCTGTGAAGTTTGGTTGGAAAGAGAAAGCAAAAATGAAACAATAGTAGAAAGAAAGGCAAATTTAACGTGGGAAAAATTGGAATAAGATAGATGGGATAAAAAATTTGGCCGGTATCCTTGAAAGATAAGACTGAGGATAGAAAGTTAAGTATCCGTGAAGGAGAGAGGAAGAGTAACGGCCTCTGGGGCTTCCAGCAGGACGGCATCGAGCCTGAGAAACTGAGAAGGACGAGCAGGACGAGACAAAATGAAGCGATTTTCACGCGCTTTTTCTTAACTTGCTTCTTCCGTTTGTCTGTTTCATCGATGGAATCTAGTACATGATTTTTAATCCACTTCCCATTATCGGATCGGCTTGAAATGTTGTACTTGAAATGTTCTGATGACTATAAAATATTCAATTATCATACTAAATGCGATGGTGGTTGGCGTAACATGGTGAAACTCCTTCATGATGCACAAAGGTTAAGAAAGCCAGATGATGATACGCTGTACCGAAACCGGTCGCAATATATTTTATTTTGTGAAACAACTACGTGTTTTCTTAACCTTTGTGCATCAATTATCATACATTTGAATTTTTTCCCTTTGTACTCGAATCAATTAATCAATTATCCATATAGAAAAATAGTTTGTAATATTATCAATTGATGGCGTAAATTATCCTATTTTTGGCAGAAATGCCTTTAAAATCTCTAGTTAAATTGATTGCATGATTCACCAATATGAAGTTGGAATTAAATATAAATTAAAAAATATTTAGTCATCAAAAAAATGCTAAGTTAGGCGATAGCCATTATGAATGAAGACTGAAAGGCGGAATGACTAAATGCACTCGATGATGGAAGACATTGGCATGTTTTAAAATCAAATACTCTTTTGAACCGAATGCAGGCAAAAAATTGCACGTAGAAATAAATATTCAGTAAAATTATGGCATATCAAAAATTATACATAGCGATTCCACAAGATAATTACGAAACCCGTTAAAGAGAACGAATCACTCCAGACTGGATTAAAATTTCTGCAATCAAATAATATCGTTAAAAATGGGATACCCGGTTAATAATTAAGCTGATCATCCGCCGCCAATATTTCATCGCTATACTTCACCATGTAAATCAAATAAAATGGATGAAGGAAGTGAATAACGGGCGAATGCGCACGAAAGAATGGCATAAGGGAGGGCGCTACGGAGCAAAAGAGGAGCACGATGAGTTGGGCACCCTTTGCTGGACTGGAAATTATTTAAAAATATATTGTAATAATAATAATAATATGCTCTTGGATAATTGTCCATTAAGAAC
The DNA here is from genome assembly GCF_921293095.1 of Ischnura elegans. NCBI lineage: Eukaryota > Metazoa > Arthropoda > Insecta > Odonata > Coenagrionidae > Ischnura > Ischnura elegans. The sequence goes on from NC_060256.1 coordinate 71,600,204, forward strand.
ATACAATGGCTACAGCTTACAAAAGATCTCACAAAACAATTTTTTACACAATATATCTAATATTTCCAAATGGAACACAGCACAACTAACACATCAGGACATAAAAATGAAATCTTGAAGTTACTCAATCAATAATAGCAAGAAAATCTAAGTATACATAGTGTACACACATACTCATCACAACATTTAGAGTAGAATATGAATAATGTTAAATAATTTACTCCAACAAATATGGCATGCAATTTCAAACAGACCTGAGGTAAATATTATAAAACATGAATTTTGAATAGCTGAAATCACAATGACGACTAAATGCATACATTACGAGTTTGAAAACCAGTAACTTTCCAATAGCATGGACATAAATGTTTAAACATGCTACTGGTATTGCAACTGCGATATATTTTGTATCTCACATTGTTCAAGTAGTTTGCTGGTATATTTTTAGCACCCTCACTTATTGCTACCAAACCCACATCTATACAAACTAGAAACCACAGGCATAGGTGGAATTGCAGGGAAATTTTTGACGAAAAAGTCTCAAAAGGAAGATCAAAAGAATATTCCTTTCAGTTAAGAGGGAAAATCAGTCATAGAAGGATAGATATGGAAGAACCGAAGACCTATGGCCACGAAGGTAAAGGGCCGGTCCACATAGAGAAGAACCCCGACGTAATTCAAGACGAAGCTTGTACAACGTGTACATCTCCACCTTATATTCGTGGCGGATCAATCCATTATATCTACTTATTTGGTATTTGCCATTAAATGGTTATTGATATTGTTAATGCAAAATGATATTGTCATCCTGATGTACTCGAAGTTAAACATAAAAAATACTTGGCTCAGGGCGGGCTCCATTTTCAATTTTTATCCGACTTTCCCTTTGTAACCCTGAGGGAGAACTGTAATGAGCCAATACTAACTCTGTTAAACTAATTAACATGCAAAACTTGGAGGAAAATTCCTAATTTTCCTTTCATTCGTAATACAAACATTTCACAATTCAGCATCTTGTTTCTTATGTAACCTGTCCTTCCACTGTGAAATTATCCTTCTTATTTATACTCTGAGGGAGTCGATGGAGTTAGGATTGAGATAGACACTATTGACACTCCAAAAATTTAACCAAAAGACTGTACCATTTATATGCATGAGTCTAAGAAGATGGACGAATTCGGCGTGATGTGAGTGCCCCGAGAAATGGAGCGTGACGATCCGCATCGCGATAATTTCCGATCGCAAAAATTTCGACCCACGGTCCAGCCGAGGTCAGCTCCACACCCCTTTCCAATCCACACTCACGCAGCGAAGAGCTCCTTTGTCTCTCATCTCGTCGAGGCAACTTTTCAGGGGCAACCTCTCCTTCCCTCTTGCTTATGTGCGCTCCACCCTCTCATAAGGACTGCCTCCCCTACACATCCGTAACCGCTCCTTCCAACAACTGCCAGGGACCGGGGGTGGGGGAAGATGGGTATTGGGGTTGGGGTGAAATCTGGAGGGGAGGGAATTTACCCCCACTGCGACTCCCCTCCCCTCGCCCTACATATACCCTTCCTCCTCCCCCGCACCGGCTTCCGATGAAATGCTTGTTCGATAAACTCGGTGGCGAGATGGCGCATGCGCACTGAGGGGAAACGGACCGAACGGTGACGTCACAGGAGACGGATAAGGAGAACGGTCGTGCGTTAGAGGAAGGAGACGTTTTTCAATCCGGGGGATGGGAAGAGTGGATTGAAAAGGGAAAAGAGGGCTGCTTAACAAAAGCGGTCTGTTCCTTTTTTCCCTCTTTGAACATTCCGGATTTCGACTGCCTCGATGAAAGTCGATTTAGTATTACGTGGGGAGGGGATTTCTTCATTTTTCTCTACTCGCTTTGTAATTTTTGTCCTCTGTTTAGGCTATTCGATACTCCAATACTCGGACGATATTTACAAGGACATCGCCAAAGATAACCTAATGGAATCACAAGTATGCAAGGTTTTAAACGAGGGGAAAATTACGTATGTTTAGATTCCTGGGTACAGATAGAGATGTCTTCTTAAAGATGGGTCTACCTTCCGATTATGTGGAGACATTTAGATTCAACGGAACGTATAAACTATCATTTAAGCTATGTTTTACCTTCCGATTTCGTATGGTTTAAAACAAAGACTCATCATGTAGAACTAAAAAGTACGATGAATCTAAAAATTTTAATGTATTTACAGGGCCATTGCCAAAGCTAAACGTAATGGTATCACAAGTGCGCAAGGTTTGAAATGGGAAGATAATTACGCAAATTTAGATTCCACGCCAGCGGGTCGATCCATCGGCCCTGGAGGTATGTGCGAAGAGTGCCAAGGGCCGATCTTTAGGCCGGGTTTTCACACAATCACGCCTTTTATTTTTTTGTTTCACGCACCCTTGGTAACTATTTTTTAGTATCTGTCATGCTTTAACATACCCGTAGGTTTTGGGAGCAAAGGAAAACAAATAGTTTCTGAAAATGTATATTAGGCTTCATGTAGATTTTTCAGCGCAAATCTACAATTTCGGCAAAAAAAGCCCTGGCATTCTTCAGCATTACGGGCAAAATAGCTTTGCACTGAAAGGGTTAAAATCTAATTTACAAGAAAACATGAAATTCAGACCAAAAACAGCATACATCCCGGGACTGAGCGGAAATTTTGTGTAAAATAGATTTTTGCTCGTGGGGAACAAACATGAGAATAAGGGAATAATTTCCTTAAGCAAATAATAAACATTAAAATAAATTCTAACTACAAAAAATTGAAGTGAATGGATGCAGGAGAGGAGTGAAAGGAGAGGGAAGAGCGAGAGAGAAAGAGATAGGAGGAGAGGAAGAAGATTTGTGAGGGAGATAGCGAGAGGACCTTTTGTTTTTGGAGAGGAGATCGGGTTTCCTTACATTTCTTCGCCTTCCATTTTTTTCTGACTAAAGTGGGGAAGGAGGTCGTGGGGTCCAAGTGTGTATGTGTGGTAGCGTCGCTAGAGTGAATGAGCATGTGGCGTGTAAGAGGGGCATTTTGGAATGCTGCCCGAAGCGTGTGAGCATGAGGCGGGAAGAACGACACGAGTGCCCACTGGCGAGCATTAAGAGCAATCCTCTTAAGACGTTCCCGTGGGCGAACCCAGCCGAACTGAACGGTTATGCCTACCTCGATCGCATCGAGCGAGTTTACAAGCCGACAAATTCACTAGCTGCGATTAACCTCGCCCAGTGTAATCATGCTCACTAGCTAACTCGCACATAATAAATAATCTATTGGGAAAGTTGAAATCCAGCCAAGAAAGGTTTATTGCTTTTAGGAGTAAACGAACTAAAGAAAATATGAAACTATTAAAAAAATAATAAAATGCTCAATAAATTCGTTCCTAAGTTAGTGGAATATTTATGATATTAAGACCCTGGAGCAATCCTCTTGAGACGCTCCCGTGGGCGAACCCAGCCGAACTGAACGGTTCTGCATACCTCGATCGCATTGAGCGAGTTTACAATCCGACAAATTCACTAGCTGCGATTAACCTCGCCCAGTGTAATCAGGCTCACTAGCTAACTCGCACATAATAAAAATCTTTTGGGAAAGTTGAAATTCAGCCAACTTTGGGCCATAGAAAGGATTATTGCTTTTAGGAGGTAATGCGCCACCAAAAATATGAAAAATTGAAAGGAAACAAGCAGCACAGTAAAATTCTAAATAAATTCGTTGCTAAGTGAGTGAAATACTAATGAATTAGCACTTTCCCGGCGAATAGAATGAATAAGCCTCTCAGGTTTGCGCGCGGCTAAGAAAAATTAAGGCGGACTCTTCTACATGCGTGGAATACTGTTTGAAAAATAATATATAGGTATTTTTAAGGGTTTGCCATTCAACACTTTATTCTCGGCAAGGAGACGTAGGAATTTTAAAACCATAATAGAAAAATATCAAAGGAAAATGATTGACACCAGCCACTCCCCCCGTGCATTATCGATATGCAACATATTATTCCATCTTATTCATTCGGAACCTCGATGAAGCCATGAACTTTTAGGAGGAGTGAAAATTACGTGACGGTTCATATCTCTCAGATACCATATGCCGTCATTTCACTTTATTCTTCTAAGCGTTTGGATAATTGGATAAACATTAAACACACACAAAACATGGAAACGTTTCGATCATTCGATGCACTATCATAGGCTAAGTATGCCATGAAAAGGTTTCCGGCGTAACTCAGTGAAAATTTTCCATCATGAAAACAGAATAAATTGACTGCATTTCCATTTAAAAATATTTTATTATACGCCTTGCGTCTCACTACAGCATAGTATCTTCAGCCTGATAATACTACGTTGTCGTGAAACCAGGGTCGCGCAATAAAATGTGTGTGACTTTTACGTGAAACTGCGGTGGTTCATTTATTCTGTCTCCAAGCTAGGATGCTGTCATGAAAAACTAAATTCTATAAAAACAGAGTCTATAAAGAAAGCTTGAAGAGAATACATTGATCACTTCATTAGATTTATCAAGAATAGCAATATTTAGACACGTGTATATCAACTATGGAAAATTAATCGGAAGAATCATGCGCTACGAATTGAAGCAACAACTTTCCTCCGAAGTAAATGGCACGAAGCATCCCTTTTTCCCTTTTTGAGTCCTGCGTGAACATCTTCCGAGCAGTGGAATCCTCGCGCGCCCTCCTCGAAAAATATGAGGCGAAATAAACAGGGGGATGAACATGAAATAGTGGGCGATGGAAAAAATGAAAAGACACGATACAAAAAACGGGGCGAAAAAAAAGCCGTCATTTTTCTCCGAGGGTCAGGGCGCAGGAAAGGAAGGTGGCCAGAAGTTTTTAAGGGAACGGAGAATCGTCCAGTGAAGGGGACGGAGATGTGTTTGTGAGCGCTCATGAAATAGGATACAGTGGAGGATTATATGCCGAGCCGAGTATGGCATAAAGTATGCGAGGGAGAGGGATATGTGGTGTATGGGGATAAGGAAGCCCTCCAAAACCTCAACACACCTATATACACAGATTGTTAGAACTCGGCCAAAGGGCCAGTGGCTAAGGGTAGCAGTCTTCAAAAGCGATCAAGGTGACCACGTCTCTCTTTTTTATTTTCTGCTCGTCCAGGAAGTCGTTCGCTCTTGGTACCAGGGAGGAAATGTCGCAGAAAGTCAGCATGAGGACGAGGATAAGGTTCACGGTCCATCGGGGTTACAGTAGAGGTAAATTTTCTCGGTAACGGGATGGGTCGCAATGAATTGTATTCTCTAATGTCAAACCGAGAAATAATCCCTGTTCTTTAATGAGCTAGCAGCGTGTTTCCTCGGTCGTCAAAGTCGTTGTAAGGTGAATATCTTTACCTCTTAAAAAAAGTTAGTGTTTGGTATATATAATCGCCCCGCGGCAATGCGCCCTTCAAAAATGGCAATTTTTGTTTTTGTGGATTCGTTTAAGTAGGAGGAACAGTATAAAAATTTCTTTACATGAAAAGTTTGGAAACAGTTTTTACATGTAGCACATGTAACTTCGATATTCATACACTTTTCCACACCTCGGAAATTAAAATCTACCTTTCAGCAATTTTAAAAATCTAAGATCAGGTGAAATTTAATTTTAAAACGCTATTTGTAATGCGAAGATGTCTTCTCTCCATAAAAAATACGATGAAATGCGCCAATCAAATACTTTACCCGTGACGAGATTAAAAAGACAACCGTTTCGCTGTTCTCACAGTTTTTCGCTTGTTCCTCTTCACCCTTTTGACCGTAGAAGATAAACGTTTACATCTAAACAATTACTAATGATTCTTGATAAAATCGAATGAACATTGAGTAAAACGATACATGATACGACCATATAGAGCTTCAGCAGAATTACATAAAAATGCTTTAAGTTCAGCGTTCTAACCTTTTTCCGCCGATAGTAGTTTTTTGTTAAAAGGAGCTACACTCGATGATTTATTTTCAATATCGAAATTTATAAAATGCATATATAATTTAAATTCACGAATAAATTATTCAATGCTTACTTAACGTGTTTTAACTCTCAATAGGTTGTAACGAGCGTAAGAACACATTTATTTTCGCCTAAATGAATTAATATATTGTAATGGAGCATATCAGAGGTCATAATAATTATGTTCCCTCCATTTAACGGGTTTTGTCACTCGCGGATTCTGTCAACTCACGGTCCATATTTTCCATGTGAAACAGAAGAAATACGCAGGTGTGAAAAGATTATCTGATAGGAGACTTGAGTGGACAGCTGCGTCAAACCAATCTTAGGATTATTGACCAGTGATGATGAGATCATCTAGGCTAGACGGAGAGAATCGGGAAGAAATCCTGGACGAAAGAAACCATTGCATGATTTCTTTGACGATTTCGAATTCTCCATTCGCGCTGAAAACCTATTTACTGAGTCATTTCCACTTGGTATTCATAGAAAACTTTCTTACTTGATTCAGGACTGCACATATATTCCGGTCAAATTACTTAATAAACATTATTATGGAAAATATATCCTATGGTACGACTTCTACGCATCAATAACTGATCTCTCCGTTAAGAAACTCACGCAGGCAGACTCATGAGTCCAAATCGATGAAAATCATCCTCCATACAAGCTGGAGGAAATCACCTTAAGGTCAAAGATGATGGAAGCAGACCCCCTGAGAATACCCTTCAAGTTGGGCAATTTTGGCGTTTTCCTTTTTAACCCAACCAGCGTCACGCGGTAACATGAAAAAGGACGACTTACATGCTTCGAGATCGGCAGTTTAACCCTGGATCATTTACAGTTTGGATCATTTGCCAAAAGCCTGTTCGGAAGCGTAACAGAAAATACAGCAAAATGTAACTGCTTTCCTCTGCCTAACGTCATTACGAACGCCGAAAAAAGTTTATCTTTCAGCTCCTTAGATCTCCCGACTTCCTATCTGAGAGCGGGATGGGAGAAGGGGCAACAGAGGCAAGGAAGATAACAACCTGCACACCATGAAAGGACTCTTTTTAGCCTCAAATGTCACGGTAAACATTCGCGACCTTATTAAGATGAGCAAGAACTCTCAAAATCTGGTTTCTATCGCGACACGTTACCACTTCCATCCACTAACTTGGCACTGCCGGGGTGTAAAGCCTGCTTGGCGGATTGGCTGCCTCATTGGCTGAAACGGCCTTCCACTTATCACATACAGTTTTCATTGACGCGATTTAAATATATTACAGTATATAATTGCAATTTTATATAAATAACGTTTTAGTAAAAATAAATGCTATGGCCTCTTATATTTCTGAATTTTTTTAGTATGTTTGATGAGAAAGTTACAAAAATTTTAGAAGAACTTTTCAAATATCGAAAACGGAAACGTGGTGCGTAAGATAATATTCGCTTTCGCCAAGAGACAAGGAAGATATCTCTGAACCAGCTAGTATTAATATTCTTTTTTTAACCGATCCTTTAATTATCCGTTTACCAAGTTTTTCGTTTTTGATATCTAGAACGTTCAACTAGTGAGCTGATTAGACTTTATTATACCTCTAAAGTTTTCAGCGCCTCTCATGGATTTTGGTGTCCATTTTTGGAACTAATCCCCATACTTAATTTTTATTGCCGAATATTATTCGACATACTATTCCGATCATGGAAAGAGTGTAAGATTATTACATTGTCATCCAGTTCTGAGGTATCCTTAAAATTTCAACGCTATAGCAAATAAGGAAAATGTCGAAATTTGAGTTGTAAGATTTTGCCCGGAAGGACAAACAAGAAAGCAAATATAATAAAACGTGGTAATAATAAAATCTATCCAAAATTAAGTACAAGACGATAATAAAATGCTATTTTAATGGGTTGAATGATGCCACGCTATGACATATTTGCGACAATATTTGTGATTTTAATCACATTAAAAACGCAGTTTTAATTCGGTTAGGAAATACATTTTCATGTTTCATCATTTTTCTTAAGGTTAAAGTCCGTAAAAAAATTTAGATTAAATATTCTATAGTTGGTAGGTACTCATTTTATCTTCTTTAACATTAGTTTTTTACCGCATTTATAGTAGTAGCCATCTCCGCTGTGTTTGCCGTTGCTAACTTAGCATTGGTATGAGCAAACTTTGATGTAAGTCACGCGGATTAGTGTTGGTTGAGATTTTACACTAATTAGCATCCAGCCAACTCACTCTACTTACTTAAACTCAATGGACACGATGTTCTGTGCAAGGCTGACAGTTCTAAGCCAAACTGCATCCACTACCGAGCACCTGAGACTGTTCCAGTGAAGACGAGGAGCTCGGTAGCTTGAAATGTAAGACACCGACATTCACTTCGCATAAGTAATTATTCGAGGAGTTATGCCCAACAATTTTACAGTTGTTTAAAAATCAATAGCCCGAATATGAGGGAAATTATTACACATAATCAAAACTAGCCCGATAAAAAAGTTCCCACTTAATAATATTGCATTGAATAATAACAATATCTTACCAACGCTGAAAATTTTTGTTTCTCTGCAGTAAAACCTCTACAGTAAGGAAAGTGTCTGTCTGTCTACACTTATAATTATTCACTTTCACATCTACATTTAAGGTGATTTTGTGACCATGCAACCTACCTTTTGAACAATTTAAAATGATCTGCTCCACGTATTACGGAATTTTGTGAAAATCGTATTCACTTTGAATAAATTTTTTACATTTCACACATTACGAAATTCACACATTTAAAGAAAAATCACAGCAGAAAATCTTATATAATGTAAATTAATCTTGAAGAGGAAAATGAAATAAGATTATGAAGAAATTACTTCCTCTAAAGAAAGTAATTGCTCGAAATTTTCCCTAAAACATTTTGCCAAATCTTGAAGCCTCACTCAAGTAGCTATTGATGAAGCGGAAATAGATAAATCATACATTTTAATTAAATCAAGGTATCACTTAATATGCATTCAATATCTATTCACTAATGTTGAAGACTAGAATGAATGAACTTAAGCCAGAAACTACTACCGCAACAGCAAGTAATTGATAGAAATTTTCCAAAAATAATTTTTCGAGAACATGAAGTATCACTATAGTAGCTATCGATTAATCATAAATAGATAGAATATAAATTTTGTTATACTTAGGGCCAGGGGCGAATCCAGGATTTTTTTCGAGGGGGAAAACAAGATACAAAAGTTACCGTACGAAATACTCTCTTTATTATAACATGAAAGTTATTTATATGTGATTAAAATATGGGATATCCGTAATGCACAAAAACAACACGTACGTAATGATAACAGCATAAAATATTTTGTCTAATTTTTAAGCGTCTGGGGGGGCACGTGACCCCCGCCCCTTGATCCGCCTATGCTCAAGCCATCACCATATATTCTCTATTTCTCCATTCATTATCTATTCACTTTTCCTCAAGATTAAAATGAATGACTTTATGCCAGAAACTAATTCCCCTACAAAAAGTAATTGCTCGAAATTTTCCATAAATTATTTTTCCATGACTTGACGCCTCACTCAAGTAGCTATTGATGAAGCAGAAATGCATAGTCCAGCCTCCAAATAAATTCACTCTCTAATCAACTTATCAATGCTCGAATGATTGCTACATAAGGAGCCAAATCTCACTCAGCGTGGTTCGAGATAAAGTCGGGATCGATTGACAAACGGGGAATTTTTTTTAGAAAACAGGGTCCCTCTTGAATTCAGAGCCGTTTCCCACAAACCACTCTCCAAAATAAAGAACGCATCGATTACTCGGTAGACCTTCGTGTCGGCTCCTTGTATTCCCCACCCCCAAGCCTTCGTTCAACCACCCAACGCACGGAAAATGCAAGTATGGCGGAGGACGAGTGGGGGGGCGTGCGCGGGAGTCACGCGAAGTAAAGGGGTGTAGCGTCCGCAAAGGTCTCGTAGGGTATAGAGAGACTAAAGTTCAAAAATAAATCCAAGAGTCAATAGCATGAATTAGGTAGACAATATATCGTGAAAAAATTAATTGGATCTGAATATATTCTATTAATAAGCTGAACTAAGAGATACCAACACAAAGGATAGCTAAGATTTCGTAGGCTATAGAGAGACCGAATTACAAAAATAAATCCAAGAGTCAACAGTATGAATTAGGTAGTGAATATATCGTGAAAAGATGAATTGGATCTGAATATATTCTATTAATAAGCTGAACTAAGAGATACCAACACAAAGGATAGCTAAGATTTCGTAGGCTATAGAGAGACCGAATTACAAAAATAAATCCAAGAGTCAACAGTATGAATTAGGTTGTGAATATAGCGTGAAAACATTAATTGGATCTGAATATATTCTATTAAAAAGCTGAATGAATGGATACCAAAACAAAGGATAGTAAGGTTTCGTGAGGTGCATAGAGACCGAGTTCAAAAATAAATCCAAGAGTCAATTACGTAGAAAATTATAGCGTGAAAATATGGATGGATCTACATATATTCTATAAATTAATGAAGCTGAATGAAAGGATACCAACATATTACATATTATCGAAAGATAAGTTATTTATTTACTACAAATATAACCCAGGTTGGGTATGACACAGACAAAATAGGGTGGTTTCCTTTTATTTTTTTATTGCCTAAATCGAAAGATTATTACACCTGGAGTACGTATTTCACGCATTTAGATTTTTAAATGACGATATCTATTTTTCGCGATTAAATGAAAAGTGAAAATTTTCAAGCGCGCGAAAACGCGACGCGTAAGTATGAATGCCGGGAAATCTCTCCGTGAGACTTATTTCTGGTTCCCGCTGCCCCCCTACGAGGTGACCTTGAGGCGAAGCTTAGCGCTGATACGACGCAGGCTGCTAGCGGGTAGCTGAGTACCCTGCTGGCTGGTAGCGCTTGTCTTAAATAAGGATTATTAATACCTTATCAAATGAAGAAAACTTTCCGACCTTAGCCAGTTTTAATAAGTGATTATTAAGACATGTTTCCCTCTCTGCGCCTCATGCATGCATTGGTAACCTCAGACGATGTAAAACTCTTATCTTCTCGCATAGAAACTAGGTCCCTATGACGTCACGTGGAGTGGCATCGCATGGGCGCCAATCTGGTCCTTTTCAAATGAGGATAAAAATGGACCATTGCCATTCGTTTAAACCGCTATTTCTAAAACGAAATAATTTGTATATTTTGAATACACTAATGGTGGGTAACGAATCGCAATCAATGCTTTTCGTTTTCTTTGATGAAGGAAACTACCCTATTGACACAATAAAAAAGACACAAGAACTTAAATTTTCGGTAGCACTTTCAGCTTCCTCAACGTTAGGAATAGGGATGCGCGAGTAGTGCTTTTTGATGTTGATTCGAGTCGAGTATGGTCATTTCTGGATCTGGCAATATGACAACGTATGCACCTAATTATTCCCATTTTTCCGACCCCTTATTAATTTTCTATTCTGAATGCTCAGCTTGATGTAAAAAGGAAAATATAATGAGAAATATTTATGGTAATGTGTCAGAATTAGGAGATGAATGAAAATTAATGTGTCTTACACAGTTCGATAAGTACAATTGAAATGAACTAACCTCTAGTTATATGTTATCAATTTAATTTATAAATGTATCCAAACTGCTAGAAAGAGCCCTGAATAAAGCATTTGCACCATTGTAATAAAGATTACATACGTAAATGAACCATGTAATATTTAATATTTCCAAATTCTCATACAGAAAAGTCAACTGTTCTACATGATTAGGTACCAGGTCTCCATGTTACAGTATTAATGCATGCAGAAAATTGTCTTTCGCTACTTGTGTGGCTGGACAAATACTTTCTTGACAAAATTCTATATTTGAGAACTCTAGGAATTTTTATTAAATTATGTCAGTATTTAAGGATCTTGAGCCTTCATGGAACTTAACTGGACGATGCGAACGAACTATAGACTTAGCTTTAGCCATATGGACCAAATATGTTTTTCTTAAATTTTCAGTTTGTTTAATCAACCTTAGCGACTCTTCTTTTTTTAGTTCAATAAGGAAGCAAAACGTAGCAAAGGAATAAACGAAAGTTAAAATCGACCGTAAGTAACATTCAAATAGGCAAAAAGATGGCACTAATTGTGACGTCAAACAGGGAAAGACCGGCATTGTCCGTCCGCTAAAGCCGAAAAGTTATTTGTTTATTCCTATAAATCTTAACAAGTTTTCGTATTCTCCCAGGGTTTTAGTTAAGAAAGTGGGTTAGGGTATAAAAGTATCGCACAGTAAAATATGAGCGACGCAGAGGTTCACTCCGATTATTCCTAAAACGCCGCCGGATCGGAAGACGTTGGCCGCCGCGGCTGACGGAAACGTTTTTGGCGACTACTGACTGTTACGTGTACAGTAGCTGAAACTTCATGGCCAAGGCATTAGAACGACCTATTGACTTTAACAACGATATTATTACAAAGGTTTCATGATAGCCCCTTTTGTCGGCAGATTTCTGAACTTACTGGCCTCGACAGCTCTGTAACCGAAACTACTCGACTCGACATTCGTAAAGCTACTCGAAACACTCGAGTCGATTACCCACTACTCCAATCGACTCGAATTTTTGAGTACTCGCACATCCCTAGTTAGAAACAACAGTTCCTCCTAGAAGAGACTCTAGCTCCCAACTTTGAGGAAGGCGATAGTGCCACCGCAAATTTCATTTCTTGTGAGTCTCTTTATTTGGGTCTTTTATAATGAGTCTTGCGCAACCTAGGTTATATTTGTGGTAAATACCTCATCTAGGAATATCAAGAAGTGTTTATTTATTTATATTTATTTATTTAATTTTATGTTAGGTGACTTTTTAAAATCGAGATTGGCTTCATTGGTAATCATATAAATTAAAGCATCGATGGAGAAGAATAAACACTACACACTTAAACTAAACGCGATGAAGAGCACAACAGTGCGCTCCTATTAAAAAACTATATGTTCAAGAAAAAACGAAAAAAAGCCTCTATTTCCAGGTTTGAACTTCCGCAAACTTTGTGTGTAAAAAATTGTCCCAGAAGACAGTTTTCTCTTGGTTAATGTAATTTAAAACATGTGACACGCATTAAGAATGTGGCAAGGCCCACAAATGGTTCGTAAAATTAAAGATAAACTTAGCTAAAACTAAAACGATACACTATGAAAAGTAATAAAGAATAGTGAACTTTGGTAGGAACAGATTCGCTAGGAGATCGGGTTGGTATGGAGGCTAGAGTGTTGGCTTCCCACCCCGTGGGCTCGTGTTTAAATCCCGATGGTGGCAGAGAATCTACAGAGACCACCCGATCCCTGCTTGAATGTTGTGTGGAGGATATTTCAAGCGCTACACTCCGTCCGCTGGATTGGACATTAATAAGTGGTCTCCTTGGTGACTTTAGTTTCGACGCCGGGTGTCTCCTCACCTTTCCTTCCATACCCTTCTCTATCAGCTGACTGTCGCCAACTCCAGATACCGCCACCATTCAATAAATTTGGGAATTGTATAATAGGGCGGATCGCAAAAATCGATTTTTTTCAAATCCATCTGGCCCAATGAAAAAAAGTTGTGGGACCGATCAAAAATAAGGCCTGAAAAATTTGAGACCTGTACGTGAACCCCTGACCCTCGCTCAAATGCAATTTAGGGGGGGAGGGTCAAAATTCGAAAAATACAATATTTTATGGTCATTTCCTATAGATTTTGCCGAGTTACTGCCCTTTCAGATCAAAAATTTCGTGCATTTTGACGTATCTGCCACCGTTTAGCCACAAAATGCCTAATTTGAGTCCGCGTCCGCGAAGAAAATATTCCAACGCCCACGCAGCGTCGCGGATACCAAAGCCGCAGGCCGATCCCTTCCCCTCCACGCTCGCTTCTCCCCCTCCCACGCCTCTAATACAGCAAAATTCATCCCGCGCATGCTACTAGGAGGTCGTTTATCTTTGATAATATAAATCAGAAGATGGTAGAAGGTAAAAAGCGATGCGTAGTGAGACGACTTGTCCCTTATTTGGCGCCTCGTCGGCGTTAAACAAATCGATGTTACCAACTTTTAGAGAAGTGATGAAATAATTTTAGACCTGCGCACGCAGGAAAGGAGACTACGGTCTATGAAGACGCCTCTCGAGTGGCTATGAAGGTGTGCGAACTATGGTGACGCTTCCCTTCCATTATGAATGTGACTAAATGGATTTAGCGGAACCACAGGAAGTACTAAAACTTACGGAAAATCGAAATAGGCCAAAAGTGGGTTTTATTGAAGTATAAGACTCAAACAATTTTAAAGGAACATTTTAAATTATGCGATATTTTTGCGTGTAAGTGCATGGAGGAGCATAAGGTTCCCCCAATGAAAAGTATTTTGAGAGACAATCTGACGAAAAGAAAGATGATGGCTGCTGGATTGAACCCTAAAGAAACTCAAAAACTGAGGAAAAAAGGGAATCCAAGGAGAACGTTGAGTCATAATAGTCAATTCCTGTACGGGAAAATAGTATCAAAATTTTCTTCATCAATTCATCCGAAGAAAATTAAACTGGCGAGAAATTAGCCGATTTGTATCTCTACTTTCCTCATAAAATAAACATTAAGGACTATAACCTCAATATGGAACTTCTTCGGGGAAAATGCGTCTGCCAACTGTGATAGAGGTATATGCAAGAACCAAGCAACAGCAATGCTCGTTCCCGCAACTTTAGCTGACGCAAAAGTCATAACTTCGTAAGATACATTAAAGCTAGTGTACCAGAATTACTTACGTATGCAGAAAAAGATGCTAATTCCTGTAAATAAGAAAAGAGGGGTGTCATCAAAGAGTTCCATTTTATTGGAATGAAAGACTATACTCTTGTCTGATGAAAAAAGGCGAGAGAACTTATCAATACAAGTTTAGAGGGGAATGTGTGGTGTTAGTTGAAGAAACAGGGTCCCACTTTTGGAGGTTTGCCTCCCCCGTCGGAGGATTAGCAAAAGTTATAAAATCTGCGATTTTCGATTCCTTTCCGAGTGAAAATTAGATACACAGAATTAAAAAGGATTTGATTATGATGGTACCAAGCGAATACCGCCCAAAAAGGAGGCATCATCCCTTTGCTACAAGCATAATTCCAACATCCTTTGCAGTGTGGGTAAACTCTTCTCGGGATTCCCACCGGGTTAATTTTTCCATAATAGCCAACATTTCAAGCTCCGACTGGGGGCTCATCCTAAGGGATAAATTTTGTTGAACCCCGAAAAGAGTTTACCCACATCATTCGCCGGGAAAGCGTCAAATCGTATTTCATCCCTTACAGTGGTCTTTTTGCTAATTGCACTATGTTGACTTGGATTTGCGACATAAACGTTGGGAGGGTAATCTAGGGAACCAATTTGCGTTTCTGCAGGGATGCGTTTGGCGACCAATCCGAGATTTTTTTAATTGCTGGATTTTAATATCGACAAAAAGGCTGATGATATATTGGAGAGAGACTCCGGTTCCTCCGGCTATATCTGAACTTAGCGCTGTGGAATTTAAGAATCTATTGATGAAAGTTCAAATTTAAATTTCAGCATTCCTTTTATTATACATACGGACGAGAGATTCGCGAAAGAATTTACCAAAACTTTGTTGACAGCAGCAAAAGACGAGGAATGACACTAACATAAGAAATACAGACTGGTAAGCAGGTAATTAAGTAATTCCTTCGTGATTGTTCCTCACTGGACGATGCTGATACATCAAATATTAGTAAGACTAACGAAGAAAGACGCACTTGGTGTGAATTTTGTTGCATCTGGGGCGTTCGAGAGGGGAGCGGGGAGGGTACGCCGGCGGCCTTCACCCTTATTCATCCATTTAGTCACAGCTGTCGGACAATACCGGAATAGAAGTGCATAACCTAAGTTCCCAAACCTTCATAGCCACTCGAGAGGCGTCTTCATAGACCGTAGTCTCCTTTCCTGCGTGCGCAGGTCTAAAATTATTTCATCACTTCTCTAAAAGTTGGTAACATCGATTTGTTTAACGCCGACGAGGCGCCAAATAAGGGACAAGTCGTCTCACTACGCATCGCTTTTTACCTTCTACCATCTTCTGATTTATATTATCAAAGATAAACGACCTCCTAGTAGCATGCACGGGATGAATTTTGCTGTATTAGAGGCGTGGGAGGGGGAGAAGCGAGCGTGGAGGGGAAGGGATCGGCCTGCGGCTTTGGTATCCGCGACGCTGCGTGGGCGTTGGAATATTTTCTTCGCGGACGCGGACTCAAATTAGGCATTTTGTGGCTAAACGGTGGCAGATACGTCAAAATGCACGAAATTTTTGATCTGAAAGGGCAGTAACTCGGCAAAATCTATAGGAAATGACCATAAAATATTGTATTTTTCGAATTTTGACCCTCTCCCACTAAATTGCATTTGAGCGAGGGTCAGGGGTTCACGTACAGGTCTCAAATTTTTCAGGCCTTATTTTTGATCGGTCCCACAACTTTTTTTCATTGGGCCAGATGGATTTGAAAAAAATCAATTTTTGCGATCCGCCCTAGTATAATCAGCTTCGGGACTCGTTTAATTGATGTGCCAATAAAAATTTTAATTAATAAACTTTGAATCAATAAAAAATTACCATCATTGCTTTGAGTACCGTTTAATTCGAAATCTTTTGTTTCAGACTTTGAGAAAACATCTTTAATAGGTCAAAGCTTACCTATCTTACGCACCACGTTTACATTATCGATACTTATAATTTTCTTCTGAAACTTAATGCAACTGTCTTATAAAACTTATAAAAATTGAAATTATATGATTGGGCCATAGGCTGTTATGTTATTATTTTTTATAAAACGAAGTTATTTACTCGAAAAATATTAATTTTTATGCATTAATGTTTTCCAATCATATCAATAAATACCGTATGTGATAGCTGAAATATCGTGTCCTACGCTGTGGTGAACAGATTCGCTATGGTGACACAAAAAACGTTTGCCTCACAAATAACGAATCCTCCAGCATTTACATTAAAACGTGAACACAATGGGAATTTCAAAATTGTTGAAATCGTAGGGGAAGTTGAGATGAGGGACAAGCGCTAGACTAGGACGCATAGAGAGGCCAGAGTGTAAAGGGGCGAAGTTGAGAGGTTCTCGACACATGCTTGAGGTAAGGGCAGTAGGCCTGTCGGATAAACAACACCCTTAGGCTTCACGCGACAGGAACAGAACTTGATCGATGGGGCTGTGGAGGGCGACCGCTATTGGCAGGAAGGCGAACGGCTGGAATAGGGGATCTCTCGCTCGGGAAGGGAGGGTCCCGTGGGAGGAAACTGGACGGAGAACCGGAGGAATAACAAACGGCGAGGAATACACGACCTGGGCTCCTCCGAGATGCTGGGTGTACCAAGGCACGTTGCTCACGACACCTGCAGTGTCATTTTGCGAAGCCAGCGGGGTCGCGACCCCATACTTCAGCTTGACGACTTTTCCGCTGACTGTTCAATGAGATGTTACCAACCTCCAAAAAAAAAACAGAAATTCACCAACTCATTCTTAAGTGTGCGGTATTCCATTATAAGTTATCTTGGATAATAAACTTTTACCTATGCGGATCCAGGATTTTTCTGGAGGGGGTGGTACGAGGGTCTGGCAGGTTCTACTATTATTTGAGATTAAGAACAACATACAACAATTAGGTACTGTAGAAAATGTTCTTTATTTGGATGTAAAAATTATTAATATTAAATTAAATGATTGATGCTCCGTAATACACTAAATAAAACGTACGTAATGATAACCGTATCTTGTCTATTTTTTAAGCGTCTGGGGGGAGGGGCACGTGCCCCCTCCGAAATCCTCCAATATCTTATGCCACTACTTTTTTACATAATGCGATCCGGGTTTCGATCAGTAATCATCATCATCACCCTCAGGCGTAAAATATTATGTATTTATCTCATTATTGTAACCTAGTTACCTAACGGAGGAAGAGATGAATTTTGAAACGCACGCCAGAATAGGGGAAAAGGATGGGTATAGACATTCATTTATTAGATTGTTGCCCTTCTTTTCAATAATTTTTAAAATTTCCAAGTGTTCTCTATAATCTGATTCGCGGCGGTCGTTGCATAATTTTAAAATGTTCATTTTTAAAATCACTCTTAAGGCATTTAAATATTTAGTGTTCAGCAAAATTACTTTTATCTTCTTTGTTATTTCTATAAGTACCTACTTAAATGTTCTTTCTTCCTGACTTCGAGGCTTCTTCCTGTCTGCCTAACTTATACACCATTGCATTTAACGAATGCACTCCATGTGTGTTTAATTGATCTATCGGATCCTTACATTTTAATAGCAATCTTCTCAGAGTGGCATTATGTTTGAATGCTAAGCGGAGTATGTGTGTAGGTGAATGATGAGCCATTTCCTGAGAAACTGCATCGAGGTATGTCACTGTGCACCACTGCTTCTTTTTAATCTCGTCCGCCGAAAAGATTTGGTCGATATAATCAGTCTTATCTGTTTTTTTTAATCAAAAAGGATTTAACCCAGGTCGCTTTACGTAAAAAAAAACTAGTGGTTTAAGTAAAGGTTTACTATCCCAGATATCTGTAAGCAACGTGTTATGGTTTAGTTTTTGTGTTGAATTCTCTGTCCGCTTAGGTCTACTCATCGCCTTCAATTTTAAATATCCACACCGATATTTGCTATTAATTAAAATAATTAATTATTAATTTGGTTAACTTGTATTTGAGCATTCGAGTTTATAAATAAGTTAAGAAACAACTCAAAAATATGATTTTTCCTTTGAAATTCATTGGGGAAGAAAAATAAGTATTCCAATTTACATTTGCTCTTGTCTAGAGTTCAATTCTCTAGTTTTTGAGACATTTAATCTCAGTGATTCTCTAAAAATACATGGTAATGAAAGATCGAGCTTCCTTTCAAGAAATCTTGTTTAAAAACTTGAATGCTTATCAACAATTCAATTAAATAGGCAAAATAACAGCTGTTCTGTGATGGCTTCGTAATACTTGATTATAAAGATAATTACATTTACATTTCACAAAATTTTCCGTCCTATTTGTCGCAAAGGCTCATCGATTTAATACGCAACAAAATGTGTAGACTCTCGACGAAGTTCACTGCTTTGATTCTCGTAGCGGCCTTGTTTTAAGCACGGTCTGACAAAAGAGCTGACAGCATAGTGCCAATTTTCCGAGAACGGGCAAAAAAACCGACTCATCGCTTCGATTCCCTTGAAGTATGAAATAAAACTTCGATGGTGAGCACGATTAAAGACACTTTCATCTCCTGCCTCTCATCAAAGAGAGGGCAAAAAGAAAGTCCCCTTGGGTTCCATCTAGGCACTGGAGAGGCTTCGGGGACATCGATCACAGAGGGTATGGGTGTAAGAGAACAGGAGTAGGTATAGGAAGTCCTGAAGGAGCTCAAGAAGACGAGGCGAGAGGGAAGGGCAGGCCCGCTGTGCCGCCGAAAGAGAAAGATAAAATTGAGGAGAAAGGGGTACATGATGGAAGGGGAACAGGAGGAGTAAGTCGCAAAGAGGGGGAGAGGTGAGCTTAGGGGTCGCTCGATACGGAGGTGGCACTAGCATTCTTGACATTCGGAATTTTTATTTGTCGCGGCCTGTCGTTTGGACAATAGCGGCGGGTTGCCAAGCGAGGACTAAGGGTGTGGACCGTCATATAGCCTCTCTACTTGGATTGGAAGAGAAGAGAGAAAGTAAAGTTCCTAACTCAAAACTTAGGGACTTAATGGTGGGTTTTTCAGCTACATAAGGTAATAGCATAACACGGAATCAATCAATGGTAATGAGAGAACCTATTTTAAAGAGCCAGATGATTCACATTCAATTAAAACAAGCGGAATTTAAAGAAAATCTCACTCTTACCCTCTAAGCCTCCTAATCTCGATTCCAGAATAATGTATTATAAATTCATTTTTCCTAATCCTAACATAATTTTTGCACTTCGACAGCAAGGACTGTGAGAGAAGCGAGAATATAAAGTCCCTAACTCAAAATTTAGGGGCTTGAGCCATAACGGTGTTTTTTTTCGGCTTCATAAGGTAACAGTATAACACGGAATAAGGAATATATAATCGATGGTAATGAGATAAGTAAGTGGTTTTAAAACCATCTCGTACTAGCCAGCAGAGGGGCGTTCAAATCAAAGAAGCGGAAAATTCCATGCTTGTCCTCAAAGTCTTCTCGATTCAAACTCAATTCCAGAATGGTGTATATTACTTTTCCCTTACTTATTTTTTGCAGCTATTTAACAAAAATTTGATAAGGTGGCGAAGTTCAATTTTCATTTTAATCTAACCGATATTTCTAAAACCCCTCTGTGAAGCATATTAGCTTGCTAGCAACTTCAAAATAGCAAACTTAGATTAAATTATTTTTCACTCAGTAGCTTGCTTAAAAATTTACAATGGCAAACTTAAATAAAATAATTGTTCACTTAGTTACTTAGTTTTTACAGCTATGTAACAAAAATGCTATAAGGTGGTGAATTTTTACTCTCAATGTAATCTATTAAGTGAACTCTTTGTTGGACCCTCCTGTGTACAACCCCCATATTTTTTCAACGGTTTTGCAGCGTCGGCATATTTATAACCTCTCTTTGGGGAATATTAGTTTGCACGCAATTTTACAATAGCAAACTTAGTTTTCATTTAGCATGTGTTAACATCCCCGAAGACATCACATGCGAGAATTATACATCCTTATGCATTTAACATTGGTTTCTTAGCTGTAGACGAACACGAAAGCACCTATCTAAACCCTAGTACCATATAAATTACGCTAATTATCACATCACCGAAAGCCGCTCCAGTATATAGAAGGATAATTCATATCACATAATGACTCCACTCTGTATCGGGAAAATTATATAAGTAAACTTTGAATTAAATTCGCGGTAAATCCCTTAATAACCATTACAGATGAAATTCGCGAAATTGATCCCATCCAATTTTTTCTGGCTGATGCATTAAATATACAATTTCCACCCGTTAATTCTTACTTCACTTACAAATATTTATATTCTAATCCTCTCTCATGAAGAAAGTTTATAAATTTTCGCTCATTTTAGATTATATCAATAAAATCTAACTTTCACTGGCATATGCGTAAGTCGCAACTCTAAAACGCAAAGCGCGTGTCATTTTCTTTAAACTGAAATGAAAAAATCATCGGAATGACGAAATTTTCCGTGCACCATAAAAAAGAAAACTGAAAATAATAGAAATTTAGAAAGCGTAATTTTAGTATTGCTCCCTCTCATTAAAGATGCTTCTAATGATGAATAGCCACTTGAATTACCATGAAATCATGGCCATCACAGCGTGTACGCATCACTCAGCGCTACAGATACGAATGAATCTTCAATTTTCGCTATTAAAAGGAACTCTACTTGACGGTCTTTCGTGAACGGATACCTGTACAAAATATCCCCCTATAATGAGGCACGTGGTGTCAAAAGACGACGACGCCAAGGCGTCTCCAATAAGAGCATCTAGCGGCGCGGAAATTCTCTATCTTGTAAAAGCAGCCGAGTATATAGCCTTCACACTACTGACTCAAATTCTCATGTCTGCCCAAAGCCTTTTACCTTATAGCGGAACCCATCACGTCTCCCCATGCAAAAGATCTTATTGGGGTTACTGCTCACGCATTCCAACACCAATTATAGTAACATCTACTTGCACATTGTTTACGTTACCTTCATATTCCACCAATATTACCTAAAAATGTTTTGGGCATATCGTTCTTTAGCTACTTTGGCTCCGAAAACGATATAACGGTATTATTTTTTTAATTCAAAGATTGTTAGAACAGAAAATAACATATACGTGTAGAATGGCCTAGTCGTCGACGCACCCTAACGCTCAATACTACCACTAGAATACCATAAAGGGATAAATATAAATAAATGGAAGTATTTTTAAAATGGGAGCAAAGTAGATTCAATTGAGATTCGGGGTGAAAACGTAATTAATGTCCTTCTATCCGTTTTTATTGACAAATGATAAGTATGTATTTCATTTGATGGAAGCTATACAAGTCAACCAATCAATACCAAATGAAGCATAGCAAGTGAATAACTAAACAGGAAGGCATGGTTTAAAAATAAATTTGCATTACTCCTACCTAATGACTATTCTAAAACCAAAAAGGTGTTTTAAAAAAATGCAGTAAAGTTTCAAGAGGTTTTCTAAATGATTATTGCTATTCAACATAAAAACAAGTACGTGTATATTACTTTTAGTCCTAGAACATTCAGTTATTCACATTACATCGCAGGAAAAAGAATTTTTCACTCGATACGAGATAAAAAAATTTTGCGCCACCCACACTCAGCGAATCCAAGTAAATTTACATGAATTTGAAAACTAATATGGGATTAATTAATTAGAGAACTGTTTAATTGTTTAAATTCTAAATAAATTAGACAATAATAATCGAAAAGCTGAAGAAAACCTGCCATGCTTTGAAAAAAAGCTCTGAAAAATAGTAATATATGTAAAAAAAAGTTGGAAATAAACTTGGACAACTTTGGAAATATCGGCAGTACCAGCAGCGATAAATGATTTATGAATTACTTTTTGTACATAACTTTTTCCTCACCGTCACACTTTTCTGCTTACCTAATTTTATCGGGAGCATGTGATCTGGTAAGATCACATACTCCCTACTCCTTCTCCTGGGCCTCTCATAAAATTACCTCCTTCCCTTTAATATTGTTAATTTCAACCCATTTATCCTAAATATCAGAGAATCCTCACATTGACGACATACATCGATTAAAAATATTTGTTTTCGATAGAGATGTAGCATACTTTTATACCACAGTTAATTATTGAGGATATATCTGATGAGGGTAAAATGTGGTTTATTCAATGTTTCTACTACTTACACAATTCCGCAAATTAATAATTTCTTTGAAAGATACTGTTTAAGATTTAACATTTAAGAAAGCTAAGCCAGTAAAACCCTAATGCAAAATATCCTGAAGCTTTAAATTACTTAAGAATTACCCCCTTCCGTGAAACGAGGTTAGGTTGATTCAAGGTTTCGGGCGTCTCTTACGCTGAGATCAACCCTTATCAGGAAAAGTACGCTATACAATTACGTATGTATAGGGCCATCCGGTGTGCATATACAAGTTTATGCAATGCATTTATCTCAACCATGCCTGTTTCTATACAAGTGCATGCGAAAAGGGTGTTGGGTTTGTCCACAATGACAGTGGCTCCATATCTGCCAATCCCACCCCAGAGTTTCCATAGACTCAATGGCATAAGCTGTTGACAAGTTGTTCTTGCAATGGCCCACCTACTCCCTGGAGGTATTGTGCTAGAAAAAAATTCAGCATCCGTTGGGTGAACAATTGCTTTCTATTTTTTCGCGGCAATGATTTTAACTTTAAAACGTTGCTTGCTTTTTAATTATCAATGAGAGAACCCGGATACCTTCTTTCCACTGCAAATTTCTTCCTTTGATGGTCGTATTAAAATGCCCGTGAGCATGACTGTCTGCAAAGTCGTGCTGTTTATGGCGTGCTTTGAATCCCAGATATACAATCCCTAATATACAGGGTGTTATAGGAGAAGTCTTCAATACTTCAGGTGGATATAAGGGGGATCATTTTAATATTTTTTTGTCCATTGACATGGGGTCGTAACTCCTTAGTTATGGCAACTATGGCAACGCAAACATTTTTTAAATGCACTTGGCAGTTACCATGAAAACGGTAATTTGGGATTTCAGACGATATGTTATTTTCTTTATCAAAATTGCAAGTCATTTAGATTTAGGTCCCCCACGCACTGGCAACTTGTTGTGGCAACTAAAAAGTCCCGCGTGCGTCAGGCCACAGTCAATGCCGTGTGTTTCATATGAACTTCCACAAAGCTACTAAATAGTTGCTTTATAAAAATTGCCAGTGTGCGGGGGCCCTTAGTCAATAGAAGCAATTGGTTTTATTTTTTTATTCAAGGAAAAATTACATGTTAGATAAGCCCTAATCTTTCTATTGGAACGTTTCTCTTAAATGCAAAAACAATAAAAACACAGCAGTCTCCTCTCATTTAAATATTCTGAGACAGGCCCACTCCACTCCTATCCCGTCATGCTTCTTACACAACACTTTCCTCGTCCCTTTCCCTTCCCATTATCTTCCGTCCTTCTAATCCCTCGCAAAGTCTCGCCGAAACAGATCCAATCCGTTCCCTTGATGATTACTCGAGTTTCCCCGCTTCTTTCCCTTCAGCCTTTCACCCAAGGAAGCGGGCCGTCGCCACCTAGGCGCCGCCTCACTCTCGCCGCCACCGAACCGATAGCCCCGAACTTCTGGGCGGAAATAATCCGTCATTACGAAACACCCATCCCGCGAGAGCCAATGCATCAAGGCGACGCCGGAAGGTGCGAAGAAAGGGAAAATTAGCGCATCCATCATGGGGAGAAAAAACCTAAGGAATATAAACAGTAATGCAAAAAAATTGACGCGCAAAAATCAGACGACAAGATCTGAAATCGAACCCGAATACCTCATTTCCGCTGTGAATTTCGCACAATGATGATTATATCAAATGACTCGTGCGCACAGTTGTCTACAAATGTAATTGTTTAAGCTGTAATTCGAACCCAAGAATAATTAAAAAATAATACAAAAACTATAAACAGTGTACAAGACCTGTAATCGAACCCGGATATCTTCTTTCCGCGGTGAAATTCTTTCTTTGATGATGATATCAAAGGGCAATTCATATAGTTGTCTGTAAAATCAATTACTTATGCCGTATTTCGAACCCAGGAAGAATTACATGATAACCATTCACTCACTGTTTCAACTTAAAAGTTGTTTTGATTAGGTTAGGGTGGAGCTCGCCCCAGACAAGGACACAGGTGTGCAAAATACACACATTCAGGGTAGGGGGGCCAGTTCCTCTCCCTGGGCAGTCTCATCAACGCATCTTCACGAGGTCGGAAGGTTGGAAAAAAGGAAAATTTAGCGCATCCATCATGGGGAAGAATGACCCAAAAAATATAAACAGTGACGTAAACAAAATTGATGCGAAAAAATCTATTTCAAAGACCTTGGATCGAACCCTGATATCTTCTTTTCACTTTGAATTACTTTCTTTGATGATTATATCAAAGGTACGTGTGGATAGTTGTCTGCAAAGTCAATTGCTTAAGTTGTATTTCGAACCAAATAAGAATTACAAAATAACTCAGCATTACAAAATATCCCAACACTACAAAATAACCCGATAACTATAAACAGTGACGAAAAAAATGATGCGCAAAAATCATTTCATGAGACGAGTAATCTAACCTGGATAAATTATTTCCGAAATGAAGTTATTTCTTTGATGATTATATCGAAGGGCGGTGCACATAGTTGCCCGCAAAGCCGATTGCTTACGTCGTATTTCGAACCCAGGAAGAATTACATACCAACCATGGTTACGTTAGGTGAGGGCAGAGCTCGCTCCGGACAAGACCACAGCATTGAAAGCAAAAATCAATTTATATGACATGGAGCCGAACCCGAATATCTTCTTTCCGCTGCAAATTTCTCCCTTTGAGGATTACATTACAGAGCGCATTGCTGTCTTTAAATTCAATTTTCTATGCTGTGTTTCAAACCAAAGAATTGAATATAATATTCACGTTGTTAAAATTAAACTACCCCATATTCCGCTCTTAATTTATTGAAATTCACCGCTAATTTCTAGCTTCTCGGGTAATTTTCAAGCGTATACTATGAGACGGTTAAAACCAGTAATGGGCAAAAATATATTGTGGAATACAACAATGTTTAATTTTCCTATAAAATTTTAAATTGAAAAATAGGTGATAAAAGAGTAGACCAAACTCTCCCGAGCGATTATCGTGTGAATATTTTACTAATGTCATCAAGAAACGAGGTAATTAAAGGTAACTGGAAGGCTCTAAATATGAGGAAATCATGCATTCGGGAATTTTGTTGATGACGTCCAAAGACTTCATTGCAACTCGATTCTACCATCGAAAAAGATCTCTTCAGGAGGAAATACTTCCCAGATGGTAAAATGTGGTGCCTGTAATAGAACTATCTATTCCAATGACGCAGGTGAAGACCAATCGATTGATATTCCACGCATGTTTGCCCGTCAGCACATCTGCTACCGTCTCCTTGGATACCATCCAATATTTTCTTCATCGGAATTTGACAAAAGAACGAATTGATGAGTTTTGTGAGATAAGGCAATATCTAAAACTAATTTACTTTGAATTTTCAAAGTTTCAGAAGTTTTTTGGTTAAAAAGCGAATTATTTTCTAATTTAATAGCTTTTATCTTTGGCAGAAGCACACAAGCAAAAAGAAAAGTCATTGTATCACGAGACTTAGCGAGCAATTTAATGTACCGTGTAATGTACCTAAGCCGTGTAAATCTCCACCTTCAAGGGCATTCCCACAGGAACAGGTTTCCCTGATTACTGTGCTTTCGTTAAAATGAAATATTTTTTCCTAGTTACTTTGCTGGTCGTAAAGTGATTATACGTAAACGTAAAATTATTCCCCCGTTTTCACAATCACCAATAATACCATCTCTGTTTCCAAGAATAAGATGGCCGATAAGTTATCCGAGATACCATTGGTTATTACTATGTGAGAATATTTATAATACTCTATAATTTCTGGCTATTGGAAATATCGCAAATAATTATGGTCATATCACGATCCTTAAATCATGTACTGATTCGCTCACTGTAGCCAGCCAATTTGACGATATCAAGGCATGAAAATATTTTCATGTCTTGATATGGTAAAATTTTCATAAACTTGATTCTTAACAATCGTGTTTATTAATTTTTTTGTCAGAAGAAAGCACATATATTATTCTTGGAGTATAGTTGGTTTCTAACAGAGAGACTCGAATTTTAAACTAGCAATATACATTTTCAATGTCTTCACCAAACAAGAACTAGGTCTTAGAGGCCATGGGGGATGACTAGGGTAAGAGAACGAGGATAATCCCTTGAAACAGCTTCTTTGTTTTGTAGACCTCAATGATTCCAATCCGAAAACTAGCGAAGTCAGTGGAGGCTCCAAAGTCAGCTATATCCCTTATTCCCATCCTATACTACGACCCTCCAACCCTTGCTTCCATCTCCCCATCCACGATATATTCCACCCTCTCCGCCCTCGTGGAAAGGTCAAGAGACATAGACTTACGTCGGGGATGGGGTTTGATCGATAGTGGAAGGAGGCTTTATCGATGTCTTGCCCACGTCGAAAGGAAATTGATGGGAACGTTATCTCCAGCGAAAATATGAATGCTTCGGGAAAGATCCCGCGTGAGGGTCTGCTGAATAAAATCCAGTCGTATTCCCCTGCGGCATAATCATTCGCATAAAGGCCACAGACCAAGTCTCCTTTGTAAATTGGCGCAGAATATGTCCTCCAAAGACGTCCATCCTCAGGGATTGTTTGAAGGAAAGGAGCAGGCAACGCAATATCCACATTTGTCCATCGGCTGGCTTCATTCTGGCGGCTATGTTTTCACAATGCTTGTATCTCCAATAGTAAATTGGTCTACGCTTAAACAAATCGTACCTTCTACGTCCGTATGAAATACTCAAGTGACTTCTTCTCAAGCCCTGAAATGCTAAAGTCGCAAACAAGTTATCTAAGATCAATAACCTCTGACCTGGATGAACCCGCACACGTTGTTTACAACACCATGAATTTTTATTTTACAACCGAAGGCATACATTTTAATAAAATAACGAGAGTTTCGCCCGGAACACATCTCAAATTATTTCTCTTTCTCGGCTCATAATATCTCGCCTATTAAAGTAGAATATTTATTTATTGATAATTGCTGGGACAAATTGAAGCATACCATTAAACATATTTATATTCCCTTTCTCAATTAATTTATTTAAAAATGATTACTGGTTGTTTCCATCAATGAAAAAGCCGACGAAAGAATTCGTAGCGCCAAGAATAGAAGGGAAACTAGCGCCCCTGACGTATAGGCAACCACGGATAAGAATTTTATTCGTGCTCAACTGGCGGCGTTATTTTAGGATACTTATTTATTCCTAAGCATATTTCTTCACACTCTTCACTCGTCAACCATGGCAAAGAGGAAATGGGAGAGCGATTTGATGAAGCGACGAATTTGAATTCTACATTTTAAATGCGTGGTATCATACGATTAGCATTCAATCCAACTTAGTCTTTAATTTTGAAGAGGAATAAATGTATTCTTGAAATTCATTGGAAAAACTAAAATTAATAATTGAAGAGTAAAGAACGAAGGTCACCCAGACATTTTTTTAATAAGATATTGGTCAGATTTTCAGAATTTGTCCTATTGCTTGCGCAGAAAGCAAAAAATACATGCCACAGAAAATTACGATACCTATAATTGGCAGCTACGACTTTATACCACTACACAACTCAATATCACAATTTAAAATTAAATAGTTTATGCGTTCACAACGGTGGTATCGGACAAAATTATTTTTATCAGCTTTTTACCACTAAAAATCACAATTTTTTTAATACTCGCCTTCGATGCAATCCCTAATTTTGGAATTATATTGCAATGGAATGGAATACCTTCTTGCGCACTGAATCCAATCATGCTCATAACCACACCGCTAATTAGTAGGATATTACATCCATATCAAGCGATCCCATGCCCCAGTGCACCGAGGTTATTCCACACAGCTGGAAGATCTGCCCATGCAGGCGGCAGTTGGGTATGAGGGTGGCGGGAGGTGGAGATGAGGGAGGGGGAGGGTTGAGGAGGGAAGACGGTGGATTGGCAGTACGAATGTCAACTCGGCCAATCGATTGGCCAGATGAAGAAAGGGCTAGTCAGAAAGAGAGCAGCTCCCACAAAAGCCTTCAATCCGCGACCCCTGGACTCCCTAGCAGGTCGCGAAAAGTCTACTCTCCCCTTTTGAGGTCGCAAGCTGGTTTCCCCCCTCGAGAGTTTGTTTCCAGCCTCGTGTTTTTCCCTCTGCCGGCCGGAGGACTCAAGGACTTTGACACGTGCTCCCCAGCACACACGAGGGAGCCAGTTGCAGGCTGGGATTAAATGCGATTTGGAAGGGAAGCATTGCCTTGCGTGCATACAGCGGTTTTCGCCCGTTTTGTCCGCTCCTCGCCAAGCAGGCGATGAAAGAGTGTTTAGTTACACGCGGGAAACGAAAAAATGTGAGACAATTCGGAATTTGAGAGAAATACTCTCTATCACAATTATCTATATTTACAGTATCTTGCGGTACTTTAAACGAAATTTGCCGTGCATGGCAGGTTCCTTGATAGGTAACTAACATTATTCGTAAACTAGCCCAATTTTCTGAGTTTTACTCATGGCAAATCAATAATAATCAGCAATGGATGATGTCCCTTTGAATTCATAAATATGATAACAAACAACATGGAGAAATTCATAAGCACAATATCACATGCTCAGGTGCAGGTACCCAATGTTACAGCGTGTGGATCAAGAGTGTTAAATCATGTCAGTAAACCGCGATTTGCATCGAAAGATGACCTACCGGTACCTACAGTTTATAAGCACAATTCAAATGAATTTACCTCTTGTAATATGTCGTCAATTTAATTAATGTATGTATCCGAACTGCTCAGAAGAGCCCTCAGTAATGGCATTTTTACAATTGCAATAAAGATAACATACGTAAATGATTCATGTAATATTTGATCTTTTCAAACTCTCCTACAGAAAAACTAATTGTTCTACATGCTGAGGCAGCAGGTTTTGACGTCTCAATGTTGCAGCATTATTTCCTTAAAGTAATTTTTTTTCAAATTTGCAAGCTTTAGGGAACCTTCGGAATTTTTATTAGAATTTAGATCTACTATTTTTATAGATCATAAATCTTCATGGCATTTAGGCGGCGAAGCGAACGAACTATAGACTTAGCTTTAGCTTTACAGAAAAAAATCTTTATTTCTTAATTTGTTCAATCAAACATAGTAACTCATTTTTCCTTCTTTCAAGAAGGAAACTAAACGCAACAAGGGAATAAACGAAAATCAATGCCGGACATACGTAGTACCTACTCAACAAGGCTGAATGACAGTATTGTCCTCAAAAAACTAAAAGTTGCATTTTTTTCCCTAGAAATCCTAGAACAATTTTTCCGTATTCTCTCGCCCTAAGTTTTACTGATTGGCTTCATCTCTTCTTTTACATATACATTGTTTTATCATCAGTTTATTAGTACTTAAATCATTTTACTAAGTTTTTAAAGCCAAATATTGAATTATTTTCTTTTAATATTTTTGAAATAAGTTTCATTTTATATTTCAATTTCAATGACTTTATAATTCAATATCAAACCATATTATGATATTCACAGCTTTTATCATTCTAGCACTTTTTAATTCTGTTTCTCCTTTTTATTATTTTCAAGTATATAAATATTTTTTCCCATGTGCAATGTATATGCGATATTTATTTATTTTCTTTTAACTATTTCAACATAAACCCGCTCAATCTCCAGAAAAACGTAGAGGTTGTTCAACGGAGGCTGCTCAAACTACACCGGTGGACGAAGGGAGTTTATCCACACTCGCAGCCCCTGACTTGACTGTATCACGAACGCCATGTTATTATTTTATAAAATGGATATACTGGCCTGCGTGCCAATTACATGCCTGATATAAAACTTGTAAAAGATGGCCCGGGGGAAGAAGGGACCGGATTGTGGTCTCACCCGGGCCAGGTAAAATATATATCAAGTCAAGTCGGATTTTGAGTAAAGAAAGTAGGGTAGGATATAAAAGTATCGCATAAGAAAGTATGCGCGATGCAGCGATCCACTACGATAACGCCGCCAAGTCGGAGGACGCTTGGCTGCCGCGGCTGGCGAAAAGGTATCCGGCGCCCACATGGACTACTATGGTGGCTGACTGCAACGTATACGAAAGCTGAAACTCCTAGGCTAAGGCATTAGAAAGACTAATCGACTTTAGAAACGATATTATTACATGAGCTTCATGATAGCGCCTCCTGTCGGCAGATTTCTGAACTTACTGGACTCGACATTCGACAGCCCTATAACCGAAACTACTCGACTCGAATTTTCGGGTACTCGCACATTCCTAATATTTTTTTTTCCTACCTTAGCAATTCCTCCTTCGGAATATGAATACCACATTTTTCGCCTAAGCTAGGAGGTAAATATAATAAGTATAGCCAATTTTATTTTCGCCGGGTGCGTTTGTTACCGCCACTCGGCCAAAATTATTAAATAGCATTTAGTTATACATATCTAGAAGTACAAATGTGGTGGAATTAATTTGATTTTTAATGACTAGGACCATTTCACCGCGATTTCAAAATATGCACGAAAATCCTTTTAAAATTAGCAATAAGTACTATTGAAAAATAAATTGATTTTATATGCAGAAATATTTTTGCTTTCAGCAAATGAATCTTCTTAATGTCCTCTCTGTATCGAAACTTAAACCATTTATATCCCGACATGGGATTAATCCTTTTTCACAACTGAATTTTGGGCTAGTGGCACTGAAGCCTACAAGCAGTATTCCCTTTAATATTTCTCCGTTTTACCCGTTAACATTCACTCAACCTATGGCCTCAACTCATCTCTGATTAAACTTTACGAGTAAGATAGTTCTCGCCAAATTTGGGTGATTACAGAAAACTTCCATGGCGAACCAACACTGAAAACATAAAGAGAGATACAATTTCGATGCACTTCAATGAGAAGTGGTTCACCTCATATTTCCTTTGAACCACACTGGGCAAAGTGGAGCTGAAGAATATGCGTAGCTTTTTGCGCACATTCCGACCGCCACAAAGACGGGAACTCGGAGACCGGCTGAAAAGAGAATAAGCGGCTAGGATTCAGGAGCGACCTTGGAAGCCTCACGGCCAAAGCCAAAGCGATCTCACTAAGCCCATCAAGCCGCCTCTGGTTGGGATTATTCATTTTATTTTCTTGCCATTGGCAGCGAAAAGCTTTTAAAAGCAAAAGACATATGGATAGAAAAAATAAACGAGGAAAGATTAAAGTGATTAGATGACGATTAACCACTTCTAAAGACCCTAACCCTTTATAATCCATTGTTGCTTCAAAGGACGAAATATTTAGCTGCCAGGATAATTATCATTGAGTGTAAAAGTTTCAAGATTTCAAAATGAAAAATCTTAAAAATGTGATTTCTCCCAGAAACAGCTCTGGGTTAGAAAGGGTTAGTAAAATTCTCTTATATGATTGAATGAAGCTAATAAACAGATGTGAACTCGACTTACAACTGATAATGTCTCAAATGCATATCAAGTAAACATATAGGTGGTTAAACAACTCTGGCAATCATAAAAATTCAATCTCAATATCCAAATTTTCGTAACATTACCAACACTAACTTAAATCTATTCATCTGTGGAATCAAGTTACGACACGAGTAGCAAATGATGCTGAAAGGCCATAGTCCATAGGCATCCAAGAAAGCATTTCCTAGACTTTTACTGAAATTAATCCTGTGAAATTTTCACCCACTCTGAACTTTTTCTAAATACATTCCAATTAAATTGTCGTCACTGAACTTCAGCGATTTCTGAAAATCAAAAATTAACTAAAGTTGGGGGAGAAATTATATATATTACGACTATATTCCGTTATTCTGCGCATAAAGTTATTTCTAAGGGCTCTAAAACTTAAGGAGGCCTAATCACTGTTCTTCAGTGTTCGTCTGCTCATAAAAGTAAGCATCCAGATATAATGAAGCAAAATGTTTTCATTCAGGAGAGGAAATAATATTTTAGCGAATTTTTCGTGGAAGTTTTACTCACATCCCGAGTTTCAAAAAAAGTTTCAGTAATTGTCAGGTGGTTTCTTAAGTTTACCTAGTCATTAAAATTACATTTCGTGCAGTGCAATCTGAACCTACTAGCACTAGAGTAGCATTATGCGGTGAGCAAATTTGGTAGTTAAATTTTTGGATAGCGAATACAATGTAAAGGAAAGAACACTGATTTCGTCCCTCATTTGTGTGAACTCCTTTAACTAATTTGCCTACATTAATCCTGTTTCATAACTTAGTTCTGGAGTCGTGACACAGAGGCCTGCAAGTCCACTTATTTTGAAGCGGTATTCCCTTAAATGTTCTTCCTCTTTACCCGTTTACAGCCATCACTCTTATGGCCTCAGCCCATCCCTGAATAACCTTCTACAAATATTTTAACAATAATTTCCACCGAATTTGGGTGATAAAACGGGTTGATTTAGATTAAATACTTTATGCAGCCACAAATCCGGTGAAAAATTATATTAGTTAACCAAACCATCTTAGCTTCTACCCTCAGCTGTAAGAAGATTCTTTGTAGAAAGCCCTTTTCGGCTGTGTTATTCTACTGTATATTTCTTTCTTGCCTCGTAGAGAAATATAATCAGTAGAACAGCGTAGGCGAAGAGGGCTACAACAAAAAGATGAACTTTCTTACACCTGAGAGCATATGGAGCTACATATGGAGCATGTTTCTCAATGGAAGTGAGGCTTGGACGTTGATAGCAGCAAAGCAGTCAAGAGTGGAAGCATTCGAAAGGTGGTGCTACCGAAGAATGGTGAAGATAAAATGGATCGACCGCGTAATTAACAGAGAAGTGCTAAGAAGAGTGGGGGAAAAGAGGTCTTCTAAAAACCTTACGCATAAGACAACTTAGTTGGCCAAATTTTGAGACATGAAAATATTCATAGAAGAACAATTAGAGGGGAAGAAGGCGAATGGACGGCCCCGAATGCATTACATAGGACAGGCTATAAATAAAGTAAAAGAGAAGAAATTAGTCGCTATTATAGGGCAATTGGGTAGGAGAGAGGAATGGAGATCTGCGTCAAACCAATCTTAGTATTATTGACTAATGAAGATGAAACCATCATAGCTACCTTCAACAAATAGACCTAGAAAAAGTCTTCACATAATCACCTCTCCTAAAGAAAATACATCCCGATCCTAGCCTCGCCCTCTCAGTCTCCACCTCCACCGCCCCCTTACGTTAGGTTGGCTAAAGAGATACGGGCACAGCGGCATCGAACTGCTGCAGTCCCCTCTTTGCTCCTACCCTCTCCTCTGCACTCATCCACCCCCTACGTAATGGAAAGGCTACATGAGGACGGGAGATCGGGTAAGGGGGGGGTGTTCGGCTGCTACCGTGTCGGTCGGACCATGTGGGGGAGGATTACCGGAGTCGGGAGAGATGGTTACGGGAGGTCACGGAGCTGGAACTTTTGGAAGACGAGATAGATAGGTAAATGTCTTTATTCGGGCGAGGTCGAGAATAAAAAGTCCACTCTTCCACCGAACCTCTCGTTAGCGTCCTTGCATACACATATGTAAAGGTTAATAAACATTATCAATAGAAAAATATAAAATTAACTACCAGTGAAACAACAACTATAAGTGAAATTCCATACTACATAAACAAGTACATGTGGAAATTGAGTGCAAAAATGATTTCTATTTGTGGGGAAAAAAACATAAAAATAAGGAAGTAATATCCTTCAGAAAAAAAATCAACTGCAGAAAAACGCCCACACAAGAAGGGGGGCGTGAAAAACCTGCGAAAACCTAGCGCGTGAACATTAATGTTACGATACATACAAAATACAACATATTCAATGAGGTGCATAGTATACACAAATACAATACATGAAAGTAAGGCATAAAATATAACTTATTCAGTTACATTACATATCACTTGGCCGTAGGCGCTGCTCAGTGCCGTGTACATTATCCAGTTAGTTGTGCAGTGAAAAGTGCTTTGAGTAGCCTCCTCTCAAAAGATGCTAATGATGATGAGTTCCTTTTTGATAAGTTTAGATTATTCCATTCCCTACATGTAGCACCCGTAAATGATCTGTTGTAAATGAAATTTCAGTGATGACATATAACAAGATTGTGATTTCCTCGGGTATTTGATTTATGACAAGAGGAGGGATACGAAATGAGTTTTTTGGGAAGCAGTGGTACGAGAGACGGCCTAGTGTGGAAAAGGAGGTTTGATAGAGAGACCGAGTGTTCGGTGGAGAAGTAGCGAATCTGGCAAGGTGGGGGCGTGGCTGGTGCAGGGAGATGGCCACATGCATGGACATTTTCGAGAGCGAACGCGAGATTATTCTCTGCGCACCGCAGCCCAGAAGGAACGCCAACCGTGTGCACTGCGGGCAGAGTGCAATGAGGGTCACAGGAATGCTTGCCAGGACATAATAAGCCCGAAATGGAGGGAATCAGACGCCCCGCTGAGAAAATGCACTCGCCGCCTTTCACGCTCAACTCTCTCAGTTGCGACTTGAAAATTGTTCACGGATCTACTCAATCATCAACAATTGCCTACCATTTTTAATAAAATGATGCCTCCATGCTTCTGGGTTTCACCGCGTGGATTTTCTTTGCGACGACAGTTTCTCCGGTTTTCCAACCGGCGGCGTCTTCAGGTCGATGTAGGGATTCAATTTTTGGTGACTTATATAGTGCATTCTTGGTGCCAATTTTTCATGCTGGATGCTGATTGGTCCACCTTCTTTTTTCTCGTATGACCCTCTTGAACGAGTTTTGGAAAGGGTAGCCGCCTTCTCTATTCATGTTTTCAGGTGTCTTTTTAATAAAATCATGAATCATTGGAAAAAGTCCGAGTCAAAACACTGCCCTTTCGCAAACAAAAAATAAAATTATGCATGTATAATTTGGTGTCGGTATCCATCGCTCGACTCTTCTCAATAGCGATTTGAAAATATCTCACGGAGCTACTCACTCATCAACGATTCTCTACCATTTTTTAACAAAATCATGGGAACATTTAATTTTGATGCAAACAAATAAGCGCCAAGTAACAGCAGCGACAGCATTCTTGGAAAAAGCCCGAGGAAAAGAATGCCCTTTTCCAATCAAATAATACAATTACGTAGTTTTAATTTGGCATTATGGTGTCAGTATTTCTTTAAATACTCAGGATTACAATGGAAACACATGGAATTGAGAATCATAATTACTGCTATTCCAGTCCGGATATGAAATATGCCTGTCAGCCAGGGAATAATATTTTTATAAACCTCTAATTTTTACAGCGACAGTTTAGTTTTACGCTATTATACCCCAAATTGCCACGTACAATTGAAAAAAAATTCAAAATTATACCACAATATGGCAAAAAATTAGCCTTTATCAATAAAACTGTATTTCCTGTGTTTTTAATAGCTAGGCCCAAAACCTCTCCTAAGATGGACCACGAAAACGAAAATTAAAAACAAGCTGGAAACATCTTGTTCTTCCCATACAGGTGTCGTGACTCAGATAATCGTCCAGAAAATAGAAGTAACAAGTTTACTTTTAAACCGCTTTATTGATCGAGGAAACCTATATTTATAAAATATTTCGAGTAACAAAACATTCATCATTCAGGCTCGGAAGCACAGAAACCACCCTGTGACATTCAAGTTCTGTATTTTCCAGCCGCACTCTATAAAACCCATTCACAATAACGTGTGGCGTTCAATTTAAAATAAAAATCCCATCCTTTTCCAGAGTAAAATGAAAGTAAAGACGCACTCACCTATTCATCCTTCTCCCGCAGTATGTAGTCGAGGTTCTGGAAACACTAGCAATCGTGGGCCAAAAGAAGAAATTATACCGGATTTCCAGTGAAAGGTAAGATA
The DNA here is from genome assembly GCF_921293095.1 of Ischnura elegans. Taxonomy (NCBI): domain Eukaryota; kingdom Metazoa; phylum Arthropoda; class Insecta; order Odonata; family Coenagrionidae; genus Ischnura; species Ischnura elegans. The sequence continues at coordinate 71,636,911 of NC_060256.1, forward strand.
TTTCAACATATACCTCGCATAATATCCTTCGCTAGGAGCTTCTTAACTGCTATCCCTGTAAAAAAGACAGTCATGAGTGATCAGTGGCGAAATATAGTGTGGTGAATCATTCATGGAATGTTAATGTGATTTATGTAGGTCTCCGTTAGTTTTCCTCCTCATTCGACTTAATTTTACGTATTACCCATTAAAATCGTGGAAATAGTCATTAATATGAACAGGTATTTAATGGATATCTTCCTGATTAACCTAACTTCGACGTAATCTGAGAATTACGAATGTCTCAGCGAATACGGTTACGGCCCAGAAGGTGTCACCAACCGAACTTAAATCGTATTTCATTTATAAAGTGCGCTTTATACGTGTTCGTGCCTACGTAAAAGTATTTCCAAGAGAGAAATGGTAAACACTTACTAAAGTAAAGAGAAAGAAAATTATATTCAATCAATAGTTTAACGGAGAAAGGTATATGAATAAACAATTCGATAGAAGAGAAATAAATGACTCCTAAAATAACCGTAAACTTACGCGCAGCTAAAATTGGGCAAAAAAATTAATGGAACCCCAAAATTTTTAAAATACACCTTCATGATGCAGATACGAAACTAACTTCCATATATTCATGAGTATTGTGCTAAGTTCCATTGTACCATGAGTTCCGGAAGCATTTCAGTAAAATGTAAGTACGACTTATATTTACATGTTTGTGTTTTACTTGTTTTCACAGCAAAGGCAACTAAAATAACTATGGGTCACATCGCACGAAAAAAATTAAGACATACACGATATAAAAGTTTATCCAAAAATATTTCTTTATTAAAACCCAGTCTCTTTAACACTCAACAATATCACTATTCAATTTTCATCAGATAAGATAATGGGGAAACTAAATAACTAATGTCTCTCTCATATCACACTACTCCACCACAATATTCCTAATATTGCGTCCAGTTTTGAGCCCAATATTCTAGTTGTGCTCCAAATATTTTTACCGCTTGAAAAGAACTTACAACGGTTTAAATCATCTGGGACCTACACATATAAGTGGAATGAAATAGGTGCGGCGAGTGATGATGGAATTCAGCCAAGTTAATGGTAAAGCTGTATCAATGGTTCCTTTTATCTTCTCTCATTAGCTTTCGCAACAGTCACCTCCACATACATATATGTAATTCTGACGAATGAGGTGGTTTACATAGTTAAAGATATAAGTAATTGGAAATAAGGGAAGGATAAATCTATATATTATATAAAGATATCCAGCTCCATCATACGTTTGATAATAACGAGCGCTAAGATGGGTTTATATAATGCCGAATTTAAAGAAAATAATTAAATATCATTTTTAATATAACCTTCGGCGATCCAATCACAACCAAGACATGGAAAAAGAACAGAAATGGTAATTTCCTCACTTTTTAATTCCAAAACTCAGCAACCGACCCAGGTTTCAACACATAGTGTCATTTTCACGGAAAAAGGGCCTTGAAACTGACACAATGTGTTGAAACCATGGTAGGTTCTTGAGTTTTGGAATTAAAAAGTGTGGAAATTACCATTTGTGTTCTTTCATCATCGATATGTCGAACTTTCACCAAATCAAGTCAGAAACGATTTTATACAAGCAAAACATTTTAGTACTCTGTCTGACGTTCTACCTTTCCAAATAGACTTTAGGTAGGTATATAAAATGGCACAGCGTTTCATTTTTTATTCTAAATGAGGCACAAGATTTGATTTAGTGTCATTTCTACTTGTGAGTTTCAGTTTTCGTACTTCAAACACAGGCTACGCCAGAGCTTTGTGAACGCTGCATCGAACTTCCGACCGTTTCGTTTGAGAATGTTGGAACTTCGCGATTCAATTTGAGATAAGGTAATACAGTGCCTTATCGTGGCACGGTTCTGTGAATCGGAGCACTACAGGGGATAAAATGTATTCCATGCGTGTTCTCTAAAGCGACTTTTGCAAATCTCACACGTGCTCCGAGACGACAAGCAATGCTAGGGCTACTGGCGGTAAAGGATATTGCCAGCCCACAGTGGGTTTCCAGGCTCTATTCTAAGGGGCAAAGGTATTTCTCATGGATATTATGTTTTAAATATGCTATCCTCCAATGCATACTTATTTCACAGCGTCGCAACAATAGTAGTGGATCAAGTGTATGCTACCTCCTCATTGCAAAGAAAGTCCTGCTGGCAAGGAGACGATGGACACATTTTTTACCGAACGAGGCAAAGAAATTATTTTTCTCTATCTAAAAGTAAACTGAGAATTAAATGTAGTACCTTGAACTCCATGGACAACAATCACCTGTAGGAAGTTTTTAAATAATTACAAGCGATAACCTGAAACATATTGGTCCCAACATTGGAGAGTTTAAGTTGTGAGAACAAGATACAAAATTTTATTTCAACGACGGACTGAAAGAAAAATAGCAGAAATGGAATGAAAAACTGAAGGTTATAATTAAATCTAATTTGGTTTATTTAACACTCGTACACGTACGTGAACAACCAAGTTTATTACCAGATGAACAGATATAGATCTTCATCATGTCTGAACAGAGTTGAAAATAAAGCTGCATAATTGAATATTTATCGAAAATTACTATTCACTTGGAACAAAACTGCTGTTCACTATCAATTCAAAATGTTTGCTTACGATTATTAGACTAGGGAATATGTTTGAGGAAAAGTTACAGGGGAAGGAAGAAAATATTTCACGAATATGTGCAAATTTCTGCACACAACTGATCAAGTTGCCGTAACTTCAAACTGAAACCAGCCCTTACTTAAACATATATCGAGACTACCAGCCTAGGAGTTAAACGCAATACTTTTAATACGCATTGTGCTAGTAATAGTGAACATTTTAGTTTGAATACGCGTCAAACCACCTCAGAAAACTAAAAGCTGGAGAATCGGCGACTTAATTAGAGATCCAGGGTGGAGAAAATGCTATGGTATTCGTCGCGACGGCATATGCACCGCATTGAGCCGCAGAAGAGATGAGAGAACAGATGGGGAGATAAGGGAAAAAATTAATCAGGGGTTGAAATCGCGATAACCCAATTGAGGCAGGAGGACGTGGGCGGGAGAAGAAGAGCGAAAAGTAGGGAGGGGAAAGTAGGGATGCTGGGAAGGAAGGAAGAGACGCAACCGGCGAGAGAAAGGTTGAGCGTGGTTAGGGATGAAATGTGGGGATAGCGTAGTAGGAGATGAGGGTTGCCATGGGGAAGGAGGAGGGAGCTGGAAGGTACGGGAGTAGTGGTGGTATAACGACGCGGGACATAAAGACTAGGAAAAGGGCGGGATCATTTTATGTGCGTCTTTGGCGCTGTTAGGTGCCACACAGAGGGGAAGAAAATAAGGTGTTAGCCCGTGAGGAAGGAAAGAATAGTATCAGGAAATTAAATGGGTTGGGGGTAGGGCTCGGTGTGGGTGAATTTGAGGTGTGGGGAAGGAGAATAGCCGAGGCCGGAATCGCTATCGTGGTGGGGGTATATCCAGACGTGGTTGCAGACGCGTCGAGGGGGGTTGAGGGTGGTTTTCCTTTCCCCCAACCCCTCGCGGGGACAGCCGTCGTAAAAAAATCAACGCGGCGAATGTTCGCCGCATGCTGAATGTCCCGCGCCTAGTGAGAACAACGTTAAGGGTCACCAGAGACGTAAATCATACGCGTAATGTCTGTGCCGCGATGAGGAAACATTACGCCTCTTTTAACTTTCATTATTGATGCAATGGCAAGCAGACAAGAGGGCTATTCTTTCCTTTTTAACTGGCACACAAAGAGCGCGATGAAAAGATGGTGATTATGGGAACGAGTAAGAGTAATTAAGAACATTAACCCTATCCCTCTTAATGTCTTTGGTGGAGCATTACCATTCCAAAAATGTGCAGGCATACTTCAAACAACTATTGTATCCATTCAAATTTTCATATCTAAAAACATGCTACTCGATTAGATTAGCATATTCATATGGCAATTGGTTTATCATCATTTATCATCAATTTAATGTAAAAAATACCAAATCTTTTGGAAATTGCATAGAATTTAAGGAAATCACTTATCTATTTCTATGAAATATGGAAATGATCTTTAAAATACATCGCAGATGAAAATATACTGTTTTTAATGAATGAGAATGAATGATTATTGATAAATTTATTGAAGTTTTTCACGCTATTCGTTGTGGTTGATTCACAAAAAATGTCTTAGTTTGCGAAGGCACCAGAGCTCTGAAAAGATTGAAAAGTAGACCATTGTATAAGGCGGAATGACGACGCAGCAGCTGCATTATAACTTGCTAATAAAAACTTATTTTCTTTTAAAATTTGAGTATCCTAAATAGAAAAATATTCCGTTTCAACATAAGTACCGGCTTATAAACTTCGTACAAAGCATATTCTTCCCGAAGTATGAAGAACGAATCAGAAGAAATTCGGCCAGTCAATGAAGAAAATTGTTTCGTATCCGCTACCATCTCTTGGCCCTGCTGTTGTGCTAAGGGCGACATCCTCAAAATATGGTTTAGCACGATCCAATCGATCTTCATTTATTGCTTTAAGTGTTTCGTTACAGCTATACATATACATTATCATATCTCTCCCATATTTTTCTCGCAAACGAAAAGACGGATTGGGATAAATGCAGTGCGGGAAAATCGATCAACGCATGAGAATATAATCGCCTTATTTTAGGGCACAGAACGAAATCAATAGGAGGACGAAGGGATAACAGTTTTGACGTTATTTCGTTTCCATTATAACTGTATGCGTCCAAGTGAACGACCACCGCAAATAAGTATACAGGCATAAATTCGGTATCCATACTTGATCTTCCCCTTGGTCAGTCTTACGAGCCACCAAGATAGATATATAGAACAAGAAGAAATACCAGCAAGGGAAAAGTACTATCAATAGCTTATTCACTTTCATGCTTTGAGTTTGCCATTGTGCAAGCCGTAATTGGACTGCGGCAGGATATTTAGTAAGAATGGTAATTACACCTGTTTCAAAGCACTACCTTCCATTCAATTCAGTATTTCCTCTTTCAGTTTTCAAATTTTTACCTTTGTACAAATGTATCAGCTCTATACATTTTAATGGACAACACGTACATCTATAAGATTTACTAAAACCGTTCTAGTCATACTGAATTAAGTCAGAGGCTAATGAACTAATCAAAATGTGGAAAGCTGGTTATAAATTTCAATATATTTATCATAAAAAAACTCTTGAGGAAACCCCCATTTACTGTTTCCATCTTGCAAGAAAAGAAAGATATTCAAGAAAAAACTGAAAGGTATCGACCGATCCCATGCAATGAATAGCAAGAAGCTTTGGGACGGAGTAGGCCGGCATCTGCATGGCTTCTGCGTTTTCGCCAAGTTTATTGGCTTGACTAGGCAACAGTTATGTTGTAATCCCACGAAGTGTCTTCCGGTTGAACGTTGGGGGTAGTGGTTTTTGGTCGCTAATGAAACATAATATTCGAATGATATCCTTAGTACCTCCTCTCTTTTCGGAGCAACTGACAGCCGTTTTCTTAGAAAAAACCGTCTATCATTTTTATTCAAATTCAGAGTTATCAAGACATTATTCAACACAAGAAGACAGCTACATTCTTTTATCATCTTACCAACGTGAGAGTGCATGGCGGATTTTCGGTGGAAATTTAAAACAGAAAAAATGATCACATATACACTCATATTGTATGTCCCACAAATATTTTAATGTCGGACACAGGTTTTGACACTACACACTACGTCATTCTCAAGACATATGTATAGTGTCGAAACCTGGTTCATACCATTAAAAAATTTGTGGAACATACATCATTAGTGTATCTGTGAATATGTTATTTTGTATCATCTTAACTACCTTGAAAAGTAATAGACTTTCTACTGGCGATAAATATATCAGGGGAGCCATGGAATCCTAAACCTATTCTCTACTAAACTAACACATTCAGGCCAAAAGAAAAGACCGATGCATACGAGAAGAATGTGAACGCCACTTCACACAGACCGATTGAAGCGGCGGAATATGGCCCCCCTGAAAAACCCTGCACAAGTATCCATTGATTTAATTCTACCAATCACGAAACGGAAAGAGAGTGAAACGGTAGCGGGGGGAGAGAGGGCGGAGAAAAAGAGACAGGGAGATAACGTGGTTCGGGAATAAAATTTACACAAAATAAAAAAATTTTTAAAAATTACAGTAACTCGATTCGGGACTCCCCAACACCACACTAGCGAGGCGGGGGCCGCATTATACCGAGCGCCACACAGTTGTGTTTCTCCCATCCCACTCCTGGAAATCGTGCGCGAGAAAGAGAGAGAGGAGGCTATTTTCGAATGGGAACAAAAGGGAGGGATGAATAGGTAAGGCAGGGTGGGAGCGTGGGGAAGGTTAGGGGTACGGCAAGGGGTACACGAGGGACGTGGGGAAGGGGGGGGGGAACAGTCTAGGGTAATAGGGGAGGGGTATGAGGAGAGGGGGGTGACCAACCCCCCTACCACCCCTCCGCCCCACCCCACTTCCCGTGCACCGTTCCTCCGAACCCCTTCCACCGCCTCCAGACCTTCCCACCCCACTCTAAGCCCTCCCCCACACGGTAACCCATCCCCCCACACCGGCGCGATACGTCCTGTGCGCCGATCTTGGCAAGGCTCCCGACCGGCTCTGCCCTCACCGAGGATCGATCTCCTGCCCACTGCCGCTCAGCTCTCCGTACACGACGCCCCGGACCACCTTTATTAAGGAGACAGAGTCGAAGGAGGAACTTCACCGGGTGAAGATCATCACTCCCGAGACCCGAGTAATTTTCCGGCCGCAGCGGAGGAGACTATCACGAGGGGGAACTCGGTTTCGAACAACGCGGAAGGGAAGAACAGCCGAGGATGCCGCCCCAGGTAAGAGTTTTAACAGGACACTGTCCGAGAGAAACGCGTGCAAATCGGGAAGAGATATTGGGAAGAAGGTTGCTCATTCCCCAGCTCGTTCGAAACGTGTTTGCGGCTCAACCACGAGGTTTTTCCCCGTTCCTAAAAGAACCGCCCGACACCGGAAAGTGCTACTGTCAACCAGGGAGGTTCGCTGAGAATGGAGGATTAATGTTCCAGGCGCCTCGACACCCGTGACGGAGTGCGAGATGAAATTAATGGACAACGTATATCCATCCCCCTTTTCTCCCCCGCGGGTATCATGGTTCCGGAAAAAGAACCAAGATGGACGCCCTTTTCCTTTCCGTGGATAACGTTCTCTAAAAAAAAAACCTTCTCAGAAATTCTCACTTTCGCGAATCCCCTCGGGAGACGATGTAAGTTCTCCCGAATAGGTGTTCCTTGATCCCATTCCTCCCCACCTATCTGTCTTGTGCTGGGAAATCGACTCCAGAACGTTCCAAGGATGAAGGTTCAATTTCGGCCGAATTCCGCTGGCCCGGATTCTACCCCACACCTCCAGTACCTCCTCAACAAACGGCTACCTCACCCTTCTTTTTCCCAACCACCAGAACCAGCGTGCAGAGTGCCATTAAGATCTGCTCGCCTGGGGACTCTCGTGCTCAAGTGCTTCTGCTGCTCAGGATGACTTGAATCCACCCTCGAGAACGTGTGACAAAAACATTCACAATGAAACCGATGGGAGTAATTCGTGCAATTACTGTTAACTATGCTCAATTCTACCGGATAAATAGATGAAGGTTCCAACGGTATCACCGAAAACATCGTCTTTCAAAAGGGTCCTGGAATCTAGACTCCCGGAAACGGATCCAATATTCCCAAAAATATCGTGCATGTAATGGATTGATACGTGCAATAGCATTTTTTCGAAGTGCTGCTTATTCGCTGGACATCACAAAGTGACTGGCGAGTCATTGATCAGGTACCATCTGCAGTGCCGAAAAGCCCCGGATGACGTAATCCTATAGATTCTTTCTGTTTCTCGTATTTCCAGCAATTTTTCCCTTTCATTCTTTTACCTTCAGTCTCTCTTTGTTATCTTTATCACTGTCTCCGGCATGCAATTCTCAAATATCTAACGTAATCCATTTCAAGGAGCCTAGGAGATAATAATCAGATAACCTATATTAATCTCAGGACTGATCCTAGAAGGAAAGATTACCTTTTACTCCAAAATCAAATTCAATATGAGCGATGAATCGGTTCGATCATATTCGAAAAAAATCTATGCAATTACATCTCACGGCCATTGTAACCCGAGACTCGAAAATTCGCCTTCGATAATGATTTCTCTCCCTACCAATCCAGCAGCGGCATCGAAAGTAGGGCAACTCCCAGCCTTCGCTAGCAAAGTTTACGTAACTGCATGGATGAAGTCTTACTTCTATGATAGCTGTAAGCTCCACCTTCCATAAACGTATTTCAACTCTTAAACTTAATTTCATAGACATGGGCAACTTGAAATTTAGTTGTTACTTTCCGCAGTATGGGCAAAAAATATATTATGAAATGGCCACTCATCTACATTATTTTGGGCAAAGTCAGCTCAAATATTTCCATTCATAACTGCCACTTAAACGATCAAATTTCAAACGTCACCATAAAAAAAACTATTCGGCCTTTGACAATGCCAAATAGTCGCTCACATTGAGTCCATTTTTATTCTCTCCCTCTTAGCTAAGGAATTAACATACACGCGCGTTAGTCATTATGATCCGTAAGATTAATTCTAGTGTACCCAAAATGCGGTATTGCCGTGGAATATTTCCTTCGTATCCCAATAAAAATGGCCTAAAATCAGTCAAATTTAGCGGAATGATATTAATTTTCTTGCCATTAACTGGTAAACTGGATGACAATTTTGCGAGGACTTGAATTATCTCTGAAGAAAGGTTTTTGATAGTACCATACAAATATGATCCAGAAACACAATTAGGAACTTATTGAAATGCACTTTCAGGTTGACAATTATATCTTGATTACAACTAACTTTGATATTTTCAACAGATAACCCTTATTTCGGCAAGGAGTAGAATTATACCACCATGTATAAACATTTCTCCTTCGCAAATGATATAATTAACTACCAGAAAAATGCTTTGAAGCTCCCATAAATATAAAAAATTTCATTTTATTTTTTATTATTCTTTGTGAATAGAGTAATAAATGTAGAACATTCATAATATCGCATATAACACCGGCATAAAAAGTGAACAATTTTTGAGAAAACAATTCAATAGTAGCGAGGAATAATTATCGATGAAATTGACCATATTTTTTTATGAAGGGAAGTAGATGTCGGCTAAAAGTGTCACAGCATTTACTGCAATTCAAGGAGACCCAATTAGGCTTTTTAAAAATTCACCATTTCCTGTAGACAAACACTTGAGCAAGAATTGCTAGCCACTTCCATTGCATTGAATAGTACAGAATTTTTATAATACGAGATATCTAGGAAGCAGTTGGATGAACATATTTTTCTCCTTTACTGTAATCATAATCCTCTATTTTAGCATTTTTCTGCGTTAGTACGCGACATGACTTATACCTTTCTCGGGGAAAAAGGAATTTTCTACCTTGGAGGAGCCTTCCAATATCGACATTTCGTTCCTAGCTTTTCCAATTTCCTCCCTCAAGGGTCGTACCTGCTTCGAGGAGCTCCAACCTCCGTCTTTTTGCTTTGGAAAAGAATGCGTTAAAGTTGCAATTAGGGTCAAGACATAGTCTTTTTAGCGTCCTTTTGCCTTTTTTCTCACAACTGCTTTTGTCTAGCTTCACTGTCTCGATGGGGTCCTGTGAGAGGTACAGGGAATATGCGGGGAAGAAAAAGAGCGAGCGACGAACTACAAAGCTTTCCAAAGGTTTCGCGATGAAATAGTAGCAGTTAGGCTCACTACGTCAGCCAGACTGCGACAAGGTATGGCGACAAGAGATCTTCTAGAGGAAAATGGCTGACCGTGTTTTTCCGAAGCAAAAAAAAACGTGAAAATGAGGTAACCAAGCTACTATTAAACTTTAATAACAAAATTCTACTCTACAAAAGACTAAGATGACACCAAAGATGGGATAACAAGGTAGGAAAGTTCCAAGGAGTAAACATTTTGCAGTAATTCGCATTTTTTAATTTAACTTTCCAGTAGGTAATTTTCTTCCCTCATTAACATTATCCTGATTCACCCCACATGCTCTTTCCTTTCCGAGTCAGGATCGACAGACAATATTTTTTTCCAGACAGCATAATGCCAATGAAGTGTTGAGTCCAGCATTCAAATTAATTCAAAATTCATTTGGTACAAAAAAATCAAAGAGTTACTTGGCCCGTTCACTCGCGACATTGCCAGTTTTAGCCGATCCTCTCTTGATGAGCCTAACTGCAGCGATATTACATAGGTCAACTTCGCCAATGAACTAAGATAATGCACTAATTTTTCGCAATATTTCCTGGCCAATGAACAACAGCATTGAGAAGTTTTTTTGCATTACTTTAGTTTCCGTGTTTCTTTTCTTTTAAAACTCAACTCTCAAAAATTTTATGAAATAGAGAAGTATTTTACACAAATATCTATTGCAATATTTTAGATGACTACATACAAGTCATGTATACCATTTCAATTGGGATATTTCTAAGCATCTTTACCACTCTCAGTGATAAAATGAGTGATTTTTTTGCCATCTTCCAAGCATACTCTGAAACCCTAAATTCTTTATTCGGTGACCCTTCTGTTCGTAAACAGGAAAACCAAAGTTCAAAGATTTAATGAAAAAGAGAGATGACCATCATTGATTGATTTCAGTCCGATGATAACTTCCTTAGCTTAATACATGTCATGGTTCCAAGTAAAAGGAAAGTTTTTACCCAATTTTTATGAGTTGGATGAGACTTCGTCGAATGAGAGGAGATGATAAAGTAACCAACCACATGGATATTATATTATGGCGAAATGAAATGAAAATCGATTTTAAAATCTCATTGAATTCTTGTAAAAAAATCTTCATGGGTATATTCATCGCGATTAACACCGCGATAGCGACTGGTTAACTCCATTCTTTATACCACCACACACTCCGTTATGAATACCACCAAAACTAAGCACATTTTCATACCATTCTAGGCAACTGCCACTATAAATTCAATTTATTTGTTACAATGATCGCATATGGGTCAGTATTCCTTCCAATATGTATTCCTTCATTGTAATGCTTCCGCTATTGCCAAAAATAGAGAACACACCAGAGTAGGGGAGTCATATCTCTGAAAAAACTATTTGCTATGTAATCAAGCATTCATAAATATTTTTGATCCCATGCAGCAATATATTACTCTGCATTTTCTTAATGTCATAAATATTTAGATATACCCTGATGAACACCATCAATAAATGGCTATGCACTTCCTTATCCATTATATTTCATTCTTCCATCTCAGTTTTTGGCTCGAACACGATAGGTATCACATACCACTAAAAATGTGAAATTCTTAATCATTTAACAGAGATAGCAACAACGAATGAACCTGATTTTATTGTAACAGAAACATTAATGTAACAGGAACCAATTAAATGCATGCACCTAACATTCTAGCGGAATTCCAAGGAATGTGATCAGTTTATAAAAGTCATTTTGAGAGTGACTTTTTTTGGCAATAGTACTAGCTTAAGAATTACCTCACGAATGACACGAGTCGTGAATAAATACTCGCGACTAATATTGGTATATTCATTCGTACTCCTGTTGAATAAGAATAAATTTACGAGTCGTGCTGATTAGGATTTTAAAATGAAAAAATGAAAGTTCATGGGATTTTTGGAAATACGCCTTTATTTTTGCGGTGGTCAGTTTCTCCTCCCCATCCCTTACGCTTCTTCTTCCGATATCGAAAATGACTCGATACGATATGTTCCAGTTCCTCTGTCCTTTTGCGTGACGAAAAAAGGGTCACCAAGACTTCCTTTGAAAAGAAGGTCCCTTTTTCTGCGATATCTACATACTTCAACCTCAGTTTTCAGCTCCAACATGATAGATATCACATATTACTAAAAATGTGAAATCCTCAAATAGGTAAAACAAGGAGAGCTACAACGAGTTCACCCGATTCATTCTCGACGTTAATGTAACGAGAATGAAATAAATCCATGCACCTTACATTCAAGCGGAATTCCTATGAATGCGATCTGTTTTCAAAAAAAAAGTCATTTTGACAGTAAAAATTTTAGGCTATAACGGTGCCTTAAGAATTACCTAACGAATTATACGAGTCAAGGATAAATACTCGTGGAGAGTAGTCGTATATTTATTCGTACTCGTGACGCTCTGATTGGAATTTGAGAATGAAAAACAAATGGAAGTTGGGATTGGACTTGTGGAAATATACATATATTTTTGCGGTGGTCAGTATCTCCCTCCCATACCTAACGCATCTCCTTCCGATATCGAAAATGACTCCATGCGATATGATCCAATTCCTCTCTTAGGCATAAAGAAAAAAGGGTCCCTTTGACTTCCTCTGAAAAGAAGTTCCATTTTCCAGCATTATCTGTATATACTTCAACCTCAGTTTTCAGCTCAAACGAGGTATATATCACAAAGCACTAAAAATGCAGAATTCTTCAGACTGGTAACAGGGCCAGCGGCAACGAAAAAATCCGATTCACACCAAGGTAACGAGAACCAATTAAATCCATGCATCTTAAATTTAAACGGAATTCCAAAGAATGCGATAAGTTTAAAAAAGTTACTTTGATAGTACACTTTTTGGCTAATAATAGTGCCTTATGAATTGTCTAACGAATTAGACGAGATGTGGATAAATAATGGTGTCGAGTACTGGTGAATTTTCTCGTACTCGTTTCGAGTAAGAATAAATGTGCGATTCGCGCTGATTATTTATAATTTGAAAATTAAAACAAATGAATTGGAATGGGACCTGTGGAAATACACCAATGTTTTTGCGGTGGTCAGTTTCTCCTTCTCATCTCTTATGCATCTACTTCCGATATCGAAAATGGCTCCATGCGATACATTCCAATTCCTCTGTCCTTTTGCGATACGAAAAAAGGTTCCCCAAGACTTCCTCTGAAAAGAAGTTCCTTTTCCCTGCGATCTCTCGTTAGACATCCCATGCGAGGAAGGTTCGCTTAATCCCTTCCTTTTCCGAGCCTTTCTGTTATCAACCTCCTTCCTCTTTCATCTCTCTTTTCTAAAGCCATTAGAGTCCCCCACTTTTCCATTAGAATGCCATTGCCACCGTGAAATGAGACCGAGGAAAGAAGACCATTCGTGGGAACTGTTGCCGAAGTTTTCACCTGATTGCCGACGAAGAGTTAATGCGACCATTTTTTTAATAAATGAAACTTTGTGCGCGCCTTTTCAGAAACTGATTCATCACGATCGTTTATAATGTGCTATACAAGCGAAGGAAATATTATAAAAAAATATTTCCGCAATATTCCTTCACTTGACTCTAAAATTCAAGCACTTAGCACCGTTTGTTTCAAGGATTTATAACCTTTTTTCTGGAGTCACGGAAAAATTAAATCCCCCAAATCAAAGCAGTTATGATCCCAAATGTGTTCTAAGCAGAAAATTAGTCCAAGCTATAGAGGAAATATTTTATCAATTTACTTGAATACATGATAATGTAGCTTGCAGTAAAAAAAGTTAAATATTTTCTCAATGTGGCAATGATTCCAAAACCTCGTCAAGGGCACCATCATGGCCGATTATGGATACCAAATACAGTTTTTCCCTGAAAATGACCGACAGTAGATACACATACATTCACGTCAAAATTAGCAGCTTGATTCATATTACCGTTGATGGCATTTCGTTTGAACTGTTTTGATCGAACTTTACGGAGAAAGAGGGCACGAAATACGAGTTTTCATTCCATCAAATAACCTTCTGCTATTACAATATAGTGATACTGAAATAAAAGCGATCATATGACTGCGACAAAGTGGGGCAATCACTACACGCGCTGAGATAAAGCATGACCAAATCTGAGACTAGCTTTTTTAATATTCATGCCAAAACATCAAGACGTGCAGGGCTTACACAGCCTTCATAATGCTTCATTGATTGTACATTGCAGGTTGATTGAACACTATTTTACATCTTTGTGTAAGAGAGGATTGCCTTCCCATATCTAACTTCCAACTATTCTCATAGAGATAGCGCTTTTAAAATAAGAGCTATAATCAGTGTCCACTTATTTTTAAAAAGCTGTTGAAGAGACCATGGGACCAAGGGTTCCGTTATGATGTTTTCAATTTCTTTTTGCATCGTATGTTCATGTTACCACTAGGCCAATGGCCTACTTGTAACAATGTAATGATGATAATAATAATATTCCCAACGGATAATGACATCAATAGATGTTTTGCTGTTCCCTAAAGTGACTACTGTGCATATTAATACCTTTATTTCTGTGCTATTTCGATTTATCATTCTATCAAGAATCGATCTAACAGTCTATGTAAAAGCATTCTAGCAAAGCTAAGCTAGTTCAAAAATCCTTAGGCACACTCCGCCTGTCGCATTATTCTATGTTTTTAATTTATATTTCCTTTAATGCATTAAAAATTCCATGTTGAGAATGATTGACGGACAGAATTAGACAGTAAGTGCATTCATTACTCAAAATATCACCCCTCAAATAAAATTTCGCCTTAATTCACAAATTCACTGTTTTGCTCATAAATTTTTCGTTCTAATTTAATTATATTTTTCTAAACTATTTTTTCCGCACGAGTCCACAGATATTACGCACCCAGCATAGCCAAATTATTTCAGAAAACTTCCATAAATTATATTAGTTAAACCTCATCGACGACAAAGAGAACAACAAAATTCTTTCACCTCTGACATACATTTTCTAAAATATGGTGGTAATGCCTGTTCATAGTGAGTAAAGTGAAACTATGGCCGAGAGAGGGAACATCTATCATGGAACTCTATTATTTTTAGGTGTAATGGACTTTAGCGGTGTTTCATACACTTAATGCCAAATTATCATTATTATTATGCATAGAATATCATTTTGCACCGAACAGAGGCTCTGGGGAAAGTATAATATACAAACAACATTCTTCACTTAAATATCCTTTGTTATATTTCCAGAGCGTAATTATTTTCCAAATAAGCTCCATGAAAGAAAAACTTTAGGAATTTGCAAAAAAAATCCAACAGCAACGATGGCCAGCAAAGGGTTGGCAATTACTTCTCACTACGTAATAATAAGGTCCATAAAATTATATGCTAACGTTAACATGCTCTTTCTCGCAGATGGTGTAGTGTGCTGAGCATTATGACCGCACACCAAACCTTTCTCATCGACGTAGTTCCGAGAGCATATTATATCGAAAGTTGACGTTTCCACTTTGTGAAATTCATTCGATTGTACATCCATTTGTGTCATAACTATCAAGAAACATTTTATTGAAATATATTGTCTCTTAGAAAAAATCTGTTTCCATTGCACCAAGATGGATTTATTTTTAAACTAGCTCCTTGTGGAAAAAAATAGCTTTTTTTGTAATCAAACTTCGACTCCGGGTATAATGGAAGCATCTATTAACGAGAATAAAAAGAAAAGCCTCTAGTCTCTCAGAGACATAATCGTAGCAGCAATTCGCTTTGAATGCAAATTATTCACACCTCAATATTAGCTATGGTATTTCTCTACCGTAGGCAGCAATTAATTCTAACAGAGCTTTGATCAAATGATCTCAAACAGAATTTCGTCATAAGTAGGTTTCAAAATTCATCTCTTCTTTCCGGGTTCCGTCCGCGTTGTCATTTTGATGG
The DNA here is from genome assembly GCF_921293095.1 of Ischnura elegans. Taxonomy (NCBI): domain Eukaryota; kingdom Metazoa; phylum Arthropoda; class Insecta; order Odonata; family Coenagrionidae; genus Ischnura; species Ischnura elegans. The sequence goes on from NC_060256.1 coordinate 71,652,686, forward strand.
TGAAGTTCCACAGCAGGTTGAGAGATCCTGACCTGAGGACGCCTACAGCAAAGTTGGTGAAACGTCGCCATTAACATGGCAACGCGGTAGGAACCCGGAAATCTACCCTACTGCGAACCTGGACGCCGCGAAAACTTACATCAGAAACATAAGTAACAGTTATCTAACAAAGAAATGTTCAAATGACCACGTTTCTATTTCAAGAACGTAGGTTTCCTCTATAGTGCGGCTTCGATATGCTTTCCCTAACACCAGCCATCGACGATTTCGCCCCAAATCTAATTCCTAAAAGGTATTGGGAGGCGGAACAAGAGAACGAACGACCCAGGGAGTGGAGGGAATGAAAGAGGAAGGCCACCTCCTCCCCTTTTCCGGAAATCACCTCACGTCCAGGCGCCATCAAAGCCCCTCTCCACCCGCCGTCTCGAGCCCCTTCCCGCCCCCCCCCCCCCCCCCCCCCGATCGTAATTCCCCCGACCCAACCGACCCCGTCGGTCGCAATCCCCCTATCGCCGACAGTCTCATCCAATTCGACCCGAGCCCACACACGTATACGCGAAGGCCGGAACTTTCTCCTCCCACCACACACCATACCTAACCCCCCCTAGCCGCTCCCGCACCCCCGCCTTCGGCCCTGATTTTGACCAAAGTATCCTTCTCGCTTCGCCAACGCCTGAGGCCGCCACTCAATCTCCCCACATCCCCACTGCGAGGCGGCCGAAATCTTTTTGCTTAGACCTTTGCCACCCCAGGGTTGTACCTGCGCATGGTCAGCATCGCTATAATTTACATGCCGTATCCATCTGCTCCCATTTTCCTTGAGCACTTTGCTCCGAAGTAAAAATATCTGTTGGGATAATGAATTAAGGCTCCGACCTCATACAGCTCCAAAGTCAATCTGAATAAAACATAAAAACAGAGTCACAAAAATTGTATGTTTCGCAAATTTTTGGTAGGTAGACCCAGGTTTCGACACTGTGCACTAAGTCATTTTCAAAGAAATGACAATCGATTTCATGTTACACAGTTCCACCAAGTATCGCCATCCACTCTAAAGTTGATTAATTTGAATGATTGATGGTTAGCCTAGCTATAATTTATATAAAGTACCCCAGCTTTTATTAACGATTTTGTTCCGATGTAAGAATTTCTGCTGGCATAATAAATTAAGGCTCCGACTCCGTGCAGCTGGAAAGTTAATTTGAATGTGCGGTGCGAAATAACTCAACTTTGCAATGTTCCTTAAAACTATATTATTCATACCCTGGGTAGCAACTACTAAATAATCATTATTATAGTCAGATAGTCATCAGGGTGGACTATCTAGTACTAGGAACTCAGGGTCGGAACAATAAAGGTTTGTGGGGAATTACAAACTGAGTTGTTTCACACTATAGATATGTGGTTCCACCAAGGGAAGCCTGAACGCTTGACATATATTAATTTGAATGCTTGATAGATCTCCGCAGAAAGAAGTGTACGGTGAAAACGCATGAATACTTTGTTTCGAATGAAAAAATTAGCTAAAAATACACTTTCATGTCAAATGATTACCTATCTTTACCCCCAGCCTGCTTACCGCACTGCCTTGGGCCCTGATTTTGACCAAAGTATCCTTCTCGCTTCACTGACGCCTGAAGGCGCCCCTCAATCTCTTCACTCCGAGGCGAACGAAATCTTTCACCAAAAAACTGAATAATATCTCAAAAATTTTTGAATCTATAATGCAGGATCTTTTTTCATAATTAGGTGCCTTTACAATAAATTATTTCTTTCGTCAATTTAATGTATCTCAGCAACGCGTAAAATCTCTAATAAGTATTCGTTATAATGGATAATGAAATTGTATTCAGAGTAAAGAATGCAAACTTTTCGTCCTAATAAAGATTTTCAAACTGAGGAAGAGTTAAGAAATTAATTCAGCATATAAGCAGGAAAGTCATTTTCTTTCACTTCTGCTATTTATGACACCTGCAGGAATAGTGTTTCTCATCTTGCACTGAGATATGCACACACTAACTGAATCCGAGTCCGAATCCCGGAGTGTGCTTTAGTAAAGTGAGGTTATAGCTCACCCAAACTAAGGCACAGGCGTGTGAATTTCACACATTAAAGATAGGGGAGTACTTTCCAAAGGCCCTCTTCTCTGGGAGTGTACTTAGATTTTACTTGGCTTTGATTCTGTAAGTTTTCGATCAGTAGTCTTAAAAACTTCCATTGGTACAAAATTTCGCTAAAATTTGTAAGATTAGCGCTAAATATATTCTAGTCTCGTAATAAAACTAAGGAAAATATTACGAAACACGATGGGAGGCTACTACCAGTACAAACTTGGCTTGGTTTGGCCTACATCTTAGGCCAAACTGCAATACACTGGTGTACGTCGTATTGCCAGGAACGGGAGCAACGGCAGTTGGTAATTGGACTAGAACTCTTGATACCATGCCTATGTTCGTTAGACAGTGAAGCATTTCTGAAGATGAAACACCTTTTTAAAGAAAAAAATTCAGATTGAAAGTGAACTAATCAGGTTAGCCTTCTTCAAGACATTGACATTGGCAAGACAGCATATTGGCATCTCTTCAAAAAAATAAGTCAGAAAATGTACGTCCTTTCTGGAGAAAACAGGTCACAGCCCATAGCCTCCATAACGTATAAGAGCATTTTTTGCAGCAAAACAATCCACAGATATGAAGGGAATAAACATGAATTTTTTTTCGACTATATTCGCTCATTTTTCATCTCAGAATTGAGATTCTGGCGGCGACTAATATGCTAATTTTGTAGGCTCAATGACAATGGAGAAATGCTACCCTGTAGCCAACTCCCGGTCAAGTCACATATATCTAGCTGCAATTTAACGTTTACGAGGCAATCTTTTGACATAAAAGAGTATTTATAACTAATTTTATAATTTAAAAAATATTTCATACATTTTTCCCGCTCACTTATATTTTGTGGAGACATATCAAACATTCAAATTAACTTTCGAGCTGTATGGGGTGGGAGTCTTAATTCATTATCCCAGCTGAAATTTTAACACCGTGTTCAAGACAAATGAACAAAGTTTTCAAGGCAAATGGGATAAGGTAATATGAAGAGCGAGTTGGAATAATCCAATATTTTTTACTTATTTTTTTCTCATCACTTAAGTCACATAAAATAAGCCATGATAGCTATAGGAGGCAATTGGCTAATAGCCTGAGATCCATTAGTAAGGAGCTACAAAACGCCACATTAAAATTATCAAAATATTTCTCCTAATTAATAAAACGTAGTCATTTCTTGTTAAATTTGGCCTTCTTATCTGATTTACATCAACATGCATCTCTTTAATTTTCTAAAGGATTTATAAATGTATTAATATTGGTTTCCAAAACATATTTCAAATTTTAACATTACTCTTGCAGGCTTCAATAATGCAAAGAAATATTATCTAAACCTACAATCATCTGAAAATAAGGTAAAAACGCATTTTAAGGGGTGCTATTAGAATACGTTGGTCCCACTAACAATATTGCCTACACATAAATCCAATAAGGAATGATAGAAGAGATACATATTCCAAAGAATTACATGGCAACTCAAAATGTGAATCGCAGGTTTCTAACTTACGGGCACATTAGCTTACACGTCACCATGCAAGTGCATAATATCATTAAACGAAATAATCAAAAAGATTTATGGGAACTCACATCCAAAACTGCATCATTCAATTAATTTCATTGTTTCGTTAAAACAGAAAAATTCACAGCAAGCGGTATAATAATCTCAAAGCCTTTGCCACGGAAAGGTCAACTCGTTGGTATAAATTTCAGAGAATAACTCGAGCGCCATTATTTTAGTTCCGTTTGATTTAACCTCCCCTAATTGGTGACACGTATAACATAAATCCCCTTATGACAGGGTGTAAAGCAAGCTGAATATATCACCCAAGGAGAGTATATAGAGGAGGCCCAATTCCATCCCATAGGAGACTGATTTCTGTAGCCACTTCGGTCCCATTATAATCGGTTTTCAAAAATGTCCAATGTGATCCAATTTTTTTCAGTATGATGTTTTTCATTGCGAGAAATTGCATGGAAAAGTAATGAATTTGATAGATAACATCAACATGCGCATGAATTTTGCTTAGCAGCCATAATTTTACCTTATTTCCCAGTGAAACTCGGATCAATTTGTCCATCAGCGACACGAGTGGCGACTTCTGTAAACCCATTTAAATGCGCGGCGGGTGACAACACATTTAGAGGCCGAATTGAGGATCCTCGTTTGTAACATTCAAGAAACCACGACACGTAAAGAGTCATGTCACCAATTATCCCCAGGGGTCATCACTGAAGGGCGAAAAACCAGACACAAAGATCCAGTTTCCCAAACGTTCCTGCTCCCTACCAGTTTTCTACGTTCTCATCCCCGCAAGTCACTCATTCTGAGGAAAATCTCCCACAGGGTAGGGCCTTTGTGTTTCTGGAGAAGACGCTGCATGACTGGGAGGAAATCGACAGAGGTAGCAGGAGTGCGGATAACAATAAAGGCAGGCTATCAGGAATAAGGGAAAATGCTTTTGTCTTCTATGAGGTCCCAAACGGTTTTGTGAGACCTTTTTTCACATTTTCTAGGCTAACTTAGAAGTAAAACCTAATTTCACTCGCAGGTTTGCACACACTAACTCTCCTTTTACCTCGCTAGTCGTCAAGCCTCAATATTTTAAACTATCGCTATGGATTCAAGAGTGAAGAGAAAACCGTGTCTTTTCCTTGAAGTAAAATCAATAATTTCAGAAGTAAGATATTCGCCGAAAAAAAGTCGAAGCACTTGACATGATAGAATTCAAACTTACATCTCCCCATTTCCGGTCGATAAAAGGATTTTTTCAGCATTTTATTTTCCATTAGGTGTCATCCTTGAACCTACGACGGCATATAGCTACACATCCTTCTTAATGAAATAATAAGAAATCCATTATCACCAGATCCACGTGAGTAAGAACTTGGAAAGAAGTGGATCACATCAAAGACGATATATTAGTTTAATTATCCTGATTAATATAAAGCATAGCGCCACATTTTCCTAACAATTTTTAATACACGTTAAACTGGAAAGTAGGCTTCCCTTCATCAATAAATAACCGTTTATGGAATCTATTGTAAAATCAAAAGTCGTGCGCGTATGCATTTCCAAATTGGATTACGTGCCAGAAGTTCCACACTGGGATACTTGGGCCCATCGATGGTGATAACTATTGCACCACCATTCAGTAGCACAGGCAGTCTACAGTGTGATAACCTCATTATTATACGCATCTTTCGAAGAGGGAATGACTGCCATGGCATCTGTAGTGAAATATTACCATGGATTGTAGTTAAAGGGAACCAGCAATGCTTTGATATAAGTTCAAATAGGTTCAGACCCGACGTTTCCAACCAATTTAAAAGGTCTTATGGCTCCTGTCCCATCGAAAAGTTTTTTCAACGTACGCCTCTCTCCTTTAGCTGAGCTGCTTCCCCTATCCCTTAACCGAGACTCTGGAGGTCGCTCAAGGTGAACGCAGACCAGGGTGAACCACCTACGTGAACTTCCGAGGCATTGAGTGAGTCTTACGGAAGGATTTCAGAGTTCTTACCTCAACACTTTTGATAGTTTCCTACGCTCATTTTGTTTTTTTCGCCGTAGATTATTCCTCAATCCAACTACCATCCAAATAATCTGACAAATATGCAAATCTAAAGTAAAAGAGTCGAGCAGAAATATTTTTTATTCCATAAAAGCTAGTAAACTTTTAAAAAGGAAAGAAAAAATATTCCAACTAGGAGATTTCCGACTTTTCTCTTGAAATCTCCGCTAACTAAAAACTTCAAAAGTCAAAACTTATACCGAAAGCTATGCGAGGATATGTGGAGAAATACTTCAGGCAGGTTGGGCGTTACGTCTGGTTGTTACTTACGGAGCCGTCGATGGTTGACCGCTACACGAAGAAAATTACCGCCATGAAAATATTCCATTCGCGTACCAGTGAAACGCCATAGCAGATACTCCACCAAATCCAAAATTACTTCAAGACTATAATAAAATTAAAAAATAATAAGATTCAGCTTATATAGGATCAATTAAGCTGAGACGCAAATCAAATATTCTGGACCGCAATGCTAATTATCTCCGCATATTAACAAGTAATGGTGCACAAAATATTTAAGATAATAAAACGTCAATTTCAACAGCAATATTCTCTTTCAGAGATGTGTATCACGGCTTGTGTGACGAAAAACTGATATGAATCGGAATTGGGGAAATTGGTTCCTCTACCAATCCAACGCATAAAACTGATCAACCCAATTTCTTTCCTCTTTTACATTCGTTTCAAACCACCTTTAATGCCCACCTCATTTTCCAGCTCCCTTCTCCCGGGAATACAGACAGGCCTCGTTAATCAGAGAGGCAAACTCTGGACAGCAGTTCTTATTATCTCCACACAGTAACAACTAACGGTGCAGATAGGAATTGATAAAGGGAAAGACGCCAATTTAAACAGCATAATTTTCTTTTGGAGATGTGTATCACGATTTTTATGACGAAAAACTGATATGAATCGGATTTAGAAAACTTGGTTAGTCTCCCTCTCAACACATAAAACTGGTAAGCCCAAGAATAAAATCCTTTCGAGGATCGACTTGGTGGAAATGAGATGCATCCATGATAAACACTACAAATGATAATTTCCGCAATTTAATGTAAAACTCCACTACCAACCATGGTTTTGACATCCTTGAAAATGTCATAGAATGTCAAAACCGTGGTCGGTAGTAGAGTTATACATTTAAGTGTAGAAATTACCATTGTTAGTTTTTATCCTGGTTAATTTCCTTCCTCGTTTACATCCGCTTCAAAGTTCAAACAATCTTTAAATACCGACCTCATCCTCATTTTCAATTTCCCTTCTCTCGCGAATCTATTTTCATTCCCCACTTTCTTGAAATCCATCTTCCTCAGTTTTCACCGACCTCACCTCCTCCCGTTCAACTTCGTCGTCCGAAAAGTCTTCCCGCCAGCAATTCACGCACATAATCATCTTCTCCCTCCCACTTCATAGCTTCCCTTCCCAACTCACACAAATCGTTATAAACCTATCCCTCTCCCATTTCGTTCTCCCAACAGAAATTTCTCTCCCCTTCTCTCGTAACAATCTCGTGATTGAAGAAGAAGTTTGTTTACCAAGTTTAGGCAGAGTTAGTTGACGACGCATAAACATCTGCTTAACTACCAGAAAGGTTCGGCTTATCAAGTGCCGATAGAAACGACATTTTTAATCATACAAATTGGCGGAATAGTTTGCTCCATCGCCGAGCCATCCTAGTGTTACGATTTGTGTTCGCCGGATTCCAATTAACTGAGAGAGGAAGTTTGCCTCCTTTATCGGCACCTTGAGCCGATTTTTGCTTCTTAAAAATTTGTAGAGATTTTATGAGGTGACATTATCAAAACTCTACTGTTCGCAGTAAAATATTCCTCCTGGAGATATAACCCATCATACGGTTTTTCCTGCGACCATTAAAACTTATGAAGAACAAAATCATGAAAATTATATGCAGCAAGAGACCACCATTAATAACAAATGAGAAATATTTTTGACAAACCCGATCAACTGCAAGACAACCACCTCCGAAACTTTAAGTTTTGAAAAGTTTTACTAATTTTTTCCTCGATTAAATATTTAAATTTATTTAATACGCATTCATTTAATATCTTGCCTCATACTCAATTCATAGAGCATCAACGGGTGATATTTGCAAAATGAAATTAGGCCTTCACTGTCAAAAAAAAACTTCGAAACCTTCAAGGTTTTGCCTTTTTTCTTCCACTTTTAACTTTGAAAAAAGTTTCAAAGTTCTTTGTACGAGATATCCAGTAAACTATCAGCTAAAAGCATCCGTGTCAGCATATTTTATCTGATGAAGTGAGTAAAGGCTATACCCAGCCTACTATATTTTCAACAGAATAAACTGCTATGAAATAGTTCTGCTCTACTGTAAAATCATCATGCCGGAGAGCATTATACAGGTAAACTAAATTATCTGAAATCTTCACCTGTTCTCCCAATTGAATTTACCACAAGCTTTTTACTGTATTCAAACAAGAATATGTTACAACTTTACCAAATACGTCGGTTAGACAGAAAAGGAGAATATAATAGGAATATTGTAACTTCAGAGCCCCACACTTTCCTCCAATAGTCAGCTTAATAATCATATTAAGCATTTTCACTGAGCTACCGGAGAATTTTCAAGTCTAAGGTCAAACAATCATTAATATATATTGGATTTTCTGAGCGATTGATGAGGAATTACTAAAAATAGTGGTAGGGAAGGAAATTCTCCTAATGGAACAAATAATTTAGGGTGTAAAGAAGAAGACGTGCGTGAATGTGATAAGATTCGGTTAAAAAGAGTTGCAAAGACAAGTGAATCCGAGGATTGACGATCGATGATAACTTACTTACAGCTTCGAAATGAAAAAAATACTTCACGCGAAAACACTATCGTGGTTATCCTTTTGATAATAGCATTCGTTCATTCGCGATAAATCCTCGTTATGGTTTTCTTACAATCGAAGCATGATTTCAAGTTTCTAAGAAATATTTCCACGCCGAAGACTTGCGTCTTCCACAAACCACAACCCAGTACGCTCACCTAAGAACGAAATCATGCCCAGCCCACTGCCTCGTTGGTGCGAAAATAGTGGATGAGTCCTCCCTGGTGGATGAGATCTGAGTCGTCCAAATAAGTTCTTCAAACTGTGAAATGCGACTGAAACTTCGGAACCGATGAACTTCCAGCACCTTCCAGTATTATTCTTTATTAATTTGCATATTGACGTTTTATTGAAAATTCACATTTCATCGCACATCCATATTTTATTGTCTATTCATGTTTTATCGCGTATTCTCATTTCATTGAACTCCTTCTTCCATTTAAAATTGATAAATATAGCATCATAGCTGCCGAGAGCAGTGAATATAGAAAACATTTTGTCCAAAAATACTTTTCTCATTTTATACATCCAGAAAAAGGAATTAATTTTTTGTTACTTCCGACATAGACGTCCAAATACGAAGATAAAATGCAAAAAAATGCATTGCACAGGTATCACATCTGCTTAATACTGCTGTCTCTAGTCGAAAATCCAAAAGTATTCTGGTTGTACGCTAAAGAGGCATAATGAGTTCTTTAATGGATTATTCAGCAGGAAAATCGTATAACCATTTTTTTGGCTTGAATACTATAAAATCTTACACCAAAAATTCTTCTTGAATGGCTTTCTCGTTCTCCATACCATGCAATTCCTCACCTTATGCCTCCTCTCGCATTCTTACTGAGCTCGTATTTTTCAATGACTTCCGGCGCGATTTTGGTAGTGTAATGGAAATATTTGGATTTTTTTACACATTCTTATAAGGTAGACCTCTGAAAATTGCCTCCATTTATATTCATTACCGAGAAAGTTAGATTTAGGTATTTTATTTCATATTCGCGGAATACCACTATTTTTCAATTTCTAGCAGTAGGATCGTACCCCTACGGTAAATAGAGAGCGACATTATCCGGGGTTCATTTTTTTCTTGACTATTTTCTAACAAGAGCCAGCGCCTCAATATGAAAACACCACTTTTGAAGGTAAATCAATTTTACAAGGTAGAAGTCATTTAAAGTAGATTTTATTTAAAAGAAAATACATCTATTCATCTGCAAGGAAGAAATCGTACTCTTAATTCTGTATCTGGTAACATTAAATGAGTACAAAACATCACAGGAAACAGCGTTAAAGATTTTGAATTACCGTTAAAACAAATTCCCATCTTTATGCGTACTCAGAAGCGTTGCCGAATCTGGTATGATCATTTCCTACGCGATGCCAGAAAAAATTAATTTCCATTGTGGAGAGTCAAGCAAAAGTCGTTTTTTAAAGCCGCGAGATGATTGATTTTATGGCAATGCGAAAGATGTTTCATATTGTAAAGTTTATACATTTTTAAACTTAACGCACGCGGTGATTTTGGGGCACTTTATAGCATCATAATCTCCGTCGCATCAATCCCAGATATATTTTATACTTGTAACCCACTCGGAACACTACTGCAAATATCAGTCCCATGAAAGGTAGCAAAAACATAAAAAAATAAAAGAAAATAAAACATCGCTTCATTGGCACTGATTACATACTTGCTGATACCATTTTTAAGTCATATTTTTTCATGAATAATAAATTTTTCAATCAAGAATATTAAGCACTTAAATAATACCATTCTCTTCCCTCCAATACTAGCCCGTTGCACCCAAAAACTCTTTGCGACGCGACGGTTTCAATAAACATAATGAATATCAACTCTTTTAATTGATGGGACGATACAAGAAGATCCGGACCACGAGAAGGCCGCGAGTAGCGTGTTAGCCATCACTGAGATACGCTGTGCCGAGAATCTTTTTTTTTTCGAGCCTTCGGATCTGACTGTATTCTCGGTTCGAGGCTTTAATAATTAACTCGTTAATTATGCTCGTTTTCGGATTGCCTCGGGGTGTTCTGTCGGGGAGGCGAACATCAGTCGTGAGGAATGGAAGGTAAGCCACGCACAGCGGAGGGAAGTCGAGGCAATTAGCGAAAACAAACGCCTTATCGTTTGGGAGAGGTACTCGGAAGTGAACGGAGCTCAGACTGAATTGTTGATGAACTGACGCAGAAGAGCGCTTTGGCAACTCGCGGAACTCCCTCACGGTCTTAAACCTTCAGCTCTCGGGTAACCACAACAATGGAGAGCTTACTTGGAGGAAATGCATATGAAATTAATCAGAATAGCACAAAAAAACAATCACAAACGTAGTACTCCACTTGGGAATTGATCATTGGGCACATGCTCCTAATCTTCGCTTGAAAATCAATTTGAAACCAGTATGAATTTATTTTCATATTGTAGCTATGAAACAGAATGAATTATAAGTTTTGTTTCATATAGTGGGTGCTCTCCATTCATAAGACTCACGCATCGACTAGCATCGACTCACGGAAACTGGTTATAACCCACAAATTGTATCGTTTGTTGACTTATGTCCCAACAGTCGGCGACGCACATAAAATGGAACACGAAAACTGCGACACAAGTCGACTTGTGTCGGCAAGTGCTGATGAATGGAAAGTACCCAGTGTGTAAAATCCAAGTTACCTACACATCATGCAATTTCTACCTTAATTTATGCTTATAAATAGTAATGCGTGAGTATTCCAACAGAACTATGCTAGATGATGTGGAATTTCGAAGATAAGTGTAATAAAGAAGAGGTGGATGAGTCCAATTATAATAATGAACAATTATGGTTTCCAAGTATTATGTACTTTGCTGCTTAACTTTTTTCGAGTGGGTGATAAATTCTTAAAAACATCAAAAGATGGAAAATAGAGATTCAAATATGTATTTCATCAAGTTATATCTAAAAAGATGTGTCAGGCATCCACCATTCCCTAGAATGTAGCTCGCAAGCAAGTTACCGTGTAAGCCGTCGATCCTCTTCTTCCTTCATGTCATCTATGGAATTTAATTTTATTACAGCATACAGTGAATTCATAAATAAAACGATCTAAAAGTAATGATGTAGTAACGCGAAAAAAACGCAGAAACATATTGAAAAAACATGAAAAACTTGAATCACTAGCAAAAGATGTTATCCTCATTTAGGAGGAATAATTACGGCAGAAGTAATCATGTTAAGCATATTTTGATAGTTTACTTCAGGGTAATGTCCTGATGGTAGAAGCCCGAAAATTCTCAAATTAGGCCTACGCCCGCGGTCAGCGACGGGCTCGCTCGAAAGAGAATACCACAAAGGCCGCAAAAACCGCGGACCCGTTCGCCCCAATTGGCTGCGACGGGTACGGAATTAGAGCGGCGGGAGACTCGTGCGGCGATCGCGGAAGAAAGGCGACTTTTATTGGCCAAGTGACGCAAAGAAAACAGTCGAGCAGCATGTGAACGCCCTTTCGCTCCCATCCTACCTCATCTCGGACATGACTCTCTCCGCAGGATGCGTCCAAATTTAGCGGTTTGATTTTTCTCTCAGGAAAGGTCTCGTCGTCAGCGACGTGTGGACAGATCGCATGTGTGATGCCCGGGTGTAAGTGTGTTCACTCGAGACTGCAGCCGCTCACCATGTGTGATTCATCGCGTAGAAAGTTCCCTCAAACGTATTCAATAAAATGGAAAAAAAGGCATAATAATCGAAAAAATAAAAAAAACGAACTTAATTATCTAACAATACGTTCCAATGAATGCTCTCAATTTAGTATATAATTTTCTGCCTTCACAAACAACATAAGACCCACACAAAATACTAGCCATACAACCCAACACAAATTAATGCGCCAAAAGTTTTGTATAGTTAACTTGTTGGCTGGTTGTGGTGAACATGGTTTACTTGTTCAGCTGCAACACGACTGCGGCCAACAAAGAATACATAAACTTACCTGTTCCGAAATCAATAAACGTCATTAAGCCAAACTAACACCCCAAATCCTAATTACCATATTGACTACGGTCACATGACATGCCTTATCTTTAGAAAACAGTTCGTTGGAAAAGCAGGTTATACTATGATGGTTCAGTGCAGGACTCATTATCTCCGTTTCCCACTCCAACCTGGTTACTCCGCAGCGATTCTTCCTCCTCGTTTCTCTCTTGACTTGAACTAAAGCTGATCCTCCTGGACCTCCCCTGTAAGACTTTTCCCTCAACGTTCCCACCATTATATTTTCCATAAATTTGCTATGTCTCATGATATATGTACTTAACCAATTCTGTTCTTTCCTAGCGTGTGGGTGATCTATAACGCCCTTCCTTTCACTTTTCTCTGAACGAATTTTGCTTTTCCACCATATTACTGGACTGGTTGATAGCACTGATTCAAACAGTCTTAACACACGTGTTTAGCGAATAGTTAAGCGATGGGAAATTGCTATTCCTTCACTTAGCTTCAAAGCGTATTTTTCGAACTTGAAAATACATGATTCCGGAAAGAAATTTGCTCAAGTACACGACCCACAAGGGGACAACTATATTGCCCTTCCTGTGATGACATGAAGTTTGTAATTTTTACGACGTCCTAAAAACGGGATAAGTCTAAAAGTTGACGCCCTCACGGAACTTGGGTTTGATTGCGATTGGCGGAGGGGAGTAGGCGACCTCTACTTTTTTATGACACAAGTGAGGAGTGTTTACGGCCCTCTTCTCCAATACTGAGTAGAATGGATGCTCTCGCGAAATAAGTGAAGGGGTTATAGTGCACAGCGGTCATTAACATTTACCTCCAGTCGATATCGGATTTGGATGCCTAATATATATATTATCCACTCTCGGATACTTTACGAAAAGATTTGATACTACATTATGTTTATCTCACCATGTAAGAGTGATGAAAATTTCAATTAAAGAGAACGCACGATTGCCAATTTACCTATCCGCTAAAAATATTTGATACACTTTGATTTCATTACGAAAACGCTTCAGCAATTAGCTACTTAATTCACTGCAAGAAGTTAACCGCGGTGACGTTGATGTTTTTCATGGGCTAGTAAACAACTCTCCTTCATTCTATAAGATACAAAAGCACGCATATTTACACTAGGCCTCTTCGTTTGTTTGTTCGAGAAGTACCATGAAAATATAAAATTATTACTACCACCATTTTATATCGATGATCTACGAATGAATATAAAAGAGAAGAAAAACGCCACTATATGAGAAGGCTAGCGGATAGGAGAGCGAAATGGAGAGCTGCGTCGAACCATTCCCAGGATTTTTGATTGACGACGATGATGAATCAACTAATAGGTCAAAATTCATAAAAATTTAATGAGAAAAGCTTGTATTAGATTATTATTACAGTATTCTACCGATTAAGGTTGATTTCCATGGAGTACTAAAGAAGTGATCTGGGAGTCTCCCTTTCCTTCCAGCGCTACCTTCTTCAATTCACTGTAAGGCCTACTCCCTTTCAATCTATCTAAAAATCCTATTCTTTTCCTTCCCCTCCCTCGTTTTCCTAACATTCTACCATAGAGTAAGTATATAGAATATACTTACTCTATGATTCTACCCTCTAACACCATTTTCAACATCCCCTCCCCGCTAAGTATTCGCTCCATCCATACATTCTGTCTCCTCCGTACCTCATCTAAAAGCTGCCTCTCCTCGCCAACCATATCCAGCACTTCGTCGTTCCTTTTCCTCACCGTCCATTTCACCCTCTCGATTCTTCTCCATACCCTCATCTCGAATGCCTCCAATCTTCTCTCGTCTTCTTTCCTCAAAGTCCACGTTTCAGCACCGTAGAGCGCTACACTCCGGATCAAAATCTTCACTAGCATTTTCTTTAAACTCTTACATAACGATCCTCTCAGAAGCTCCTTCCTGTTCATGAACGCCTCCTTTGCTAATGCAATGCTCTTCCTAATGTCCTTACTACTGTATCCGTTTTCTTCTAACATACTGCCTAAAATACAAATTCCAAAATTATAAGTTTCATCATGCGATGAGAAGTCCCAGAGCGACCTTTCCTAGTAATTCTCAGGAATTCACAATTATTTTTTCCTAAATAAACAAGTAAAGCTTAGCGGACAAACTATGTGGTACAAAAACTAAGTGGCCGATGACTTTGTTTCTAAGCATGCGGTAGAATTAAAAAAAACGAATGCTAGAATGGAATTCACTTTCGCAATGTAAATCAACGATGCTAAATAGCTTGGAATGAGTAATTTATTTGACAGGGAAATATCCTCCATCAGCAATTACCCGTTACCGTCGCATTGGCTCATTTTATTGAACCCACTTAAAATTCTTCCTCGCAGAAAAAGAAAACAAGAAAATCTCTAAATAATGGAGAAAATTGAATGGAAACACTGGGTTTTTCCTTGCAGACAGCCAAGGACCGCCTCAATCACATTCCAAAACGTCCGCGACCACAAGAATTACCATTAAACTTTTATCTTAGAAGAAGGATATTTAACGGATTAGATATAGCCATAGTTAATAGGAATTTAGGATAATCAATTGCCCCTTGAATATGAAAAAGAAAAGGTTCTTACACCCTTTGCGTTTAAAACTACCCACATTGCTGAATATTTATTCATTATAGGAAAATTTTCAAAATACAGCCTTATGCTAACAGTAGTAATTTAATGTTTCCGCTTAAATATCCGCTGCTTTCATACATTAACCGTATTTCTTCCAGAATTATTCGTTTTTATAGACGCCGGACAGTAAAAGCAGAAATTGACAAGTCAAGAGCCGCAAAATATATTATTGATACGATTTTACCGGCCAGTAAACGAAGGAGACCATCAATAGCGTGGAGCTGAGTAAAATTTACTTTAAAATATTAAAAATACAATTTTAGGCGCCAAAATTGAGGAGCGTGTGAGCATCATCATTTAGTAGGTAAATATAAGAGTGCTATATTCAGTAAGTTAATTCATTTCAATAATTCAAAAAATTAAAATATATCAGGTTTCATTTGAAACATCTATCGATAGAAGTTACAATATGAGTAATTTCAAATATTTATCATTCCAAATTTACACAGCGAACATCTTGAAAATTGGGTTGCTAAATAATTATATTCGTAGAAACAAAAGATTTTTTCTCAAATTTTGACGATACCAAAAACTGTATCCTATTCGAACGTTGCGAACATCTAGAAAAGATCACGGCATTTCTTCATAAAATAATTCATATAAATTAAAACAAATACATCACTCCTTTTTATTATTAACATGTAAATTTCAATCTGTTATTTAAAATATATACTAAATTTATAAGTTTCACTTATTTATTAGCACTATATTTTCATTTTAGCGAAGCATTTAAGGAAAATGGAGCGCGAAAATAAATTTTTACTAGGGATGAAATTTTTGCATTCAGTACACAAAAAGGTAGATTCGTCGCAATCGATTTTCGATTAAAGCCAATTTTGACTTCAGCGCTGACTTTTTACTTTAGCTTTTTTCTTTACCTATTAACAAATAATCTTTTAAAGCAATTCATCGACTCGATTCGGGCGTAAACCAGTTATCAAAAGGTATTTTTAAGTGCATTTAAGTTGACACTCTTCGAGACCCGTCCCCACTGATAAAAGGGGCGAAATGCTTTCGCTCCGCGTTAATCTATATTGATTGAATCAACGAAGCTTTAAAATGATTTTGTCTTCGATCTGAGGCACAGCAGTTCCCAACTTTAGCTAGAGAGCTTTTAGGGACGGAAAATGGGTGGCATTTGGAAAAGTCACATGCGCTGAGGGATGCTCAAGAATCTCGGTTTTAATTCATTGGTCAAAAATGAGTTTCCAGTCGTACTACTTGACTAAAGATTGCACAAGCCAACAATGAAAAAACAATTTTACTGAAAATACCTTATTCTTATGTTTTTTAAGTTGCTGAATCCAAATATGAAGGATTTAAAGTTGTATCACCCACCATTTATTCACATTTTACAGTTAAATTTATGAAATCAAGCAATATTTTTAGAATTTAACAGCTTTTTTATAGTTATAATAAAATTGAAAAGTAGGTCTAATGAGGGATTACTGTTGGTACTTCACCGAGAAGTTCAGCAAGCGATTCATCGCAGAGAAAGCTACACAAGAAGCTTCAAGGAAAAAAGGGAAAGAAAATGTAGACCAATTCCAGTTTACAAGTGAACCCTGTATTATCACGCTGTAGTAAATACAAACAATTTTATCACGATGTAGTGAACAGTAAATACAAACAATTTTATGATGTAACACAGTGTTTCATTGATTTCCCTATAAACCATATAGGGGTATTAGACTAAATATTAAATACATATTGCTTGGAAACTATGGGTGATACAAAAAAGCTAAGGCCAGGTTTGGATTCGGCACATGAAAATCTATAAAGATCAGCTATTAAAATAAAAAAAGTTTTCAAACAAAATTTTTTGTTGGCCTGTGTTATCATAGGTAGGCAACGAAATGACACTGCGAAATTTTGTTCTTGTATACTGTAATCAATTTATTTGAATTGAATAAACGGTGGATTCGGTGTAGTCAAAAATGAAGAGGATAGAGAAACAAAACAGTGTTTCTAATAGGCCAATTTTAATTCTATTCGCCTTATAAGGGTATTAATACGCATGGTAAAAATTTTACGAGAAGAATGATACACAAAAGTAGAGGATTAAATACATTGATCAGGGTGTAGAGTTAAATGACTTCAAAAGACTAACGAATACGACAACAATAAATAATTTGCATATTAACGGAAAATAATTCTTCAATGTACTGCTATCATAGCTCTGAAAATCATCACCTGAAAAATCTCCTGTGTGCTATTTTCAGTCAAAACAATTTGACGAGAAAAATCTCGCATGGTCAAAGGATACATTTACCACAATGAGCACACTGGGAATATCTTAATTTTACACGCATTAGAAAGATGAAGTACGAGCTCAGCTTGCCCTCAACCATCAATTGAACCTTAGACTAAGTGAGGAACTTAAGAAAAAACGCTCGCAAGTACAGTAAGTCCTTGAAAGAGATGATAGACTGCTGTTTACATCACATTTGAATCTGTGCATCGTTTTGGATGAGAAATGTTCAAGTAAGGGTTCGTTTTCGTTCCGAGATTCCCGATTTTCCAGCGATACGCTGTGCATATTCGGATTTTCTTGCCCAATGTGACGAATGCACTGCAACCAAATGTCTTAACGAATCTCTTTTCCTTTCTTAAAAAATCCAAAAACCTTTCTAAAGAGACGAGACTTGGACTAACAGTAAGATAGGAAAACAAACGCTTGAAGAGATGAAATAGTTTTGTTACCTAGGCAGCCGAATTACGGACGAAGGAGGAAAGACATAGTTAGTAGAATTGCGCAAACGAATAGGGCTTTCCACAAAAAGAAGAATCTTCTTACAGCTGAGAATACAGACAGAGAAGTAAGGAAATATTTCATCAGATGCTACACGTGGAGCATGTTTCACTATGGAAGCGAGGCTTGGACGTTGACAGCAGCAGAAAAGTCAAGAGTGGAAGTATTCGAAATGTGGCGCTACCGAAGAATGATGAAAATGATATGGATAGACCGAGTAAGGTATGAGGGAGTGCTGAGAAGAGTGGTAGAAAATAAAACCTAAAGGAGAAGACGGGAAAATTTAGTTGGCCATATCAGTGGCGTAACTAGGGATTAGGGAATGTATCCCCCCCCAAAGCCTCAGAGAAATCAAAAACTAATTTTAAAATTCTATCTGGATTTGATATATGAAAACTGCATCTGCTTAAAGTTACTTTTTAAGTGCCAAAATGATGTAAAATGCATTTTCAGGCATGTTATTTTTCAATTCTTTTCCGGAACTCCCCGTTTCCTGGGGGGGTAGCACCCCCTAATCCCCCTCATCCCACCCCCAAAGCCACCTCATCCCGCCAAAGGATATTCCTAGCTACGCCACTGGGCCATATTATGAGGCATGATGAAAACAGTCATTGAAGGACAAGGGAAAGGGAAGCAGGGCAAGGGACGGCCTCACATGAGTTACACAGAACAGTTTATTAAGGATGTAAAAGAGAAGAAATACGTCGCTATGAAAAAGCTGGCGGATATGAGAGAGGAATGGAGACCTGCGCCAAACCAAACACAGGATTGTTGACTAATGATGATGATACAAAGATGACGAGGAACGTTCAAGTAAAGGTTTGTTTTCTTTTGAGGATTCCCGATTTTCCAGCGATATACTGCGCAAATTCAGACTTTTTAGCCCAATATGACGAAAGCACTGCAACCGTCTTCAAAACTCTCATTTGCCCTCGTCGCGACCTGTCGCGTTCTCTTGGTAGTGAGGAATCAAACATTTAATTTACGAATGTATTCACGGCCCCACTACTTTCTCACTCACTGGCCTTTCTCTCCTTCCTGACCTTTCCCTTTCTAGAGCACTGCATCTTTCCTTAACCTTCTCATCTAGGTCGTAAAGCAGGGAAACCATAAAGCCTTGGTCTCGCCCCAATTAATACCATCCTCAATATCTCTATAAATCGCTAAAGTTTTCTTCATCCTTTCAGCGTCACTAACTTCACTCTCTCCCGTCATAATTCCTTCAATTAAAATTGTTGGATACGAAAATTGAACTATCACAAATTTATACCATATTTTCTTCGGGCTTTGGCCGTTCGCTTTTTGTGAGGACGCATTGTAGAATATATGTATATTTGAAAGAAAACAAGCTATGTGACTAAGATATCCCAGACCAAGTATTGAGTCACGACCGATTGAATCATGAAGAACGGATAAAACAATGGATAAAAACCCTACCAATGAACCCCTGGGTAAGGGAAACTTTTCTGTTTTGCCATTAGACAGAAGTAGATTTGATTAAAAAGGAGGCATAAAAATTTTTACATTTCAAAATAAATAACTACTCAGTCAATTTCAAAGAATTGTTTTCTTTCACGAAATTATTCCTTGTCAATTTTTCACTCTTAAATTATCAAATATTTCTTAAAACTTAAACTGAAATAGCAAATTCTGTATCAGCTGTGAAACGACCTCAGAAATAAATAAAATACCCCTTTAAAAACTGTACCGAAGTCAAGCGTTAAAAGATATCACCGCATTATACCCGAAAAAAGTAGTTCAATAAGGAAACCATGAGAGGCTAGTCTAAAATCAATATTCTATTTTTAATATTTAGTAGCGGCAGATAAAATATGGAGGAAGGAGCGTCTAGGACAAAAAAGATCTAATGTACCCAAACTCAACGACTACAACAAAACAAAATACGGAAGAAAATTATTTTCGTTTTGGTTGCAAAGTCTACGAACGCATCACGTTCCGTAAATTCAATGCGTATTTTTTCGGATATCTTACAAGTTATCTTACAACAGCGTTAGAAATAGCAAAAGTAGATGATTAAGGGGAGGGGAGTCAGGAAAACCCAATCCAAGAGAAAAAGTGCTTAGCTGAGACTGATAATTTAACACTATGAAACAAAGCATCATCTGCCGATGAATCGTCATATTCAACCCCGTGTAGGGAATAATACGGAATCAAATTAAAAATTACGCTATCTTTTATCTTAACCTCCTAAAACTCTTCATCTAACACCAAATTATCAATTTCATATTTCCTAAACTGAGCCCGCTTCTGAAAAGGCTATTTTCATGCTCCTATACTTGGTTCTGTTTCACATTCGTTGCTACTTTCTTGCCCAATAAATTATTACCCCCAATGCCCTTCCATTGCCATTGAATAGGGTGGTTTCCTATTATTTTTTTATGTTGACATAATGTAGTTTGAAGCAACGAAACGCTTAGTGTCAAAAATAAAACCCAGTGGAAATATTGCAATGTCCAATTTTACTTACAAATCCTCATGTTTGATTTTCTCAGAAATAACGCTGGGTTATAAATAGTTAATTCCATGAATTTCTCTAATAAAACTTTTGAAGTCGCAAGAGTCGTAAAGCGTTTGCAACAGTCCCCGGCTGAAGCAAGGCATCGCTCCCACGGAGACCCCCGCATTTCTCCAACCCAGAGGGCCTCCCACGCATAATCCCTCACCCGTGCCCTTCCACCGACCTAGCCCGCATCCCACCCCCAACTCTCTTCAAGGCTGTCCTGGGTTGAGGGCAGGATTCGTGCGATAAACCATGGGACTTTCAAGTGGTCCGATAAGAGTGGGAACAACGAGGAGACCCTGAGGGTGTGGAAGAATCAGATAGCTCCCTCGTTCACTATAACTAAACGTAGTGAATTCGCTACGGCTCACCCCAAAGCTACGAAACAGCGTGGAATTTTAAGCCTATCACACCCCAAGTTATAATTCCGGAGTTTCCATCTCCTACAGCTCGACTTTTTGCCCTAAACTTATAGTGCAAAATAGTTTTCTTAAATCAATTTTAAGAAAACAAACATACCCATTTATTAAAGCTTCTTTTTGGGAATAGCTAACAATCACAGTCTAATTAGATCTAATACGTTCAATTAGCTATAACGGGCGTCACCCCATGTCCGTTAACACTTCTGTTACGTAATTTATTTCATTGCTTTTCATTGGGTAAAACATACTTCTCACTAACTCTCCTCAAAATGTTAATGGCACGTGGTGAAACCCCTCCGTTTTCACCCTTACTAAACGAAGCATATAATCCATCCTTGAGAATTTCCTAATGGAGTTGACGTTCACATTTTCCCCTTAGCTTATTGTATAAAAGTAAAGTACGCGAGTAATTGAGAGGGAATAAAAAAGGTGATGGACTACAGACTTCCCGATATTCAGTTGGAATGATGAACCACTCAAAAAGAGATACCTACTGCTCTAAATAAAAAGTAGGATAGCTTTCGAACCTGTGCGACATTACAAAAAATCATAGATCGTTCTAAAATTTGAGGCTTTGAGACCTGTTGCTATGATGAAGTTTTTACATAAAATTCTTACTAATCATTAAAATTTCAACTTCACTGCTGTATTTATTATTGAATTATGCTCATATAAATACACTTACCATACTTGTAGCAGAGGTTGAGCAGTTCTCACAAATAAAAATTTAAGAGCACAGAAACACGTGTGGTTGCACAAACAAAAGAAAACCACTAGTGCCGATCCAAGTAGAGAACAATTGAAATGCTTGGAATATTTGATTCATAGTTTGATGCTGCAGCCTAGTGGAGACTGCTGGAATCATCTGGAAAACTTATTTCCTTTATGTACCAGAGTACGTTGTACTTATATCTTATTGTTAGTCAGGGGCGGATACAGAAAACACTCAAGGGGGGGGCGCAAAAGATATATTGAGTTGCCTTTACTTTTTATCGCGATATCGCAATAAAAAATAATCAAGTCACAGGCAGAGTAAAATAAAATTTTAATTAATGTAATTATACACATATATAAGACAATGCCATCTTATGATATAAAAAAGTCACAATCGTGGTTCTGCCATGTTTGCCAATACGGCCGGACCCGCAAGGGAGGGGCGCGCGCCCCCCATCTGTATCCGCCACTGTTGTTAGTTTGGGCCAAAGAAGGACTCCAGGGCCGAAGAAATCCGCTATTGCGGTACTTGTTCGAGGTAATAAAACTTCCATTTATGTTAACAAGCAGATTTTGCATTGAGTGTTCATTTTTTGATCTGTGACGGCGGATCTATAAGCGTACTTAGAAATAAAGAAAAACCAGGAATGCCTCATGCGTGTAGCCTCATTAAGTTACCATGGAAATGACTGGTTCCACCACTCATCGGCTACTGGTTTCATTTTCATAGCTTTCTCGAAATTAGTGCTTTTATGATTTATTGGCAAAAAGAAGGAACTGAATTTAAATTCGTCTATCTTCGTTGCTAATATTAAACTAGTCCTGAAATACATTTTATATATTTAAAAATAATGTCTAGTGTGTGGGATACAAGCACTTAAAACGCTCATGTTTATCAGCATAGTTATAATGGCTCAACTAAGGTGTCAGAGCCGACAACCTTATGCAGGGATATCTGTCAATTCTGTCATTGAAGGCAAAATGTTTCAGATAAATATGTATTGCTCTGGATACCTTTGAGAATATTAATTCCTTCATAATGGGAAATGATTCAATTGATGCATAGTATTTTGATTATGGAGCAATGTATTCATGCATCTACTTTGCTCTACGGGAAGACGCCAATAGCACTAACTTGAAAAGTAAAAGGGGACTATTTCGTGCCTTTAATGATTTTTTTTACTATACCTTTAATGATTTATATGTCGAATGCATATGATTGCTCTCACGTTTGCCTTCTCCGTGTTCCGATCTGCCCTGAAAAACGCTCTCCCCACTCTTAATTATGTGACGTTTTGACAAGATCGATGTTACTGAAATCAAATTCTGCGATTCCCGTAATTTTAATCCGTGAAAGAATTTTTGGTTCCTGTTGTCGTCATAGGTAGGAATTATCCTTAACAAGACATTATGAATGCAATTGCACCGCAGAGAAATCATTTTGAGTAGAAGTCAACGCGTAGGTATTGAGGAGAAATTAATTTCTTGCAATGCAAGTCCACGGTTAACTACGGCATGGGTTGCGCAGTCGTGGTCGAGGCGTCTGCTAGTAGGAGTCAACTGAGGAGTTAAAACGTATTTAAAGTCTTCTAATTCTGAATTATAGCATAAAGAGATCACTTAAAACTAGTATAAATATATAAAATACTATAATGTTACTTTATCTAGCGCCTGCAGACGTCCACTGGTTCTAAAGTATCGCTTAAAACGTTAACTTGACTAAATCACACGCAGTGTCCTCTGACGTCAAAGCAAGTGAATACGTATCTGGTCTTCTGGCTGGTTGAAGATGGCGTTAGCAGACAAGGCTATGGCCGAGGTGAGTTTTAAAATTCTTTTATTTATTCTATCCGAAGTATTATCGGTCAGGTGATGGCAGAATCGCTGTTCTTGGAACTCTCGTATTGTGGAGCATACTCCTCTCGGCGAGGCACGACGGCGCAGGCCGGAGAGTTGGTGCGAAATCAGTCGATACCCTGGCACTCCCCCTGTACCCTGCTCCTTCGGCCTTACCTTAAAGGTCACTTTTAAAAATAGAGTTAATGATACAGTGGTGCTGTTGATTACTCAAAGGTGTTTTTCAGCTACAGCCGAGTTTTTGACACTTCACTATTATGTGTTAATAATTAAATGAATCTCCGACCGTAGGGTGTGTAAGGGAAGCTATTTTAGCGTGCGATTAATTAGTATAAGGATGTTTTGTCGTTAACAATCTTAATTGATACATCATAGGTACTATTATTGAAATGGAGTACTGCGTGCAGTGTCGCATCGTGATGCACTGTGACATACCGCTTAGCACCCGGGTTTCATGCGTATGAAATCCCGCCCATTTTTTGTGCTCGATCAATGACACAAATTGTATGAATCAATTGTGTTGACCTTCGCTCCTTTCACGACGTCGTCTTAAGGGTTAATTATGCATTTTATGATTTCTATTTGTAATCTCTACAAACCGTGAGCAATATTTGTGATTAATAAACTATTTTGTGACTAATAAACATTTGTGATACTGGCCGTGAACATATTTTGTGCGCTTTGCAGTCTTTCTTTGTTTTGGGAGAACTTCTGCTGATGTTTCTATTCCTCTCCTCTGCTGCGTGAAGATGAAGTATTTCTTGGATATAAAGGTTTCCGAATTCCTTTCAAAATGCAAGAGATGCATTTAAGATAATTTTTGCCTATGGTATACCTAATTATCTACTTTAAAGAAGCTGTTTTCCCCTCAAGACATTTAACTCTTCATTATTGCCCCTAGGATCGTGTTGTGCTCGATGTGTTACATTCTCGTTAGCATTTATAATATTGTTCAGTAAGAAGTGCTACTGACTTTATGTAATGGTATGGTTTTTTAAGCATAATTTTTCAGGATTCCATTTTCATTGCTATAATTTTTAGCTCTCGGTGACTTTCTAGGTTTATGTAACTCTTATCTGACAAATGATCTAATGGTTTCTCTTATTCAATCCTTGTTACAAACGTGTTTTAAATTACTTTTTTATATCTCTTCATGTTGTATGCACTTTGACCGGTGATGTTGCTACCTTTTCGATGCGTTCTGGCCTGTAAATTTCCACTCTGTGTCAAAGATGAACATCCAAGGGAATTGTTTCGCTCTCATGAGCTGCACAGGGCTGGATATTGTCTTTCAAATGTATAGTTATGTATTTTCTACCCTGCCGTGCATGTTCTTGTAGAATTTGTGCTACCTTGATACAATAATGAGGTAAACGTATTCAAACAAAACTGGGTCAATAAGGCATTCAGTCATTTGGCTGTTACATGAAGTAATCCCTTTGTTTTTGTTACGAATTTACTTTCGCCTATTTTAATTTTCTCATATTCCTACCACTAAAGGAGACCATTGGTGCTCGTCACCATTTTCTAGATGTCGACTGCAAAGGAGACAACAAGTATAGTGATAAAATTTGGTGATTTGGTTAAAATGTAAGGCAGGAAACGCTATGACAGAGATGATATCTCAGTTCATCTGGATTGATTATCGTGCATTATAACAACCGAAAGCTAAGATTCTAACTAAAGATGTATTTGAGAATAGTTAGCTATATTTGATTAATTGTTTGTGGAATTACTGTGTGAGTTGTACACAGGTTTATGAAACGGGTAATTGCATGCCCCTTGTTGGTTTGAGGCTAACTCTTGATATAAGCAGCATAAAAATCTTTTCGTGACTGCTTAAATGACAGTTATGGCATCCTATTAGTACTTATTTTTTGTTATTCCGAATAGCAACTGTTTTTTTTTTTTAAATATAAACAAATTATGGTTTGGTTAAAGTGTATCATCAAACATTTTTTGGCATCTGGATTAATAGAACTCTTGTTTTTTGGCTACTGTTTATATGAGACAAATGAATACTATAGATGTCTTTAATATAGCTACCAGTTAGTATTGCTGCTGGAATATGACCTGAATATCGTTATTTAAGGGAAATTTCTTCTTTTTATTCTTTCTTTTCCATTGATATTCAAACAAATTGCTGCTGCTTAGTCCACCTTCGCAAAAGCTGTGTAAGGTGAAGAATTCTGTCATCTAGGAGTTGTACTATCCAAAATAGTGGAATTATTTCAAGTTTTATCTTTTATTTTAGGGAAATACTATATTATTTACATCATTATTATTCATGGCATTGATTCATGTTTTTATTTGCTTGGGTAAAACTAAAGTACTTAAGTCCAGAATCAATACAGTGTTTTAATTTAAGAAATAAGATATTAAATATTTTAATTTTAGTGTATAGTTTTTTGCTTGGCACAAAGTTATTCATGTGATTTCTGTAATTTTTTTCTTCCCATCGCATATGGAAATGCAACCTTTAATTTTGAATTAATGAAATTATTTTGATACAGTATCATTTCTTCAGTATCATTTACCAATATCATTTCTTTATCACATCAGTGTCAAGTAATGTATTGCCTTATATAGTCTGCATTCTCTTACCATATTTAAGTTTAGGGTTGATAAAAAAGAATTTATTACATTGTCTGAAAGTTAATCCAATGATGCTAGTGGTCATCATCCAGGTCATGCCTGAGGGGCATAAAATTTGGTTGGTTTTTGTGTCTTGTCATTGTGTGCTTCATGGTGATGACACTGTCTCTCCTCTTTGTCTGTAGAAGTTCTTAAGGTTGCCATGATTATAATATAACACAAGGAAGACTCTAAAACCCCTGTTTCATGTCCCTGTTTCTAGCCCAGACAGTTTATTAGAATGCCAAGAAATACTTCTTTAGAGAGAGAGAGACCATAATCCTAGATTAGGAATGCCTTTGACAGGGAAAGCTGACTAATTCACAGGTGCGGTGAACAGTTTCATGATAGCTTTATGCAGTTGCCGGCTTGAATTATGCCATCATCTGATTCCCAATCTACAGTGTAGGCTAAGTCAACGCCTTCTGGGTGGCTTGTATTGCTCCATAATCAACTGTAAAGGCTTACTTATTATTCATGGCCAGTGCTTGATATATAATTTTCTGTATCATACATGTAATAAATTTTTTTACTAAGTTCAAATCGAAGAAAATTATATTGTTCATATTTTTTTATTTAATGGTGCTTCAAAACTTCTTGGCTTTATGTCGCCAAGTCACATTTAATTTGTTGCTCACCTACAATCACATCAATAAAGGCTATTTGAATTTTACTCTTCTGCCATAATTTGCTATTTCAGAACTTCCCTCTCAGTTAGAGCCATTGTGCACAGTGGTAAAGTTAGGTATATTTATTTTGTTCCAGTTTTTAGTAGGTCTTCATAGATGAGATACATTGAGATATGGTTTAAGAATTCCCTTGCATTAATTTCTATTTTCTTTTCATTAGTATCTATTCCAAACAGAAATGAATGTAGCTATTTGAATGACCTCATCCTTGATTCAGATGGTTCCGGTTTGGAATATTTTTCTTCTTTTCGATGGGGTTGCTAAACTATTGCTAAAGGAATTGATGAGTCAAGTTACTTACGTTCATACGATCCCTTTAGAACACCGAACAAGTTTCACCTGGCAAAGGGGTACATTGAGTGGGGGTTCAGATGGCAGAGGTACACTTAAGACTGTATCTGCCAAGCATCTTGGGGTGTTTGAACCCTTCTACTCTTTCCTCTCCTCCCCCGCTGCTTGCTATGGCCATGATCCCTGGTGCTTTGGGCAGGGTTTATAAGGGACAGGGACTACATTTAATATTGATTGGACGTAAGAAATTAGAAAGAGGAATTAGGGAAAGGTTTTACTTTTTCGTTGTTCATAATTTTCAGTTGTTCAACTGACATCTTTACTTTGTTATGTAACTCATTTAATCCTAACAATTATGATTTCGTTAAAATTGATTCCTGAAATAGTATTTTAGTCTAAAGTAGTTCTGTGATGTATTTGCTTTCAGTAGTTTAATTTGTCTAGTAGGGTAAAGGATATCAATTTTTTTGAATGAATAACACAATGATTGTATTTAAAAAATGGAAAATGACGGGTCTCTTTATTTTTCAAAGTCATCACAACTAATAGTTTACCAGGTTTATATCACCGAAGGCTTCATGAGGAAATGATGCAACATAGAATCTTAACATTATATCTTTGTGCTATGCAGTGGATGGAAGTTGATGAAAACTTAATGAAGTTGGAGTTTTTTGTGTATGGTCATGAAACTTAATATCTTTTAGAAATGAAATAAGTAATAGGAGAAAATTTCCTTTGCTGCTGATGGGTGTAGTTTTCCTGGGATATTTAAGTGTGGAAGTAAATTTTACTAATGAAATCAGTATCCTATCATTTTAGAGGTTCATCCCTGCAAGTTACGAGGTTTATGATGTCCAAACTAAATTTAAAGCAAGATTTTAATGTTTTCATGTGGCATCAAATCTATTTCTTTTTATCATTTTCTTTTTTATCCTACTAGTTATTGGTGCAGCACAGATCATATATTTTTGTGTGCTGTTGATTACATTGACAGCTAAGGGTGACCCCCCACTTGTATATATGAGTTATTAGCTCAGCATAAGTTTATCATCCAACTCTAATCCTCTGTGAAATGATTAAGGCTCTCAATTTTTTGGCATTAAGGAGTAGCTGAAGAAGTAGGTGATGGATCAAAAACAGAATAATATGAGTATTTTTTCAAGCACTATCACAATTGGCGATAAAACAAAATCGGGCAGTTTTAAAATGTAAAAGTGTTAAACAAAGTTTAAGCCCAAAGATGATCTCATGTTTCAGTGGCATTAGGTAAGGGAGGTGACAAACTTAAACGTTGAGTGATTTACTATTTTTCGTTGGAATATGAAATTATTGCACTGTGGATCCTTCGTGGATGGTGAATAGAAATATCATTATCATCAGTTTTTTCCAGCAGTTTGTCTTAAGTAATCAATTAACTGTGAATCTTTTAACTTTTTCGGGAAAAAACCTTCTGCTACATTTATTTCCACTTATTTGTTATAAATGAATATCTCTTTTGTTATCCAACCATTGCGTTAGGAATTTGAGATATGCACACACATTCATTAAAATATTCCCCTTATGATGGTAGAATTGCATAGAGTATTGTTTGTGTATCCTAACCTTCCCCCTGCTTCATGATTGGCGGCAATGACACATGACCCTATACACTTAAAAGTTTCATGCACTAGTATGTTTTGTTTGACTAACTAGGAGTACATTCCAGTTCATCAGCAGAAAGCATACTGTTTCTGAAGATTGCTGAATGCCAAAGAGCCGTTTACATAGTTTTTTCCTGTATAATGTAGTCATGCATGTAATATGCCAATGAATCGCAGGACCATGTAAGTATTACAGTGCTGAAATCTGATCCAAATTCCCTTGGTCCACCCTCGTGAGTTGATTTGTGTGTAGCTTCTGCACCATGAGACAAGTAGCCTGAAGACTGGCTAGCAGCACATATCTCTTCTGCTTATATTACTTATTTCATTTTCCTCTTGAAGGACTGGAATTATTGGTATTTGCAGGCTTGTGTACTGCATGCTCTGTATCAGATTCTCCTTGCAACCTCACATCAGTCGGTAGAGGTGTATCATAGAGTTATCACAAATATTTTGAAGGAGATAGTGAATATGTTGTTGCCTCATTGCATGTGTATCATTCATTGCTAGGCAGATTTTATCTTATTACCCTTAAAGTTATCTTCACTATCCCTCAGAGTGCATCCAAAAAGTCCCAGTTTAGTAGCATATTCTATATTCTTTCAGCATTTTCATGGCTGCATTATTCTTGTGATAGCATTTCCCTCTGGTGGTTTTATGATTGTATCTCTCATGACGTATGTACAAGACTGTAAAAGTGGTTATTTATTTTCTTCATACTCATCCTTCATGTTGTACTCTTTACCTTCAGTGTTTCTTGGATGTGAAACAAATGTGTTGTGTGAAATCTTTTTCCCGTTTACCTAGTTGCACTCAACATGAGTCTTCTGCTTAACTCTGCATTTCAGTACTGGATTCAACCATTCTAGTCTTCTTCCCCATTATTTCAAATGGCAATTAGGTATCCCACCTCGTCCACCATGTTGAGCACTTGGTTTGTCCTTTGCATTTTTGTCCATTGTGAACTCATTTGTCTTCATGTAAAATTTACATGTTGATCCTGTCATTGAAGATATATGTTGGCAATATCCATAATGAATCATTATTATTTATAAGTATGGAATTATTTAAGAGCCTTATTCAGAGCTGCCTACAGATGTGGTTTATTGTTTCAATTCCATCTTTGAAATTTGCGCACAGTTTTAAGAAATTTGTTTCAGCTAGCCAACGGTTAGTACTCGCAAAGAGAGGAACCAACTATACAAAGTTTAAATATCACCGAGGTAAATAATACGACAGTGTGACTCCTTTTTAATCACTCAGATAGCTGATAGGTAATGAAGAATTTGAGGTTTAATCGTAGGACATTTCTGATTCAAAAATTTCATTTATTAAAATGATCATCCCTCCTACAAACCCATTCCTACTACACATCAAGAAATCCCGTTTGGTTTGCATCAGGGTCACATCCCTCATTTCCCTCTGACCTACATGGCCATGCTGTCCATCATCATTTGGGCATGATCTCTCGTGAACATTCACACTATTATAGGAAAATGATATTTATTGCTGTGAGGGTTTCATTTCAATAGAATATTTGAACAAATATTCGAATCATGATTCGACCGTTGTAAATAATACTAGTGAGTGAATATTTTAATAAACTTTTAAATAATTCAAGTGATGTTTTCACCCAGCTTAGGACGAGATTTGTGTTTTGCCATTAAGTATTTGATTTAAAGGCGTTTTTAACGTTAAAAGAGTATAAAAAGGGAGTGACCCCTCTAGCGCCGTGTGGGGGAGGGAGGTTGAGCATCCATGCTGTATTGACCAAGTGAAGAATTCTGGGGTCCACAAAAACTATGCCGCTTGCGTGGAAAAATTCACTCATGCCGCCCTGTCCTGGATGAGTTCATTTTCCCCTTGCAAGGACGTTTCTTGACTTCTCCCTCTCCTGCTCCGTCTACTCATCCTCGCGACTCGTCCGTCGTGGTCAAAGCAGTGCCTTTCAGTTAATTGCGTCTCTCTTTTGATTCCTCTCCATTCATCAGTCCTGCGTCAGTATCAAGACGGAAAGAGTCAATCAAGGTCGTGGAATAAGTCGAGCGAGTCTCTGACCCCGTTTAGCTGAACGCGTTTGTTGTCGATTGCCGGCGTTAAGCGTGTGCGCGGAATTATTTTTTCTTTGGGGAAAGAAAAACTGTAATTTGAAACCCTCGAGTTTGATATTATTAAATTTTTAAAGGTACAACATTGGCCTGGTGGTAAGATGAGCATGCGTAGAAAACAATTGTAAACGTTATAAGAAACTCTAGAAACCTCCTTCAACCGATTTTTGAAAATGCGTATCTTTTTCGGGAAGGGCTCAAATATTTTTGTTGGTAGGTCGTTCTAGCTCCGTATGGTCCAGCCCAAGGAGGAGAACTGCTTTACATTTGTTTTTTTGTGATCGGCACTTTATCTTGAACTGGTGATCATTTTTTCCAAAAAAGCTTGGTTTTATAATGTCCTTCCCAAATTCATCCCATGCGTTTTCCTCACTCTCTGTTTTTTACATCCCACATAGCCTTCTCCTCCTCTCCCGTAAACCCAGTTATCTGTAGGTCGGCCGTAGGTACATCTTTTTGTCTTCTCCCAGTTCTTTAGCGATCCTCAGGGTAATGACCGCTCGGTATGGCGGTGCCAAGGAAATTTGGCAAGGTTTGGGCCGGCCCCTTTGGGATTTTCAGTTTTACAGTGAAAGTGGACGGTTAGGGGAGGGAAGGAATTTTAATTATGGAATGAAATTGCGCGGATTCTTTTGAATAGGACTGTTAAAACTTCCTATAAGAAAAACTTCATGTACTTGAGAAGATAAGGTGAATGTAAATTTTGTTTTAAATTGTTGTAAATCTTGTTGAGATTGAGATCTAGTCAAGGTTTCCTCTTGGGTTGCGCCAAAGGTAAATTCCTTAAGGTCACGTTCCCCGAGGTTCAGATCCCGGTTTTTATGTCCCGAGAACCTCGTGGAGAAATACAGGTGGCTCCAGCGAAATAGCTCTCTATAGATCCTGCTATTGAGTCTTTGAAATTTAATCGCCATTAACTTAAAACAGAATGAGCAACTCCTTCCCATTTTTAACGAATCTCTGTTTACCGGAGTAGTATAAATCTATTATTACGTGTATTAATTACGCCACCGTTTTCTCGTATTCCAACCCTGTCTCCCCCATGGATAAAATACGCCACTACGAATGTAAATTTCCCTTGAATACATTTTTTCAGTAATAGAATTTATTTTTATGCGGAACTTCGGGGTGTAAATAGCAATTCACGCACCCTTATTCGTGCCGAACTATGTAGCGTAGTGTTCTCGATTTTGAAGAGTGCTAAGAATTAGCGAAGGCTAAGCGTAGAAGCAGCTACTTTGAGTTAACACGCTTCCCCTCATTTCCCGCCGTAGGTTTTTGGGCACACGCCTCTTCACCCTAATATCAGGCGTTACCGTGAGTGCCTCCGCTTTAAAATAAAATATTTGGGTGTTCAAATCAGTACATTGTTAATTATCCCCGAATCTCACCGGAATCGATATCGGATTAACATTGGCAGAATGTAGGTTCCAAAAGTTGACAGACCTATGTTCGATAACAAAACCTACTTAAGGTTCTAACAACCTTATTATCCTTGCAAATATTCACGATTTGATACTTGGTGAACCAAATTCCTGTTCTGAAATTACTTGAATTAATTTTCTGGAAACGCCGTGGAAAATATTTCAGGATGTACCCTTAGGATTTGGTAAATCTCTTTAGTGTGGCGGGGATATATATTACCGATTTTCGCACAGAAAAACGTAAATGTTCTAGAGGTCAAGAGGTTGTGACTAGGGACAGACAAGTGGACGGATTTTGTGGTCGAATTGATCTTTGACTAACGCTTTGGAACGCTCGTGTTTCTCCCTGCGTGATGAAAAAGACTGCCGAGTAATTTCCCTTAAATTATCGATGGATCGAATTAATTTCGCCGAGTGACTCGCTCGAGTTGCATTAAGGCGTCTCATTTATCGTGAGTGAGCAATGAGTGCATCGACCGTGACCCACATGAGTGAGCTGCGTTGATCTGTTTTGAGACCCAGGCTGTAAAGGTAAACTCGAGCGCTCTTACGTACGTCGCGACGCGTACGACGCGTCGTGCGATACGCGAAAAAGGCCGAGAAAAAGGCATTTTTTAACTTTTGGATTGGGAACCGAATCGTTAATTTTGATCCGACGCGTTCCTTTCGACGATAATGTTCCAAGCTCCTCGCGTGCTCCTTTTCCTTAATAATTTGAAGTTAATTTGTGAAAATCAGAATGTTTTCGCGGTTATATTTTTCCATTAACTACGTATGTGGCCGGGTATAGAAACTTTCACAGTCACCACCTTGCGCCCACGAAGATGATTCCTTAATTTAGCACTACACCAAGTTCTTCTTCCCGCCTAATTGTGTTCCCTTTCACTATTATATTTGTAATTTCCCTGAAATACAAGCTAGAAAATACTCGTGTCGCTTATTCAGTGAGGGTAACTTGCTGGTAATCGAGGGGTACTGGTTCGGTCCTATGTATTTCATTACGAATTTCCCGAACTTTTATTTGGCAGAATCCGAATTGATTACAAAATACACCACCCTCGGTTACTCACTAGCGCCAGCCAACGATGGATCTTAAGTTTAATCTCGGAGATCGAGATAATGATGTCAAATATTTTCTCGGAATGAGTGTATTTCCCCTGTACATGTCGCTCTCAGGACACGTAGGAATTTACAGGGATAGTTATTAATTTTACTTAATATTTATACTTATATATAATAATTAAATATATTTGTACGCGTTAATGTGAATGAATTAATGATGATTATTTGTTTTGTATTAACCACCGGGCGGGTTGCATCGATGTATCGTCGTTCATATGCGATATCGTATACGGAAAGATCGCATTGTCGCAGACCTGTATCCAAATTTTCTTTTAAATACCGTCTCTTGTAATCCTTAAATAATCTGAAATGTGTATATAACACAATAAGGATGAAAATGGTGGTCGTTTTTATCTTTTGGTGTGATAAAATCATTTCCTGTATGGAAGTTACAAGGGAAAAAAAAACATTTTGCCAATATTTCGTCATTAATTGTGAACAGAAGCACATTTTATCCAACTTTATTCAAAATTTACCTTCTTCTTACTTGCCCTTACATTTGATAAAACAAATAATGCACTGTTAAAAAATCTTTGGGACTACGGACCTCCGCTGAAACCAAAACACCGCCTCCCCAAGTGTGCCCTCAACCCTTCCCATATCCCTATCCCCTAATTCCCTGTCCAGTATTATTATGCCATGACTTTTTTAATCTGTAAAACGTAATCAACTAATCTGCCTGCAACATTACTAAACGAAACGCCCAGGAGACAGCTGCAAAGCTGGGAACTGCGGAAAACAACAACGAGAAATATACTTGGACTTGGACCTTCTTATTATTGTGACTTATATATTGTATCGTGGTTTAGAGTTTGTCTTGGATAGAGGAACAATTTTCTATCGATTTTTGTGAATTAAAGTTTCCTTATCTCCTATTATTTAAATAGTGATGCTTATCTTCGAATTTGCGTGTCGGAATCAGAGTTGACTTTCCATTTCACCGATCGAAGAAATTCGAACGGTTAATTTTCCCTCTCAACGCGTGCTTCCCTTCGTTTGTTTCTAGCGCTACTTGAACTCGCCGATAGGTGGCATTGCCGTTCACATTTGTGCTCGAGAGGAGCGCTCGAGCCGGTTAGACGAGCTCGGCGTCGGGCGGCCATCCGCCTGTACGCTGACCGCAGGAAAAGGGGTGAGGAGGTAGTAGCTCCTTGGGCGATTACGCCTTTTGTCCTCTCAACCCCCTCCCTCTTTTCACTCTCTCTCTCCGAGGTGATGTCGCCGTTCTGCCAATGCTCGGGCCGAGCCTCGTGGGAAATCCGCGCGTTTGTCGGGTCGCCCGACCGTTTTCACGGCCTTTTCTCTCCCCCCTTAATAACCTCTCAATATCGCGGTCAGTGGTCGCTCAGGTGTGATTTTGCCTCTCCGTCAGCGTTCTTTTTTTTCGGTTTCTAATTTTATTCGCTATCGCCACTACCTTTTCTAGTTGGAAAAAGACAATCTGATAAATTCTATAATTTTTTCTCTCTCTCCATATTTTTGATAGATCTGGGGTCGCCAACTTTTTTCAATACGGGATATCGTGGAATCGATTAGATTTTACTTGTAGTCACTGTATGTTTAGATTTATAGGCAGGTAAAGCGCTCTGCAACCGCTCTCAGAAGCACGTAGGAAATGCATCCCATCCCAGTTATCCCATTTATGGGATAGAAGTAGCTTATGTCACGCATAGTGTAAGAAAATAATTTCGCTCAGATCCGAAGGGTTGACAGCCCTTGTTGCATATTGATGCATCTTCTCCAATCTTCGTTGCACCTTTTCGGTTGGATCGGGGGAGCATTAAGGTCCAGGTCCTTCGCTGTCGTTTGTTTCACTAAAACACCTGAGCTTGTTGGCCGCGCGCTTATTCTGTCGTAAACGTCTACCGTTGCCAACTTTTTGCCCTTACCGCCCAAGACACTGTCGGTCAACTCTTTCTTTCGCGATGCAAAACCAACTCCATTTTTATCCAGGAATTTACGATCTTAGGATTTGAAGCTTCGATGGTATTTTACGGCTGCTTCATAATAAAAGGTTCTCGATTGATTTCTCTATTATTTTTTATTATATCTGAGCATAGCTAATGATGTCTGCCGTTTAAGAAGTTGAATTTTTCAGAGTTGATTCCGTAGTTCTGTGTGTAGTAATTCAATGATGGTACGAATCACAAATAGACTTATAAAATATGATTTCTTGGGAGTGGAAAATTTCACTTATTTTCATTGATTGCCAAGTATTTTGGATCGAAGGGATTACGTTTACCGTTATGTATGGATAAATGAGGCCTATAAATGCGAAAATCGTGTTCTTCTTACCTCATCGCCTTTCATAATTGGCTAATCGTGGGGGATAAGTGTTCTAAATATTAAAAATTGCACCTTTCATTAGCAATCTTGTTATTCTAAACTTATCATAGTGGACTTATTTGTTTCTATTGGAAGTCACGGAGCCAGTATGATCAAGCCGTTTATGTGAAAAATTCTATGTTTCACTCATACGATTCTCTTGAAAGGGTGCTAGGTATCGGCATTGCACATCTTTTTCTCTCTTTCAGTAGTGGAAGGTAAGTTTTTTTGCTGCAATTTCTTAATTTTCTCACATAATTCCCTCGCCAAAAGCATGACTTGGATATTTATTAACTCTTTCTTTGGCAACCATTGGTCGCCTCCTGAATATTACTTTGTGAAATACTTCCTGCGTTCACTTTAACACTCGCAATGACTCTATCGTGGCTCAATCTCCAGTAATTAACTGCTTAATCTGTGGTTACACACTACATTTATAGACCCATGTTATATACTACTTTCGAAAGATTCCCTATCTCCTTTCGTTGATGCGTATGTGGGAGGAGATTTTGTGTATCAGATTTCAAATATTGGTTTCTTGATAAAAAGAGCTTCTTGATCTGATTATAGAGCGTTGGAATACTGACAGGAGCACTTTGCTTTTGAGTAAACAACTTCCTCTTAAACGGATCTTTGTTTACCTTGTATGATGAAGCATTTGGAGTTGAAAACTTCGTGGTCGCAAACTGATGCGAGTATCAGGGCGAAATATCTTGTTGCTCTGTTAAGAGATTTCCTCATTGTATCTGGCTTGATCCTCACTTTATGTACAATTCTCGTGAAATACCTAAGCGAATGTACTGCATTTACAATACACCAGACCGTTAATATTGTGCGTGGTTTCCTTCCTTCATGGGGAACATTATTCTTCGACAAAATTTTGCTGTGGCTGATGTTGAGTTTCTCACCTTTAGTTTTGAAGCATTTCCTTTTTTTCTTCTTCTCCGCAATAAAAGAAAGATTTCATGACGGCCGATGAAATATATTTTTGGCAAGTCAAAGGATCCTTCTGTTTTCATCGTAATTAGAAACTCCTGTGTTTTGTGGAGATATGGATTTCGGATTATATTAAATTGATGTAAATTTTGCTATTACTCTAATATAATATTATTATATTTTTCTTTAATTATAGCTACCTATCAAATTCTTGTATGTTGAATTCCTTTAGGATTTCACGGATGTTGTGGGGAGCAGGGTTTGTGGCTGATGTATCAGCTATAGCTTAGCGTGGAACATGGGACGTTATGAGTAGTGACAATGGCCATATGGCGTGTATTTGGTGCCGTTGGATTATTGTTGTTTTAAGGTTATTTAATATCATACATAAATGAAGGATAGTTGAAATATTTAATTTCTCGTAATTTCATTTAGCATGAACTGAGCGTGACGCCTTTACCAAGCGAAAAGCTGAGATGATTCGTCAAAAAGGATGTTGTCGACTCTCACAAGTCGGAAACAAGATCCTTATCCTTGTTTTTTTTGTTCGAATTTCAAATGGAAAGGTGGAAGACGCGCAATTTCTCCCGTGCTTTCTCTTCGTATTTTCCGTACCCTCTGTCGATGGGCGTTTTGAAGCGTTGCTTTCGGCAGATGGTGGTCGGCGGGCCTCGTCCTCATAAACCTGTCGCACTCGGGGCAAGGAATTGGCGCCTCCGTGTCGTGTCGAGGCACCAGCCCTTCCCAATGGTCTGGGTGAGGCTTAATTGTTCACGTTTACACGGTTAGATGTACTATCATTTGCAAAAGTCTTGCAACAAATCGAGCGGCGCCACTTTCGCTCCATTGTCGATTTCTGGCCACCATGAAGTTTGAATGATCACTATCTACGTATGAATCTTCATGGTAGCTCGGGAACGACTCACGAACGGGTCATCGTGACACGGGAGTGAGACGTAGGAAATCATTACGATGTTCAGTTGAGTAAACGAGCGTAGATGTTGTTAAGTCGTCGCGGCGTTTGAGATTATTTTTGTACCCGTAGTTGACTGGAGTAGATAATTGAAAATATTTACCCGTTAAAAGAGTGGGTACCTATGACGCCTGGCTTCCAATAGTAAACCCAATAAGGCCGGCTGGGGCGATTTCGCCATTAGGAACAGAAATCAACTCGCTCGTAACCCTTTTTTTTAAGGATTCAACGTCGTTCAGGAGACTTTATATTAAGTTGTTAAAATATTTGTTCGATATAGAAGAATTAATAAATGAAAAAAAATTAACCGGCAATTTTCCGGAAAAAAACACGACTCTGTCGTCTCCACCATATTTAACGTATTATAACGTAATTCTTTACGTAGGTTGAAGCTGATAAAGATAGCTCCATAAGCTTTCTTCTTCATTAATTATCAATTTGTTAATTGGATAAATATATTTACACCGATGGAAATGTTTCTTCGGGAAAAAAATGGAATTTTGATTGCCAAAAAAAATCGCTAGGCCTCATCGTTGCAAGCAGAATGTGTCTCTATTTTTACTGTTTACATATCTAGGAGAGGCTTAAATTTTTACGATAGCACTAACATATTTAGTTATTCCAAGTTATTCCAAGGATTGTACTTAGTAGATCAGCTATAAGTCTCACATTCTGTCCCTTTCCAACAAAATTACTGTATTAAAAAAACACTGATTGTAGAATACTGAAGCCTAAAGTTTAAAAGTAAAATTTTTCACTTAATTTATATCTTTTTCTATCTCTAAGAAAAGTTTCCGTCACTCCTCATTTACGAAACGAAAAAGGGTAAAATTGTTCTGAAAAACTTTACTGGAGAAATTAACTTGGTAGGAGATGGCGACAAGTTGATGACAAATAGGCAGCATACTACATAGACGGACAGCATAATAATAAATATCACTGCAAAATATCAATATATCGCTGCAAAATATCATTCATAATTTTCTTTTTAATCAGATAAAATTGATCTATTTGAGAAATTACGTATATGGAACCTTAGATTATTACGATAGTTCTCATTCCAAAGGTTAATAATGTTGAGCAGTTACGGACCTGTAAAGGAAACCATATAGCACTAGAAATACATTCACCAGTGATTCTGATTGGAGTTCCTTCAAGAAAACGCAATTGATTCGTCCTACCGCGCTAACTACGCATGATTCCCGTCGCACGGTCATTTAAATTAGAAATTGTTGCAAAAGATGCTCAAATTCAACAGCTGGTACCCTCTTAACATAAATTTCAAAAATTTTATAAACTTAAAAATTAAATACGGCTATGCGGAGGATAAAAATTTTCGGCCTCGGGATGGATTTGAACGCGGGCCCCTCCTATCATCAGCCCGAATGTTTATCCACTGAGCTATTTCTAGCTCAAGGTCATTTAGAGATAATTTTGATTATTTCATTTTATTGTAACACTGAGCTCCTTCATGTGCTTCTGCTACGGCTTCTCACTTGAACGAATTTGATCAAAATAATCACTTTCTCGGTATATTAGTCTTTTATTCGTTTATATGATGATAACTTGAGCACGGAGGCTTTCGCATACTCTATGTTTCGGCTGGTTAGTATATACAATAGGAATATAATGATGTTGTCGCCTGCGACTTCGGTATGGTATCGTCTTTTAAAGTTATTATTATATGTTATTATATTTCAAACTCGGTATTTGTATTTCTAATGAAGCAAGCGTATACATTCAT
Source organism: Ischnura elegans (assembly GCF_921293095.1). NCBI lineage: Eukaryota > Metazoa > Arthropoda > Insecta > Odonata > Coenagrionidae > Ischnura > Ischnura elegans. The sequence continues at coordinate 71,692,009 of NC_060256.1, forward strand.
TACAAACAGAAATTCTGTTAGGATTTGCTTACGTCCTTCTTACTCGACTTGAAAGGTTTTATGAAATGTGCTGCAGTTCCACTGATGCCTTAAACATAAAACGTATTGCCAACAAACACATTTCCTAATACAATGTAACCTACTTAATGCAAGTAGATAATTCAATTAACAATGCTAAGTAAGTAATCTACATTATCCCGAATTCATCAGTGTATATGTAAATGATTGCATCTAAATAAGATAACTTAATCATCAACGCCATAGCAGCTTAGAGTTATTATTCGCATTCACACTAATTCAGCAGTAGAACATATTATCAAACAATACCTATTGAAATCCGACAATCATTAAAAATGGGACTTTTAGCTGGAATTAAGTTTTCCTCGTCATACTTTGAATAAGTGGAAAGGAATACATCTTTACCGATTGACGGACGTCGGAGAACTCTGTTATTACTTACCCAACGATTAATGCCGATCAGCTTAACTAATTCATATTTTACGTGTTTGCTCAGATATTTATACGATGAAACACTGGGAATTTCAAAGCTGCCTCGTATCATATGTCGTAGATATTATATTAAAACATCAACCCGAGTCGATAGATGTAAACAAAAGTCTGCCATGTTCACAGTGAACGACTCGTGATTTCCAGCTCTCTGAAAAGAGCTGAGATCACTCAAAAAGAGCCAAGCAACCAACTTTTTAAAATCTCTCCGAGGAATTACCTTCGATCTTTCCAACTGCATTAAATGCTACAATGTGTTTGGGGGAATATCATGAACATTAATTTCACTTAAATGGAAGCGGTCAAACCCCGAGACTGAAAAGGATGACAAAATACCTCACCCACCCAATGACCCGTTCTCCATGCATTGAACCATGAAGACTAGTACTGGATTGTTGCATACACCCGAAAACCATACAATTTCCGGGCACAATCTTTGTGGAGCGAAAGTGGCGCCGCTCGATTTGTTGCAAGACTTTTGCAAATGATAGTACGTGAAGTGCGTCGGACGAATGGGCGTGAACTGAGACGCACCATGCGTCTACATCTATGCAATGCCCTGCGAGCCACCTCTAGGGTGTTTGGCAGGGGGTTATCAATTGCCTACATGGTAGAGGACCGCCAAATGCTCACCGCACAGTCATGGAAATATTACGCATGATAGCAAAATATGCGTGCAGATTCATGCAAGGGCAAAACTTGCCTATGTTTAATTATTCCCAAATCCATGCAAGGTTAGAACAATGGAAGAAAATAAAAAACGTAGTGAGCCGTCATAGCGAGTGTCGCCATCAATGCGTCAATTAGTTGAGACACCGTTGCCATCCTTTATGGTACATGAATAGCTCTCCTGAGGTGGTAAAATTCGACCCATATCACTTGTTGGCTCCATTAGTCGGTTTTACTTTTTTTTGCCCACATATTTTTCATGATTCGTCTCACTTCGATTTTCTAAAGCTGACCTAAATTACGTTATCAGCGCTCGCTAAACACTTAGTGGATTAATGTTGTTTTCTCATGGAATTTACATGTTCAGATGGTGCGGTGCTGTGATTATCAGACAAGGAGTGACATTATTTTCCATTTTTTCGGTACCCTGCGCCCAGTATTTCCGTTGACTATGGTTTTAATAGAGGATCAATTCTGGATACATGAAATTACTTGTTTATGCAGTAATTTCCATTATTTGACTATGGTAGTTTAATTTTCTTGGGGAATAACGTCAAAATGAAAGCGTCTGGTAAAGCGTCGGCATGTTTTTTTCGTATCATTTAATGAACTTTAATCGTTGGTATGCATGCACACTGATCTTGCCGTTTCCAAAATATCATTGTAACTTGCATGTACAATTGGTTTATCTCTCTGAAAGGGGAAACTCAAATATTTGCCTCATCATTTCCTCCTTTCAGTGCTATTAATTGCTTTAGCAATAGTCCAGTGTTCTCTTATTAGTTAATTGGTGCAATCGTTTACTCCTCATTGTGGAAAACCTTACCATACGGTCCCGCGAGACCTCGAATGTAAGTGTGATAGCCTACAATATGGAAATGGTTTGTCAGAATGGGATTTATGGCAGGCATACGATGATAAAACTGCGACAATGGATCGTGTGCAAAGTTTTTCCGTGGTTATAATCGTGAAAAGGATAGCAATAATAGTGAGCATCTAAAGGAAAAACAAACACGTACATAATATACGCTCATGATGTATGAGATGAGGTATATATTGCATTCATTCTTTTTCGTTAACGCTTGTGCAGATTCTTCAAAGGATATTTGTGTGGCTTCTATGGGTTATTGAACCTTAGCGAAGAGTCGATAGTCCCGATATCCTAACGAGAAGTCGAACATATGAGAATTCCTTTCAGCCGGTGTTCATAGGACCGAAGTGGCTTTCAACCGTTTTTTACGTAACGTCTAAATACAAAACCCATATGCTTTTCTCTTGATACTGTTTAATCTTCCAATTTCAAATCCAAATCAAGCAGTTTCTCCTACCATAGGTCACACTCGGAGAATTTTTCTTATTGAATCGTGTAATAAAGTGTGGATTCAATATGTTGTTAGTTCGGGTGATATTCAATGTTTCATTTTATTCCGTAATTTTATTCCTTATTCGCACTGTAGGAAAATCTTGTGCCTTCTTTTTATTAACTAAGGATTGGCCTTATGGATAACGCGCTGACCGGCTCGCAGTGGCAGACTGATTACGTATGAAGATAAACTGGATCCGGTCCTACGCTACTTCTTTTGAGAGATCTCGAACCAGAAAAAAATAAACAACGTAGTTCGATGCCCTCCAGTTGCCGACCTTCCTTTCTCATTCCCCTGTGGGTGCGTTTGTACATACCACGAAACGGCTGGTCAAATTTGCCCTCCACGTCTTCTTAATACGTTGAAAATAAACTCAAGGTGTAAGGCAGATTATTTCACCTCAATGCCTTAAGCTGTAATACTCAGTTTTTGTCGTTTTTGTCATGTACAGAGTGGAGAAAAATTCGTCATCATCATTGGTTAAAAATCATAAGATAGTTTGACGATGGTCTCCATTCCTCTCTCCCATCCGCTAACTTTTACATAGCGATGTATTTCTTCTCTTTTACATCCCTTATAACCTGTCCATTTTAAATCATATGTAGCATCTGATGAATTGTTTCCTTTTTTCCATGGTGGTATTCTCAGCTGTAAAGAGATTCTTCTTATTGTAAAAAGCTCTCTACGAATGCGCGATTCTGCTATTTCTTTCTTGCTTCGTCCGTCGTTGGTAATTCGGCTTCCCCTGTAAAAAAATATGTCACATAGCTGACGACAGTAGGAACCAAAATTACCAATGATGTTTGTGTTGAAAACGCCCATTTTTGAACTACAGAAACTATGAGCCAAGCGCTCCGATTGGCCGCGATTTTGCTCTGTTGTTGGATTTTCTGGACAACTTATGGCTTCAAATGCTTTGCCTGCATTTGTCGTTGCCTCTGCGTAAGCTGCGGGACTGTGGAAAGTATCGCTTCGGAATAAGATTAATACCTACTCCTTGTTATCTAGACACATATCTTTCAAAGCATCAATAAAAAGTTGCAATTGGGTGGGTATATTAGAGGGTAGTAGTTAATTGATTTAATTTATTATTGAGCGAATTCTCTCGTTTTACTAGCCTATCAATATTTTTTACCAGCACCAAGTGAAGCCATGTGGACGGAATTTTCTTTCCTTATTATTGGCGTCCTATTGATATTCCGTATAGCAGCAGGACGGTGTCACCAGCGATTCGTGATTGCACGTACTTTCCATTCACTCAACCGACTCGTTCTGTTTTCCTCGTGTTCTTAGAAGCGAAAAAAATTACGCCTTCGAGGAACATGCATTCAGTACCTCGAAGGCGCCCGAGGTTGTGCGGTGAGAGTTTAATCCTTGTGGTGTAATGCCAGCTAGCATATATTTTTTTCCCTGGCATAAATGCCGGGCATTAGTCAGAGGAAGGTAACTGTTCGAATGATTTAAGTGACGAATTCTGTGAAAATTTTATTTTTTTGAAGTTAATAATGCCGGCCGTGGATATTTATTATTGGGTCGTTAGTTTCTATAGTTTTACCAGTTCATTGAGGTAATTCACTATAGGAATAGAACGCATTCTCTATTACCGGGGTTTATTTTTTTGAAGTTAATAATGCCGGCCGTGGATATTTATTATTGGGTCGTTAGTTGCTATAGTTTTACCAGTTCATTGAGGTAATTCACTATAGGAATAGAACGCATTCTCTATTACCGGGGTGAGGGAAATTTTTACTTGGATGATTGGCCGTTTGTGTTTGGTGTATTTGGAACAAGTAGTTTACGCAGTTTAGTGTTTCTTTTGGCATTTTGGGATGGTGATTTATGAAGTCCCTCGAGGCCGGCTGGAAAAATTTTTACTGTGTCCATCGCTTGCATCTGTCCGAACATGGCGGTAAAATGTGAGCCTTTATCATGCTCCACCTTTTCTTATAATTCGTGCTTTGAATTAGCGTTGTTTTAATTTTTGTTTTCAGTCGTAATATGGATATTTTAGTTTGTTTTTTTCATTATCACCATTGGTCAACAATCTTAAGATTGATTTGACGCAGCTCTCCACTCAGTTCTCCTATCAGCCAACCTTTTCAAACCTACGTTTTTGCTCATTTTCACGTCCGTCTGTACTTATTCCATACATTTTATTCGAGGTCTTCCTTTTGTCTTTCTTGTCATCGACTTGTCCCTCAGCAATTGTCTTCATTAGGCCATAATGGTTTTTAATTCCTGAATAAATTTCATCTATATATTAATTGTTATTACAATACCTGTTAACTCATCCTTTACTTTCTTCCTTTATTGGCCATCGTTTCCTTTCCTATCAAGTATGTCATAAAATTGATTTTATTTCGTAAGATGTGAGTGCTTTGATTACTACGGAATGGTTCTCTTTTCTGGGAAAATGTGTGCTTAAGATTCCAGTGGTTACATTTTTAACTTCTCTTGGGGCCAGTCTATCACCCAATTTCGGTGAGTATCTAGGCTTATTTGGTTGGTGCCTTCAGAATTGCATCGATCAGTACATCATACATGATCTGGACTTCATTTTCGTGTGCAGAATAGCAAATTTCTTTATCGTACTAAGTAATGGGCCTCATTACTGTTGCAAAAGGAGGATACAAACATTAAAGTGGCTTTATATATTCAAGATAGATAGTTGGGTATTGCTCATGGTACGTCAACGCAGCTTCGTTCAAACAATCTTTTCCTCGTAAATAAATACCGAGGAGGAGATTCCAATCAGCGGAGCAATATAACGTTCTATTTGTATTTGATAAGCCGGTTCTGATGGGAGGATCGGAGACCGCAAGAGAGCTCCCTCCGCTCTGCATTTTAGCAGAGGTTTTCCTCTGCTGTCATGCTATCAAGACAGGTTCTGCTTGTCCGACTCCCATTAATATCTTTTCCTCTGCAGGTTCTGAGCAGATATTTCCTCGTTCAGTTCCTCGTCCAGAGCCCTCTGGTCCCGAACGCGGGCAAGCCCTTTTCCTTATCCATCCATCCTTCTTTGGCCTTCCTATCACCTCTATTCGCTTATGATTTCTTCCTGGGGATATGTTTCGCAATGCCACCTTGGTTTCCCAATCGCCCACTTTCTTGCAATTTTATAATCGCTCTCCTCGTGGTTAGGCGTACTTAGGTGCGCAGTCGGTGGCCTCATCAAATCTTTCCGTTAGTAGGACTGCATAAGATGAGGCCCAATTCCATCCCGTATAAGGCCGATTTCTGTTGCCACTTCGGTCACATTCTAATAGGTTTTCAAAAATATCCGATGGGCGGTGATGAGTGCAATTCGATCCACTTTTTTCTTGCATTTTGGATGATATTGTTTGTTATTGCGAGGAATAGGATTGAAAAGTGATGAATTTGATAGATCGATCATTATATCTATTAATTTCGGTTGAAACCCCTAATTATAACTTATTTTCCCCGAAAGTCTGGTCACTTTGTCCGTCAGTAAACCCATTCACATGCGCGGTTGGTGACGGTAGAACTAGAGGCCTACTTGAGGATTCTCTTTTGCAATATTCGTGCTTTTCGTTTTGCATTTATGTTGCCATTCTGCACAGTGATAACTGTGTTGAATGGGGATGAGTGGATTCCACTTTTTTTCTATTACGATTCCAAATCCGATTCTTTCAAATCAATTATGGATTTTGATTCCATCGATTCTTATTCATACTAACAGGTAGAGTATTGATTTCTCATTAGCATAGCTGTCATTAAAATTTAAGAATAGGATGAAATAAAATAACGAAGACAATTGAGAGGCCCAAAAATTATATTTATTAAAAATAGTGAATTATTATTACAGAAATATATCCTCTGCTTTAATAAGTCAATAAACTTTTCAACTGGTTTAGGCACGAATTTTTACTTAATAATGTACAGTAAACAATGGCTCAGGTGCGTGGCGACCTTTATGGCTCAGGCTTATAGTTTACTTCCAAAATATTTATCTTCCTGGGATCCCTGGAATGGGATCCGACTTTAGGCGATCGATTCTCAATTCCGATTCCGTGCCCTATAATGGGTAGAATCGAGAATCGGCATTCGGAATCGACTGATCACTTATATATAATCATTTCTATCAGTTCAATATGACTTGAATCAAAACTGTCGACTGATCAGTTCATAACTATGTGCAGTTGAGATTTGTTGCGTATATGTTTAATGCTCTGCCACCAAGCGTGGATATTGCAGTTTCATTTGTATTGTGGTTAATCGCATGAAATATTCTTGAAATTAAGCCATGTCGAAACTTAATCGGTAGTCGTAGGTGGCTGGGTAAACCGACTGCGCTTATTACGATAAATGTTTGGTGTAATTTGCCATTGGCTGATTACTCGGTTTCTAGCTCTACTCTGGCCTATCAAACTTAACTATCAAGTTGTAATTTGGAGAAACTTCGGTTGTTTTCCGTACGGATATTAAAATTTATACATTATAACGCTTGATAAGCATTACTTATGAACTTGTATTTTAGGTTATAAAGGTCCCATTTCTGGCTAACACTATTTTTTTTGTTAATGAACGTTGCCCTCTCATTTGAATCAGTAATTTTATTGCTTGCAGGTATTAAACCAATTCCCAAGTTCCTAAAATATTCCCGCAATTCCATTTGCGTGAGTGAATTTGAATTTTTTTAAAACTGATCGCAGAATTTGCCGAGTTTGTCTCTTTTCTTGTATCTTCTATCGTAAAATGATCTATATACTTACTAATCGGGAAGACGAAATTCATGCGAGTCTTCTCGATCGCTGCGTCATAAATACTCCATACCAAGCCTATCCGAGGTCACGATCTTAGTCTTCCTTTGGTCGATGTCCTGTACTTGACACAATCTCCTCATTGCGTGTGTACCTCGATGGCTGTGAGGTCTAGCACAGAACTCCCGTCCTTGGTGTAGTGAATTCAGGCGGAAATTTATTTTGCGATTCTTCTTACATTTAGTGGCTACTTCGATGAGTCATTGCGTATTGGAAACGTATTTATATATTCGCATTGACAAACAGCTGTGAAGCCTCTTATGGTTTCAATTGCCAAGGACGGTATTCATCTGTTGTTATAAATTTATCATAGACAGTTTGCTGACCGAGGACCGTTTGTTGATCTTCGACGAATGTTTCGTGTCCGTATTTTACCGAAAAATCAAACCACTGAGCAGTGGCGCCGACTCCATGGGGCCTGAGGGGGCCCGAGCCCCCTCAAAAATTCGTTATGGGTGTGAGGAAAGAATGAGTCAGGCTTGTAGATTTTCCCCGGAGAGTCCAGATATCGAGATTAGAGTTATCAGGGTTATAATGTAGATCATATGACTCGTCTAAAATGCTTAAAAAACTTAAAACTCAAAAGTTATAAAATTTCCCGGGGCAAGATCCCCGGTTTGCCCCCCCCCCAATATTTTTTTTTAAGTCGGCATCCCTGCCACTGAGGAAAACTTTTTACCGTCGTCTGGCATTTTTTCAGTGCGTTTCCCATGCACTGTGCGTTCAGTAAACTAATTAAAAAGTAAAAATGTCTTGTGTTGAATCCGAACTTTCTTTCGTACGGACCCGATTGTCCACTGAGTGATTTTCATTATGGATGTGGGTAATTTCGACTAAGTGAAGCCTTACCGAAGTGAACTCATCACCTAGTACTAGTATGCTATTCAACGAAGAAGTGTGTGGCATTGAGATCAGTAAACATTTTCTAATCATAAAGAAATTGCATAACCACACAGTGATACTTAACACAGATGTTTAGTGAAAATTATTCATACCACTTGGCGCGTATTTTTTTCAATCGAAATATTGCGTATCAAAATACGGATCAAAGGACCCCAGAAGACAAAGGTGACATTTTTATGATTTTGGAGATAAGTGCAGAATATGGTTGGTGGGATACTTAATATTGTTGTGGCAAAGGGAAATAAGCAAATCACAGTTAGGTACATGTGTATAGATTCAGTGATTCACTTACTTCCCTTTGCCAAAACAATATTTTGTACCCCACCAACCATCATCTGCAATTTATAACCAAAATTATAAAAATTGCCCCTGCACCCATTAGCGTCTGGGATCAGTTCCACCCCAGACCGACCACAAGCGGCAGGCTAGAGTTGGCATTGTATTAATGTGTCTTTCTCGTTTCACGGGCGCCGAGTGTCGACTGGCACAACTTCCATATTTTTCCACTATCAGTCCCTCTTCGTGCGCGCGTACTTCCTCCTATGCGCTGAGGATTCCGCGAATGTTTTCTCCTCCTCCCGTAGACCGTGGCCTAAAGAATAAAATGAAAATGAATATTGTATTCAAGATTCTTCCCTCCTCTATTGATTCCCGACGGTTACCGTAAATAGTGACGCCCCAGTCGCTAGTATACTTGTCAATATATGTCTTAGCCCGCAAGAAATACGCTAAGCGGCGAATTTAATCGTTCATCGCTAAAACTTAAGCTCATGTTAACTATCTACTAGCTAAATTTTTATCAATAAACGACTACATTCGTGTAGCGTGAGAAAACGTTTACTGCTTTCAATGTTACATATTTCTTTGTTGAATAGCATATTTGTAACTATGGCAGCTCATATGCAATGTTCTTTACGTACGTTGGAATGCGATCAAGGCAATTCTGTTAATTGAAAACATAAGTAATGATTTCACTTCATTTAGGCCTCACTTCGTCCAAGTCAGTAGAAGTGAAAAGTCACAGTGAAAATCAGTCAGGGGACGCCCGGGTACGTTGCGTACCTTTTGGGGGATTATACATGTATTTATAAGTATCCTAGCGTCTGAAGCTCCGCTATTTACAGCGATCGGCGGGAATGGATGGAGTCGCGGGAGTAGAGAATAGTTGCGCCTCCTGTAGAAATACAAATACAAACTCTATGGACAAAATCTTCCTTCACCCGGCAGCGGGCATCCAGTCAGTCTCCGCTCTCCACGCCGTCAGTTCGCCTTCGGTACACGCCGACCGGCCAGCCAGGCAGTCACCGCGTGCCGCCCGACTCGGGGAAGGCGGCGGCGGACGGCTGCCGCGGGGGGTTATGCAATTGCCGGGGAGCATGGGAGGAGATGGCGAAATAATGCGGAGGGGAGCGTTGTTGGGGAATTGGTGGGGGGCGAGAGGGGAACTGCGGCTCTTTTCAAGGACGCGCGTTAATTTCGTTTTTCCCTCCCCTCAGCATCGCAACCCTCTTCCTCGCTGCCCTCGTACCTTTTTCCTCCTCCCCCTTCGTTTTTTCCTCTCGTCTCATTTTCTTTAGGGATGTGCGACCATCGAGTTTCCACATCAAAATCACTCGTCGGGTGATCTGGCGAATTTCGATGGTGTCTCGATGCCTGATTCTACCCTATTTCTAAGCTGTATGACCATTAATTTTTAATGGGGAATATTATATATGATGTTTTTTGAGTTTCTACATAAAAATAAGTCTTAGGATGATTTGAGGATTGTTGATGGTAACTCGATTGCCTGGTGCTACTCACATTTTGTATGGTAAATGATGGCTTTCGTTTTTTTTATATGGAGAATATAATATTTTCATGTTTTTTTGAGTTCCCACATCAAAATCAGTCGTAGGATGATTGATGATTGTCGATGGTTGCTCGGTTGTCTGGTGCTAGGCACTTTCTTAATGTTAAATAATGGCTTTCGTTTCTTATTGGGACTTCTAATATTTGATGTAGTATTTTGAAGCCTGTGGCGGTCAAATATACATGAATTGCCGCGAGAAAAAATTCCCCAGCATCAGAAATCGAACCACGAACCTTTGGCTCTCGGGTCCACTGCGGAGGACACTACGCAATCCAAGTTCCTGAGTTCCAATGGCAATTGTACCGAGAATAATGGTAAACGCAGTTTCGGTACAATTGAATCGTTACCGTCCTATCGGACAATCGTATCGTACCGTTGAATCTCGTGTTGAATTATTCATGTGGAACTGAAGATTGTTCCAAATAATCGTCGTTTTTTATCTTGTCCATTATTATTCTCCTTTTTATTTATTCCCTTAATACAATTCTGGCATTCTATCGTTTATGTTGCGGTATTTCATATCGAGATATGTATTGTAACAGTCATTTTATTAAAACACGTCATTTACGCCAGACGCTGATTGCTACATTTTGATTAGTCTTCAAACGAGGCACCACCATCTGCCCCTTTCTCTCTTTCTACTAATATTTTTTCCGCATCATCCTTTCATGGAGTCAATACATGGGCGTACCCAGCGAGGGCAGCCCCTTAGAAGCAAAAATCGCATAAGTCTTTAAGCAAAATCAGTACTGAATTGAAACGAAAGTATTCAACAAATTTTCTTTAAACCCACGAAAAATGATATATATTAGTATAAGATATGTAACTAAAATGAAAATAATTTTTCAAAGAAATAATCTCATAAACTAAAGAAGCGCCGTTATAATTTTCATAAAATTTTGGTTTCATTCACGTTTTCCATGCTAAAATGTCACACCTTGGTTTGCCATCCCCCCCTACTTATGATCCTGGGTACGCCCTTGAGTCAATAACCGTCGTCGAATTCCCAGGTATTCCGTCCATTTTGTGGAAGGTGGGTGGTGATGATGGTTTAAAAAGTTTGACGGATGGATCCGATGATTTTTCCTCCTGTCTCCCGAATTTTCTTCTTTTCCCATCATCCAGGATCAAAATGAAGGGAGTGAAGGGTTTCATTGTTTCAGGAATGGGATTGTTTTGTTCCAAAATTTGGATGGACGTGGGAGGAAAGAGGGAGTTTTTTTATTAATCTCCCACCGCTCCGTCAAGTTTGCCATTTGTATCTTGACGTGTTCCTTTGCCTTTGTTGCTTCGTTTTTCGTCCTCCATGGTTACTTGTGATAGGTTCTTCGTTTGCATTATCGCTTGACCATGTTACCCGCTTCACCGTCCTGGGAAAACGGAAAATTATGCTCACTTTAAGCTTTTATTTTAACCCATTTTCTCAAGGTCAGCATTAACACGATCTTATGTGCCCGCTAATTTATCAATGTCTTAAATGTTAGTAAAAGGTCACTTAGTTACTTTCACGTAATGGAAATTACCAATTTACTGCGAAAAAGTTTTCGTCTCTATCAAAATGTCCGCCGCAGCATTTTTTAGAACCATCTTTTAGATAATGAATACTTCTTAACCATTAAATGAGCCTTAAGTGCTTGGCTTTTTAGTTGGTTGCGTTCGTCATGCTTTCGCGTAATGGAAATTACCTATTTACTGCGAAAAGTTTTCGTTTCTACCAAAACGTCTTTTAGAATCATCTTTTACGTATTTAATGAATTTTATTAGTATATCATTTGGGCAAATGCAGTCCTTTACTTTTGGCTGGCCATTCATGATGGAATGGACATGTACTATGCTTTCAGGTTATGTCTCGAGGTTTAAAAAAAAATAAGTGTTATGCCTTGAGATGTTTTTTAAAGAAAAATAATGACGTCAGGTACCAAATTTTGAAATCTTGGATTATTTTCCTTGTAAAAATTCCAGGAACCTGTGCGGTTTTGCCAGCAGGAGTCTCGGAATATTAATTCCCACTTCGTATCCGTACTCTTTCGTTCCAATTTTCCTCCTTTGTCCCGTGGAATAGGAAAAGAGAAAGCCTTCTGCGAAATTAGTCCTGCTTGAAGGGTGGAGACATGCCAAAAAAAATAAAGAAGAAGAAAAGATCCCTGGCGCTCTTGATCTCGTAAGGAGGAGGGGAGGAAATTTGCATCTCGCCCTGCTTTCTCCAGCGGCGGGCCGAAACGGCGCTCCAGGGGAGTCCCAAGTCTCTCCCGAGCCCCTCCACCATCACCTCATCTCCCTGGGCAGTCAGGAGATGAACGGAAAGCGCAGCTTATTTATTTGGAATGGGAGCCGGACATAATTAAGGGGGAGGATAATCTCTGCTTATTCCGTGAGATGGCTGAGTGGAACTGGTTTCGATGCGAATCTTATGCCGTTTCCGCAAGAGCCAAACGACTAATCATGTGGTGGAGGTATCAGCCCATCCCATTGGAGCTTGATTTTTGTTGCTAAGTTGGGCGCTTTCTTATCTGTTTTCAAAAATTTCCGCAGCGCGGCAATGAGTTCTAAGCGAAGGCACGGATATGTGGGGATAGTCCTCTGCGCTCCGTGACCCCTCCCCAGTGGCGTAATCAGGAATTTCGTCCGGGGGGGTCCAAATCCAGGGGAGGAAATTTTTTTAATAACAGGGTAATGGGTTTTAAACTGATTTTAACACTTTTCACAATCGAAAAAACTTAATTTGTTAAAGAAATATTTTATAAATTCATGATTTTTCAATATATGTTTTCTTTTATGAAGGAAAATAATTGCGTTTTTATATTTCGGGGGGATCCGGACCACCTGGACCCCTCTCTGGCTACGCTACTGCCCAAATTTTATTAAAAAGTTTTAATATTTTTTATTATAATAGTTTTTGTAGCCTAGTAAAGAGAGAAAGATAGTGTACATGCAAATTCCTGGTTACAAGTCCCAAACGTGAGAGAAGTTCGAGTTGTGTTTATCGTAGATAGTAGCACTCCCTACTGCAAAAATTCCCCTCTCTCCCAAGGGGCATTCCATACTCATCTCCCAGGTCATGACTCCTCCCTTCCCCGAAATTTGATGCTGATTCCGCCCCTGGGTGAGCGAACTATTTATTTTCAATATTTACTGAAAAAAATTAAATCGTAAATAATAGCATCGAGAAGTTTATGAATTCAATGGATTACATCATCAACATAAATTTCGGTTTATCATACCTTATTTTTCTGTGAAATTTGGTTCGTTTGGGACCAGCTGGAGAATCCTCATCTTGAATAATCGTGCTTCAAACATAAAGTTCTCTCAATATCATGTTTTCTAGTAGTTTTCTTGGTACTTTCTCCTATTTCTAAAACACATTATATTTTCTCCCAAGTATGATTTTTACTCACGTTTTTCCGTCATCGATGATTATCTAGCCAAATTTCCAATGGTAACAATGAAGTAGAGGTGGAAGTATCAATGAAGACGGGATTTAACCGTACCAATCGTTGATGTTACGTAGGATCTCAATTTAACGTTCTTGGCTATACAACTATGTGGAAGACGGGAAGGAATGCGAACTGCTTACTACATCACCGTACGGTTGTTTTATGTTTCCATCGTGACCAAGGTCACTTAGGGGAAAGCAAGTAGAAGGCATAAAGAGTTTTTTTCTAGCATTTACTGACAAGTAAGAAGAGATTACTAACCTTGACCGGGAGCACATGTTTTACGGCGGAGGAAGGGATGCCAAGTATTGGGATGGTTTAATGTAAGTGTACTGTTATTTGTCCTGAAGGTGAGATCTTTTTCTCTTGGCTTAATGTGTCAACCAAGTAATGTGTCAATGGTTAAAAATCATGAACCCTTTTATCAGAGCATATCATTGGGAGACAAGTATTTTTATCGCCTGCCAGTTCGTCATACCATGAGCATTTAGTAACATGAAAATTATGAAGTCTTTCCTTATTCAATGAGAGATAAATTCCATTCAGATAAAGTAAAATAAATTTTATCCCAAAAGTCAATTGCAATTTTCTGCTAGCGTACCGATAGTTCTTTTGTTTTGTATGTAGAAAGTGCCTTTATTTATCCATAAATTTTCATTTTTTCATGCGTTTGAACAAATTCAAAAATCTTGTTACATTCATGTTATACCTATTCTTTTATATTACGCTATCATAGAAGTCCTTCTGAATTCTTTTTGCTCAAGAAGGGGTAATATTCCATAAATCCTTAGTGGCTACCTCACTGTCATGGAGAAACATGCGTTCGGGCATTTCCTTGATTCTCACCTTGTGATTTTTCTTTCCTACTACTAATGGCATTTCACAGTATCAAAGTCGATAAAAATGGGTTATGATGGAGAGGTGACTATCCTGTTGAAATATTACCTTCTGAATTCATATTTTTTTCTCGTGTATGGACTATTGATATGACACTGTTGTTTCATTTTTTTTAATGCAGAAAATGGTTTCTTGTGTCACTTTGGGAGGAATTGTGTGTATTCATGACTGAACAAACACGATTCTGTACCGATAAAATGGCTCTGAGTTGCCGAAGCCTGGGTCGATTTTGTTTTAAAATCAGTGTGGAGCATCACCAGTGTTCGTTTCATCATGAATATTTCTTGCTACTCTGTGTTTGGAATTAAGTATCCATGATTTAATATGAACTAAAAATGATAATTTTCATACTTTAATCTGAAATTACCACACTACCGACCATGGTCACCACATTCTATGCTATTTTCAAGGACAGAGAACGTCGAAACCATGGTCGGCAGTGTAGTAGTTTTTTATGGAAGTTTGAAAATTACAATTTGCCGTTTTTATTTAATCATGGACTAGCAGGCCACATGGAGTTGCTCGGGAAGGATAGCACTCAGAGATGTGGGAAACTTGGAACGTGGAAATCATAGTCGCACAGCAGGATTTTTATAATTTCTCTTTGAGCTTATCATGAGGTCAGTGGCGGCTCGTGAGTCAAATGCCTGGGGGGGCGCACTCCACCGGGCACCACTCCACTTTTTTAATATTTCGTGTATTTTATTAAGTTTTTACGGCAATCTAGGAATAAAATTTAGTAATGCCATATGTTCCGTTTTTTCAACAAAAATACCTAGTTTTCCTAATAAAGCTTGATTAATAAATACTAAATGCGGTAGACTCTCGTTCATGCGGATCCGCTTAGTCCGGACTCTCGATTATACTGATCAATGATCTTGAAGAATAAAAATATAATTGCTGCGATATTTTGCAAATACAAACGAAAATACGTAACTTTAGGTTTTAACGCCTACATTCTTCGTGCGGATATGCCCGCAATACACTTATGTTGTTCGTTTTGCAATCATAATGCGTTATTTGTCAAATCTATTCGACATTTGCAAAGATTTAGGTAGCAATGACACTTGTAACACCTGAGGAGGGAGGGGAGTGTCACTGACTTCCACTAGGCAACAAACACTACTAGAATGCGCGCTCTTTGCTATTGTAGATGTAAACTTTGATTGCGGTGTTCGCGTTGCTTCTTGAATACAGTATGATTTAAAATCAATAATTAAATATTTCTCACACATTTTTAACAAAATCTGAAATACTCACATGCCTTTAGTTATATTGCACAAGTCCATCCTTCTTTCCTTTTGTCCAGCAAAGTGATCAATTACACGTTCGTTGAAATCAGCGCCGGACAACCATTTCTTTCCGATTGAACACATAGCAAGGGCACTAGTCTATAAATAAACAAGGGACGACACAAAATGAGCCGACGAAAAATACGACCAAAAAGAGCAAGGTGCCAGGACACAGATTTGGGGACAATTTTTCCCTATATTTCCCTAAAACAAAAACGAGCACTGTTGATTAATTCAAAATTGTCTTCTTGAATGTACACTTAGCACTAAGAAACTTCTTAATCGGCAATTAAGCACAGTTAACTCCTCAAAAATGATGTCTGAACTCATTTCACTCCGTTCTTAAGGAGAGTCTTGCGTTACTATAAGGAAGACACAAGGGAGATAGAAGTCGTGGTCCACAAATGATGATTCAGCTGAGGGACGAATTTAAGGTCAGCAAAGGCACTCAAGCAAACAAAAGACGTCACGCACCATCTCCTTGAGTCTAAGATTCATATGTGGCAAACACACGAAACGCCAACGGGTCGCACTTGGAATAACCATGTCTTCGAAATCATTGCCATGATATAATAGAAAATAAATTCTAGATCGTAAAAGAAGACGGCTCTGAACCACAAATAGGAGCTGTAAGGATCTCCGCACTGATATGAACTCTTCGAAGCCACTTAAATCAGACCCAAGTGGACATTTTCCGTCAGACAGCTACCGCTCTGCCACTGAGGAATTAGGTGAACATGAACTAATACAACAAGGACGGCTAGAAAAATGATGAACCTACACACAAAAGGTGCATTGTACGCGAAACTTCTTGACATTCATTGAATGACTCTATTTAAAGTCACGTTTTACGGGTTAAATCATGTTTAATCCTTCACCCTATCACGCACGCACCTATTTCTTAAATTATAAATCAGTGGGGAATGTTAACTGATTTTTCCTAATACTGCAGGTCTTTTGATAAATTTATCTGAAAAGTAGGTACCGCATTTCTAATCATCGGGAAGATATGAATACATTGTTCAGGCCTAAACATTATAACATTAGTTTCCCCAAGGTTCTTGAAATTCGTAATCATGACAGAACTGTGGCAAATACTCGAGAATAGTTTTCCTACGTCAATACGGCCTTTAACTGGTTGGATTTTATGTGTTCCGGAATTCAAACACCCAAAAACGCAAGCATAATGAGGTAATTTATTTTCTGTAGCAATACTTACCAGTAATTAAAAATTAAAATCGTATAACTACACCCAGTACAGTGACCATTCTGATTCCGTACGTCCCTTTTCTGTGGCAGCACCAAGTAGACGCCAGTTTATACGCCCGCCGGCCTGCGCAGCGATGTCAACTCACACGTCGCTCTGCGCATTCTCGGACGACGTCCCAAGACCTCCATAAGACACAACGTTAGACGCGTCATAGCACCAGCGGCCCCCACTACTACCACTCTCCATATAACTGCATGGGGATGGATTGGGACGTTCTGGCCAGCGCCCCACGGCTACAAATACGAACTTCTCGCGCCATTTCTTTTCGTGTTTTTCCAATACTTTCGATGTATGGGACTGAAAAAACACTTTGATAAATTAGATGTTTAATTATAAATTAATGGATATTTATTTTTTTTACTTTTTCAAATATTTGGGAGGGGCGGCGTCCGAGAGTCCTTATGGGCAAGCCGCCACTGCATGAGGTGTGCCTATTCGGCAGTATGTCCAACCGCAAAAGTTGCATAACGTGTAACAAATGGTAATGAGAAAACGACACGAAGGAAGCGTCGGACGCAACCGAAAGTAGCACTACGGGGGTCGTGAGCATGAGATGCACCTATGTACTAACTTTAGTCGCAATCCGTGAAGCCGTATGCAAACGCATAGCGGACAGACAAACAGACATCCTCTTTTATAAATATAGATATATCGCATTCCTGCCAAGTGAAGCCTGAAGCGACCTTCATAGGTTTGGAATTCATTCTGGAAAATTTGCGCGCCAGTCGTCTCAATCGCTTTCTCGCTGAAGCCGTTGCACGGCAACTCGGCCCGTGCCATATGGGCTTAATAAACTGCCACGGCTGCTGCAGGAATCCGTGCGGACCGAATCAATCCGTCCTTGTCCCCTCTTTCCCTGCGATCCAATTGCTGCGACGAGACGACTCAATCGGTTTGCGTAATCCCTCCTCTCCTATGTACGCTCGGCACATATCTTTCCTCTCGCCTTGCTTCAGTGGAAAGCTCTGCCTTGGAAATTGATGGCAATAATTCTCCCGTAAGCCCTGAATGGAGTCCCCCCCTGCAGGGAGGGGGAAGACCGCTTCTTAGTGACCTCTGGTCGACTCGATTGTCTTTTGTGACCATCGCGGCGGGGCAGTCATGATGACGATCGGCGCTTGTTTTTTTTTTTCATTTCGCTCTTGCGATCTCGGAGCAATTAAGCTGCGAAGCGTTCCATCTCGATGATGAAGTTTGTGAATGGATTTTTATTGCTCGCGCGCGCTGGTAAGCCTTTTCTTGTGTGTCATCATTTCTGTCCTCGAACGTTCGAGCATTACCGTGATTTTCTCCTTGCGCATTTTCTTCCATATACTAATGGTAATTCTATCAAAGTCGATTTAAATGGATTAGAATGGAGAAGAGACTGTCCTTTTGATATATTACCGTCTGAGTTTATGTTTTCCAGTTCGTCAATGGGCTATTGGTCTGACCCTTTACTGCTGTCTTTAGCACGAATGTTTCACCTTGTGCGTTATAATTTTTAGTATTTGATTCACCTTCGCTGGCTGTCTATTCTTTGAAGCCCTCTTAACTGCGTTGTGTATTTGATTAGCCGTAATTTAGTCGTATTGTTAGGTGGAGACAATTAACATACTTTTCATCAGATTTCTGAGAATTGATCCGGAATGTATTCCATATAAACAAGAAGGTTGATGATGTTGTTTCAAGCAATTTCATATAAGAATGATTTATGCGTTGAATTATTCATGCAAATATTTTTTCTGAGAAAAACGTCTGAATTTCATACTAGACTGTGAAGAGAATTTTACGTGTATATTCTTATTTTTCAGCGTTAAGGTTCGGTGAAACCATGGTATTTGAGATATTTGCATCTTACCACCTTCTCCTTCTATGGTTTAGGTCGTTTATCACTACAGTTACACCCAAGATAATCGCGATAGTTGATTGCACCCAGTTAATCACTATAGTTGATTGCTATTTCCATGTTCACAATAGAGTTAATAATTATATGGAACTAATGAAGTAAGGTAATTACTCTAAGGTAGCTGGAATATCCACTGAGTGACTAGACTGCATAATTCTAAATAAGGGGTGCATTATTAAGTGATTTTGCATAAACATCTAACAATAGGGACCCATCAGCAATTATTAAATTACTTATTCAGTTCTGTGTTATGAGAGGAGGTAATTTAACCAATATCATTTTACTCGTCCATCCCGCTCGTTAATGTATTTTTTTATCAGTCCTTATAGATTTTTGATGAAGAGTCTTGAATGACATTCGTATGTTGCTAGAATAGATCGGCCATCTTCTCCCGTCCTCATATTTCGTACTTTTCAAGAGATCAGAAAAAATCTGGGGTCGTAAATATTGTGTGATATTTTTGTGCCCATGTAAGGGAGCCGATTCTTGGAGTTGATCAATCCACCCACACACGCAGACGTTTCCCGGCTCTAAGCAAACACGCACACGTCTCTTGTTGATTTATTCATCCTCAAAAGCCCATCTCACCTGCTTTTCATGGAAACCTCAAATCTTAAGCCCCCATAATGAAGATGGCGGGACTTTTAAGTAGTGAAACGACTCCAGCGAGTGTGACGTAAAGTGCTTATAGGCACGAGTTGCAAATCTTATGACGTGATTCGACACACTTCAAGGATAGGAGTCGCTGTTCATTGACCGAAGGGATAAAATATGAGATTTCCTCCTACCGATGACCTTCTTCGCAAGAATTGCCATCGGAATTATTCCGAGTGTTTTTTGTACCTACTCTTTTTATAAGATTATATTGAATTTATTCATTGGTCCGCGGACTCCCTTATACGTAATAATAATATCATTTTTTGCTTTTGAACTTCTCCATTAAGAACATAATGGGATTATGCAATACAATAGAGCTCATAATATACAAATAACAAAAATTTATATCGAGAAAATATTGGAGTGGGCGTAGACATTATGGTGAAAATATAAAGTGTAGTGAAAATAAATGAGAAGAATTATCGCACTTTCGAGAATTTGTGTGTAGCGAAAAATCTTTGCATAAAAACAAACAAAGGTACAGAATCTTTCACATCTTTTGGAACGCTGTTCCATAATCGTGCTCCTACAACAGAGAAAGACTTTCATAAGTGCTTACTTTGTTAGATCTGAGGTTTCCGCGGTGCTTCTCCATAGGAGTCTCGGCTTTCGGGTGATCCTCCGCGTTGAGTTGTCCACAGGTGACGATCGTTCCTCCTGCCATCCTGCTGGCGTCTTCAGGTCAGAAGTAGCGATTCATAAATTTTGGTCGTTTTATATAGGTACTTTGGGGATCCGAGGTCGGTTCTGATTGGTCAGCTCTCAGATCAGAACCCACCAGATGGCCAGCAGGGTGGCTGGAGAAACTGTCGTCACCTATGGACAACTCAACGCGGAGGAACGCCCGAAAGCCGAGACCATATGGTGACTCTGTGTTGGGAGCTGATGAGAAAATCATTACTCCCCAACTCAGTAATGTTGTGAAATTTTGATGAACGAATTCGAATAAAGACTTTCCTAATCCAACCTAAATTGTAGTATGTCGATGCATTGATCATAGGTGTCTTAGACATCAGTATTTCAGTGGATTTCAATTGATGTGCGTCAGTCGTCAATATATTTGATTTGATGAATAGGATTTTGTTCTGTTACCGCATTTCAAAATCTGAACGAAAATTATTCCCAGCCATTGATATTTTACGTCTGCCTATTCTTTTTCTTATCGCCAACGAGTCTGTTACCGTAGACTACATAAAACCAGCGGATACGAGTTTTTTTATTCCTGCCGGGGGCCTTTAGTTTTGTTGGGTGTTCTTCAAAATTTGTTAGCGTTTGATTGGAAACGAAATACGTATATCTATTGGCTGATGATGACCCTCTTGTGATTCTACTGATCGCCTGGAAATTGGGATTTGTATCGAAACAGAATGTACCGCAGTAAACTGTGATAAAATGTTCATGATTGACATATTGGCTAAGGAATTTTTAAGTTTTATCGTTTGTGAAAACTCAACGGATGGTTAAGCCTCATGCTATGGCGTGGGAACGGCAATTGTGGTGAAATGTTCGAAGATATTTTTCTTACTCTCCTTAAGGTCATTGCTGAACTTAGCAGTATAATGAACTTCCTACGCTTAAAGGCCACGAGCTTGTTTTTCTGCGTTCTAGCTTTCAGCCGTCACCTTTTTCGAGGCTTATCTTTCCGACTTTTAGCTCTCAATATGTGCAAATCTTTGTTTACTTATCACATGCATAAAAACAAGATTAAGTTTTCATCGTCCTCCTTATGCTTTCGAGTGAACTCTCGGTACTATTAATTGGTATTTACTTTAGGTTGTGGTTCATTTTCCTCGTTCCAGTAATTTTATGAAGTCCAAAGACGTTGATTTCAAACTCATGTAGGCATCTTTTTCTATCAGCGTGAGGATGATTAGTCGTATATGTGATATTTTTAACCATTTCGTCAGAAATAACCCTAGAACTTTTTCTTTAGTTATTCAAAATATTTATGTTTAAATGTTTTTGAAGTCCATTGATACTTTCATGTCTTCATCAAGTGAATTCACTATTGATGATAAACGCCTTGTATTTCAATGGCATATATTTATGTTTCTGGATCGCCATGCTCCTTTGGTTTGATCGATCTAGTGTCATCCCAGAAACATTGGAAGAACAAAACGTAGAACATAGGTGGAAAACCCGACAAAAGTAACTCATCTTAAGTAAGAAAGTCACCCTTGGGTCTTATCACTGAGTGAGGGAGATTGTGCTAATTTCGTAATCGCGTTCTCCAGCGCTCAGTTTGTGTGATTGCGAAGCGTCATTTCCTCATTCGCAACTTGCGAGGTTCGTCTTAAGCGGGAGCTATGACCTCCCGCAATTAAAACTCTTGAATTTAGAGGTCGCTGCTTAGTCATACTTCACCCCTGGAAGGCCAGATACTAGTGCGTCCCGGATTTGAGTTCTTTAGCCTGCAACGTCGCTGCTCCTCCGCGGACGACTGGGCAGGTCTAAAGCGCCTTGCCAAATCGTCCCTCCTGTCTTTTCTTCGTTCCTCGTACCGAAGAACGAGGACTCGTGCACTAAACGCGGCGTCACGAGAAAGTAGCAGTGGAGATGCTAACGTGACGATCACGCTTTTCGTATATCTCGAAGCCTCCGCCATTGGTCGGGGCCATCGATTTGAACCTTCGCCGGCCATAGGGCCCCCATATCGTACCGGTTGTGAATTAGCGTCTCGCACGCTTCCTGCTTCGTTATCTTTTCGTGCGAAGGCGTCATCGGCGGTGTCCGAGAGCGTTAGCCCGTCTGAATCCCCCTTCTTCGTCCTCGTCCACCCTCCTTGCTGGCCATTTAGGATCCCTTTGCGAATCAACGCGGTGATGGAGGTAGCGATACTCTTGCTCCCGAGACTGAGCAGCTTCATCAGCATCGCCCGGCGATGATGAGTTTGCGCTCCAATTAACCGTGAAAGATCCCTCCCTACTCAGGGACACAATCTTTTGCCTCGGTGCGGAAATCCATCTACGCCGCTAATCACGGCTCCCTTTTATCATCAAGAGAAAATAGCCTTCCCCTTGGTACATCTCCGCTCTCTTACAGTTTTAAAAAAGTTTTTGTCGTAAGTGTAATACCCTGCAATACTTGTCATCAATTCATACCAGTTGCATTTGTATATAGTTGGGTAAGAGCGTGGATTAGTTGAGTATTTTTTGTTCCACGCATTAATTTGCCTTGATTAATTTGATATGGTCGCCTTAATTCACTTTTGATTTCGGCATTTATTTTGTATTAAATTGTGAGTAGTGTCTTCTTGGCCTCTTCGAGTCATTGGTAAGTTTGGCACTCTTTACTGCAGTCAATTCATCATATTTTATGCTTTCTTTCTTGTCCCATTTCTTTTTCCTTGCACATTCAACATATTTACCGTAACGGTTATTTAATATATAATATCATAATTATAATTTTCTCGTTTGTCCATCTTATATCCTTCAGTTTCCGATAAAGGCTTTATCTTTCCTCCAGCTGTAGAAACATTGTGTACACAAGCTTATAATTTTGGATTTCTTTGCCATGACCCCTTCTTCTCACCATCTTAAATATTCATTTTCCCTTGTCGAAATTCCATTGAGCTCTTTATCTGCAATTTGATTGTGTTGACGTTCAGTTTTCTTGTGTACACTCTCGGCCAAATTTATTTCGCATTTCCCGGTATCGGGCCTTCCTGGAAAACGCTGGGCGTCACCGTTAAGCGATCGCATCCCATTAACGTAAAGGAAAATCCCACAGTTCCAGTGAGAGGAAAGATCTGCTCTCGATTATCTAACCGACCTTCGCGACGGAGGTTGTATTTTTGGTATTTTTTTATCTTCTTCTGCGAACTGAACATCGGCCTAGTATTTCCCTCCTCCGTCCAGAAACTCGATCCTAATCCTAAACTAACATTAGATTGGCTTTTGTATTAGTATGTATGATGCTTTTACTATAGACTCATTCCTATTAGTGAGTTTTCTAAGCATCTGGGTGCAATTTAAGTGATTAAACGTGGAGGTGAAATGCTGTGAAACAGAATCGCCTTGACCTGAAGAGAAGGATAGGTATTCTCTGGAAATATCCCAGCTGTTAACCGCTCAATACGTTGCATTTCTTAATGGCACATCGATTCTCGCCCCCAAGTCGCCGTTTCAACTCGCATGTTCGCATTGCATTCCGCTTGACGAATTGCAATTGTATGAGTATGTATGATAATTTCGCTTGAAGAATTTTTTGTGTGGCCTATTTTTTTATCTACTTTTTTCACTAATTGTTTGCTAGTAGAATCGTAGGACTAATAACTTCGTTTTATGATTACACCCCATTACCGAGATTCATATAATAATATTCCATAATTTATACTGATTCCTAAGTATTTTGACGTTCTGGCATCACTTACGATAAATGACCCACTTTGAAGGCAAAAAATGTTGGCTCTTTTGTAAAGGCATGACTCCTGGCATAGGGGATGAATTGTAAACTGAGAATGGAGAAAAAATTTTTGAGACAAATCGGTGCGATACGAAAGATATTTTTAGGTGGGAATAATATCTCAGGTCATAGGTTTCAATTTATTAAATATTTATTTTCGTTTATGTGCGTGTTGATGTTTAGAATGGCCAGTAATTTATTTGCTGAGTTAAACAGATTTGTATGCCATATTTATGTGTGGAGATTATCATGATTACGATCCGTATATCATTAGTTTATTTTTATCTATTTTAATGAGATCGTATATCTCATACGAATTCTTCCTGTATCAAACTATGTTAAGCAATAAGTTAATACCGGTGCCCGTGCCTTTTATGGCGGTTTTCCTCTATGGCCTAGTTGTGCAGGACTTTGCTATAGAGGATATTATTGATTTCGCTCCACTGGCTACTGAGTCCGATGTATTTAAGTTGGACGTGGCGTGGCAAGGAATGCTATTTTTTTGGTGTGACGCACACCCCTATATTCATAACATCGCCCGCGATATGGAGTGTCCCACTTAAGTGCAGCGTGTTAATAGTCATCCGTGATATTGACCTTTTGAATATGGCCGTGAAAAATATTTGTGCAACAAAAGTATTCGCCTAGCGGCTTTCTTTTCTTCAATCTCTCTATCTAGGGTTGAGGAGTTGGGGGCAAGGAGGGCAAAAATCATAGCGCGTTCAACTCTAGGGGATTTAATCAATCTCTCCATTCCCTCCACGCTTTGGATATCGATATCTGATGAGGAAGAGAGCCATCGCCAATGTGCTCCTGTTATCATTTTGATTTCCCTCCGACTTCACACGTGAGATTATTGAAAAAGTTTTCACGGCAGATCATCCAGCCACCACCACCACCCACCGCGTCAGTCTCTCTGGGTGTTGATAAAATCGCTCCGGGGTGCATATAGGGAGAGAGAGAGATATTCCAGAATTTCCTTTTTCTGTGCTCTTCCATCTTTTTCTCTGCCGCCGGGTAAGAGAGGAGAGTAAGATAGATAGTAGCGTGTGGAATGTGAGATAGAGAGAGAGGATTGGGACGCGACTCGCGAGGTTAAAGTGTGTCACGGCCGTTGAGCTCTCTGTGATTTCTATTCGAACGAAATCCAAAATGAAAAAAAAGAGAAGAAATCAGCGAGGGAAAAAAATTCAAAAGCCTTCGGCGTTTTTGGATGAGTGAGGAAAAAAATTTCCGACCTTCCGCGGATGGAGAATGAGCACTGCTTCCGTGTGGGACTTAGAGAGGGTGGTGCGTACCCGCCGACGTGCTTTTTCGCTTTTTTTTAATATCTCCGCATCCGCTCGGTTCGAAGCTTATGGATTTGGTGTGTATCGAAAGAGAGATTGCGCCTTTTTTGTGTGTTGTTTCAAGTCCGCTAATGGGCTCGTCAGTGGGGAAGAAAACATGGTACGGGATTGCGAGGAGACAAAAATGTGGGAATGAAACATTCGATGAAATGCCTTGTTTTTCTTTCGGGGAATTTTCGTGATTAGTGAACGTATTTTACATGTGGAATGGTATGAAGGCATTGGTTATCTCGTATAAATTTTTTTTGGTGTATACATCCCGGGTTTCATCGTAAATCAGTATGATTATTAGTACTTCTCGTGTTATTTTCACTAATGTATCCATCCATCCCTATATTTTCCCCATATACATTTTTGTTATTTGTCTGTAATAGGCTCTATGGTATAACCCCTTTATGTTCTTACTGGACAAGTCCAAGAACAATAAATCTTATTATATTATTATTATCATTATTATTAATGTCGATACTTAACGAAACCGCTGTCATGATTTCAAGCTTAGGGTAAATCAGGGAGAGATGCCGCACATTTTGTTAAAATAACTATATTTTGTCCTATTTTACTTTTTCGATTAAACTAAGTAGTACACATGTTGGCGAGTCTTGTTTCTGAAGTACGCACAAGCTTTATTGTGGGAGTTCCCTCAAGTGATGACTGTATGAATCCTCTTTTTGAGAGGAATAACTACAGCGGGGATTATCCGCGAACGAATCTTTTCGAGAGAAATTGACCCCCTTTGATCCCCTCAGAATGCGGCGGAGTGATGAGAGGTCGTCCTCACGAGAAGCATCTCCAGCAGGGGCACGAGTGATTGTAAGGAGTCGAAGGCTACCTCCTCGGCTGGCTGCTACCTTCCCTTCCAAACCTGTCTTCTGACATTCCCAGCGTTTAAATTGGCTATTAAAATATTATAGCATGTGGTAAGAGGTTCCACCATCGAGCCGCTTTTTTATCACTTTGGATTTCGCTAATTTTAATTTTATATTTCAATAAATACCAATTTCAGTGGTCAGTATTTTTTTTCCAAAACATCTGTTTCATAATACTTAACCATTTCCTCTACCTTATCCCAATTTCAAATCTATTTCCGTGTACATTTCAGTTCAGTTTATCTTAAAAAAAAAACAAAGTAAAGAGTCGGTATTTAATGTGATGTTCGAGTAAATCAGTTGTATTTTTTTATTTTCGTAACATTCACAAGAGCTTAAATTGTAACCTCGCCATTCTCCACTGTCACAATCTTCTAATATTTTTCCGCTCTTATTTCTGTACGAATCTTACTCAAAATCAGGTGGACGTATTTAATTCATCTTCAACCTTTTTCTGGAATACACTCCAAACGTCATTGGAATATTTTTCGAAATTTAAATAGCAACATATTTTCGTGGGTGAGCCCAGGTATTAATGAACGGAAGAGACTCTACCATCAAATTAAAGCAATATTTCTTACCTCAGGTGGACCCCTCTGATGCGAAATTAATCATTTCGTATCAATTTTTCGAGATGAGTTATCCGCTATATCCTCCCCTGGTTGGTCCCTCAGCTTTTCATACCTCGAAGGCTTTATTATTCAAGTTTCCAGTGAAGGAGATGAAACGTTGTTATGTTTCATTCCTGTCGTTGCTAATAATTCTCCAGAATTTATTTTTTCTTCCTATCTAGGGTTGCCTATACGCGTTGAATCCGGTTGAGCTTATGATAATAGGTATTCGGAGTAGGCGACCGACAGCTGAGGTTATGCGCCATGTGGGAAGGGTGGAGAGAAACTCGGCGAAGGCATTAGCCTACTCCGAACGAAAGGCGCCAAGGGGACCGCGGCTTAACGTCCCATCCGACGGACGGAGTGCTGCACTTGAAATGCCCCCTACAAGGCACCGAAGAAAATTTTCTGCCATCGCCAGGATTTGAACCCAGATCATCTGGGTGGGAAGCCAGCACTCTAGCCACGATACCGACCAGATCCCCATATGATGATTATACCTACATATTCTATGGAATACTGCAAAATTTGTCTACGGTGCGTTATTTATCCCCAGCTTTCAAATACCAATATGGCGATTGTTTCAGCAAACAAGAGTTTCTGACATATTTGTTATCAATTTTGAATCCCCACCAATGGTGTTTCTATATTCTTCTGTTGACTTGGTAAGTGAAATTTTTACGCTCCCCCACGTATTCCGGTGTCGTGGGCAGGCAGTGGGCTGTAAGACGTCGCATAGAATGGTTTCATTCGAGGGTTCTTCCTTCTGTTTCGTTATGAAGTATCAATCCGAAGTTTATGCTTTAATTATCGTGATCCGCCTGGTCCTTCGAAATCGAATCTAGTATATTTCGCGGATATTAGTGTTTGTCAGATCTCTAACCCTCTTCAACCCAGAGCTGCTTCTGAGAGAAATTAAATTTCAAGAATTGTCATTTTAAAAATGTTAACATTTTCTGCTCAATTATGATAATTGTGGCAGCTGTATACTTCGCCATTAAACTTTACAACACTATAGAACATGTTGCTTAAATCTTTCCTGAATAGAGCTAAAATGTATAAATTTTTGATGTTACATATGTCAGAAACAACGTTGCGTTGTAATAGGTTAACGCCACTATCTTAATTTTGTTGAGATTCTTCTGTAGCCTAGCGGTTGTTAATCAGTTATGCGGTTGCTCCACGTTTGCGTCGCCCTTTATCTTCGCAATTTTCGCTCGAGTTTTTGATCCTCCCGCGGGGAGACTCGGTCCTTCTTGGCGCCCGTCCCGAAAGATCTTTTCTTCCCGTCTCGCGGCCGCCGCCTGCAAAAGAGAACCGCCGCTCGGCTCTAGCCAGCCGACCCGTCAGAAGAAGATCCAATGTATCATGTCAGAAAGGGGATCCTATGTGAGTGTGTGTGTCTGAGCGCGTGACGCCCTCGTCCCAATTCGTGGCATCCTGTGACACGTTGCTTCAATGGCTTCCCCAACCCCCTCCCCCATTCTCCCCGCTGGGCGCATTCCGCCTATATCCCGCATGCGGAGCTTACTTGCCGTGCCTCGCGAATCGTATCCCATCCTAGCTGCCGAACTGGATTTTTACAGCGTGTTGGACGGGCGTATTAGAGCTAAGCTAATGGTTTGAATACGTTTATATTAGTATTGATTAATTATATGCTTGCAACGAGATTTATGATATTTTTCACGGCATTATAGCTGGTTTTAGCCGAGTTGCGGGTTACACCAATCACTTTCGTCTTTTGATTCCGAATTTAAAAATTTTCTTACAATTCGACACGTGTTTAAATTTTCCGCTTTTTGTATAGTAAGGAACGAGTTTTTCGGTAATCCGATATTTATGAGACCTTGATGCATCGAGTGAGGCACTACACCTGTGGCAGAGGTAGTAATAAGTATGATCTATACTTTTTCTTTTATTGTTTTCAATCTTTTTAACTTTCTCAGCTGGTTTACTCCAACTGGAAATAGTCACCTACTGTAAAGAATTAGGGTTAAGTTCGGATGTTAAGGAAGAGAATTCACTCTATACAGCACTGTCCGATAATACCCGTCCCAGAAATCTTCTTACAATGTGGCAAGTCTGTAGTAAAACAACTTTTTGTCCTCGATTAATCAGATTTTTTTAATTCCCAAGGCCTAAATTTCTTTTTTGACCCCTTTTGGTAAAAACCCCCTCCGCAGACATAATTAGTGGGTTAATATAGACTTCTTTCAATTTCTAAATATTTTTTTTATTTCACCGGCCAAATTTTGATATTTTTATTATTATTAAATATAAAGTTACCAGTCGACCATTCGATCGGGTGGTAACACTGATTGTTTTACCCAAGTTAATCTACGAGGTTGCCTTAAAAAAGAACATATACATGCATAAGCGCATAAGCAAGTGATACAATATAAACTCTACTCGAAACATTATAAGCGTACTATTATGAAAAAAGACCCTTACTGTTCAATATTATTTTGCCTTCTCAAGAAGGTCTTATGGTTACCATGGAAGGGTTCAAAAAGTACGTACCTATTGTAGACCGTTCTAATCCCCTTCCCCCACTGCAGGAATTACAACATTATCTACATAAACTTGAAGTAACATATAAATAACCATACTTGGCTCTTTAAGAAATTCTCCCTCTAATTTGCAATTTGAAATATTCCCCTTTATTCTCTTTAGGAACTTTGTCCTACTTCTTCTACTTCCTTTTTTTACTTCTATTCTTCCCTTAAACACGGATTTCAGCATCCTCTTCCGGCTTAATATTCGCCCCACTCACACATCTCCCTTTCTACCCTCGAGGCATCAGTATTAGTTATTGGTCCTTAATGAAGTGTAATTCTGTCCTATATGCGTTATAAATTACCGCTTCAGTCCATTTTTGTCTTGAACATTTACCTCCCTACGAGGCATGGAGTGTTGAGTTGAGTAGGTACTTTTAATCCGTCAACCATTTCTTTGCGGTGGAAATTTCACCAGGATCAAAATTTCCGAACGAATTGATGCAGGGTTGAATTGCGTAATGGATATGCCGTCGCAGCCATATATATATACCCATATTTCGTTGTTTTTTTTACTCTTCGGAATGAGTGACGGACGCTTCGGAGACTCTGAAATCCCCTGGAGCAGGAATTTTCAATTTAGCTGTCGTCGCTCTCAACGTTGCCTTTTAAGCGTATCCGCCATTTTCCCCCGAAAATTTTCTGGCTTCTCTCCTCCTGTGGGCGTCCCTCCTCGAATCGACCGAGGTTATTATGTCTCGGTTATTATGCCATGATACTCCCCCTATTTCCTCGTAATATTGTTTTTTTTTCTCCTGTTAGTAGATCTGCAAGAGTTCCCTTTCTCTGAGCGTACATAACTTTCGAACTTTTGTCTGCATAATGGTGGCTTACAGGGTTGACCAGAGGGTAACTGGTCATAGTCAATACTGGTCAGTGGTCATAGCACTACTATGATGTGGTTTTAGCAAGAACCATCTCAAGAGAAACATGTCAAGGAGTCTTGGTTTTCCCTTTAGTTCGTCAAAGGGTCTCAGGCGAAATTCCAAGCCAAACATTCCTTGTTAAAAATCGTACGTGAATAAATATCACTTGTATGTTATTCGCGCGCCAATGGCACTGGGCTGAGAGCTATATCTGTTCTAATAACCTCTACCGTAAGGTTTAAGCTTTTTTAAGTTTACCGATGAGGTGATTTTGTAGGCATGCAACCATCTCGGAGTCAGTTGCATGTTATTGTACTGTTGTTTCAGATATCATTAGTAGTTGAAGGAAGGCTCCCTATAGCAGGTTTTTACTTACTGGTCGGTGTGGAAGGATTACAACTCCCAAACCTCCCCATCTTCCTAACTGTATATATATATTTATAGAAATATATGGAATCCTTGATAAATCAACAGTATTATTTGGTAATATTACTTTTTTAATGAAGAGAATAAGCCTAATCACCGTATCGTGACCATCATAACTGTTGACCTGTAAAAATTACGATGTAAATTTTATCACCTTTCATCACCAAATAATTTTTTCACCAAACATTTTTTCACACAATTTTTTTCACATTTTATCACCAAATAATGAGTCACGAAATTTTTTCCTAATGGGAGATTAAAATTTACTGTTATATATTCGAAAAAGATCGTCTCCGTATTATTCAAAACCCTTCCGTGGCATCACGCGGATTCATGGGCTATTTCATTCTCAGCGTGGCGAAGCCGTACGATTAAGCGGACAGGATGCAGTGCCAGATGAGACAAGATTAAGCATCTGGGGATTCCGTGACGTTATCCAATTTTGCCTTAAAGGAAGTTTAATGGAGGGGAGATGCGGGAGAAAGTGACGTCATATAGCGATGGGGAGAACGGCTGATCCCGTGTTATATTGAAGCCTTACTCACTAGTGTGACCCGAAAAGTGTTGCCTTCGTATTTTTTTTCGAAGCATGCCGACTAAAGCAAAAAAAAGTAGTATCGGAACAACTGCATTCAACGAGAATCCCCAAAGAGGACATTGGAAATATGTCTGTTGAATTATACAGTGTGTAGAAATAATGAGTCACGAAATTTTTTCCCTGAATAGTTGATGCCTGTAGGAACCAAAATTACTCATGATTGTTTCGATCGAAAACGAACCATTTTTAAGCGTTTAGAGTCCAATGTTTCCATTTGGGAACAGACTTATAACAACTCTTGAAAATTATATTTCATAACTGTGATTATTTTTATAGCTTCTTCCTGTAAAAAAAAGTATAGAAGTTTTTTTTTTTTTCAAATTAATCGCATGACTTGAGTATACGTTGGTCGTCAATTAAACCTTTTCAAAATTGGTTATTTTCATCCCCCCTGCAGTTGGTATACCGTTTATTCCATAGTTTTCCCTAAACTCGCTCTCCATTAATAAACGCTCGTGTATTCGAAAGATCAATACATATTACGTTTTTAAACTTAGTTTTTTGGTCAAGTGAATATTTATTTTCGAGAATGAGCAAAATTTTGGCGGCGTGTTCCCATTTGAGAACATGTTTGAAAACGCATTTAAGAATTTTTGTTCGGGTTTCCTTTCGTAATATCTCCTAATTAGTTGTAAAATAAATAGAATATGCAAAAAATAATAGAAATCAGTTGGAAAGTTGGTATTTGCGTTGGTATTTCCATGGTAATTGCGAAGTGCATTAAAAAATATGTTTGCGTTGCCATAGCTCAGTAACCAAGGAGTTGCGACCTCTTAGCACCTGAGGTATTGAAGATTCCTCCATAACACCCTGTATAGTAACATTGACGTATTTTCTGCGTGCAATAAACGCTTCATTTCAAAGAAAGGGTACACATTTTTATCTTTAGAGTAGCAATGTGGTCATAGCACTACTACTATTACTATTATTTTTATTGCGTATTTCTGCAAGTAGGTTATTGCCTGGTGGCAGCATTACATTTGCACACATGAATAACAAATCTACCTATCTAATAACAAAGTGAGGAACAAAAGACACCTGTAGTAAAAAATAATACTTTAATTCTAATATCATACACTAATAATTGAGCACACCTACTATGGTGTGGTTGTAGCAAAAACCATCTCAAGAGAAACATGTCAAGTAGTCTTGGATTCCCTTAAGTGCGTCTTAAACTATGCTGTTTCAATTTTGGCTCTGCTTTTTGCATTTGAAGTTTAATTACTCCCCTTCTCTCTCACTCTCTGCGTTTGAGGGCCTGGATGGGTGTTCTTTGAGTGTGTCTCTTCGCGTGTGCCCGCGCTCCTCAACTCTCCGGCGTGTATTTTCCGTGTGGCCTCCGGGGCTGATCCTCATGATTTCGACGGGGCGCGACTTGAATGAATCATCACTTGAGATGAGTTGGAGGAAAGGGGCTGGGGTCCCCCTGTGCGACCCCACTTACAAAACCCCACCCTCGACAACTCACCCTGTCCATGCATTCTCTCTCTCTCCCCCCCGACCCTCATGAAAACATTCAATACTATTTGTACTTGGAATGTATAAAATTTATATATTTTCCATACATTTCTACTCAGTTTCATACTCTGCCTTTAAAAGTATGAAGTATTGAGTACGTCGTAGCAAGAAAATTTCTGTGCATTTTTTGGCTCTTATAAATTACATACGTTGGCACAAAATTTTACGATTTTTAACATGTCAGGCTCTGTGTTTTATATCAAATTACACTCTTCATCGATGGAGCAAATGTAATGCCAGTTTCGATGTATGTCCTGAGTATTAAAAATACAAAATTTGTGCTTACATATGCCTACTGGCAACCGTGACCCCAAACACCCGGTGGGAAGCTCGAATGGCTTTTAAAGTCACAATACACGGGTAAAGCATGAGTACTGCTCAATTTTCATGTCCCATGCATTTATTGCGTGGAATTACCTACGGCGTATACAGCATATCTTGAGGCATGATGGCCTGATAGAGACAATCTTCGGAGGTCAAGAAGATGGCTTGAATGTAAAAGAAGACCTCGAATGAAATATACGAAACAGGTAAAGAAGGATGTGAAAGAAAATTAAATAAGTAGGTGTGAAACGATAAGCTGAAAGGAGATTTCAGCCGCGTCGAAGCAATCTTAGGATTGTTGACCAGTGATGATGATCATCGTAAATAATAAATTAATTTTGTTGATCGGTTTTGCTGTACAATGTGTACAGCCTTCAGAAATGTGTATTCAGGAAAATTGAGAATGTTCGTTACAAATTAAGAAGAATTTTCTATGGGGATCCTCCTTCCCATCTTTCTCGCTTTCAAATTCATCCCTTCGCTCCGTGAGCTTTGTACACTCGTGAAGTCTCTCTATTCCCCTCCCCGTCGTTTTCATTTTATTCCCCTTCCGTTTCCATTCCGGGCATGTCTCCGCATTTGCGATTCCACAGAGTTCGCTCCCTTCCCCGCGAAATGGCCTGCCTGTCCCCGAATTCTCGCGGGATGTGCCCGAGTCATCTGGGTTTCGGGTGGCCATCTCGGTGCCGTGGGTTGTCCTTGGCTGTCTTTTCCCTGGATCAATGGATGTATTTGGTTGAAAAAACGTCACGTATTCTTGTAAAGCGTGAAATATTTTTTCTGATGTTCATTCGTAGATTTTTGTTTTTAAATATATTCTAATGTATAATTTATACAAGATGAGTTGTTTTTCATCATTGCTAGTAGAAGTTATCCTGTGGGTAAGTTGATTCTTTTGAAAACTTCTATAGCTACATACTATTTTACTTATTTTCCGTTTTTTTTGTAGTTCCTAGAATTTATATCCAGCTAAATTTCAAAACAATATCTAATATATGCCCTTCCTCCGAATTCCTCTTTCGCCTGGCAACCCTGCCTCTAATATAGCTTTACTTAAAACAACTAGGAACCATAGTAATGGTAGGCACTCAAGGTAGAACAGAATAGTGGAAGAGTTACCTTTATTTGATGATAAATATTTTTTAAATATTTTCAATACCTGGTGGCTAGTTTTTAGCGAATAAATTGTACCTTTAAATTTTTTTAAAGCATTAGCGATCTATCGTGAAATTGATTCATCCTCCCTCTAGAGTTTCATACGTCATCCGCTCACAGTCACTGTTAATCATACCATTATTGAAAACATGGTGGATATCCTTGATAATAGCTTTTTTCGCATTTCCTTATACTTCGCGGTTAGCAGACCGCGTTTCATTGCTGGAGAT
Source organism: Ischnura elegans (assembly GCF_921293095.1). Lineage (NCBI taxonomy): Eukaryota > Metazoa > Arthropoda > Insecta > Odonata > Coenagrionidae > Ischnura > Ischnura elegans. The sequence continues at coordinate 71,726,425 of NC_060256.1, forward strand.
ATGTGGAACTGAATTTTTACATCGGTTTGTCTCCGTCTCAATCGTGATGGAGAGACCATTTTTCTGCCTGTCACTTCACTCTCCTTGTCGAGGTCGTATGTATCCTTTGAGCCGTGTCCATTTCGAGGTGGGAGGTCCGAAGCACCCGCCACTTGCAGATTGGCTTCGAATGTCCCAGTCATTCCCGGGGTTCGTCGTATTTCCTTTTACCAGTCGTTTTGCGACTGCTTCCAATCCTCTTCCCAAAACCCCATCCCCTCTTCCCCCGTGAATGTTATCAGTAATTGGCAATTTCTTTCTCCGCCCGTTCCCACCATCCTATTGAAGCCCTCCCCTCCTTTGGGGGTTCCTATAGGTTTGCCCCTTTTCCTCGGTTTACCAATCATGGAGCCATGGAAAATTCCGATAATGCGCCCAGTCGCTAGAACTAATGACTTATCGGCTAACTTTACGACATCTCTCTCTCTCTCTTTCTCCGTGTGCCAGATGGTAGGTACTCATTCGTTGTCCAATCATCACGACAAATTTTTAGGATATATTTGTGTTAACAATGAAAAATACTTCTTTACTCCCACATTTAATTCATAAATTACTCTCGGTTTCGGATGTTACGCTATTATCAAATACTTAAATACAACAGGGTGTTTTATGTGATTGATAATGGCTTAGCAGCTGAAACCGGTTGTAATTTTTTAATACATTGTGGAAGTGACAAAGTGTTTTTCATCGCTAATATGGAGCCCTTCCACCACGTACAAGCTTCAAGTTTCGCTTTAATATATTATTGTACTGTGGTTTAAATTATTGCATAATTATTATCTAACTGTCACATTGTTATCCATATTGTCAGAACGCCATCCAAATTGGCGAGGGACGTTGTGCAGATTCAGCCTAATTTACTGTGTTAAAACCAGTGTGTTGATACCACTAGCGGCATGGAGGGGTGGAGGGCGTAAGTAATTTTTCTGCGAACGAGACGTACGTTTTAATTGCTTCCCTTTGAAATGTAAGCGATAGTTTTAGGTGATACAAGGACGCTAAAAGGGTTTGATATCGCCTGAGGGTGAAATACTCTTTCGATATCCTGTATTTCTACTTGTCTATGTCGCACAGCGACGAAACTAGACGTATTTAAAATCATTTATGTGAACTTTGCTGGGTTTTTTGATTCAAAATGAAGCAATTTCACCTATTCACGCCTCAAATTATCAATTTTGTTAAAAGGGAAATTTTGTCAGTGTCATTTACTTCAGTGATGGTGGCGTAAGCTAAATGCTCTGATTTCATTTTTTCGCATTGAATGCTCTGATTGCAATTATTACATAAGGGTATGGTATTCAGAATAGTTACCGTAATTGATGAACGCCGTTACAGGCTCTCAACTGGTAAAGTTTATCCTTAGATTTTATACTATGACTTCGGGCCGAAAAAGGAGTGAAAGCCCACAAATTTTTATTCCTGCATTTTTTGTATCCATTTTTATTTTCATGTGATCGTGAATATTTAAATACGTTCGCCGCGAATATAATATTATGCTTGTAAATGTGCAAATTTTAAGAGAAGAATCATTCCATTCTAGTGAATTCACGTCTCATCAGTGACATAAGCTTTATTTGGGGTGTAAATTTTAGGCTTGTTAAGTTATCCTTTTTATTTTTTGTCAACATACATTTGAGTCGATATTTTGCTGGTGAAGTCTGAATGTGGGCCCTTAAAAGTAGATGCAATGATGGATATAATTCAACTCTAGTTTCACTACCCTTGTAAATTATATTTTTATTTTTTAATGAGTTTTACATTCTGTACCATATGTGTTTTTTTGGAAATATACCCCTCATAAGCGACGCTGATTATGTAGGCAATTTGTGCTTGCGTGGTTATAGCTTCATCAAAGACCACCGGATCGAACGTGATGTGCCAACGAAAGCGAGAGAAAATTTATTTGCGATTTATTTATTTTTTTCAAACATTCGTCATGGAATATTTCCTCTTGGTGCTCTTGTTTGCTCTGGGTTTTGTCATGCTTCCCCCCCCCCTCTCTCCCCCAGGAATTGAGACAACCTCGTGAAATACACCACATGCAGCCTTAATTACATTAATGGAAAGCGAGCTCAACGCATGCTTTTCCCGTTCCCTCTTTCGAATGATTTAAAGTTAGGAGTTTCCTTTCACGGAAGTTCCTTTGCCCCGAACGACGGAGGAATGGGGTTTCGTCAAAATAACCGATTTGATTCCGCATGTGTTCAGTTCGGTTCCTGATTTTCACCTGGCTGGTCTACTAAAAATAGTTCCAATCGAAGATAAGGAATTGAGTATTCTCTCCCAGCAATTTATTTCCTTCCTTCTTCGGATGATTTAACCGTTCCAATGGCATCGGGGTAGTAAAACGCTATTACTATTAGTTCCAATCGTCCCCCCTCTAGCCTTTCGTTCTTGGAAGCGAAAGAAGAAGATCAAGGCGTCTCAAAACCCACTCATCCGACCGATGCTGATTTCATTTCGTCTCTCCCTGCCCTCTCTTGACTAATGTAATCAATCTCATCTACCTCCGCCTTTCGACGCTCTCCAATCTTCTCATTTTCTTTTTCTTCCGTCGTTTTCCGCTGTCTCTCTGTCTTAGGCAAACCTTTTCCGTCACCGATTTTATTTTTTCATCAGAAATTAAATTATAAGTGATCCAATAACGACTTTAAATTACCTGCACCGAAGTCATTTTTTCTCTTTGGATTGAATATTTTTTTATACTTCAATTAAAAAATTGTGAAAATTTAACAAAATATCGCGCTGGGGGCGCCCCCCCCCCACCTTGCGGGGACGCCTTCATTACCGAACATTGCAGAACCACAATTGTAACTTTTTTTATCATAATATGGCATTATCTTGTATATGTGTGTAATCAGTTAGAATAAAACTTTGCATGTAACTTCATTATTTTTCAGTACGATAAAAGTACAGCAGGTAGCTCAAAATATCTATTGCGCCCCCCCCCCCCCTTTCAGTGATTTCTGAATCCGCTACTGTAGTGAGGTAATTGACTCTTTGGTGCTGAACGGTACCTGTTCATTTGAGCTCTTCCTTTTCGTAATCACAATCGTCGCTTCTTCTTCTGCCCTGAGGGCTGTTCGCGAGTGCATTGTTTGACACCTTGTTAATAATTTGCTATTTCCGCGCCGGATGCAGTAACCCCGCATCGCTTGCACGGCTGGACACGACCTTTTGTTTGTTCACCGCTCCCTCCTCGCTTCTGCCCTCCTATCATTTGGTGCTGTTGACCAATTTCCTGCCTCCCATTCTTTCCATTGCCCGTTTTTTTGCGTTAGCTTTTCCTCAAATGCAACGCCTTGTGGACTCGAATAATAACAATAAGAAGGCAAGCGTCGAGGGACTAATTAGACGGTCACGGAGGTTGAAGATGGAGGAGAGTATAAGTGAGTTTTTCGAATTGAGACCTCGGATATCCCTTGAGCCTTCAATTTCAATTTTCAGTGCATTTTTATATGCCGATTTTTTGACCCGATAGGAAATTCAGGGACATTTTATATTAATTTATTTATATTAATTTAACATAATTTTTTTATTTTATTTTATTGAAAATGCTCACGTGCAGCAATAATGCCAATTTACGTACTGTGTCCCAATGACAATAAAATGCATAAAATGTAACGAGAAACAAATGCATGAAATATAACAAGAATATAATACATAAAATGTAACGGGAATCAAATCCTTCGATATACCGAAAACGAGTACTTAAAAATAAAGAGAATCGGAACAATGTATATTAAGTGATGCTGTTGAATATTTTATTAAAACATAATCGTATCGATATCATATTACCATAAAGGAATCTTAATGTGTTATTCACAAGTTATAAATGAGCTATAGTTGCTTGATTGTTCTTCATAAGGGTTACTCGGATTTAAGGTTGTATTTGGCTTAGAATGCGATGAATATGGAATGATTTTCAATAGAAATAATATTATAAATAATAAATAAATTAATTTAATCGGTCCTGAATTCCGGCTTAATTGGTCTTGAAATAAATGTGTGTGTAAATATGATGAGCTCATGTATCAACATAATGACTCTCGGTGGAGGAACTTGCCGTCCATGCGGAGTAATTGCCTTCTCGAATCCATAAGTGCTGCACATTATGGCGCGAAAGGAAAGGAAACAGCTCGAAGGTTATGCCTGTATGATGTTTCATTGAGGGCGGACTTAATGGTGTCAGACTCGAACACTGACAGACAGAAATTTCCCCCCCTCGCCCATCCCTGCTAGATCACCATGCTATCCCGACCACGATTTTCCTAGCCTAGATCCGTCAAGTGTAAAATTGCCCTGGACCGTCTCTCTCTCCGCAGGCGCGTGGGATTGAGGTGGTAGGCAGATGATTGCACCCTTTCGAACCGTCCACTTGGGGTCAAGCCAAACAGTTAAATAAAAAAAGTAACCCCCTCCAACCTCGCTAACGACTTCCCTGCCCGCTGTCCCTATCTATCCTGATGTTCATCCGTCACAGACAATCCGCATTCCAGTGTCGTATTTGTATTCCGCGCCTATCCGTCTGAAATATTTTTTTTTTCGCTCGCCTCACAATGACAATGCACGCACCCAAGCGCACTCCGCGGATGGAAATTCATCTTATTGGCCCTGAAAAACTTATAATGGATGCCCTCCTCCCTTCTCCGTCTCTGGTGTAATGTCTCTTCCTGTCCTCTCCTTCGTCCTAATCTTTGGTGCAATTTCCAAGAGAATTTCCCTTCCCTTTTATCTCCTTATGAACGAAGCCGCGTCCTATTTTTCACTTGTGCCAAACTCCGGATGGGGCTTAAAGATGTGAATCTCCATGCATAATTCCACCTTCTTCATCTCTTACTTTTTGTTTCACATTTTGAGAAAGTTGGGGATACGTAACACATTGTGGTTAAAAATGTTACAAGCCTTTTACCCCCAGTCATTTAAACTTTCAAACGACTCGCTTTCTGCTGAGATGCTTCATCAAGTAAATCCAATTTTTCATTTTGTGGCACATTACCTGTCAAGAGAACTCAAATTTTCTACCTATTTTTAATTGATACTGACCGATAAAACGCAAATTGGAAATTTTCCTCAAAAACCGATACTGGAGCTTATTTTATGCTTTTTTTCAAACGCCGAGTAAATATTGATGACATTTACATTGAAATTGTATCCCTATTTTTTCTGATATAGCGGTTATATAAAATATAAATGGCTTCTTACGAATACAAGAATAGGTTTGAAATTCGGAATGCTTTTGAGTACCTTACGATAATATCTTCTTCAAATATTAGGACGTAAATTGAAACTGAAATCAAGGTTCATCAAAACGCTTTTATTTTCGTCTTGCTCAGTTGTGTTGCAGAGACACAACACACCAAATGTGTAACCGGAGTAAATAACAGCGCTGACAAAACATGTTTTTGTCTTAGCATGCATAATTTTACTTTCCTCTAGGAAATGTGTAGTCAACAATAGAAAACGAAATGAAATAAATGAAAATAGTTGATCATTAAAAATATATTTAAATTTAAAATCGATATATATACTACCCCATGAATATTTTCAATTACTTTCCATATAAAGTTGACCGACGTTATTTTAATGGTAGAGTCATTGAGTTCTGGTTATGGAGTAAAAGCTGTAACACACGCCATGCAGTAAAAATATCCGCTAATACCGGCAGTTCGCTGCAGAAAAATGGGTAATTTTCACTTAATGGCTATGATGTAAGAGTAAAATATTGACAAATGTCTTTTATTTAGAATTATCCGTCCTAATTGTAAGTGTTTATAGTTCGTGAACAGTCCCTAAATTTTAAGAGAGATATTCTGCTTTTATTTGGCCGGAAACAAATGTCTGCGTGTAATGACTCGAGCTTTTAAATGAGCGGCTAATACCCCTCGTTTCGGATCCCAGGCATTTACGTATCGTAAATGACACAACTCGATTACCTGCCATTATGCGCCCTCATCAAAACTTCATCTTTTTTTCGGCTTCCTTTTTTTTCTCCCTGATTGCGTGTCCCGCGAGGATTTTGTGGTGTGGGAAGAAAGAGGTGATGGGGAGGCGCCCAACTCCTAGCCACACCCGAAGGTTTTTTTATTTCTTTTCTTTTTTCATCCTTCTTTTTCTGCCGTCCCTAATTCAATCCTCTTCCTTCCTCAACCCTCACTGTTCTTCCCCTTTCTGATTTATCGAGTTTCTTCGAAATATTCTATTCGGCGCCTCTCCCTCTTTTTTCTCCCTTTCCTTTCCCCTCATTTTAACCCTAGTCTTTCACTCTCGCCTTCTCCCTCTCTCTGGTACGGGTGACCCCTTTTGCTGCCCTTCCTCGCCACCCCCCCTCTGCAGGGGATGCTGCGCATAGAGGCTTCTATTCGGCTGCATTCGAGGCGTGGACGTTGTAGCCCGGTCCATCGGAGCGTGAATGATGTACGGCGCGGCGTTAGCAGTGGGTCATCGTATGAATTTCGGGAATCGAGGTCGAAGCGAATCTATGCCCGGGTCAAATTTCGTGAGAATTCTCCAGAATTTGTGTGTTTCGGAGTGTAGAACTGTTAAAATGATTCAAAGCAAAATAAGTATGGTACTTTTTGCGCTTTGTATATGGATATAATTTGACTGCAAACTGAAACCATTCAGTCAATTTCCATATATTTTATTTTACAAAAGCCTCCTCTTTTTGAAAACCCCAAATTTTCCACAAAAAAGTCTGAGTAATGCGTTGTTTTTGTCAATTCTATCCTCTAAAACTTCAGGTAGCATATTGAGGCATATAAAATTGCCTATAAAAGACAGGGAACGTCGGTGAGTTGGTTTTGAGATTTATTGGTAGGATGAATTGGACTGATCAAGTGTGACCCAAGACCGAGGTAAGCAATTTGGTTCGTTTTATATATAACTAATTAGATACGTTTAATAAACGCTTATGCTCATTTTGGGTTACCAGGAGCTTAACTGGAGGCAATGTTCTGCGTATTAGAATTTTGCTACAAATCTGCCCACTTAAATATGTTGTAGGTGAGGCTCAGATTGAGAGAGTAGCTATGTTTGAAAAACGGGAAAGGCGAGTTCTTTACAGGGTCATCATGATAATAGCAATTTGATTTTATGCTGGTTTCAAACTTGTTGAGCGATTCCGGTTCTCTTATCATTCTCCTCTCTTCTTTCATTATTATCTTTCAGGCATGTGGTATGTTTAGTTTGTGCGGAATGCAAAAAACCGATTTTCGGTAAGAAATCATATTTTAAGGGTGTAATTTTCCTTCCTCCCTTTAATGATTAAGTTTTTTATCCGACTTGGTTGTAATGGATTTGTTAGTTAAAGTTGTAAAAGCATGTTGCAGTCAAACCATATTATCTTATTCAAAATACTTAACACTGACTACATTTTGAATTCGGCAATCATTCTGCTTATTCTGATTCAGTCCGTAGCCATATACTATAGAATAAAAAATATCGTGCACTCTTGAAATATTGTGGAAAGCTTATTTTATCATTACGTAGGTGTTAATTTTTTATTATAATATTCCATTTTACTTGGCATTTTTTGCCGGTAAAGTCTCCAGGCTCTGAGCAACATAAGATAAGTATTTGGTTACATCAAAGTCGCTTACTTTAGGTGCCATTTTTTGCCCTGGTCCATTACGGGAACCTGTCGGAAGCTGTGGGATTTTACTAGGTAATCCGGAGTTTTGCGGCACAAGCTTTATGGAGTTACCGATGTTCGAAGCGGCCGCGTGAACGGTTGGCAGAAAAAAATATCGAGTTGAAATTTTTCCTGTGCACACACTCTTCCCTCGTCTGCTTTTCCTCCTCACCGTTTCATTTCGTATTCGCTAATGTCACGCGAGACGAACGTGCACGATGGGATAGGTGGGCGGGGGATCGCTGAGGGGGGTGGGGGGTTCTGTCACCATGCCTACCCTCCCCCCAATAGCGCCGTGATTCTTAGCAGATACGTGTGATCGTGACGCTTTTGGGACCGCGGTGAATTCCACGGCTTGCCGTCAGGGGGTGTTCGAGGTTGGATCAGTGTGTGCTTTTCCCTCGAGCACGATACCGAGTCGTCTTTAGAGTGTAATTAAAATGAATTGCCGTGTAAACGGGAGAGAGAGAGTGAGAGAGAATTGTGTTGTTAGGGGAAAATAGGAACCAGGACGGTAAAAATTTATGTTCCCTATATTATTATTTTTTCAAATATCCCCCACCGTTCCATAAATATGGAAAAAATGGCTCGTTACGGGGAAGTGGGTGAGGGGAGCCTGAATTTGGTAGGGTCGTTACCCTTTTCGCGCAGGGAGAGAAAGGGCTTTAAATGTCAACCCTCATCCTCTTCGGTCGCATTCGGCGGGTCGTCGGACTGCAGCCTGGGCCTTCTCTGTCCTTTCGTTTCCAAACCCTTTAACATCATCTCCTTCAACCTTTATTTCCTCATCGCTGCGATCGTTGCTGTACCAAATGTTATAATTTCTTCTGTTTTCGTTTCATTACTTTTTATTAAACGCTTTTATTCAACGTCACTGACTTGTCTCTCTGTTTGTCGTACTGTGAGTTCAAAAGTTAAAATCGATTTTTCGCCCACTTCTGCAGATGCTACAGTTTTCATTTTTAAGACAGAAACAGAGGTCAGATGACATTGTAAGATTATGAAAAAAATGTTAATCTACATCTTCTCAAAACGGAATGAATTGATACCAAATTTTCCCCATATAAATTGCATGTGCTGAGACTATATTGTGTAGTATATATTTTATGAGTGTGCATATTGTAAAGTATTTCATTGCTATAAGGACTATTTTTTTACTTTTGCGTTCGTTTTTTATAGTCACGCTGGAATAGATAGGTAATGGTAACTGTGACATTTTAAATTATAAAATTATTTTTTACTTTTGGGTCCTTTTTTGCGTTAGTGAAATATTATGATTATTAAAGTTATTTTTTACTTTAAGCTAATTTTCATTAAGTGATAATCATAAATATATATATTTTCATTCCAACTTTGCGTTTAATAAAAGCGTTAAATTTTTATGCTATTTATTTTATTTCTCTTTTGATCAAACAGTTGACTTCTTCTGATGATTAAAATAGACATTAGTGGTAACGATTAGAATTTGGTGGCAGCGGAGTCCCGGGGTATTTTGGAGGTTTGCTCTCTGGTTTCTAGGGCCCGAATCGGTCATTAACGTTTCAAAATGTGATTCCTATTATCTAGAAGTGTAAAAATAATATTTAATATAGAGTGTGGATCCTAGTATTATCGACTAATCTGTGCTCTATTGGGCAAGATGAGATTTCAAGAGAGCTGTAAAAATAGCCTATGCTAAAGTTCCATGAAAACAATCCATTTCAAAGAAATGACATTTTGCAAAATTATGCGAATATTGTGCAAGGATTTTAAAATTGAAGCGATTGAGCATGTTGCTCTTAATGTCAAACCGAATATTAGTTTGATGGGTGATAGTGGAGCTGAGCCAGTTCTTCGCCGCATGTTTATGGAATCTGTCGAATAGTGAAGGATCCAGCTCCTTTACCTGGGCCACCTGGGACGTGATACGATCTTCTGGCCTGCAGAAAGTCTCATCTTGATTATTTGAGTTGAAAATCCTCGAGGGCTTACTCATGACTCTGTTCGGCACTTGATGCTATCGTATTATTTTATCTCCGTAAATTTGGCTCTCGCTACAGTTTTCGTAACTCTGAGATAATCATCCACTCAGACACATCTATTATCAGAAAGTGTCATTTGAGTTCATTGGCACCAAAATGTCTCGACCGTTTCTTATTAGCGTTTCCTTTTTTGCGAAGCGGATATTTAAGAGACCTCAATTGCACTTGTCTAAAAAATAATAATTTATGTTTAATCATCGCTTACTATCCAATATACCTTTGATGCAATCGAAATGTTTTGATGATGTATTTTAGTGGGAAACCTATAATTGTGACGTTTCCTTTCAAGTTTATCATTTGTCTCTAGTCTAAGTGTAGGTACATTAGAATATTTTCCCAAAAACGTTTTTGTAGGCCATGACGACGTGTTACCATTGAATTTAGGTTGACATTCATTTCGGTCTCCTTGCAAAGAACCCCTAATAGAAGTTCCTGCTTGATTGGCTTAGGCACTATGAAAATACATGGTGCATAACATCGGGTGATAAGTTTCATGATAAGTTTTTGTAATTATTAGATTCTCATACACTTACGTCACAAGGACATGGTTGTGACTTCTTTGTTATTTGCCTAATGATTCACTATATAATTGCTACATTTATTCCCACATTTTTTACCGAACGACCCTTTATATAGGTATAAGGTGTTCTTATTTTTCTTTTCTTTGCTTCCTTCACCCACCATCTCTATAATCACATATTTTACCAGTAATTTATGATAATTTATCGTCCGACTCCCTTCACCCTCTGATCATGCTAATACTTAAATAGTTTTAAAGGCTTGTTTCTCGCAAGTTTGTTATAGATAAAATTTCTTTTGGTGATTTTTTTTGTGTAATAATAATTACTTTTAAAATGTTATTTCCGTCATAGTGTCCTGCGTATATTTTATTTGTGACGATTTTCGGATTTTCTTGCGAATAATAATAAGATTTTCGTTAGCTGTGCCATTTCTTTGGAATATTAAGCTGGAAATAAGCTCATCTTCTTAATACACTGTTGTTATTTCTTTTGTTTTATGAACCATTGATCGTCATCCTTTTATATATTTTTTATAAACCCTGAGCGTTATTTTTTTTACGCCCTCTCTCGAGCAGAAATGCCGTCATCGAGTTAATCCCGGACGCGAGGGCCCGGTAATTACCAATGGTTGAGCGGTTTGTTGCATTAGGCGCTGGTTATTCATGCGAAAATTTTATGGCTGGTATTTAGGGTATTTTTCCCGCCCGTTGATGAAAGGACGGTATTAGGCGGGGAATGCCACCCTCCCCAGGAAAGAGACACCCTTATGGCCGAAAAAAAATCCTTCCTCCCCAGTTGGGGTCTTGCCGTGGAAGGGGGAAAAGTGCGGAACATCAGGGGCCTTTAGGTATTTGCAATTTGATTTTTTTCTCTGAAATTTGTTTTTCTACCATCATCAGTTAACGTTGCCGGTCGCAGTTCTACTGCACTCTTTCACGTATGTCTATCACTCTTCTATCCTTCCTCCGCTTCCAAATTATAGTCTTTACGTAATAACAGCGTATCATCCACTAATTTTATCGATTATTATTAATATTACATTACTCTACCGATTATGGTAGTTATTAATGGAGTACTCACTACTCTGGAAGTCTCCCCTCCGTTCAAAGACTTTTCTCTTCTATTCACAATAAGCCTTTTCATTCTATCTAAAATCCTATTCTCCTTCTTCCTCTCCCTTGTTTACCCATAATTCTACCCTCTCACTCTGTGTTCTACATTCCCTCCCAACTGGGCACTCGCTCCATCCATTCCTTCAGTCCCCTCTGTATCTTATCTAATACCCGACTCTCCTCACCCACCATGTCGAGCACTTCATCTCTACGTCTCCTCTCCATTCACTTCACCCTTCCCATTCTTCTCCGTACCCACATCTCGAGCACATCAATTTATTTCTCTATCCTAAGTTTCCATGTTTCCGTAACTAACTTTTAAGTATAATGTCTGTAAGTTACTCAGTTGTGAGCCACATCCTTGACTAACGTCGCTGCGTGACAATAGCTTAAATCAAACTGACATTGCGAATTTTGCCAACCAACGACCGGTAGGCCAATTGCAAACAATGACTCCTTTTGTTCTGAAGTAATATGTTTAAGGCAGTACGCATTTCAGTTATCCCTCTTACCATCTCACATTCGCCCATTAATTCCCTTCCTTTAAAAAAATCCACCTCAACCATGTATGAGACGTTGGGGTTAATAATAAAACTTGTATTTTGTGGAACAAAATTCTTGTGGATATCTGAATTTTGCTCCTTTTTTCAAATTGTTAGAATATTCCCCGAATACTGAGAAATTTTATTCTAAATGATAATGACTTACAGAAGCACACTCAACCGTAAAGCAAATCGCTTGACCGTAAATAATTGAGTTAATCCTGGAATCATTAAGTTTTTCCCACCTTGCATTCTCACTTAGAACATGTTTTTTTGCTGAAAAAGGCCATCCTTCATCTCTTCCACATTTCACTAGCTCCACCCCCATCATGGCTTTTACTGTGAGCTTTTTTTACCTTGCCTACACCCTCTCTTTCCACGTTAATGTCCTCACCTAGCGGGTCCAATTTTCCACGGGATGCCGGTACGAGGCCAAAAGGATGTGGGAGAAAGATCTTGGATGGGTGGTAGGAAAGCTTTCTGAGGTGTGGCAAAAGAGGGTTGGCATGAGGTTTCATGGACCCTTTAACCCTCTTCCCCTGCCCCGCACTCACTTACCCCACCATGGGCCCTGTGACTCTCCCACATATTTTCTCCCTTGTCCATCCCTTCCGCGCTGGAGAACTCTGCTTCATGAAGTCCCCGACCAGGACCTCTCCCTGCAAACAAACTAGTCAATCTGGGACTTCGTCTCCCTTTCATCTTCGTCAGAGGGTGCGCTTGGTCGTTAAAAAAGGACAACCCCGCTTTGAAAAGGAAAAAAATCTCGTAATTTTGGTGGAAAAAAAGTGTTTTTTTGCAATTTAAGACTCGTTTGTACATGAATACATAGCCGTAGAAATGCTTGGTATGAGGAAACTTTCGGCGGTAATATATAGGTGTTGCGGGTGGACTATCAACTAAGGTGGCCAGGGGATGTCGCTGTCTGTGATATAGGGAAATACCTATGTGCCTTCGTTTGGTACGTGTTTGGAGAGGAAAAAAGAAAACGAAGGAGGATGGTAGAAAATCCGTATTTTGAACTCAAGTAAGGAAAATCGACGACATATTTCGGTCGAAGGGCAAGAATGCTATTATAGTCGTGCATTGCATACTGTGAAGGTTTTATTTTCATGTTTTAAATCTAATAAAGTAATTTATCAGGTGCTACATATGGAGCATGTTTTTCCATGGAAGCGAGGCTTGGAACTTGACAGCAACAGAGAAGTCAAGACTGGAAGCATTCAAATTGTAGTGTTAACGGAGAATGAAGAAGATAAAATCGAACAACCGAGTAAGTAATGAGGAAGAGCTAGAAGAGTGGGAGAAAAGCGAAGTCTTCTAAAAACCTCAAGGAGAAGACGGGACGACTTAGTTGGTCACATTAATAGGCATGACGGCCTGATGACAACAATCGCAGAGTACAAGTGGACGGGAAGAAGGGAAAGGAACGGCCCCGAATGAGTTACATAGGGCAGGTTATAAAGAATGTAGAAGAGAAGAAATACGTCGCTATGAAAAGGCTAGCGGATAGGAGAGAGGAATGGAGAGCTGCGTCAAACCAATCTTAGGATTGTTGACTAATGGTGATGATGAAAGTAATAGGTTGAAGTTAAAATTTGTAGACGATAAAATTTTATAAGGAATCGGACCCAAACTTTCACATTTTTCACTTGTTCAATGCTTCAATTGCTACGCCCTGATGGGAGTGTTCATTCTAATGGCTTTCTTACGCCCAACCTATTTAAAAATTTGAAGGTATTTTTCTCTGTGTTCGCATAGCTCTCGCCCGGGCTCAGACGTCTTCATTTTTACGTTTTTTTAAATTATTTTGTGACAAAGATCTCTCTTCGTGGACGGATTCCCACCGTTCGGTTTTTCAGCGAAGGCCCTCTAGTTCTCGGTGTTTATTTTCGAATTATTTTTCGCACGCCGACTATTTTCTATCTATTTTAGGCATAATTGATCGTCATAATATATCTCAATATTATCTTGTATGATATGAGGCACGATGTATTGGAAGTTCTTAATATTAGTGAAATTATGTTGCTTGTAACAACGAAACGCGTCGTGCTAAAACAGTATCCAGGGGAAATATTTCAATGTCCAATTTTAGTAATATCTCAATGTCATAAAAATTTATGTCGGCATTTATCTCGAAATTTTTATTAATCTTTCTTCTGATTATCTTAACATATTCACGTGCTTTCAATTTACGTTTCTCGTCCTCCATGATTATCGATGAATCAGTTGGTTTTTATTTCGATGACTCAATTTTCATCTGTAAGATTTGGTGATGTCGTAAAAATTGCAAGTCGGTGTAGGCATTTTTTGAACGAAGAACCTTGTTCATCGTCGTAAATGAAGGAAAACGGATAATGTTTAGCATGTATTGTGTGATAGTGTGGGGCATATTTTTTTATGACCTTTGAATATCAGTAATTTTGTACTATAAATGGCTTCTGAGCCTATTAAAAATTGACATTAATGCTACGGCGTTCTTTGTATTTTAGCATCGCTTCGAAAATTTTCTTCAGTGATATCCTCGTATGTAATCAGGCGTCGGTGACCTGCTTCCAATCTTATCGCACCATCTTTTTCAGCTATCTCCCCTCCTTATGCGGATGGTAAACAAAAATAGTGACGTTTTGAGGAGTGGTTGCGAGGTGTTACCAAACGATGCGAACGATAAATACACTTATGAAATGCTCTTATCATTCATGCGCTACACTGTCGCAACTCTGTTGAAAGATTCCCCCAGACGACGGTGTTCATCAGTGTCTTTTACAATTCCTGATAGCCGTTTCACATTTCGTAATGAATAAGCTGAGATTTTTATACTACTCCCTTACCTAAATTCCATTTAGGCATCTTCGCATATCCGCAATATAATGATGATCGTTTGATACGGCTTAAGATGATCCATTTTTAGGCTTGAAATTTAATGCAATTAGTCCTCTCTCAATGTTTTTACGTTCATTTTCCTCTGATTCATGGGAAGGTTTTGTTAATAACTAAGTGATTTGATTTTCATTTTCCACAATAGGCACCATCTACCAAGTCGCTTATCAAGGATCATAAGATAATCTATATCGGTCATCTCCGATTGTTTCGTCATTGTGATTTAAATTTTTACGTCCATTTATGCTCTCACGTATACAAAGCGAGTTTTAGAATTAGTTAGTCTCAAATCTGGATATGTTCTCCATCTTCTGCTTTTTGAGTTTTTCATGAGGCGTATTATCGGGAGCAAATAGGCTAATTTTCTGTGGGCGTTACATCTCGGAGAACTCGGAGAAAGAGTAGCCAAATCTTGGTATTGATTGAAAAAAAGTTGCTGCCTTATTTCTTTTCAGCTACCTATATTATCGTGGTGATGCCATTTTTCCATAACTCTGTCGTAAGAAAACGACGAATATAGCTGCTAAATAAAAAGTTAAGCTATTGAAACCAATATAGGACTAATTGGATCATGACATCTAAATTTAGGTTAGTTAGCACATTCCATTTTCCTGGAAGCCAAGCAATATATGCTTACTCAAGACTCGATGGCGATCTTCAATATTCCTTGGAAAACGGATCCTTGCATCATCAGCCTTAAACTCTCAACATCTGTACGTGACGATGGCATTAAATGGGCTGCAGTGAAACTCATTGTGGCCTGAACTAAGTTTTTTTATCGTTTGAAGAGTATGTTATACCACCTGTCTTATGAGAAGGTTGATTATTTTTGTTAAAAGTTGAAGTTCGATATAAATCGTGGAAATTTATCCATTTTCATGATAAATTAGGTGCTCAAGTAAAAATTTGAGAAAAGATAATTTAACTATCTCAAACTTTAGATCATTGACGAAATTGCATCTTGAATCCCTTGGAAACCACAATAGTGGTGTAATCAGCTTCACACTGAAAGCATTCTTTCTTCTTTATCTTAAAATTTGTCGAAAGTTTGGAATAAATCTGTGATTAATTGCGCATTTGCCATTGAAGGAATCGCTGGTAAGGACCACACGTAGATGCCAATACGCGGCGTGGTCTGAGTTTGAAAATGGTTATACATAAATCATTATTTTCCAGGTTCTTTTAGGACGAGGCAATTAAAATTTTTTGAGACTGAAATTTTTCATGCGAGTTCATACCCAACAAAGTGACGACTGATGCATGTGTGACGGGCACAGCCCCTCCCCTCGGGGGAATATTAGCTAAAGTGGTGAGGCGCAAGTTAGGGAGATGTGCAACCCTTCCGCAGTCACGCCATCTCCCGCAAAACAGCCTAATTAAGGTTTCCGGGGCGTCTTTGAACTCCCGACTCGAGCGAAAATGTTGGACAATCTCCTCTCCCTTCTCTTTCCACTCCTCGGAACACAGCTGCGTCAATATTTTCCCATTTTCTAACTAAACTGTGTGATGATGCTCCTTTGGGAGATTCTTAACGTCATGAACGGAGCTTACAAAGTAGGTTACTTATTATTTGTATTAATTGCTTCATGTCTGCCTCGAAAATATTGTTACGCTTTTATACTCAAATATCACGATTGAACACCGATTGGAAAGTTATGGCGCAGTTTTTATTCTCCCGGTGTAATCATTCTCGGATTAGACTACCGGTAACTTTTTCTCTTAGTGATGAGAGTCATACATTGGTGACTTTGCCGTCTAAATCCTTGTTATTCACGATCTTACGGGATTATCAAATGCAAGATTAAAACGTACGTAAGGCCCTGAGAGTGCGGTGGCGGTTGTAAGGTAGAAAGAAAAATCCTATTGATAACCAACATTATTTATTAACATGAAATATGAACCGTCATTTATAATCCCCCACAGAATTGTGTCCACGAAAAGGGTAGAAAGGGAATGTGGTACGTTGTTACTTTGGCTACGGAGGTAGCGGTGGTCTTCAAGAGGCGGCGCGGTGCGCCTTGGGTCCATCTCGCGGGAGCAGCTCCGTTAGCGTCAAACACTCGGCGTCAGCGTTGTCATAAATTACTCGTCACCCACGGGACTACACCGTTTAGTATATTTTGGGCATATATATCCTTAGTTGTCATTGGCCCCTATTATCCAATATCTTGCCCGGTACTTTGGCGAATGATTAAACTTTCCCGCCTAGCTGCTACACCGACCCCGTCTGAGTGAGGGGCAGCTCAATATCCTGAGGAAAATATTTCATTCACTGATTGGTTGTACAAGGATGTAGAATCACAATTTTTATTGTGCTTCTTGAACCTCGCAATCAACTTTCAAACGCGGTGTGGAGCGGTGTAGTTCGTGGGTTTCATTTTGAGTCTGGGAAAGTTGGCTGTCCTTATTTTACAGTTCAAGTCGATGTATTCCAGTATCCAGTCAGAGGGATAGGACGTAATGATATTCAGCCGACCTTTCATGAACCCATCGCTTACTTCTCTTCTTAGTGATGAAGCTGGGAATTCAGAAAGCACCCACCATCCCTCGCTGATGCGGCGGCTCCGCGTTTGTGCAGCCTGGAATTAGAAGTCTCTCCGTGTTCCGCGGCACCAGGCGTGTCGTGCTCATCAACGTTATTCAGTCGACTTGCATCCTCAGATTTTTTCCCTCCGTAGAATGGAAATGAGGTCTCCGAAGAGACTTAATTGTAGTTGCGCCAGCTCCTTCTCATTCTGCCCGACGAAGCGCACACACGCTGGAAGTAGTCATATATTTTCTTGCCCTCTATTTCCTATGGCATACGAGACATCGCTAGAAAGACCTGAATCGCCATCGGCGTATACCTACCCACCGCTACTTTTTTCAGTAATCATATATTTTATCTGGTTAGCCCTCGTGGTCCTTATTTGTCCTGTGCTGGAGGTCGTAATAAATATTTACTGCAAATGATTTCTGTCTTTTTCTTCTTCTCATGATTAAGGTTAATGGAAAACTGTAATCGGATGTCTGCTAAATGATCATAAACATTAACTATCAAGCAAACGGGGGATGGGGCACGTAGCAAAGGGAGGGGGCTTTGCGGAGAACCCCCCACATCCCTAAACGTTTTCCCTTGCGGCGGCTGCCCGCGATATGTTTGCTGAGGTGACCACTAGGCTGTGATCACCTATCCTCTGACGCTCCATTTTTTGATACAGCCATATTTCATAATTTCTAGACATAACCAACGATGAACATAACTTTGAACACTATGCAAACGAAATAACGAAATACATATTTATTAAAATAAGATATTTCATGAAATGCATGGCTTACCTATGCCATCAAAGAAGTTATTCATTAGTAACAGAGGAGGTGAGGTTTATGAAGCTTTCCCGCCTAGCACCCAGCTGTCAGTTATATAGGAGCTGTAGTAGAAAAAAAGTTGAATATTCTGGGTTAAGTTTCTAATTACTTTCATATATTTCACATCTTCATCTTTTTATTGCGTGGTTTTAGATGCACGGTTTGGTTTCTGTTGCTACATCAGATTTTGTCGATCTCCCGTGCAATGTATTATAAGGGTCGATATGAGTTAAGGTAACTGTATATAGCATATCCTTCGTGAACTTAGATTTAAGCTCTATATTATGTTATTAAAACATAAGAGGCTTATTTTATCGATTGGCTAAAATATCTAATTAGGGACGCCTTTAGAATTTTTGCCTTAATTCGCTTTTAATTATAACCTTTTCTTAGTGAAAAAAGAAATCATCATAAGAAAATCATGTCTACGTTTGTAATAAATCCTAAGAATTCTTTAGAATTTCTCTATGCTATGTCAAACATTTGATGGTATTGCCATCAAAGAGCATTACTTCGGCTTCGAAACAGTTTAATTCATTACGTCGCTGTCAAATAAATTCTTTGACCTCAAACTTGAATATCTTCATAGATTTTGACTTAGGATTATTTCCTGTTCGAAATTAAAAAAGGAAAAAAAATGATTGGGTATAATATAAAGACTGTATAATATAATATGTCGGGTATTTTCATGATAAAGATTGCCACATCAAAATTATATGGCTTACAGCTTATCGCAGGCTATTTATAGAAATTCAAAGCGACGGCGCGTATGACACCTCTGAGCTTTATAAGCATGCATTATATGGTAGATGTGTTTAGTGTCGATCTTTGATGGTTACCTAGTTTTTCAGGATGCAATGTGTCGCGGGCAATTAATCTACAATGTGGATTTCATTATTTCCATAGCAACTCCCCCAACATAGTAATGTATCTCGTTTAAATATTTTCTGTCATTCTCGTTTGAGTGAAGAGGCCTCGAATTTAAGTATAACTCTCAAGGTGAATTAATTTCATAACGTACTTCTATTTAATGTGTTAAGTGTAGATGAATAACTTTCCGGCTTCGTTTCTTGTGTCATTGTCCGAGTTTTGCCCTTGAGAAGTTCATCAATCTTCTAACCTTGGCGAATCGAATCATGCTAATGGCTGGCTGATCTTCATGGTTAGAATGATTATCACTGTCTTATTTCACGCATATTTGACCACCGATTTTTGAAGGAAATGCCGACTGTAGGAATGTAGGCTGGAAATTAAGTTAACCTAGGAAATGAGTCGCAAAGAAGATTAAAAGGGAATTAGTAGTCGGGCATGAACTGTGCAATTGTATATGATTTATTTTTATGGCATATTTAAATTTTTGTTAGTATAAATAGACCTTCAGTGCTAATAGATGTGTTTCCCTTTTTCTTACATCATTTGTTATAGCAACAAGGTAAACCTTTTATATTTAAAAAAATTGATTGCCTTAGAATTGACTAAGCGTGTATTGTTCGTGGGTCGGGCAATAAATACGTGTAGCGTACTATATCAACTTATTTGTGAGTATTTTGTACGCCCATTTTTTTCGCCACAAAACATTGAAGTTAACGCGAAAATTATCTGTCATTTTTCTTGTTACAATTTTCTTCCATGGTAACAGTATTACAGCAGTTAAAATATTAATGGGAGCAATCTTATTCGTAGAATTTTCGCATATTTTAATTTCTGTTAGTATGAATAGGCCGTATTTTTATAATTTTGAGTGTTTTCGAATAAATAATGTTGGTACATGATTGTGTACGAACCGATTTTTTAAAAATGCCGATTTTGTTTCCACTAATCTAGGTTCAAATTTCGATTTTCGTTGAAAGGTCGAACTTTTCATTCCAATTAAAAATCGATTACTCGCAAAATCGATTTTGACCGACATTTTTCCATCATTATAAAGTGTGGTGGGCAGTGGATCGCCAGGGTCCCCTTGCTTCTCTCTCCCTCCCTACCGACTCCGCGGCTCTTGATGCATCCCCAGTGGTAATCGTTCCGCACAAGAGGGGGGAGGATGGAGTTTGGCCGGCTCCGTTTTCCGCATTTCGCCGTTCCCACACCATTGCAAGAGCGGACGGCGTGCGTACCAACCCTCTCCCGGAGACCGTGTGGGAAGCGTTTGGGTTGGTTTTAGGTGGCGAGGAAATGGTTCGAGCGAGCAATGTGGGAGGGAAGTTGGAGGAGGGAACTATGGGAAGGAAGCGCAAATTGCATCGGGTTGGACGGAGAGTGTGCGACCGCTACAGTGGTGGTTCGGGTCGAGCGCGGCCTCCAAAGTGGACATATACGTGATGCCCCGCGGTTGCGTCACCGGCCGTTCCCATGCCATCTCCTCCCTCCCCTCTCTTCCGTCCATTCTCTCCCAATGTCCACCACTTTGTCCCCTCCCCTCCCCCCTCCTCAGCCCTTGCCCTTGCAGTTGCCACATGCGGTCGAGTGGGGGACCCGAGCGTCATGAACCATTTGACTACCGAAATGAGCGACACCGCCCCGACGACCGAGACTTTTAAGCATGGCTATCCAACAAGTCGATCGTGTCCTGTTGGTTTCGTTTCTTGGTTGCATGCACGAATACTACAATAGAGTTGGCATCTAAATGTGGTGTCATCCTACACGCATTTTAATGTGTTTACAGAAGTCGCCACTCGCGATACCGTCAGACGACCGAGACTTTCAAGTCTGGCTATCCAATACGTCGATCGTGCCCTGTTGGCTTCGTTTCTTGGTTGCATGCACGAATACTACGATAGAGTTGGCAAGTCACCACTCGCGATACCGCCTGACAACCGAGACTTTTTAAATGGTGCTATCCTACAAGTCGATCGCGCTGTGTTGGTGTCCTTTCTTGGTTGAATTTACGAATATTACAATAGAGTTCTAGGGTATGACATAGTTTCAATGTAGCACATTCAAATATTCATTTAAAATATTACAATAGGTTCTAGGGTTCTCCAGTCGTCATTTAGATGTGCTGTTTCCCATCTCGCATTTAAACTGGTTTGTAAAAGTAGCCAGTCGCCAGTAGTCGCTCGATGCAGAGCGGTCATAATATCTGGAGGGAATAAATTTTAGTTAGAGCGATAGGGAATTATGTTTTGGAA
The DNA here is from genome assembly GCF_921293095.1 of Ischnura elegans. Taxonomy (NCBI): domain Eukaryota; kingdom Metazoa; phylum Arthropoda; class Insecta; order Odonata; family Coenagrionidae; genus Ischnura; species Ischnura elegans. Next base: position 71,747,646 of record NC_060256.1, read on the forward strand.
AAATTGCGTGATGTTACTGAAAATATTCCAAACAATACCTTATTAACGACCGAGAAAACATGGACAGTAGCTTCGTGTCAGGCGCTATTCAACGATATTCATATTTAATCTAATGCCATGAAATGTGGTCTTTTCGAAGTGGGTACAGTGATAACGGTATGGAAACTTAAGTTGTCAATTGTAATTGGACTCTCCCGTGTCTTTTTTTTCTTCTTCTTTATTAAATAGTAAGTATAAGTTATCTCTGGAAAGCGATTAGGCGAAAGCTCTGGAAATATTCGTTCTAGCTTCGCTGGACCAACTCCTTTCAATAAATCAGCCAGAAATATCCAATGAGATTTTCGAAGGCTGTAGCACCATTGAGAAAACGTAGCATTACTTATAGGGTGATGCCATTCCCATCCTCATAGCTCCTTTCCCATCATAGTAATACAGCCCATTTAGAGGTTCAGTGGGCAGTGGTCGTTCTCTCATAATTCTTCACTATCGTGGGCGCTGTTCTCCTTAACTTTCCTTTGTTATTTTTAAAGTAAACGCTCCGCTTTGCATAACCGAAAGGATATCCGAGATATCCAACCCAGTCTTGTATTCACCTGCAAACCGAAAGAAATTTTATTAATTTTCTACGTTTTATAGTTGTGGTGCCTGTGAGGATGGTTCAGCAGATAAAATAAGTGTGGGACGATTTAGTTTTCTTTTCCTTATTCAACTCTTTTTGTGAATGTCGACTTGAATTCAGCACTTTGTGGTATTCTTCGACGTATTTATTTTTCCAACGAGTTTCCACGAACACTTGGTTATTTCGAAGGATTCAATCAACATCTCTTCTCTCAATGACAGTGAAATTATAAATAATTCTCTCCTTCCTCCTTTTAGAATTGTGTCAAGAATTTTTACGGTCGCGTTATTTCTTTAGTAGGCTAAACGTGGGTAGTTGAGTCTTTTGTCTGGCTTTGAAGAATAATTAGAGGCTGGAGTTTGTGTCACTTATTTGGGTCTATCTACGATTTCCCATTTCGAGCTCGGCATATCCTGATTTTTCCGCGTTTAGTGCTAGGGACTGACAGTTGGAATTTAATTGAACAATAAAATTTGACTTGGATGTTGAAAATATTTCTAGCAGCAATTATACGTCTCGACTTTGGTCCTGCTCTATGGGAACTCCCTGGATACACAATATGTAATAAGCATAAACGTATATTCATACGCTATGCATGATGACCTATGTATCAGTTCTTAAATGCTGTAATTCATGAAGATGTTTAAAATTTTAAGGTAAGCGTGAGCTTCAACAACTACGCAGCAACTTGCCAACTACGTTTTCAAAACTTGGTGCCGTGAATGACGATAGAATGTATTTTTTTTAAAATAGGGATGTGTCTATTCAAATTTTTTCGATTCCGATTCTTTCAAATCGATTCCCGACGTTCGGATTCAATCGATTCTTATTCACAGTAATAGGTAGGATATTGATTAGTCTGTAGCTTGGTGTCATTAAAACTTAAGAATTGAATGGAATAAAATACCAAAGACAAATTAAGTGGTCTAAAAATTGTACTCATTAAAATAGGGAATTCCTATTATAGTAATATTCCCTTCATCATCATCATTAGTGAACAATCCTAAGATTGGTTTGACGCAGCTCTCCATTTCTCTCTCCTATCCGCTAATCTCTTCATAGCTACATATTTATTCTCTTTTACATCCTTTATAACCTGTCCTATATAACTCATTCGGGGCCGTCCCTTGCCCTTTTTCCCTTCCACTTGTCCTTCAACGATTGTCTTCATCAGATCAGAATAATGCCTCAAAATGTGGCCAACTAAGTTGTCCCTTCTTCTGCTTAATGTTTTCAGGAGGCTTCTCTTTTCTCCCACTCTCCTTAGCACTTCCTGGTTACTCACACTATCAATCCATTTTATCTTCATCATTCTTCGGCAGCACCACATTTCGAATGCTTCCACTCTTGACTTCTCTGCTGCTGTCAACGTCCAAGCCTCGCTTCCATAGAGAAACATACTCCATATGTAGCATCTGATGAATTGTTTCCTTACTTAGCTTTAGTAAAATAATAGACACTTCCACTGTTTCAGACATAAATTCTTAACTTAATTACATACAGTTCACGATGGCTCAGGTGTGCGGAGGCCTTGAGCCCCAAGCTTATAGTCTACTTTCAAAATATTTATCTATCTTCCTGGAATCGATTTCAGGCGGTCGATTATCTCATAGCCTGATGACGATGGCCGAGTCGGACGTCGAAACGTGGGCTGTAATGAAGTCCTGACCCGGTGGCGGTCCCGAGAACTCTTCACGCGATTGATTATCGATTGCGATTCCTTGGTCTAGAATCGAAATTCGGAATCGACTCAGCCCTATTTTAAATTTTCTGCTCAATATTATGATATTGAGTGTTGCAGCTCTGTAGAATTTAGGCTAATATAACGGATTATTATTTCTACCCACGAATGTTGTTAATCTCCGCTCATACATTCTTTGCTTTGCTGCTCAAAATTTTTATCAGTAAGTACCCTCATTGGTCAGTGGCGTAGCCAGGAATTTCGTTCGGAGGGGGGGTGGGTCCAAAACCACGGGAGAAATTTTTTGAAAAACGGGGTGCTAAGTAGAGGGATTTAAACTAATTTTATCACTTTTCATATTCGAAAAAAAAACCTGATTTTTTAAATAAAAATTTAGTAAATTCATGATTTGTCGATATTTTTTTCTTAAATGAAGGAAAATAATAGTGATTTTATATTTCGTGGGGGATTCGGAACCCCCCCTGGCTACGCCACTGTCAATGCTCCTTCCTATTTGTAATTAATGAAACTATATCTCCACGTACTGCAATATAATGGAGGTCTTATTTATTTCCTCACATACTTGTACCAAATTCAAGGCTTTGGTGACGGTAATGGAAGTGAGCGTCATAACGATACGAGGGTGCTTTACACCTCTTCTCCTTCGGTATTCTTCGTCTGGGGGTGCTGGGCTGTTCCATCCGCCGCAGTGCCTAGTATCCTCCATCTGCATCATCGCCCCCTCCCCCATAGCCTACTCCCCCCGCCCTATTCTCCCTACACCACTTCCACCCTACCCCTCCATCTATTTTCTCCCCTCCTCCACCATCTCCTCTTCCACCAGCCCTCATTTTCTGGAACCATTGACGTCACTGCACTGTCACCACACTGGGTCTCTCTCCCCCTTTCCCCTACCCCTTATCCTCCTGGCAACCACCCCACACCTTTGCGTGAGTCTTCGCTATCTCCAGAGGAGGCGCAAGTGCTTTCGTGAGGGTTTTCCTACTGGGGAAGGAGGAGAGACGCGGGAGTGGTGGTATATGGTGGTTTGTGGAGCATCCGGTGATGCACCTTCTACGGAGCGTCTGATTCCCCCCCCCCTTTCGTCGTTATCCCTGTTCACCTCCTCCAGACCTCCCAGAAGCAAGCCCCCTCCCTCCTGCCCCGACTCTCCTTTTTCCGAGACATCTGTGGAGGACGGATTGGAACCGGGGACTCGTGGTAAAGGTCGGAATACTTGTGTGTGATCGAGGATGAGAAAAGCGAAATGAGTCCCCTTGAGGTTGAAAGGAATACACAAATATATTTTTCTACTCTTAATTAGAATAATTTTGAATTTTGCTTCACTTTATTGATTGTCATGTGAATTTTAGAGAGTTCTTGCGAAAAAATTAGATTCATAAAGATAGATATCGTTCTGCGAAAACAATTTACAGCAATTACAGTTTAACAGCTCACAACACAACTCGTGTTATGAGCTGTTCAATAATATTAATGGGGCAGCACGGTATCTTTGTTTATCATTCGATGTGTCGTTCCGCGATATCTCTCCGGAAAAATTTGAGATTAAATAATTGAGTTTTTCTGTGGTGATTTACCTACAGTTGGAAACGAATATAAATGCATGTTTATTATAATTTTCAAATCTAATGAGAAGGAAAACGCTTTCGTATTTTCAAGTTATGTATTTCTTGCACAATAAGGTGTTTTGCATTTTTTATACTACAAATACCTATGAAATTTTAGCTGGAAGAGCAATACATATTCTTAATTCTTTATCTCGCAAATGATCTTCACCCAAAATAATCCTGACAAGTATGCCTCCCTTTCAAATAGCCTATTTAAAAAATCGAAGTTATGAAATTATCAGCTGTCAAATGATAACCCTCGATGAAGGAAAAGCTTAATATGCTAATATTCCACGTTACCGATTTGTTCAAGACTTATCCCGTACATATGCAATACATAAAAAAAACTAGTAGTTATATTTATTTAAAGGCTAGGAAAATTTTCTGCGCTTAATGAAAAACGAATATCGGAACTCGGAAAGCAGAGACGTACCAAGATTGACGTAACCGATTTCATTTACACATCTATGAACGAGTCCTCCTGAAAAGTGAGCTTTATTCATTGTTATATGAATCAAAATACGTCGTAATCACTTAGGAACATCCTTGAAAATGTGTATCGGATTTTGTTTTTGAGGGAAAACCAGTATGTATGAGCACATATATTCGTCGTTTGTATGGATCGAAGAATGTTGACGTCACTTCCTTTCGTTTCGTAACTTGAATCCGTCTCACCCCGATTCCATTTCCTCCCCTTCTCTTCGCTTAAATTCTTCCGTTTATCCTTGCTCTCTATTACAAGGGGATGTTAAACTTGGCAGTCGTGAGAATAATTTTATTCGAAATGAACCTTCACTAACTAAACCCTATCATCTGTTAATAAATGCATGTTAATATAATTCTTAATGGCCTGTAATACCTTATCATTCAAATTCCACGTATGTTTCTTTGCGATTTCCTTTTAGTAACTAACATAAAAGCAATTTATTCATTTTTTTTGCTAGATATGACCTTAGCAATTGCATTTATTTAGCTAGGAAAAAAAGTTACTTTTAAGTCGTTGTCATTATTTTTCGTTAATAATTACAGCTCATGTAAGATTATAGCGCTTACCTCATGAGTTATTCATGCCATCTGAAGAACCTATTGTGAAAGGAAAAAATTGGGAATCACGTACTGTTATCGTTATCGAAACGTTTAAGAATTTTAGCCAAGAGATAATTTATTCCTCGTTGATGATTTCAGTTATTATTTTACACTGGTATTCATTGTCAGTTTTTATATTACCAAGGCTTCCAGCATTCATTTAGCTTATGCATATTATTTATCTTACTAAAGAGTTGAATGGCAAGTTGTAATCACTCAGTAAAAAAAGCATCATAAATTGTAAGTACTCCATTTATCTCCTTACAATCAACTCCTTTTCAATGAATGCGTTTTGCCATGATTCATCAAGAAGTGAGCATCAAGTTATTGTTACTAGTTGTGTGTCGAAAACTCGTTAATTTTTTGAAAGTATTTGATAATATTTTTATTCTGGTTTCAATAAATCTAGCGTTAAGTGGAAATTGATGCACATTTTTTAATTTCAATTATTGGAATGCCTTCATTTAACCTGGTGAAGTGAGCTATCTATTATTTTTTACTTTGAGCCTGGGATTAAACATTAAAAGGTGAAGATTTTTTAGACCTTGTAAGGTTTTATGCCTTCTACGTGTGCCATATTTTCAGGTACAGGTGTATCGGGTAAAGCACCATACAGTCAGGAGGTTTTTCAAGTTGTTAGTGCGCTGAATGATATGTACTTGATGAAATCTAGGAATGACATTCTGTAATTGCTTTGCTTTGTTTTCTGTCTCGATCCCTCCTGACGTCAGCGCATACATTTCCGTGTCCTCTTTTCTGGGGAAGGATAATAATTTATGCACTAAAAACTGCAGCGCTTCCCTTTTGTGCCGGGTTTTATTGCCGCGGTAAAACTTGATAGGTCCCTGAGCTGCATCGGGCTTCGCAAAATGCTTACCTATCTCCAGCCGGTTCGCTGTTGGAACTTGGTCTCCGCGCCGAAAAAAGAAATAGCTTGCTCGCTATAAAACAGCGCCTGAATTACCAACGCGAGGAGACACAGATTGCTAGCGAGTGGATAATGCCGTTTATAGGGCAATAACCTTGCAGACATAACCAAGAGATGAACTTATCCAGAGAAACGTTCAATCCATCGACAAGAAGCCGGGAAGTTCTTACTTCTAAGGGAAGAGGATGACTTATCTGAGAGGTTATTCTGTAAGACTCACTTCCCATTCGATCGAATAACTCAGTCTTCATTTGAAGAGGAATTTAATTTCGTTGAAAGAAATATCAGGGCTTTATAAGTAAAGGTTTAGAATCAAAAATAAACTTCGTTATATTCCACACAGTATGGAGTCACCATTACATTAGCCATACCGTATCATGTCATCATTGCACGAAGTGAGCTCCCGAACCGTTGATTTGATAGTAAATGTTTAGCTGTGAATATCCTGTTCTTTCATTTCTGACCGAAGTAAAGTAATTCTATTCTTAAGCGTTCCGCTGTTAAGGATTTCGAAGTTCTCTGTTTTGATTATTAGCCAAATCATTTGATAATGGATGTGAACTCTTCAAGTTGATTTTTAGGATCTAGACAAATGTTTTACGAAAGCAAGTTGTGCGAATTAAAATTCAATGATGTGGATCCTCAATTATATCGTACTTCGAGAACATGTATGTGCATTCCTACTTCCGTGAGACAAAAGAAATTTAATGGGTATTCGTATGTTACCTGTTTTTCCATTGGCTGGAAAGATTAATTTTTAGGTCATACGTATTGGTGTTTTTAAAAGCTCAAGGATATAGGGTACCTTGCGTGTTTATTCTGAATAATTTATGGACATTTTTAAGTAAATAAAATGACCAGTGGACCGTCAGAATGCCTTAGAAAGACCTCGTAATCCCACCACCTCTTTCTCACCAAATTTTTGGAGAGAGCGTGTTGGAAAAAGGTATTCTCACAAAGAAATAATGTAAATTAAACAGTATCTTTTTTTATTAAATGCTTGTCAAACTCGGAACCACTCGTAGGAGAATGTTTTAACAAAAAATAGTTAAAAAAGAAATTGGATTAATATAGGGTCATTTCATTTTAGAAGATGGCTCTTCCTACTTTTTGTTTGATCCGTGTTTAGTTTTAATGCATGGTCGTTGCCATACTTTCTTGTTCCATCACTTCATTTAGCGAAGGCGTCATTGCGTAACCAAGGGGTTTTCTTCCACTTCCTTTCACTTTCCTTTGTCCGCTGGTAGAATCCCTTACCGAAAGGCATTCCAGGAATCCTAGGATGTTGATTCTCCCCTTTAATTGGAAATTCCTCTTAACCCCCATTCTTAAATTCATTGGAGACACTTTCCTGGAGCCATTCGGTGAGAAATAATTCTGACTTGGGACTGTATTCCAGGACTATGTTCTCCTGTCAAGTTGTAACTCAGCGATATATTTTAAGTTAACGTATATAACTATGATTATTTCAACTCCCGTTATTCTCGCCTGTTGTTGTTAAGGTAGCTAAAAATTTATTATCGATGGCTAAGTTCTTACAACACGTATCTCAAAAATGCATACTTTACAGTAGAGCAAAAAAACTGTTTAATTTTTTAATTGCACACTGAAATTAAAAACCATAAGTTCATAAAACTGAAAAAGAGGCTTTCATTTGCAAACAAAGAATTGTTTTAGATTGTATTTTATTTTTTTAATGTTATTACACTTCGTTTAAGATACCTGTCTCAAACCGGCCGAATTTGAGATACGTCCCATACAGCACAGGGAGAAATTTACTCGTGTATACTGAGTCGAAATTTGGTGTGAGGAATAAGTCGAGAATTCACCCATTTTTACGCGTGTACTTGCTATGTACGTTTGTTCCAACTCCCTTGACCATTATATACAAAAAATATGAAGCTAAATGTGGTCATGCATATTCTGTGGTCAGCAGTAATCTGAACATGATGAAAGTTTCATGATAGATGATTCAATTAAGTCGGCCACCTTAATGCCAGCAAAATTTTCCCTACGAAATCTGGTTAAAATCATTTTATGAATCATCTTGCAGCGTATATTATATAGGTGTATATTTTATTAGGACTATATATATGCTCCTGTCGAGATATGAATGAGTTATTCATCAATTGCAACTAAAATTATGCTATCAATTTAAAATTCTCAGTAATTTCGAATTATTTCCGTGATGGCCTCGCACCACGCGAATTGAACGCTGGGAAAACAATCACGTAACGATACAACTTGGGCGACTCGAACTGTAAACATCAATGGCATCAACAATTCGGTCATTCTCTTTATCTTGGTGTGCTTGCGCTCAGACTTGCGGTTTTACCAAGGTTTTGTGGTTTTTTTAAACTATTCAGCAGTACTTTTAAGATCCATCCATCATCTCATATTCGCTATCATCTTGTCCATTATGTCATTCACATTATTTTTCACATCATCACCACTTTTTTGTCACATCATCACCACTCGTGTTTTGTACTGTACGTATTTCCTGATGAATTATTTTATACTGAGGAACCAATAAATGAGGATACAATAAATGAAATTTTTTGAACGATTATGTTGCCTATGTCTTATTTTCTGTTCAGTATAAGTGCCACCGTTTGCGTCGTCACTGCCATTTCAAGAAGCCGTAACCCTAGTGGAGAAAGGAGTAACTACAATGGTCCCGTTATTGGGTTCCTTGTGCATACATGTGTATTATCCGGTTTTTAGCGGACATAAGACCATTTATACACCAGATTCATTCCGTTTTTATTCTGTTAATAACGGTTTTTACACGAGAAAACACGTTTAACTCACGGCCTATATGCCAGTTTGCGACCGTTTGTGCTGTATGGGGTGTTGTTAGAACTTAACCATAGTTATGGTAAAACCATGTAAAAATCCTCGTCAAATATTGTCATAATCACCGGGCCTTGGAATTCGAGCTTAATAGTTGGCGTTTGATGTCGATGCCTCGCACATAACCCCGCAAGATTTCATAACAGGCTTGTTCGATGGCCCTGATAAAGTTTTACAGCAATTGACCAACTCCTATAAAATTTATTCCTGTCTCCTTACCACGAATATATTTTTTTAAAGTGTAGTATTCACGCTGCTATTCGTCGATTTCATTTCTTAACTCATGAATGGGCCAAGCCTCTTCCAATAAAAGCTAAACTTTTCGTTTGATCAAAATATATAGCATCAAGGATACGAATTATTTTCATTATTTAATATGCCTTCAATCAATATTCCACTCCGGAGGCGTTTTTAAGAGTATGCATCCGTAAACTTTCGTTGGCATATGAATGAAATATCTATCTCGCTCCAAAAAGCAATCAGAAATCTATTTTGAAGCGCGTTAATTGAAGGAGTCCAGAAGGACCTTTCTTCACATTATAAACGGATATTAGGTCGCAATCGTTTCCACCTTAGCCGCCTTCATTTATCTCCTTTTATGAGTTTAATCAGGGAATTTTCCCGTGCTATGTGTCTATGGGCTGCAATAACATGGGAAGATAGATACGGGAAATCGCCATGCCTGGTGTCAAAACTTCTGTAAATGTAATCCGTATTCACATTCCATTATGTCCATGCTTATGCTTTAGAATGGCTTGCATTTTTGTGAAAGGATCTAAAAATTAATTTCTACGAGTTCTTTCATCAGAGAGGATAAAAAAGTTCGAATGTATATTTTAATAATTCATAAAGCGTGTAATAATATTTAGCGTACTTTTTTCATTTTCAAAAGACTTCTGTCATTGCTTTTCTGTGTTTTCATTTCGGAGGAACCCGTAAAGAAGGAATGGGCGACTCATATCTCGAGAGCTCTTACTTGTCAGTGCGCGGCCTTGAGTATTTTCCTTTTATGTCTCTCTTCAGTATATTTTTGTGTTGTTTTCATGCCTCTCGTTCACATTATTCTGTGTGCTCTACATAAAATCAGAAATCATTGGAAGGGACTGAAGTGGGTAGGTTTGTTTAGTTCATCCCTGGTCGACCTCTTTTTCATCCTTCCTCTGCTGTTGACTTATAATATATCGCTCATTGGTATTTACCTTAAACGTCCTCTTAGTATATGGAATACTAACTTAATAAGGAGTCCCCAAGTGAAAAGAGGGTGAGAATATGAAGGTATTTCGCCTACTTTTTTTCATTTTGACTTTACCTCAGCGTCCTCTTATACATTTCGCGCTAGGCTTAGATTGATTGAACGAAAGAGAATGGATATCTTTAAGAGCGACACGGAGAACATAATATTAGAGCCCCACTATAATCCCAGGTCGGAAAGAAGCGATAAATTAAGAAAGATATTTTGCCGAACGGATAGATGTGCGATTTCCTTTTTCCCCCGAACCATAAATGACTTTAATAAATGCCAGTCGTAATTTTGTTGAAGCATTTCCTTTTTATGTGCAAATAGCTGGTGTCCCAACACACACGCTTTGTAGGCGGCTTGCGGGGTAGTATATAGATGTAGATTACTTACGTATTTATTTTAGAGTTCTGTCAATCCAAAGATGAAAAGAAACTCCGGGAGAATACAGCCTTTTTTGTTCTGGAAAGGAAAAGCAATTCCTATGACCTGGAAGATTATCACAGTGTATCAAACATCTCTCTCAGAAATTAAAAGAAAAAACCCATTAAGTCATCAAAATGAATGTGATTGATTAGGCTGTGTTAACCTTCCATCTTTCGATAGAATTTTTCAGTATACACGGAAGCATTCAAGATGATATCGTGCATTATTGTGACCCTCTGTTGATTCGATCTAGGGATGAAGAAATTCCGTTTTTAAAATAAGCGTCAACCAATTATATTTGGGTGACCCCGTCTCTCTTTTTAAAGTGATGCGTGAATTCTTCTGGTTACTCCCAGATGCCGTAAATAAGAAGGAAAAGTTGTATTACTCGCCGGACGGGCGGCGTTCTTCATTTATTTTCAACTTCCTTTTCGTCGCCATTCGCATTTGGAGGCAAGGAGTATTGTGAGTGACGGTCATCATAACCGACGCCCTACTTCTCTGACTGCTCTCGCACAAGCACGCGCAAGTATTTACGTGCATGCACAACAGTTGAATAGTTATTTCACGCGGAGACGTGTTTGGGGATAGTGTAGAGTGCTCGTCGCTCTTCTTCTTTTAATCCCGCATTTCCATTTATTCGCCACAGCAGCGCAGGGTGCGGGGATGCGCCTTTTATCCGCTGGTTGAGCCGCGACGCCGCTCTGGGAGTTAGTTCTCGCACATAAAATGACTCCATTGTAGTTTTTTTGCGGAATAGGAGTTGTATCCCATAATTTCCTTTTACGTCGTCTAAAGCTTGGAACGTTTCGTGTTGTATTGGCCAAGTCTAGGCGTTTCTCTATCGTGACAATTTAGTCCCCTGTCTGAATTTATTCTAACCTTTACTAGTATCCATCGGTGGAGTTATTCTTTCCATTCTTTGCATATTTGTCATCTTTTCTTGCTACAATTATGGCGTGTCTTTTGTGGAAGTGTCTACCCTCTATCGTTACTCCGTTGCTCAACGTAGACCCTACTGCAATTACCCATATTTCACTCGAACTGTTACAATTTGCTTCTGAGAATGTGATTGATCGCTTCCGCTTCGACTCGTGCTTGGATCTGTCACTATGGAAATGAATTATAGTTCCTTAAATTTCCTTTTGTTTTTCTTTTGTCGTAATTTACTCCAAAGTTGACGCGTCACTAGGCAATAAGGCAAAGGAGTCCCAGGAACGGCAAGACACTCACGATGAATATTAACTGGAGTGTGGAATATTAATTGGGTAAACTTCTCTTGGGATTCCCACCGGGTTAGAAACTCCATTTCTGCCGATGTTTCGCGCTCCGATTCGGAGCTATTCTTCAGGGCAGCTGAATGTCGTTTCGAGGAAATTGGTCTTCTTATATTGCTATTTATACCCTTATATTGATATACCTTTGTAATTATATACCCTACACATTTTGTGAGTTTTTTTTTTGTTAAATGGTTTATGAGGACGCGCTGTTTCCGGTGTTGGACAAACACGCAATCGAAAGTTACTACCTTGTACCATTAATTATCGTTCATGTTGGTGAGGGCTTCTTTTCTAATGGGACTTTAATTTCCTAATGGACCGTATCATTCCTTCGATCTCCTCATTTAATTGGCTCCTCTTAAGCCTAATTTGAGTAGAAAAGGAACAAGGCTTGTGCTTGGGTCTGTCGCTATGAAAATGAAAAATATTGTCTCAAAGTTCTCACTGTCTCTCTCTTGTCGTAACTTACTTCCTCGTCGACGCGTCATTTACAGTAGGCTACTAATCCGAGGAGTGGCAAGGAAAATGTTTGGGGTTTAAAATTATAAGATTACTGATGCAGAAAATTACAAAATAAAGCAAAATAAGCATATAATCTATCCCCGAGCCTCATTTCTCTCATTATCATACCTCTGGCTACTCCAGTTAGTATTCATAGTAAGAGCGGTGCTGCGTCACGGATTAGTGGCATAGGGATAATGACGCGTCAACGTTTAAGTAAGTTACAACAAGAGGAATACAGTGGCAAATTTAAAATTCTATATTCATTTCTATTGTGACGAACCCAAGCGAGCCTTAGTACTTTTACTGTCAGCCCATTTCGGGTGGAAAACTCTTCCAAGACTATTTTATGGAATTTGCTACATTTCAGATTTTTAATTCTTATAAGTATACTTAACCCCTTGCGCTGAAATGAAGAGTTTAGCTCTTCATCAGACTTAAGCAATTTAGGACTATTTAGGGCAACAAATAGATATTTTGAACAATTTACAATGTTAAAAACATCCATAAAGAACTAAAATTTAAGAATTTAAAAAAAAGCTAAGAAATATTGTGCATTGGAAGGAATAAAATGATTTTATACGAGTAGCGATGGCGGTGTTCTCGAAGTCCTTACGGGAAGAGGATTCATTGGTAAACAATATTAAATAATTATCACTTTTTATTTCACTGTTTCAGGTTGATTACAAACTACGAAATATTATTTCATTAGCTACCATTCCATTTAAAAAGAACCACGGAAAAAATAAATAGAGTATAGGAGCACTATATTCAGAAAATAAATTGAAATGGAAGGGGTTAATTTTATGGAATGCATCGATATTTCTTCCCAAGGCTAAATATATATTTAGAACTTTGAACCATTGATTGGTTATGGGACGGTATTTATGAGACAACAGCCGGTGAAACGGCCGTAATCACGAAATAAATCAAGTCAAACAAAAGTCGGGCCGATATACTGGCCCGTGGCAGTTTTCGACTAGCCAGCCATGTATCGGCCCGCTGGCAGACCGCTAAAGCTCAATGTGAGCGCGGAGAAATTCCATCAAGGTCAGCTGATGGCTTCGGAAGCAGAGCATCTCGCCGGTCAGCGGTCGTCCCTTTTGACCCTGTTTCTCTTTCAACTTTCGTCTTCGCAATTCATTTGTTTCTCTCTCCCGCGGCGGCGTGTATCTCGTCGCCTTATCCGTCGCCCCAGTTGCCTGGACACGACTTCCCCGCTTGCTTGCCGCTGCGTGCCCGAATAGCGAGTGGCAATAGTCCTGCGACGAGACCTTATTCGTTTGTGACCTCGCCTCGGGCCGCTCGCACTCGCGGGAAAATATCTCCCCTTGTGAATGCGCGATTGATCAGTTTCGTCAACGCCTTGCTGTAACGCTGGATAAGATTTTTTTTCAATTCCACAACTCTATACCAGCCTGATCTTCTCACTAGACAACGCATTCTGAATCAGGCTACTAGCCAGAAATTTGCTTATAGGGTTGCCTATTATGATGTTTTTAATACTCGGCACACATCGAAAAAAACTATACATTTCTTTTCCATGATGCTGAAAGTTAAATTCATCGTTAGTTAGTTGGTAGTCAAAACTAAATGTAACTATATCGAAAAAGCCTTCATTAATAAATAAGAAGGCAGTGATTTATGATAGAATCGTGTCCAATAACACAAATGATACAGAAATCCTTCAAACCATTAGCTAATTAGGTCAGCTGATGGCGTTACTTTGATGGCTGCAGAGAATCAGTATTTTTGGCGTTGGAGTTATTTTCTGGGGGATGAATTTTAGGTCTTACCGTGAGTAAGTACTCACATTTCGGTCGCTCGCTCTTTCAGTTTTACGCTGCATTTGGGTCGGGATTCGTGCTGAAAGGTTTCTCGTTCAATCAAGGTGGCCAACAACTTCCAAGTGTGTTGGCGGGGCATAAATCACGGCGCCATTCCTATTGTTCACTAGTTATCTCCTCTCCCTAACGCAGTTCTCGGAGCGTATACTATGTTCCCGCGACAAAAAAGAAATTCACTGCCATGCTGCAGAGAAGGTAATTCTTTGGTTTATTACTCGCTGAAGGCTCATACAAGCCTATGTTTCGATTATTAGGGGCAACAATATTTTTTCCGTAAGAATTGTTCCCTTAAATATGATTGAATGCTATTTCCTTCGGTTGCTCATTGTGTGCCTTCTTTTGATCTTATCTTTTAATGGCGTTAAAAATTGATGCATCGAAAAGGCCCTTTAGATCTTGTTGCATTTTATTCTAATATTTTTATGAGTAAAATGATATAAAGTCATAACACTCTGATGTTGTCATCGTAGCAACTGATTCTAGTAGCTTCATAAAACTTTGCCTTTACTCAGAAAGAATCATTGACTGATTTTCAATTGGATTTTGGTGTCATGGAAGCATTATCTTGAAGCCAATTGTTTCCAGTTGTTATGTCGTATTGATAAGCTGGCTTTTGATATGAATGTAATCTTGTGAGGAGGGGATATGATAACTCTTGTATATGCTGATGTAATATATTAAGTCAGCGCCTATCCGATCGAATTAACAAAAAAAAACATTTTGATCATATTTCTGATAATCACGCAGTTTCACCTTGCCCAAAGTCAAACAAGAGGCGTAATGATGAAGTATGTAATATTAGGTGCTTTACTTTTTTATTTAATTTACCCTACCGTTCCATGTAAGTTGATGGACGATTACTTGACGGGATTTTACCCAAGTTCGTGGTAAAATTATGTAGTGTCCCTACGTCAAGCTAGTCAAACTCCTCCATTTTAAGAGATGTTTTCGTCATAACGTTAGTTTTGATGTCCAAGATTGCTCCCTTCGGAATGTTGATTTCTCGATCGAATTTGATCCCCAAAGCGTCGTTACTGTGGTAACTGACATCAAATCATGCCCATGGCGCTGTTATCATGCCGTTATTATTGAAATATATATTTTTAGTAGGTATTCAGGTTTTTAAAATAGGAAAATAAATTCTACGTTTGCCTTTATATCGGATGTAAAATTTTAACCTCTCTGTGTTCCCATATGGAAATTATAGATTTGAGACACAGACAGGTGTTAAAAAGGGCGCACTCCATAGACCATGAAAGTTTGAAGGCTATAGCGTAACTTCTAAGCAATCTGTACTCCATAGAAGAGACATTATTCGTCTGGCATTACCTTCAAAACATTTTTCATATCATAAATGTGCAATGGTTGACCTTGGTTGTTGAGTGTTTGCATTGTATTGAGAAAGTTTATTTTGTTATCGAATATTGGAAAGCATGAATCTTCTGGAAGATCGGTGACATAGCGGCCATAATGATACTTTTTTCGACATAAAGAGCATAGGATAGTGGCTGTGTAGCCTAAAAGTAATGGTTATGTCTACCAATGTAAATCTTTTCGTTTTGGTATCGACATCAATTTATGAAATTGGTAGCATTTCTCACGGTGAAGCGATGAAGTCTGTTTGAATAGGAGTGTGTCCTCTGTGAAATAGCCTCTCTCAAGTTTTGTTCGTGATGTTTTCGATAAAACTGAAATATCCTACGAATAATCGCCTGCAGTTGAGTTTAGGTGTTAAAGGTAATCCTGGACATATTATGTATTTTCCTTGGCGTAGAGATTGTTTAGAAGTTACGCTATAATCTTCATGCTTAAACATATTGTCTTAATGCATACACTGTAATAATTTATGGAATTCGCAGCATTTCTCACAGTGAAGCGATGAAGTCCATTTGAATAGGAGTGTCCTCTGAGAAATAGCCTGCTTCAAATTTGAATCGTGATGTTTTCGGTAAAACTGAAATATCCTACGAATAATCTCCTGCTGTTTCCGTGATATGACTTGTGGCATGTCACCGCGCTATTTGGCGATGATAATGGCCCGGGGATTGTGGGAAGAAGGACGAGACATTTGAAGGCGCCGTCGCGTGCGACTGGGTCATACATGCATGAAATAATCTCCTCTCGGCAAGGAAGTCGACTCGCTAATATATTCATGTAGGTCAGTGTCTCACGCCCGTGCTCTCTCTCTCTCTCCGCTTGTCCATCCCAGACTCCCTCCTTGCCTCCCCTCCTTTCCCCCACCCCTCCTACCTCCCCTCCCCTACTCTACCTCTCCCTCCCGTCCTCTTTATCCCCCTCCTCCTCTTTGGATATATATATATATATATATGTATACGTTCGTTCCCTTGCCTGCTGCAGTTAACCTTACATCTTGCTGGATTCACCAGAACCCTATATTATGCATTCAAGGATTGCATACATTTAAATGGAGAAATTATGTATTTTTCATTTTTATTTCAAACGGATATTACTTGATTGAATATGATGAGTATGTTCAGATTGAATGAGTGGATTGGTGACGTCACGCCAATGGTTTACGTCGGACAAGTTTGTCGAATTTATTATTCGACAATTCGATGACAAAATTTTTTTCTACGGCTACTCAAATGTGTATATTGAGTTTTTTTTTCGATCGAATCATAAAAATGTTTTTAACAGAAACGGTTTTTTTAAAGAACCGTCGATTTTTCCGATTAATCGATCATTTAGTTCAAATTTCAATTTCTGTTGAAAATTCGATGTTTTCATTTCGATTAAAAATCGATTTCGATGGAAATATTTCCATCACTAATTATGGAGCGAAATAATTTGGGTGACGTAGATTCAGAAACCTTTGTTGTATAAATTATGTGCGAAAGTGTGTTGGACTTTCGCACATAATTTATACAAAAAATATCGATATATACAACAGATATCGATTGAGTATGCTTTAATAGCGGAGAAAGCTTAGATCTGCTAACCAGGATGTTTCGGGCTAAAATCACGTTTAGCCTTCGGATACCCCAACGTAAAGCCCTTGCAGTAGGGTATTTCTGAGAGATTAAGAATCTAAATTTAATTGGATATTTCAGGCGATATGGTATGGAAGCAATGCATAATTGTATTTGAAATATTTATGTATATAAAGGTAAAACTTAAGCGTATGTTAGTGAGACCGGTTCTCATCTGATCTGATGATGATGTAAATGAATAACGTAGCCGTTCTTATTTTAAAAAAAAATGAGATGTGGAATTTTTGAATGACTTAAATTTTGCTTTTTTGTAGCCGTTTGAGATTTAAGGGGAATCTTTGTCGAAGAAATCCTTGTCAATGTACGAAATCCCTTCTCTTTGAAATTTTTCCACCCTCTATCTCATATGTTGATTGATTTCTTTTAATAACTGTCTTCAAATTCATTTTGATTCATTTCAGAATTGGTATAAAAATACGTTCTTTCCTTTTTTATACTTGTATCAATGGGCAAAATATATAATTCACCATTCAAAATGTCTCTTCCGCATTTGCTCTATTTTAGAAAATTTTTGGGAACGTATTTTCATTCTTCCGACATAACCTGCTCTCGACGCGGACTCACACTCTCTTTTTTTTTATCGAAAAGAAATAGCTCGATCCGATGAAAGGTTCTCAAAAGAATCTGCGAGAAATCAAAATTGATGGAAATCTTGTTCGCAAATTCACCTTCGGCTTCCACAACACAACCCATCCGTCGCTTGATGTTCTCTGTGCCGCAGGCTTTTGCCTCGGCGTCTCAAAATCGCTCAGCATTTTCGTTTTCGGGGAAACTCTTGAAAAGGCGCTCTAGGGGTGGGTGGGTGGGTGGGGGTTTGGTCCTCCAGACGCTTTCAAGGTGCGTATGTATTGTTGAACTCGGAGAGGAAAAAACTCACAAATGCCCCCTCGCGACATCCTCCATGATATATTTTTTTCCACAAAAGCGCACCTCGACACGTTGCTTTCACTTTTTTTCCGACAAATATCCTCGACGATTTTCTTTTTCGGGTCTCTCTCTCTCTCGCATTTCCTGTATTCTTAGTGGATGGAATAAATTTTTTAGCTGGAGAGGGAGAGTGACCTTCGGGTCCTTGTCACCTGGGCTTCATTTTTATTTTTTTGCCTTCACTTGCAGTACTTCCTCTTCTCCTTCTCAGCGTGTCGCTGATTATATGCTGTTTTGGTTGATATCGCTTCACGCTCTAATGGATTTTTTTTTGCTTGTCGAATCGTAAAAGAACTAATTATGTATCTAGAAAGTTTGGTAATAACTATTCACGGTCAAATATAACACTTTGCGTGCCATGGACATAAGATTACGTCCTGTTAATCTTTCTGAAGATTACCATGGAAGTAATATTACGTCTTTCTATTTAATTGGCTTTGTACGCGTGAAGCCGTAATATTTCGCTCGTGGTACTTTTCCACTATACTGCTTAGTGGTTCTGTAATTTCAAAAATCAAATCCTCGATGGAAAAAGAGTTTTTTTAATGTCTTGAGGACGAAAAGTCCTTTGCAGCTACCGACATCCTTATCTTAGGCCACTTGGTGTGAAAATTCTTTTGCGGATAGAACCGTTCGTTTAGGGTGCAGTGACCATTTTTGTCATCCAGGATTTATAATTCTTTGCTTGGAACAATATTTTTTTATGATTTCCATGCTTTAAATAGTTTAAATTGAGTGTAATAAAAAATTGTTATGCATGTTATGGCGGTACATCATGTGTTGTAACTTTTTTATTTTTCAAAAACAGTGTGTTTTCATTGTTAAATTATATATTTAAAAATAAGCAATAAATGTCATTCAACTCATCCATAAAGAAGAGAAAAGTCTCATTTTTACTGAAATATAC
Source organism: Ischnura elegans (assembly GCF_921293095.1). Classification (NCBI taxonomy): domain Eukaryota; kingdom Metazoa; phylum Arthropoda; class Insecta; order Odonata; family Coenagrionidae; genus Ischnura; species Ischnura elegans. The sequence continues at coordinate 71,766,577 of NC_060256.1, forward strand.
ATCGATATAAATATATTTTTGATGCTAATGTTTTAAAAAATGTACAAATTTAGTAAAGATGGCTGGATTTTTCAGTAGGGCTTTCAAATTAGCAGCCAGCACTCAAAGTGATAAGTATACGGAGTGATAAATTTTCGGAGTTACCCGCAATGCACAATTTGTGCGGAAATTCTGCTGAGATAACATTCCCCTTGGCCGGGATTCGAATCCGGATATCCCGATTTCCGGACGAGTGCTTTAGCCACTTAAGCTGCCAAGGCGTCAATTATCTCTGAGGATATTTGTAGATTGTAATATTTATCTATAATACGTGTGCTAACGATCAATAAATAGTAAATTATAATTTTATTAATTATATGCTTGGTTTCAATCTACTTCCAAAATAAAGAATTTCAAGTATAGTTGTATGCGGATCAGCTTTTTTTGTTTTCGGCCGGCAGTTTGCGAACCAGCCCACTGTGCTTTTTAGTCACCTTCTAGCTGTGCTTTTACTTTGAATTCCAGTATTGCTCAGTTATTGCATCTTTCCTTTGTTGTGGTAGCAATCTTCGCTCTGATTTCGTTCAGCAACGGCACATCGAGGCTCTATTCTCGCCGCCTCCCATCATCGTTGCGGTACAGCTTTATCCTTACCTTTCCTCGCAGTATGTCTTTCTTCCTGGAGGCCACTTATTCTCCGTGGTGGTGTAGCCAGGACTTTCGTTCGGGGGGGAGGTCCAAAATCAGGGTGGAAACTTTTTTTAAACAGGGTACTAAGTAAAAGGTTTTTAACTAATTTCAACACTTTTTAGTATCAAATAAACTTCATTTGTCAAAAAATCTTTTGTTAATTCATAATTTTTCAATGTTTGTTTGAAGGAGAGGAATTGTTTTTTTATATTTCGAGGGGGTCCAGATCCCCGGGACCCCTCCTTTTCGCGACGCTACTACCTTCCTCTTATTGCTCGCGTGGAAACAATCAGGGGCCGTGGTTAGAGGCATTGACGAAGGATACTTACCCGTGGCTCCTCGGTTCTCTGTCTTCCAACACTCCTCTGGACGACATTTCTAGTCGTTTTCATGAATGGCTTCGTGCTTGCCGAAACATCAGGTCCGTCAGAAATTTAAAACAAGCTTCCAGCACATGAGATTGGGGTTGTAGATCTCTGGCTCTGGTTAGTGCGACAGCGGCATAAACGGCAATATTGACTCGAGAACTTAATATTATCAAACTAAAAAAATTGAAAAACATCGCTACGACACACATGGGTGGTTAAAGTTGGGTGTTCACGTCGAATTTGACTGCAATAGCAGTCCCTTATCAAGAAATATTACCCTCCACTCGTAAAGGTGGACAGTGAATACGAGTCGCTCCGAAGAGATTAGGTATCGCAAGAGTCGATCTTAATATTATCTATTCGCGAAGTTTAAACGACTCGGCTTGAAACGAATTATGAATCGATGTATAGGATACGTTAATTTTATCACTTATGCAAAGATTTTACTTACATCCTGCTTTTTTCTATTAAAATCCTTATAAGGGAACAATCTTACACTAAAACTTTAGTATATTTTCTCACAAATCGGAGTTTAAAACATTTCTTTTTCATCTCCGGCATTTCTCTTCTTCGCACAGTTATCCACGAAACTCTTTGGACTCTTGATGATTTGATAATGATCGTTTTTGAGCTACTACAATAGGAGTCAACTTCGGCGTGTAAAACAGGCTTAGGTATAGTTATTTTTATATAATATAGCTGTAGTAATGATAATACCATTTAAAAACTCACGCCACGCCAAATACCCTCGTGGTGGCTTTGAAGAGGTCTAAATGCATTTAAACACCCATATTTTTGCAGAAAGTCTCTGTGACCTTTCTATTTGTTGCATCGGGTTATCTTTCGATTTTTCATTTGAGTGTCTAATTTGATTAATGATAAAGTATAATTCTATCGTCAATGAATTGATTATCTAGTTCGAATATGAAAACATTGGTGTAGTTCAGAAACATGAGAATTTTAATCAAACGCTTCAGACCATAGTGTAACTAAATTTTGTCCAAATGTTTACTCCAATAAATTAACCCTCTTTCTCTTTTCTCTTTTCAGGTAAGATTTCTCCTTGGATATCTTGGTGATGGTTTTCTACAAATACCTCCCTCTAAGTGTTTCCCTATGCCTGGGGCGAAAATAAGGTAATTGTGCATCAATCCTCTCCCAGGTAGAGTACGATCCGGATACCGTATTCCACGGTCCCGCTTTTCTTTGGCAACTTTGAAGCGTAGTTCTACCCATCTCCCGACGCAATTAAGTCATTAAATTCTCCACAGAGTGTTAATTTACCGACAATATAATATCTAAGTTTATTTTGGGATACAGTCGATTTATTTGTGAAATTTATTGTTCAGTTAAACCCATCGTGATTATTTCCAACGGAAGTAACGAAGTTCCTTAAAAGTATGCGTATTGTGATGTGATTTAGTGCACTTATTTTTTTAATTATTTTTATGTACAATGCTGAAAATACCCGATACTATGCTAACTTTAATGTAATCGAAGTTCCTCAAAAAGCAATGTAGGGTGATTTTATGCTGCTAAGTATTTTTTATCCATTTTTCAAATATGTCATACTGAATATAGCCGATGCTTTACTAACTTGATTGCACCCAATTCGAAATCGCATTATTCGATACAATCGATCTATTTTATGAAATTTAGCCTTTAATCAAACTCTTATTGATTATTTACAGTGGAAGTAAACGAGGTTCCATAAAAAAGGATGCGTACCGTGATGTGATTTTATACACATGAGTATTTTTTGTATTCATTTCTAATATAAATTACTGAATATAACCGATGCTATACTAACTTTAATTTAAACAAAGTTCATTTAAAAGTATGCGTATGGTGATGTATTCTTATGCTATTTTAGTGTTGAAATTATTGAATTAAGTCGAATTATTTTTGTACCCATTTTTATATACTATGTTAAATATAACCGATGCTTTGCAGTGGCGTAGCTAGGATTTTGAAAACGGGTTTACCGGAGATTTCGTGTCCCTTACAGGGTGTATAGAAAAAAAACCCAGGGCTAAGCGAAAGGTCCTCGGAAAATGTTTGGGATTTTTAATGTTAACAACGTGATTTTTATTACTCCAAATCAGGAATTTTGTTCGAGTTTTATTAAGATAAAGAAAAGGCAGTGCTTTTAAAGGCTCAATGGGTGTTATAACCCGGAAAACCCCCTACTATGGCTACGCGACTGATGCTATGCTAACTTTAATGCGCCCAATTTCAAACCGCACTGTCCATCAAGGGTCCCGAGCCCCTTTAGAGGGAGTGTAAAGATATTTGAGTGAGGTCTCCCTGTATCCCTCTCCCCCGAACCCTTTTCGCGCCCTCCCATCGCCCCCCGGCGCCCACCCCCCTCCATGACGGAGATCCCGCAAAGGGCATTGGGAAGGACGCGGGTCCGTATCATCGATCGGTCCGCCCTTCGCAGTCGCATGAGACGGTCAGGGTTCGCTCCCTGACGGGGTCGGCCGTGGTGAACGCCGTCGTTCCCTTTCCCGAACCCCTCTACCCTTCCCCGGTCCCCTCCCCTCGGCGATGGCGTCACTGCTGCCGTGGTAGTGCGTCACAGAGCTGCATTCGCCTCAGGATGGGAATTCCCCAGCTCCGTCTATTCGAAAAATCTATTCTAAAAATACAGCGGTTTAAAATTTCTTTCTTCCATTTATTTTGTGAAATTCAAACTTCAGTTTAACTCATCTTGATAATTTCCAATGGAAGTAATTGAGGTTCCTAAAAAATCTCTATGGTGATAATTCTTCGCTAAAACATTCGCGGGTACTCGTCATGTTGAATAAAAACTTTTGGGCTATGTCGCCGTGTCCATTCTTGGGTGGCCCCAACGTTTCTCTACCGGTGCTGATCGTTTTTTGAGAAAAACTCTTGAGTAAGCGACCAGCATCGGTAGAGAAACATTGGGGCCACCCAAGAATTGACGCGGCCACATAGCCCAAAAGCCCACTCTATGGTGATGTTATTTTTTGTATTTAAGTATTTTTTGGGGTCTTTACTGAATATTATAGATGCTATACTAACTTTAATTTCAACTACGTCCTTTTGAAAAATTTATGCTGAAATACATCGGTGTGAAATTTCATTCCTCCATTTAACTTTTGAAATTTAACATTCAATTTTCTTAAACGAGTCGTGATCATTTCCAGTGGAAGTAAATAAAATTCCTTAGAAAGTACCGGTATGGTGATAGGATTATAGGCAATCAAATATTTTTGGAAATACTTTTTTATGTACTATACTTAACAAATCGATGCCATGTTAACTTTAATTTCAACTACATCCATTCGAAAAGCCTATGATGAAATACGACGGTATAAACTTTCATTCCTCCATTCTTCCATTTATTTTTAAAAAATTAACCTTCAATGAAGCTCATCTTATCATTTCCAATGGAAGTAAATGAAGTCCCTTAAAATGTATGTATATGGTTATGTAATTTTATGCCCTCAAGTATTTTTTGTATTAATTTTTTATTTACTATATTGAATATAATCTATGACAACTCACTTCAATTCTAACTGCGTCCATTCGAAAAATCTATGCTGAAATACATTCTTCCATTTTGTGTTTAGCTGGACGAAAAAAATCCGGTAACGTCTGATGTTCATTTTGAATGAATAGATCTTGGGGGTGTAATTGGTGCCTAACCAGCAGATCTGGAATCTTAATCTATGTTTGTATCGTGGGCAAGTAAAATAATTTTTCCGCCACCAATGCCGCCCTGAGGTGTTTATAATCCCATTTGTTTTCGCGTCTGAATAAGTGCATAATCCACAGTGGAATCAACACTAATATTTTATGAGATACTTACTTATTAATTAGGAACTCCTTCATTAAACGTATTTAAAACTCGCCCTCTGTTATTGTCCGCCAATTAAGTCGTTAATTTTTTACTCGTGGTATCCTTTCATCGTGGTATTATTAGGTTTGCTCATTTCACGAAACCAGGGACGGGGATAAATAACTCAATTTGTGGGCCATCATAAAGTTTGGTTTTCATTTACGCTATGAAGAAGTTATACTTAGTCGAGCCAAAGGTTACTTCATTGCATTCAATCAAAACTAAACAAAAAATATGTTTTATAATGAATCCCTGCTCTTGTAATTTTCCGGATAAAATATTTCTGTATCTCCCCCTATTCGAAATGCCATAGATGCGTTTTCGGGATTCCAATGGGTAGCCGTTGCTATCGCATTTCGAAACTAGGGCTTCTGTAAACTTCGTGACAAATGTAAACATTTTACCCATTTTCGCTTGATAATATATCGCCCTGTCACCGTAAATATGGAAATAGCTTGATACTCGTCGATTAAAAATTCGAAGGTCTGATGTTTTCGTGAATTGATAAGCTCGTTTAGGTACCATATTACCTACTTACTTTTACTTTTTGGCGTTTCAACAATGCCAGCAAGGTCATATGGAAATGCTTTCGATTCTCCTCATGTGTGAGCCTTTTTTTACTGCGCATGAAATCATGCGTTCACTCAGCGTCTTACGAACACACCCTCTCGATCACGATAGCACCTCCTCTGGTACTGAAACGGTTCCAAATTGGTCACGGTTGTTTTGCGATTGAATATTAAAATGTAGATAACACCCTTCGAATGTAGTGTGCTTGAAAGCGAAATCGAACGCGAGAATAAAAATAGATTGACGTATATTTGTCTGATGTAACGTTCGCTACTACCGCCCCTCTTCACCCTACTATCTGTTACTCCAATAGTGATTAATTTTCAATGTCGATCGTCTGTAGTATTTTGCGAGACAACTGCCGAAGGGGTTGAAATATCCGGTGTATCTTTTAACATGTGATATCTTCTGAAAGGGAAAATAATAATATCTAAATATTGTTGAGTCCTACCCTTCCAACATGTAGTCGAGTAAGTGGGAGGTGTGGACATTATTGAATTTTTAATTTCAGGCCACGATCGAACTTATCGCTCTTTTAGTTGAAAATAATTCGTCCGTATTAGTTTTATGCCTTGGCAGAAATTGAATCGTTTATTGCAGAATCCCCATGACCAACAATTTGTAAATGTTTGGGATATCAAGAAAAAAAATTACTTTCTCCTTTAATTAAGGGTTTTTTTTGCAGTAAATGAGTAATTTGATACTCAGCCTAAAGTCTTCAGAATAGTCACAGTTATATATTTTCTGCACCAAGCGATGTATTTACAATTGTAGATTATTACTGTTCTAAAAAGTTAAAATCGAAAATAATGCTAGTAATGGGGTTTCTGTATTAAACAATTCAATTAATTGAAAAAACAATTTCCGCGAATTCTTTAGCCTTGCGTAACCGAATACCATCAATTTAAATCTTGGAATCATCAGAGTTACCTTCGAATCATCAGACTTCTGTTTCTCCACTCTTTTATCACTTTCAGTCACTGTTACGGATTATTGTATGGTCACTAATATTGTATGGTAATGTCAATAATAAGTCGCACCTGAAATTTATGCTCACAATTAATGGCTTATGTGAGAGGAATTTCGATAGCCATTAATGTTTTTTCTTTACGCACCAAGCCTCGATTTTATGTTCTTTGCAAGCACCTTCAATTTTATTATTGGTTTCATGCTACTGTTGTAGGAATGAAGCCATTCGCCGTTTTTTTTTTCCATTTGAGATGGATTGATTGTTGGTGTTTGCGTTTAATCAACTTAATTTTAACTTTAAACAACTTGCGTTTAATTAATTTAAATCACATCATTATTTTCCTGCACGACTGTGAATTTTTTTCAAACTATTCATTCCTTCCCTCCTGAAATTCTCTTTCGAGTAGGTACTTTGACAAAAACGACCACTATCGCTCAATGTAGAAGTTACCTGATTGTTGCGAACGGAGGGAAACTCTTAACATTCCGAGCTAATCACCGCTGTGGGATGTGCCTGCAAAGAGGTCGGCTGAGCTGGCACCTCTTCTGTCTCCCTCCTACCCTCTCCATCTCCGTTACACCTCCACTCCTTTCTTCGTCCCACCCCTCTTCGCCATTCTCCGAAGGATACCCTTGTCGGGTCGACAGAAGGAGAAGGGAAAGATAGAGAGGAGCGCTCTCCTGATCCTTATCTCCAAACCCTTACTGTTATCTTCCACGCATTCCCTATTGGAGACCTCTCCATGGCTCCGTAGAGAATTTGTAAGACGAGATGCATAGTCCATAGCGTTAGGAGGATATTGATTCGAGCGCTGAAGCCTTCGGATAGATAGCTTGCTGTAATTCTTGGCCCTGTTATCATACACGTTTCGTAAGTTAAATTGATGAAATATTTTTTTTTGAAAGTCTATCCAGCTGGAATTTTCCGCATCAGCGAAAATGAAAATCATTTTGTGCTTGAAAAAATGTGCCAGAAAAGTTATTTCCACATTAACCATGCTTCGTGAACAGAATTCTTTTATAAACCCGGCGATATACATCTATTACGTCGGACCAAAAATTTTAGGAAAAAAATGCACGTGTAACTGCCGTATATTATTAAGTCATATGCCTCAACGTGTTGAAATTGATCCTAAAAATGATTAGTTCGCGGATTAATATTTCTAAATAAATTTTCGCACATTGCTAATCGCATCTATTTCAGAATTGCATTTCCAAGGGATTGACGTAATGGATTCGATTCATTAAATCTCTTCGTTACGGAGGATAAGCTCACTCAATTGATGTATTTTATTTATAATATGAAATGATTTCTACTACAGGTTGATTTTTAAGCTTATTCCTCCTCAAATCCCCTTAATCACGGTTCCACCTTTCAGGCGGCTCCAGCCATATGATTCAGCAGATTGATGTTGACGCTATGTATGGTTCACGTATGAGTTGTCGATATGCCCGCTGACATCTTATATCATTCCTGTGACGAATTAATGGGTCAAACTGTTTTTACCTTAACATTTCCCACTCCTCAAGTATTACACTACTGGAAAATGTGTTCTGCTCTATCTTCTTGATGTTGTTGCAGTCTAGTCGGTATTTATGTATGGCCAAATAATTTATGTGAGTATATACCGGCTTATTATATTACTCTGATATTTATTGCAAGTTTTCGCTATTGGCTAGGTTGAAATTGTTATTTTTCGCTAGTTGTCTCCCGGGTATTGATCCGAAAATAGTAAATCGTTCACCGTGACTATTGATTTTAATAGTTGCTAAATTCTTGAATTCGCTGTTCTTCTCGAGGGTTATATTACTCTGACATTTATTGTAATTTTTCACGATTGGCTACGTTTTAATCGTTAGTTATCACGAATAAACTCCCAGGTATTGATCCAAAAATTGTATATTTATTTATTCGCCGGGACTAATTTTTAATAGACGCCAAATTGTTGAACACCCTTAATATTCTTGAGTATTATAAATCAACTGCATATAGAGCGTATCTTATTTGTTGGGGGGTTTTGTATTGTGGGCAAACCCCTCCTCCCCTCCAAAGTCGGAACTCCCATCAGAAATTTCCGCTCCGTCTGGTCACCCCTTCGCTACAATCTTCCCTTCCCAACAATTCTTCAGCCCCGACACCAACCGCTTCCCCTCCCACCGCGCCTTCTACCCCTGCCGTAACCCCCCACCCCTCTACCAATTTCCCCTTTTGGCTCCCTCCGTCCCTCGCCCACCCTCATACCCCTCCCCTTTCCCTCTGACGGTCGGATTCCTCACTGCATTGCAGATATCTCGGGTCTCCCGACTCCACGCAGCAGTAGTGTGCTGCTTTTTGCCTCCCCCGCATAGACTCTCCCCGCCCTACCCTCATTTTACCACCCCTCCTCCACGCCACCCCCGACCTCCCCTTCCGTGGGCGACCTTGCCCACGGAAAAAGATTAACCCGGCCGGTGTGGCTTTTGTTTCTTGCAGTTTTTTTCTCTCTCTCTCCCTCACTCTCCGGAGTCTTTTCTGCATTTTTTTAAACCCCACCCCATCTTACCCTCAACCTTACTCGGCCCCCGGGTTAGTCGTGTGTGGGTGGGTGGGCCTAAAAGAGGGGGATTTTTGAGGTGACCGTGCAGCCCAAGTAAGAAAGAGGTGGCTGTCGTTAATGTTTTGTTTCCTCTGCAATTTTAAAATGTGTGGCCTAGCTTGAAGGAAAAAAATGCACTCGAGTGGCTAGGTATGGGGTAATTAAAGACGTGCGTCCGCTCAGGGAACTCGCCCGTGTCCTACTCGATTAGTTTCCGCAGTTGGCAATTAGTTTGCGGGGGCTCTGGTTTGTCTTGATCGATCCCATTAAGGTGGGGGTAAATAAAGTGGATACTTATTCCCAGGTAACTCCTTAGGGAGTGGCGAGCGGTTTTGGTGAGGACTTCGCCCTCTTTCAGAACCCTCTAATCCAAGTTTTATCTTGATAGGTCGGCTTACTTCATGTCGATTCAAGTCATTTCCTCATAACAAATTATGAAATATATCGTCTGTCTTAAATAAGTATTTTGTTTCTTATCTTAACAAGTCCGTTAGGTATGTTTAATTACTTATTATTAATCCTGTTTTTGACAAATCTTTTAAATTATATTGACAATTTTTATCGCTAACATTCTCCTTTGGCCTCACTGTTTGTGATCGCGTAATTATTTTTATTCAAACATATTAGGATGAAATGACACTCATGACACAATTATTTTCCTCAGATGATAACGAATAAGTTTTACTGGCTAGCTTTACGACCTCACTTTACGGTTATTATGTTATGATTAGCAAAAATAATTCTCTCCCTTGTACCCAACCGTGGGACAAAATTGGAGTAAGAATAATTGATCGAATTCTGCGCATTAAAGCTAATTTTCAATATTGTGTTGCATCTGAGTCTGTTGCACCATCGTTTCATTTTAAAAAGCTTGAAATGTAACACCATTCAGTCACTTAATGAAAAAATTGCGAAATTAGTATTCTTTTATAATGAAACAGTTTTTTTTAGAAGGCATTGTGCTTCGATATGCGTTGATTGAATACCTAATTGCCGTGGGCCTTCCGCCTCACCCATTTTAATTTTCTCCTCAGCGCACCCAATAATTGGAGATTAATGGATCAGTTCGTACTCAAGCTTCGCTTCAGTGATTACGCTGGGAATCGGTTCGATCCATTGATAATGTAACATTGGCGTTAATACCCTGTTCGTACTCATCTTGGTATGCTCTCTACAAGGCTATCCCATACGTACAACGTTAAAGATGATATATCTGAAAATTTTGTTTTAGGAGCAAAGCAAAAGTTTTAGGTGCAAGTTCTTCTGTATTTTTGGACGAAAAGAGAATGAAAATTATTTTTTCCTGTAAAAAATTTATTTTAATTTATTTAAAAAACTGATTCGTCAGCCCTCTACCCAATACACTGTTTACAGTATGTTTACTGTTTTAAGTGAAAGTGTTTGTAGAAGGTTGCGAAGTCTTTCGATAAACCTATTTCAGAAATTAATATTTTTCCAACTTAGTGGGAATTCGGATTTTTATACCTTTGAACTTTTTTCCTGTCGGTAGATCAGTGAAATATTTCATATATATCCGTACCCTGAAGTTTAACTCCACTGGGAAATTTTTTAGTATCAATGATCTCCTATGCCCCGTTAACGCTTTTTTCGAAAGAAAGCCATTTGAATTAGATCAAAAAATTTTGTATGGCTCTTTAAAATTATTTTTACTCTAAATACCTGGTAAGATTCAGTTTTGTTGGAAAACTATCAGGATCGAATGTTTTTCTTCTTTCTTACACTCACTCAGTGATTCAACTAGAAGTTAAGCTTTGATGGGTGAGAGTACAGCTAACTACAGACTTAGCCATAGCGTGTGAATACTTTTTAAAGACAGTTAGGGTAGTGGCAGTGCTTAATTTCGGCCGGAACGGTGTCCCAGCACCTAACAGGAAAATTAGTTCTATAATTCGGCGCTCTGAAGTGAGAAAGCTTTTGATGAAGACAACATTGTGCTGTGGAAGCGTTTTTCGAAATTCAAATCCGACTGAAGACAGTTATTTAAGCGAATGGTCGAAGTAAATTTGACGCATTTTGTTTTCATTTATGAGTTCCGAATGTATATAAAAAGATTTTAAAATTTCATCGTTTTTTATGCTTGGCAAACCAATATTCCTCCTGGTAACTTTTATTACAACGTTTTAAAAAGTTTGAAGAGTTTTAAGGGGTTGGGGGTGGCTTATGTTTGAAAAACGTGTGTGGATTAAATGTGTGGGGAAGCGTTCCGTTACCTAAAATTAAAGAAATTAAGCACTGGGTAGGGGTAACTTTTCCTTTCCCTGGGCTGCCTAGTGCTTGGGAGGTTTTATTTGGGGGCGTTTGAGGGCTTCACTTGGAATTTGAAAAGGTGACCCTTCGATCAGCATCCAAGTCCTCATTTAACTCCAAATTCCGGGTAAGATTCAGTTTTGTTGGGAAACTATCGGCATCGAATGTTTTTCATCTTTCTTACACTAACTCAGTGATTCAAATCCTTACACTGCATTGTTTTAATGGCTTATAATACATCGACAGTGTTGTGAAAAATTCTCTCATGCCCGTAGTACCGCAGTCCGTCATACTAACCGACCCATCCTCCACAGAGGAGGCTCCTCAACGGAATTCCGTCGCCAGTTTTTCATTCGCCCCCGGATTTGACAGACAGTCATTTCATTCCGGCCCAGTACAGCCCATCACACTACTCGTCCACCTACGCCCTCGATCGAAATTCCTGCGATGAAAATTTCATCTTCCTCATTCTCATGGGCGGAGTTTTGGGGGAGAACTAGGAGGAGCCTACCTTTCCGCCCCCCCCCTCAAACTTAGGTGTTAATTTGTCCGAAAAATACGAAAACCGTAAGTTCAACTACAATGAAAACAAAAAGCATCAAAATCTTAAATAAATTTGTCTTACATAGTACTTAAAATGTTGTTTTCAGAGACAGCATTTTTGCAGGAACACTTAAGGGCTATGGAAGGGGACTGGGGAGTGTTCCATAGCCCCAAAACCCCCGGCAGGATTGCTGCCCTTCCCCCCCAACATAAAACTCTGAACCTCGCCCATGCTCGTTCTCTCCCTCCTTATCGCCTTCCCTTTTTTCCCCTCATTCAAGCCTTCATTCGCTCCTTATCACCACTAATCCTAAATATTTGTCTACAAAATCCATCCAAATTTGAAGTCTCATGGTATAGGTATGAGGTGGTGGTAATCATAGGCCTTTGAAAATCCATATTAATAATCATTTTACCGCAAAATATAAGATTAAATGTTGATGCCACATATAAGGGCATGTTATAAGTATGGAATAATGAATCTGGTAGCTTTGGAAAGCGCGAAAAAATTACATATTTTTGCATTTTTTGAAAATTTGTGATTCACTGTCAATGAAGTATGCAAAAATTAAATAGAATTATGTTCCTCAATCTATATTTTCTGTTGTTAAATTTCGTTTATCTTTCTTATAAACGCTTGAAATCATTTTTACGTTTAATTGTTGAAGAAGAATTGCTTTGTTGTGAATTGAGTCACCTGGTAGTGTATCACATTGGTAGTGTATTTCTGTATCCTGTTCCCTAGGAACCGTGTTAAAATCGCTTTGCATATTTATGAAACTAGACGATGATTATTTTTTGCACTTTTATCGTGGTGTAATGCAAACTAAGATACTTGTTTGATGTTGAACGCAAATACGTGCGTTTGCAAAATATAACGCTCCAGTAACAGTAATTAGTTAAAGTACTCGGTGCTAATAGGGGTCGAGTCCAGATCATTACGAATTATGCTTTTCCTGTGGATTTGATGTAATGTGGATAGTTGAAATATCGTCGGACAAAGTCTTAAATGCGAGTAGGATGGAGAGAGTTGTTCGTCAATATTTTTTCTTTGTCGTCTTATGTCTGCTAAAACATTTCAACAAATCGAATGTGGCAAAAAGAGCATATTTTAATTTTATTGGTTTTTTGTTTTCCATTGCGATATACTTAAGCTCCCCTGGTACTATTGTGTTGACTAATTACTGAAATTTTATATTCCCTGATTAAATTATCATTTTACTGTCGCAGAACTATGCGTGTGATTTATTCTGATCCATGGATTGTTCACCTGATTATTAGGAATTTTAAATATTTTACATAAATTTCGCCATGCCTGCTTCCAAATATTTCGGGCCAATTTTTCTTTTTCAAACGATCAGCAACTTTTAATCAAGCAATCACTGATGACTTATCTTAAAGATAATTGTTGCCCCCAAGTTGTCTTACCTACATTGCCTCTGGCGCTACTCAACTATGCTGCCCGGTCTGACATGCTAATCGTCGAAACATCCTTTGTAGTATAGTCCTGTCAACTCGTGAATCGACTGTATCTCGTCAAAGAAGTCTGTTTGCTTGTTAATTGGCGTTAACTGATGTAATGGGAAAGAATTTTATTTCACTTTGAAGAGTATTTGTTGTATCGCTACTAATAAGATTAGAAAGTGAATCTTTCACGGGTAAATATAATTATGGTACCGGTTAGATACTTGACGTCTCCAGCTCGAACTAAGGGGATGAGACCTCAATCGTTAGCTCCAAAGATGTTACTTCCGCGAGCACTTTTCGATTTTCAGGTCGTAATTTGATTACTATTCCATTCTCAAATTAAATTATCATCCATATCATTAATATCACAGTAGCGTAACCTTTGCCTATTAAGCTTTACCGTCAAACTCATGTTTTGTACATAATTAAGTAATGAAAAATCTTCCATGGATGCGAAAGGTGTTCAAATACTTGAGCCGTAGATATTGATACCTGCACATTCTATCTGTAACTCTAAGTTTGTAACTTAATCCGAATAGACATTAATTTCAGCATCGTAAATTTGGAACTGTTAAATTAGGCGCATGCTTTGAAATGTATACTTGGCCTAAATTTGTATTTTAGAGTGGCATATACTATTGACGTCTGTTAAATTCTGTATAGGTATCATTTTTATAACTCCTACTGATGTGTGTCAAGATGTGAAGTAAAATATTTTCTCTCATTGTCAGATCTTCATTTTCACATTTGCTTATATACTTGTTGGTTCAAGGCGTGCATACCACTCTTTAACCTCTTGTCTGTCAATTCCCATTTCATGTCCTGTCGACATTTTTACTAGGATTTACACTTATGAAAGTATCAACACACATTTAATTCCCGTATGTGACGAAGATGTTGTCATGGGAATTGGTATGTTTTTATGGAATCATGCGCCTTAGTTTATTCCAAGCAGTGTTTGGGTGAATCACAATTCCATTCTGATGAGCTAGCTCCTTATTGTAACGATTTGGTAGGATAGATACTGCCGCGCGATCTCGGATTTCGTCTTCTCCGGTATTCAATTAATCTGCTCTAATATCTCTCATCTGTTCTTGCGAAACGAGACAGAGATCCTTCTCTGAGTGATGAATGGGGCGATTAGGGTAGTTCTCAAGAAAATTACTCGAGCGGAGGGACACAGATGTAGGACATCATCGTACGAAATCAAAACTACCTCAATTCGGCCTCTCTTCTCGCGTACATGCTTCTGATTTAGTGAGTCATGAGCTTTTATTCCACTGGTATTTCGGATTTCTATTTCTTTGAATTAATGATTATTAAACGTTTTCGCTGGGATTGTGCATTATTTGTTATGAATAATCTTATAAATAATTGAGTGGCTTCATACCTCTTTACGACATTTGGAAATTCCTTTGGGAATAATTTTTTTTTTTCAAGTTATTAGCAGCGCTCTCATAATTGCTTTTATTCCTTGATCATTCTAGTTTGCCATAAAAATGTAATTGTTATCTCTCGTTTAAGAACATGTGTATTCAATTAATCCAGTCTTGTCATTTATATCCCTTTTTTCCTTTTTTTTTGTTGAATGTTCATTCCTGATCTATTCTATTGAAAAATAAACTGTTAATTTTTAATAATGTTCGGTAAGAGTAAATCTTTTTATCTATCGCTGTTATGGTGATATCTTTTTTATTAATGAAATTATGTCTAGTAATCGTAACCAACGACGCAAAAACCTGTAAAAAAAGGGAGATAAACTAAACATAATAAATTGCTAATATTAAGCGATTGTAACACAATCACATAACTAGTACGATTAGATATTTCCAGAAATTAAAAATTTGTCAACATTCAAGTTACGTTAGCATTGGGGAATGAAATAAATTATACCCTCAGTATAGCCCTACCGCCATTTCAAAACCTATCAGCTGTAAAGCGCCATTCCTCGTCCCAGATAAACCCTTAAATGCGTAGTTCTGTTCGATCAAATACTATTTTTTGGATGTATCGCTGCTGACGTCGGGGTGTGTATATGCGGTATGTAGTGAAGGGCGACTATTATCGACGTCCTTCAGCCTTAATTTAGAAAGATGGCAATACATTTTTAACAAAATTCCTTAATTCCGAAGGGGCGTTAGAATTTCTGTTCGATTCCAAACGCGGTTGGGCGTGAGCAAGTGACGTGAGCGAAGCATGTCTCCTATAACCGCAGAAAAATCGTCTTTACCTCGGTAACGTGGAGCTGTGTGCGGTCTAGGTTGAAAATCGATCGAAGTGTCGATAAGGTGTTGTCGGAATTCCGCCATTTGGGTGAGAGTGGAAAACTCCACTGTGTATTGGTGCTGATCGATATCAAATCCCCGGCCCCTTTCGTAACAGATTTTCTTTGATTGCACGCCAGACAGAATTTTGTCCATCGGATTTTGTACCTTTTGTATCTGTCTGAGTTATCTTTCTTGGTGGTAATTCAATTTCGCTGAGGCGTCTTCTTTTTTTCCGCTTTGATTTGACCTGCTTTCCGATGTGATTGACCGATATTTGTCGCCAGAATGGGCAGTTATTGAAAACAGTGACTTATTTTTCTCGGGATTTTAATATGATATGCTGTAATCTCGATTTTCGGAATATGGGTCATTAAAGCTCTTTTTCAGTCGTCACGTTCTTGAAGGTACTTTGATGAATATCGTTCAGTAATTATTTCCTCTTTATCGTTGTTCATTTCATTCAAGATATGATTTGAAACTAAATTAGTATCTTGATTGTCCATGTAATAAGCCGTTTTCAGATATCTAAACGCGTATCTAAATCGATATGCAACATTTAGGCCTTTTTTCAGTTATCCACCGAAATCATGACTGAATTGTGTGCCTTGCTATTCCGACTAGTTTAATTCGCGTTAGTGAGTCATTGAGTTTTCAATTCAATTTCAGTAAATTGGTTTTGTCCACTAGATAGGTAATGCGAATTTCAAGTTACCTGTGTTCTTGTTCGTAATTCTTTCTGTATTCTTAGTATTATGAATATATTATAGTTTTCATGCAGAAATGAATGTATTTATTAGTAATTCATTCATTTTTCTGGTCCATATTTAAATTAGTTCCATGCATTACACGTAAATTAAAAAAGTAGTTTTCTGCACAAGGCTGTTGCAGGCGCAACGCCGAGTATTTTGAGTTTCCCCGCACTTTATTTCGTTCCCCTAGATTTCTTGTCCGTTCCCATATCTCTGACCTTTACCTATCGTGATTCCCTCACAATTGAATAAGAATTCAATCGTCGGTCATCGCAGTTACCTACGGCAGAGCCCTCGTACTTTTTCCGTTGGAATGGATCGGGAGCAGATTTGATTAGATTCCTCCGTTCATTTCATCCTTTTATTGGATCGGAGGACTGTCCATTTTGGTTGAGGAATAGGACCAGAGGTATGAGGTGGAGAAAGGTATTGGTTGGCTGGCTATATACGCACATCGTATCCCCTTCTTCCTGTCGAAAGGCGTTAGCGGATGTTTCTGTGGCTGATGAAAATGTAGGCAAATGCTTCGCGAGTTGGATAACGGCTAAATATACGGTAGTGAAGCCTTTCACTGTACGAATCATAAGAAGAATCGTCGTCGTGTGATTGAGAACTTCGCGTGAGAGCGGATGGGAAAGGTTTTCGTGATTTTGTCTTCGCGATCGCTTTGAGGCTAGTTTTGGGAAGTCATCCGTTTTGATTTTGTCTGGAAATTAACCAGCGCGAATGCAGATGGATCTTTTAATGTCAAATTCTTCTTTCAAGCCGATTTCCCGCGTGTTGTCTTTGCAGCCGCTGGGACTACAGTGTTCAAAGTCGTTTCAGTGTATTCAGTGATTTGGAAAAAGGCTAATCCGTGGACAGTAGATATTTTTTGTATCTGTTGGTGATTTTGTTGAAAAAGTTGACCATTTGTTGCTACAATAAGAGTACGCAGATACAGTAATAATTTTCGTGACGCATTGTTATTATTCTTCGTCGTAATATTTAGGACACGGTGTCTGCTCCAGTCTATTCTCGTAGTATGTTCTGTCGAGTGGAATTTTCATGCTTAGAAGTACATATATATGCACCCGCGCACAGAACTGCGTTACTTGAATGTTCTTTCCGTGTATTCAGTCCTTTGGAGAAAGGCTAAAATGTGGTAAATAGCTATTTATTGTATTTGCTGGTGATTTTGTGACGGTTGAATCCTGGATAGTCCTAGGTTTTTCGTGTATTAACTTACAATTTCCTTGGTATCCGTAATTATGCATCTACATAATACCCTGCGAGCCACATCTAGGGTTTGGCTGGGAATGATCAACCGCCAACATGCAGCATGCAAGGGGACCGCCACACAGTCATAAAATATTACGCATAATAACAAAAAATACGTGCACATTCGTGAAAAGGCAAAAATTGCCGACGCGTAGGAATTCCTATAGAAAATCCATGAAAGATTATAACAATGGAAAAACAGAAACTTGCTATTTTACGAAGACGATGATATTTTTTTCGTGACGCATTCTTATTGTTATCCCGGAAACTGTCTCTGCTCCAGTCTTCCTTGTATCTTTCCTTGATGAGGGGAGTCCAATCGTCGTCTAGTGATTGAGAACTTCTAGTGAGAGCAGAGAGGCAGCGTATTCGCATTTCCGTCTTCGCGATCGCTTTGAAGCCCGTCATCGTTTGAGGAGTGCCCCCGTGTCAAATGCTCGCCTCCCCGCGTCAATCTGTTCCCTTCTTTCTTCTCAGTTGTGCAGCCATCGCCCCAAGTCGCGCGTTCAAACAAATGAGTCTCCTCTAGAAGTGTTTCGCCAGCACTCCCTTCTTATTTTTTCCTTCTACTCGAAGAGAACTGGAGAGTTGATGGGACTCCCTTTCTCTCTATCGTGGTCCGCTAGCCTACATGGAGGTGGATGAAGCGTTGTGTCTGAGGGGAGAAAAATTGGAATGGTGGAAGGAGTTGGTCCCGTGGGACTCGACTTTGATTTCATTTTCGGAAGATGCCTCAATGTACGAAATTGTTTGCTAGTGCAATTTTCCAATTTTGGAGGATTCGTCTCGTATCGTTAGAATCCGCGGAGTGAAAAGGCTGGGGGAAATTGGCCTTTTCCACCCCGCTACATCTTTCTCCTCATGGAACCCATTCGTAGAAAACTATCCTCATTAATCTCGCCTTCTCGAATTTCGGAAATTTTTTCGATTGCATCAATAAATTTGTTTGAAATACCGATACTTGAAATGCTGGTTATTCTGATTACTAGCTCTATTTTTTTATTCTATTGAAGACTAGCATGTCTCCGAGTACCATTAGTTTCATCGTTGCTGAAATGCATTATTTACAGAGCCCAATACTGGAATTACCTCTCGATGGACTATTGATGTTTTCAAACTTCATCATTTACTCTTGACTCAAATATGATTTGCTAATGCCCTCCCGAAACACGATGCGCGTAGTATGTCGGCGTAGTGGTGATATTTATTGCGAATATTTCCTAAGGCTATATGCAATACTCCACACGATTCTGTATTCCCACACTGTAAAAACACTTTGCACGTGAGAAGCGCAGGTTTGGATGGCACACCCAAATCTGAGGTGAAGGAAAAAACTTGCTTATATACTTGCTCATACTTTTAGATGTGTCATACAAACGTAATGGGTGATGAGGGATTGTATGTGCTTCCTACTCCTTTGGTTGCTACATCCAAAGAAGATGAACGAGTATTTGAGGTGTGAGATTCAAAAAATTGACGATATTTCTTATTATATTAAAAGTACTTGTTTTCTTATTGTAGGTCATATTATACGGACACTATGAACGAGTTTTTTTTGCCTCCTGTGTCCATCGTAATTTTGCTATTTCAAGGTAGTCCTTAAGGTATTTTTTTCCTTTATGGGAACGAAAACGTTTTATATGCTACTGTTTTATCTCATATCATGAGAGTACAAAATGTCCATTCGGTACCCTCGTTTCTGGCTCAGGTCTCACCGTGTACTGCGATTGGACCACCCCGCCCTAGGAATGGGCCAATCCCACTGGAAAGAAAAGGCGCCGATCAATGAAAAGTCTTGTCGGATCAATGACGGACTGGAAGTGTTCATTTTTGCCTTCCCGCTGGTCCCCTCATCTCTCTCTGATTCTCTGCTGAGGCATCTCTTCGCCGATAGTGGGAATTGTTTCTCGCAGGTTTTCGGGACCCAGGTGAGCAGCCTCGCTTCCCTTCGAGTCAATATGATATTCCGGACGATTGAAAAGAAATCTCAAACCACTTATCACGATGGACGTCTCTTGTTTCCGCTTTGGTTAATCTTCGTAGTAAGTGCATCATAAAAACATTTCCTATGTTGTGGTGTATTCCCTTTTTTAGAATTACTCCGAGGATATAAAACATTCACGCGGCTCCAATGATTTTCTTTATCCATGCACAATAAAATTGGGGTGCTTCCAATACCGTTTCTCCCTGAGGTATTCTTTAAATAAGGGGTAAAATCTGTTTTTCGGCCTATGATTAGGAATTTATTTGCCTTTGGTCGCCGTTTTCGTGTTCAGTTGAGTAGCTTGATGCTTTATCGCGGACATGTTTTTTAGTCTGACAAATAATTGGCGTTTTGACTGAGTTCTAGTTCCTAAGTATAATTTGTTAAGTACCCGAGTAATAGTGCGTTAGATTTTCTACGACATGTGAAAATTTCTCTGAAAATGTACTTTTAGTACAAGATACCTACCCTGTGTGTCTCGGGTCCACCACCAGTAGCTGGATCTTGACAACACTTATTTGTCCTCGTTACGGGAGTTTCTGTTAATTATAACTTGTTTTAAAAGCACAGATGCTCGACGAGATTGACTGAATCTACTTCTCCTTACTGGTGATAAATCTGCGTATGAGTATAATTTTGTTCCCATCAAACCCTGGGCGGTCAAAATGGTCTAATATTTTGAAATATGTTTTTCATTTAATCTTTAAAATACTCATTCCAAATTTCAGAAAAAGTTATCGGGCCATCTCCGTCAAGAATTACTCATCTGCTTTGGGTGATAAATGTTGCCGATAAACACTGACCTATAATTTTTTTATAAAAATCAGAACGAAACAGAAGCGAGATTCAGTGGAAATTTCCACTCCAATATTCGTTTCTTTGGATAACTTTATTTGGTTGTCTTATGTTTCGCGACAATTTTAATCAAAATACCAGGGAGAAACGGTAGTGGAAGAGCCCCAATTTTATTGAGTATGGATAAAGAAAATTATTGGAGCCGCATGAATGTTTTATATCCTCGGGAGTAAGTCTGAAAAAGGGAATACACCACAACAAGATCGTGGACCTGTTACTTATGATTCTATGACCAAATGACGATTATTTCAAAAAATTTTGCTGTGTTCAGTGCTTACCCGTGATGATAAGCAAGAACTAATAGGCTAATTTTCCAATGGAGATGGTTATAAGAACGTTGACCGGTAACGACTTGAAACGAAATTTAGAATAATCAGATTGGGATTAAAAGGACATCTCATTCTTTATTCGTGATTTTCACATACCGTTGAAGTGATATTGATGGAAATGTTCTACGACTTTTCGGTTGATTGCCGGATAGAACTTTTTTCGATATGGTAAATAATTCACGTCAGCAAATCCGGTCATCTTTTATAACCATTCATTATCATCTCGCTAACCTTCTGATTAAATTGCTGAACAAAAAAATTATCTCCTCGCGTTTAGGAAACGAGCTAAGAGACGCAAGTGCGAATGGGAGGGCAAAACTTGTCCGACAGCGTAGGGACATCTTTAATGAAAATCATTCAGTATTGGATAAGATTTTGTTTCCAAGAGGCGCTGGCCGTCTCTTTGGTGCTCAACGGTAGCTCGGGAGTGCATAAGACGCTCTTTTCGTCCTGATAAGATCTTCGGGAAGGAAAACAAACAAACGATTTTCCAGCTGAGAGAAAATCGTTCTGCGATAGTGTATCTCTTCAATTGGCGCCAGCACTCGTTGATTAGTTTAATTTCCAGCGACTTTCCATCAGAAAAAGCCGGACCTCAATCTCTGAGACGTATACATCTAGGCCATTGGCTTGTTTGATTAAAGATATCTCGAGTCCTTTTGGGTCGGTGAAATAAACATCCATTTACTGCTGTCACCATTTTCTCTGTCTCTTCTGATCGTGTGAGTACGTGCGAAACACTCGCCATCCCTGGCTCTTTAAAACCGTGGGTCTGCGTAGCGATACCAATTAAGTAAAATTTTTATTATGGACGGGATCAATTTCTTTGAAAAAGGAAATACTGTTGAATAATCTAAAATATTTATTCGCAGGTTCTACACAATTATTTAGACACGCTATACTGTGTTCTGTACAAGATTGGAATAAAAAAATGAATTATAAATTACAACATTGAAAATACAAAATAAATCATGAATTCAATTAATAAAAGAAAAGATGAGAAAATCTTGTTAGAATAATAACTTTAAACAATGCAAATACATGACAGACTCGCCCGCATTAAAACCCCTGGCCAACAGACTTAACGGTTTACGTTTATATGAATAATAAATCCCCTATATGATCCATTCATCAACCTCTTTGGATTCTTTTTCATTGCCACAGTGAGTTACGTGGCTTGAGAGAGGAGTGTCCGTAGTGCATACTCCTTGGTAAATTTTAATGAATATCTTCTGAACTTTTGATTCCTGAAGGAGAGATTTAAACCTTATTTTCGTGGAAAAGCATTCATTTAAAATGCGATGCGTGTCTTTTACTCTGTCGCTACCCGAAAAAAAGTCTAAGTCTCTGTAGACGTATTACGTGGGAGAGCTGGTGATTTGAGACGCGACGTTCCCCCTAGAAACGAATGCGGATAAGCCTTGTTGGCGGCTTCGTCTCAATCGTCTACGCCCCCTATTGGTTTCCACGCGAGAATGAACTGACGGGCAGCATCCAATTGTCACTCGTCGCGACGATACATCCGTATCACTAGTGTCCGTCACTTCCAGACGCCCACACCGTTCCATATGCCCCCCTCTGGTCCGGCCTCAATTTACCCTCCTACTCCTACCCCCTAGAGCATCTTGCCTCCCACGCGCTAATCCTTTCTTATTCGTTCCACACCCGCGCCAATAAGTTCTAATTCTCTCCATAGCCTCCTCACGAGTCCAGGACCCAAATTCGTTTTCCACCTCGATTTCCGTTCTACACTCCCCCGACTCCCTACCGTCTTTTGTGCCGTTCTATTTCGCTCCCGCCAAGATTTAATGCTCTTTCGCCTCCTCTACGCCATAGATGTGTTAAAATTCGGGTGATTTTAATTTTACCAAGTCAAAGGAGGCAAATTTTTGTAATGATTTATAAATTCTACCCTAGCGCTTCCGACAATTTATGTCATTGGAACAAATTTGGCATCGCGTCAGCAGAATTTTTTATTGAAATGTATGTGGCTAAATAGAAGCCTGTTCAATTCTAGGGTTTTGCATATTTCAATCGGTACTAATTTTCTTACATTCGCCCGAGTGAATTTATTGACAGATAAGTGATTGATGTGGTATATTAGTGGTATAGCGATTAGGACATTAGGCTGCGGACCAGTGGGTGCCCGTGTACCACCGGTAGAGGCACCTTGACACTACCTCATAATATCCTCGTAACGGGAATTTCAGTTTTTTCAGAACTTGTTAAATAATCACAGGTGGCCGACCAAAAGTCTCTGAATGTACTTCTTCGAACTTTTGATAAATCAGCTTATCAACATAATTTTGTTACGAGCAAACTGTGGGCTGTCAACAGTTGCTGCGTTATCCTATCTCCTGTATTTCCTTCGAGATTCAGTTGCCGACTGATTCCTATGCTGAATAGGGTAGTTTCCTCCATCAAAGAAAACGAAAGGCATTGATTGCGATTCGTTACGCACCATTAGTGTATTCATAATATGCAAATTATTTGGCTTTAGAAATACCGGTTTAGACGGATGGCAATGGTCAATTTTGTCTTCTTTTGAAAAAGGCCAGATTGGCGCCCATGCGATGCCACTCCACGTGACGTCACAAGGACCTAGATTCTATACGAGTAGATAGGAGTTTTACATCGTCTGAGATTAGCAATGCATGCATGAGTCACAGAGCTCAGGGAAACATGTCTTAATAATCACCTATTAAAACAGGTCGGAAAGTTTTCCTCGTTTGATAAGGTATAATAATCCTTATTTAAGCCAAGCGCTACCTGCTATCAGGGTACTCTGCTACCTGCTAGCATCCTGCGTCGTAACAGCGCTCAAAGCCTCGCCCCAAGGTCACCTCACTTGCGGCAGCGGGAACCAGAACGACGTCACACGGAGTTCTCCCAGCATTCATACTTATCCGTCGCGTTTTCGCGCGCTTGAAAATTTTCACTTTTCATTTAATCGCGAAAAATAGATATCGTCATTTAAAAATCTAAAAGCGTGCAATGCGTACTTAAGGAGTAATAATCTTTCGATTTAGGGAATAAAAAATATTAGGAAACCACCCTATTATTTTTCATAAAACTGTATCTATTGAAATAGTGGCTTGTTTTTCCGTTGTCACTCTTATTTTTGTGATAAATCTAAGCTTGTGAGAGCAAACTATGTTTAGTATCATCAGCCAAACATTATTTATTATTTTTTCTCATTCCCCCGTTCCCCTGGGCTAGAGTGTGAATTCTCCCTCCGTGAGTAAGCGAATTCAGGGCAAGAGAAGGGTGGCGTCACTCACGAGGCTTCACCAACAACCCGAAGCTTTGGTTATTAGGGACTTGACCGCGTTGCGAAGGATTATTTGCTCGTTCCTCAGTGACTCTCCGAGTATTCATTTGCCATGGTGCCAAACTGTGGAATCGAACGTTAGCCCGAAGTTGTAAGTTGCCCAATTGGAAAAAATAATGCATCGGACTCACGAGTTTAATTTCGACTCTGTCATCAAGGTAGTCCGTAATCGAAGCGGGAAAATTTACAGCGGAAAGTAATGAGTGGTAAAAAGAATACTTTTGGTATTAAAATTTCATAACCAGCAATGAAACCATTGTCGATTTTACTCTTATTCGTGTAAACTTCGTTTATCTGTTCGTTTCAGTCTGGTGCTACGATCTAGAATAATTTGTAATGGAAATTTTGTTTTGTGTAGATGGAATGTTTTTTCTCCTCGATTGACTTTTTGAATTCTCGTTTTAACTTATGATTTTTGCGTCGGAATACTGGTTTTCAAGTGACTTTAATAGATTCTTTGAATGAAAGTCCTTCGTTTTCTCGAAAGGGCTTGCCTCTACTTGCCTCATATCCCGAGAGATCCCTTTTTATTATCCGCAAGCCCATTTCCCAGGAAATCATCAAATAATTATTCACTGCAAGCATACTCTAGAATGCTTTGCGAATTCTGGTTGGAACCCCTGGGGTAACATTACAAGCACAACCTATTACTTATCAATGCTGAAAGTAATTATATCATTATAAGTATTCCTGGATATCAGACAATTACTTATACCACAAAGTAAATCAAGAATTAGTGAATTTTAATTATATCATTATAGAATTTCATTGCAAAGTGTATCCGTATTATTTGTTATTAAAACTTTTCGTTATAATACAAATACTGGGCCTTGCATTTGGTGTGGAATATATAAAATTGTGTATAATTTTTTTCACAAATAATATATGGTTCCTATATTTATGTACATTCTGCTGATGATGCTATGTGCTAAGCAAGCTTCCGTCGGTTCGGTATTAAGGCTGCTTCTTTTAAAATCCCTGATCTCGGGTAATGTCGTAACGGTTGTATGTGTACTCACTACATCCTCTAGGTTGGAGGAAGATGTTGTGAAATCCTTCCGCTCTTGCGAATTTTTACGCGTCTGCTTTTTTTATTCGCTGGTTTAGTTGTTTACTAATATTCCCAGCAGTTGGGCCAATTTCGCGAGTTTTATGGCCTTTCCTTTCATCTTGCTTTCCTTATCGTATCCTCTTCCACGCTCGCTTACACAGTGGTCAACTCTCAGCCCCTTCATCTTGTAATTGCGTATTCTATTGTTTTGCATGTAAATAACCACGCCTGAAGTACGAAATCAGTTAGGGCCCCCGCGCACTGGCAACTATTTAGTTGCTTTGAGGAAGTTCCATGAAACACACGGCATTGACTGTGGGCTCGCGCACGGGCGACTTATTAGTTGCCGCAACTAAATAATTGCGTCCGGACCTATTCCCCGGGTGAGTAAACTGTTGCCGGCACGTGGGTTTTTAGCAACTAAATAGTTTGTTTAAAAAAGTCGCCAGAACAATCAACTCGGATGGAATTTGAAGTATCACGAATGGAAATACTGAAAGTTATCATTGTCATATAGCTCTTCGTACTTGGCACTCACATGACTCATGGGAAGTAGAATAATTTAACATATACCCATGTGAAATTATGCAAATGCACAAATTGTGTAAATCATTTTGTTCAGCACATGGAATCATTCGTAGCTGTCGACGTTTATATTCGTGGTAAATTCCTTTGTGATTGGTAGCCTAATGTTTTCCTCTCTTTCTGAAGACACTTCATTATAGGAGGGCACTGTAGGTTTAGAAGTGAGGGAAACTTGAATAAAATTTTGTTAACTGGTGCAGCAAGATTGAATACATTATTCCTGCAACCGCGCCTACCTCGAAAGTGCCGTTATGTTGCAATATATGTATGTTATTGATGGTGATATGATCCTTTCAAACCTGCTTTGCAATGTCTAAAATTCGAGTCATTTAGGCCCATCACCAGACCAAATCAAAGGGATAAGTGTAACTCTAGCATGCCATTGTTTTAAAGGTGACGTTTAGGTAATTTTAAAAGAAAAAGAAAAGTAACTCTTTCACCGTCTTGCGGGGAACCGGCCTCCTCTCTGTGTGGGTGAGATAACTGCCACAGCTTGAATTCGCTGCGCGAACGCACTCATGCGCTTTGAAGTGTCTTACAGCGTACGCGCCTCGCGCTTCTTTATTTTCTGTTTCCCCTCAGGCCGACAGTTGAATTTTAGGAAAGAGTTGCTTACAAATTCACACCCTTTGAATTGAGACCCGGCGTTTCGCCGCAAAATATGGCTACACGGGTAGGAATGGCGGCGCTGGAAACTGTAATCACCTTGATGTGCATTCGCTTTGGTCTAAAGAAATCAGACATGTTTTAGAATCAGAAACGAACATTTCCTTACGCAGAGTCACGATAAAGCTTTGCTATTAAGTAACTGTTTCCTAGGGTTGAAATAGGCGAAGATAGTCAATGGAAAAGTTGGAAAATTAGGAAAAATAATGTGTTTTAGGTATCCCACGCATAGGAAGAAATTCTGGTTATTCTCATTTCCTCTTGTAGTTAGTAATTCTGGTGCAACGGTGGGCATACGTTTAGTCATGGAAAATGTAATGTGAGTGTAAATTAATGTGCGTGCATTTGTAAATTTTTACAACTAATAATTCAAGAATTAATTCTAAGTAGACTTTTGTAACTACTCAAAAGTGTATTTCAAGTGTTTTTCGAATGAATAATTAACAAATTTTTGTATAAACCATTTTTTTTACGGAACCGTGGTTTTTTTTCAATTAATCGATGTTTTAGTTCAACTTTCGATTTTTATTGAAAAGTCGAACTTTTCATTTCGATTAAAATTCTTTTGCTCGTAAAATGCATTTCTGAGATTCTTCCATCGCTACACATTGCGAGAGAGGAAGGAAAAGCAAGTGGTGAATATGTCTGAAATTAATTAGTATTATGGCGACCTCAGCGTGTCGTCACGGTGGCTAGGAGTAGACGCAAAAGTCTTTTCATCTGTTTGTTGCAATTAGACCCTCCTCTACCAAATGTACAAACTTTTTGCACATATTCCCATGTCTGCGGCGTATTCTCGTTTCATGTCGTTTTGCATTTATGTTCTCACGTGTTCCTTTCCGCCGCACACCCTAAAGTTTCTACCGCAGCGAAACAAATTTCGAATGCGTTTCCTGGGTTTGAGAGTGGCCTTCCGTTAATTGCGTGCGGTTTCCCCTGAGTGGAATGTTTGTGCCTGAGGTCTTTGCAGATGTGGAACGGCAAAGGGTCGCATATTCTCCACGCAGTCGTTTTAAAAATGTACACTGTGGCGAGTAATATGGAGTGCTGCTAGGAATCCCTAACAAGCTATGATGAGTAATTTGTTCCGGTGAGTTTCAAGGAATTCGTGGCATTTTTTTAACCCCATTGCCCCCTGTTTCATTATTTTAATTAAATTATTCGTTATGGGTGTCTGCTGTAATATCATGTGTGACTTTTAAACGAATATTCATCATGTTTATCCTCAGTTTCAATTTGTGAAATTACCGACGCGTTAGAACTTGTTTGAAGTCGTTGAGAATCGACTGCTTTCATGTTTCACAGTGTGTGCCGTAAAGTTTCTTGAGTCGCGTGAATAGGACGCTTAGTTTTACTGTACGACTTATTGTCATTGTATAGTTAGATATACCGTATTCCACTGCACCCCTCCCAAAATGTCTAATCTTTGGTATTACATGATTAAGAAGGGACACAAGAGATATTTGAGGGCTTTCTAAGGGCGATGTATTGTAATAATTTCATAAGATGGTATTTTATTGATGTCTTCAATCATGTAAGAACTGCATTGATATCAGTGTGGTGTTCAAGGCGATGTTCTCTGGTAAATACATTACCCAAATTCCTTCATGATTTTTTTAAAATTCTCTATCAAGCATTATTTTTAATTGCTATGCATTTGTTCACAGAATATCAATTTTTCAAGTGAAATATACTTTTATGATATTTACTGAATGGGTAAAAACAAAAGGTATGTTTACTCAAAACAAAAGAATTTCTTTAAATCCATAAATCTTGAAATTGGGATCTAAGGTGGTGAACATCCTCGCCGTTTTGTTTGATCGGTCTCAGTAGGGTGATGTTCAAGCAATATCTGTCGAATAAGTTGTGCATTATGTAGAAATAAATCAGAAAACATTTCCGAAAGTTTCATTTTACTAAAACATTATTGTTGTTAGTTACTCCCTCGAATTCCATAGCAATCACTTGGCATTTTTTGCCTGAACAATCACTTTTACCACTCGAAATTTATTTCGTCCTTTTTTTATCAAAACGATTAGGCCTCTTCTACCGGTTTCGTTGACCGACTTGGGCTAGAGTTTATTTCTCCTTTGAAATTTTTATCCGACAACTAGTTAGTTTTCGTGGATACTCAATATTGATATTACTACTGCTGTGTCATGTTAGTGTGGAAATAAATTTCATTGCTTGAGTATTTGTTGTAGCACGCAATAATAATAGCGAAAATATGAGTTGAATTTAAAACTAGGGTCACCCAATCGTATTGACTGAAATAGATATCGTTAATGTACCTTTCCTTGTACAAAATATGTTTCCCCCCCTCATCGCATCAGTAATCTATCACATCATCATTGCTAGTTAAACTGGGAATTGCCTTGAACTATCTTGAAGCAACTTGTTTACTTTTGTTTTTAATAAATGTAATGATGGCAAGTTTGTCACAATAATAGAATTATTCAAGTGGTATTATTTAATTAGTTATCCGAATTTTATACTCGGCTTGAGCGAGCATCCGCTATATTTGATAATTTCTTTCGCCCTCTACTCCTCACGAGCAAAAAAATAAGATGGCAGTAGCCTTCTTGAGGCAATATTCGCGGCCCCTTAATTCACGCCAACTCAATCCGTTTGCCCTGGTTTAAACCCATTTGACCTCAAGGGAAAAGATCACCTCCCACCCCCTCGAGTCAACAAGAGTAAGAGGAGGGGGTTGGGGTTGCTTCCCCCTCTCAGCCCCTCCCACTTTCATTCACAGCTTCTCTTGAGGTGGGGGGGCGTCGCAAGGGTTGGAGGGAGGGGGTTTCGGAGTGCGTGATCACAACCCTTTTAACCCTTCATCCCCTCCTAGTCTCATCCCACTCCCCCCAGTCCCCTCTATGGTGGTGAGAGGAGTGATTTATTGCCCCCTGTGCAAGGATGGAATCCTTCGTCTCATTCTCCCGCTCGGGCTTTCTTCAGGGCGCTTCAAGCTTTCTTCTCGCACGTTAAATCGACAGGCCTTCCTCATCCACCGTTGGGTCCATTGTGATTGTTAAAGCTGCTGGAAGATTTTAGCCGCAAAGATCGATGAATGGTTTAAGACCGTGGGTGTTTTTATTCCTTGATGAGCCTGCGAACGGCGTGTTTGCTGCGCTTAGGTGCATACTTAATTTTCTGTAGAAGAGATGTGGAAGAGACCTAGGATTTAGATTAAACGAGTACTTAGCGGGGGGGACTGTTATATAAACGGAGAATAGGAGAAATCTTGAAACTTCAAATTGTTGATTATCGTGTCAGTTATGTTGATTACCCTGTGTCAAAGAGAAATATTACACATAGTTTAACCTAAACAAACGATCAAGTGAGTGTCGTAAAATGGTAATGCGAACTCCTCAATGCTTGCTGATTCCATTAATTTTCTATAGAAGAAATTATGAAGAGAACCAGGTAGTGTTTAGATGGAACGAGTGCCAAACGGGGAGGGCCATTACATAAACGGAGAAGGGGAAGAAGGAAAATATCTTTTTTAGACATAACGGAAGAGAATTTTCCTTTTTTAGAATTAAAAAAGGATGTTAAACGAGGTATGGGGACAGACATTTATGTTAGAAATATTCTGTGTTAAATGCTGGTGCTATTTTAGATAAATTCGTTTCCTTTGGTGAATGGTAGCACTTCGATACCTTTTCGAAGCTCGGTACCTATCTCACAAATGGATCGATAATGCAGACTGTTCACGAAAGGAAATATACGCCCCAGTGTGACGTTCTTATTCCCTTGTCACTCGTCCCTACTCTCGAGCCAATTACCGCTGTTTCTCGCGTCGCCTCCTCGCTACGGATGTCGTTTTAGTGTAGCTTTCATAATTCTTCTCCTTTTCGTTCGGGCTCCGTTGCATCACTTTGCGCCGTCCAATTGGCAAAGATATCATTTCTCCCCTCTCTCTCTCTCCCAGTCCTATCGGTCGGTCGACATGAACTCTTTTTGAGTCTCGTTTCAAGAGGTGTGAATGAATCGTCTTGGGAATACGATTTCTGTGCCCTGTAATGGGTCTGCCTCAGCAATAGGAAGAATCACAGAATATTGAAAAATATGACTTATATTGAAAGGGCTCTCTATTTTTCACTTCCAGCAGTTAGTAACGATGTTCCCAATGCTCTTACTTTTACGGCGGCTTTAGCTTATAATTGCTATGCCCTAATGCCCTATAATGTAACTGCCTCAGTAATTTGAAGAATTACAGAATGTTGAAAAATATAACTGATGTTGAAAGGCCTTTTTCTTTTCCTTGCAGTTTATATTATTATTGCAGTTTATATTATTTACTATATTCCCAACGCTCTCACCTCAACGGCCTATTTAGCTTGAAATAATTCATAGCTTTCAATTTAAAAAAGATAAAAATACATTTATTTAGTACAAATTTCAATTCTCTGCATAAACACGTAAGGTGCTTATCCGCAATTTAGACATCTCATGAAATGAGGAGGGTTTAGTTATTGTACTCAAATGTAGACTTTTGTACCACCAAAATAGACCAGTAGTCCATGGCGAGGCTTCTACGCTGAGTCTACTCCCAAATTTACTTAAGGATGTTGAATGGGCCACCAGATGACACCGCAGGAGACACTATCCGTTTTTGTCTTCATCCAACCTGTAAAATAGACCCTACCGCCTATTTTATTATGTAATATTTGGAAAAGGGGAATATGCGCTTCTGTCTCACGGATATCTTGTACGTGGCTTACGTTATATCAATTAAATATTAAACTTGATCAATATAAGGGTTTTTGAACGCGTATCTTGGCAACGCATGAACCGATCAGGATGATTCGCATGAAAAATTCAATCTATTATCCTTTATTTACCATGAGGAAGTACCATCATGGACTCAGTGACGAAAGGCTACAAGTTCAATAACCATGTGGACATGCACGGAGTTTTCGAGTCCCGCCTGGGCGGGTTGCCCCAATTTAGGGCGTGACGTGTGATCGCCCATTGTCACATTTTGTGAACCCACTGTTGTAAATTTTGCTGTTTTTGGGGATATGAAGATAAGTAAATAAAAATTTAGAAAGACTTATTAAAAAAACTTAGTTAACTTTCTTACGAGAGATGTCGTGGAATATGACTAATGATAATGATAGACGGATATATCGCATTATCCTCAATTTATTAACCGAGTACGACACGTGTTTCGATTGCTATACAATCATCCTAAGGGACTAAAGAAACTGACTAACGACTCAGTTTCTTTAGTACCTGACAAGTGTGGGCAATACGATATCTCCGTCTATCATTATCATCGAAACCTAGGTCGAAATAAATTTTATGATCGTGGAAAATTGCTAGCATGTATTTCAACAAGGAAAAATTCCTCTCTATCAGGCTTGAATCTTCGGATTTTACTAAGGATACGACTTCTCATGAAAAATGTTGATGTTGGAGTCAACATTTTACCCTAGCAAAACATACACCGCAAGGAATTGAGTTCAGCACAGCCGACGCGCAGTTCTATCCCTAAGTCGTGCGGTTGATGGATTAAGATGGTCCCGCGCCTCTCCTCTTGGCAGGGATGGCAAGTGAAACGAAACTAAAGTCAAAACCAGTACAATTTCAATAATTCCGTTCCGAGGAGCGCAATGTAACAACGAAATGGATTTAAACTAAGGGTCGAAACGAAATCGGAGTCAAAACTACTTCTGGTCGAAACTAAACTAAAACTCTGGGACGAAACGAAACACAGGTAATGTTTCGCACCGGAGGGACAACGTGCTTCACCTTCAAACGGTTTAGTTTCGACCCACACACCGAGTACGAAGTATGGATGAATGAAGTTCGGTCTAAGTTGAGGCTCGGCCTACCGCCATTAGATTCATGGGGCACTCATATTTTTACCACTAACTGGAGAGCGGTGAACGCAAACCGGCCATTCGATTTTTAAGCTCAATGTTTTTACATCTCTACACGCATGTCAAACGTAATGGGTCGAAACTATTCTCTCTTATCCCTCTCCACTCAACTTCTGGGATCGAAACTTAACTATGTGCAGGAGAGTTTCGATTAATTTAGTTTCCTTCCCGGGAGTAAAGTTTCGTCCCGGGTCGAAACTAAACTCCTTGGTGATTTTGCGTTCGTGCGGGATCGAAACTAAACCCAGGCCGTATTTTCGTTTCGCTCCTGGTCGAAACGAAACATTTTCGTTTCGCTTCACTTGCCACCCTTGGCAGGCGCGCAGCTAGAAATTAAGGCTAGGGGGGGGTTTTAGTAGCAACTAACACTAGGGGGCATGGAATACGGGAGGTGAGGTGCGGGTGCCCTCCCCTAGAAAATTCTTTTTGACAAAAGGTCCAAAACGGTGAGCTTTCTGAGGGATATTTTATTAATCCTTACACTATTCTATAAGTAATATTTATCCAATTAAGTAAAATGGATTAAATTTTAAAATTTCTCAGAGATCGGGGGGGGGGTGCATTTACGTCCCCCAAAACCCTTCCCTCTCTGCGCCACTGCCTCTTGGCACTTTGGCGTAGCGTCATTAATAATCCGCGTGCCTACTCCTGTCTTGGATCGGTTCGCTCACGCCCGCGCCGAGGCGAAGCTTGCCTTGACCCCTTCGACGCGCTGGGCACGCTCTGTTCGGCAGCGCACGTAATCACGCGTGTAATTCCCCGCATCGCCTCTTGCCTTTCGCGGGGGTTGCAGCAGAGGTCGCCGCCGCAGAATTGTGTCGCGCCCCTTCAGCAACAACCCCTCCTCTGATTCTCACCACCCACCAGAATAATCCCCCTGCTTGCATTTCGAGCACAGTTATCGTTTCCATTTAGTGGGAGAAAATTTGTGTGCTTTCCGCTGTCGTCTCAATGTGACCATATTCGAAATCGATAGATTCGGCTATTACGTATTGGAAATTCGTGCTGAATGAAGTAAACACCTTTATAAAATTCCACAGATTTTTTTATTGGTGCGACGCGTTTCGACGCGAAGACTCGAGAATGACGCCTTAGTTGCGAAACGTGTCGTACCACTTAAATATTCTGTGGAAATTTGAAAAGGTTGTTTATCTTCAGTGGCCATATTCGTTCTTTCTTCATCATCACATCATCAATCATCATCAACAGTCGTTAGATTGATTTGGCACAGCTCTCTACCCAGCTATCCTGTCTTCTACCATTTTCTTAGTGTCATATTTCTTGTCTTTTACATGCTTTATAATCTGTCCCATGTACTTCATAGGGAGAGTGGTAGCCGAGTGTGTAGAGCTCTCGGCTGATGATCGTGGGGTTTCGGGTTCAAATCCCGGTTGAAGTCTTCGGACACTCCAGAACAAAATCCTCGAAATGCGAGGTAGCCCAGGTAAAGGTAATGAAGAATGCCCCTCAACCCTACACTGAATGTGTGTAATTCACACACTTGTGGCCTACTTCGAAGTTAGCTCTACCCTCACTTACCCAAACCAACCTGCGGTTTGAAGCACCGAGTGAGTTGAATCGCCGAATGAAATGTACTTCATTGGGGGCCGTCCCTTGCCCTTCCTCCCGTCCACCTGTCCTTCTACGATTGTTTTCATGAGACCATCATGTCTCATTTCACAAAGTTGTCCCGTTTTCTTCTCAGGGTTTGGAGGAGACCTCTTTTCTCCCACTCTTCTTAGCAATTCCTCATTACATATTCCGTTGATCCATTTTGTTGTCTTTATTCTTCGGTAGCGCCACATTTAGAATGATTCCACTCTTGACTTCCCTACTGCTGTTAACGGCCACGCCTCGCGCCCATACAGAAACATGCTCCATTTGTAGCATCTGATAAAATTTTTCCTTACTTCCATGCTTTTATTCACAGATGTAAGTAGATACATCTTTTTTGTAAAATAAAAAAGTTTAAAAAACTGTGTGGTCCTCGATGAAACATAGCGTGCACACATACCGAGCTGAAGAATGAGGGAATAGATGCAATATATACACATAAAATAGGCAACTTGCTATCCTATTTTCAAAGAAATTGCATTTACGTTATATTTTTCTATAATTGGCGTACCTTAATGTTTCCTTTCATGCGTAGGAACAGTTAATAAATATTGTAAATTAACAATGGAGTATTTTGAGACACAGTCTGTGCTTATCTCATATCAGCGCTGCTCACATTCATTATTACCAGAGATATTAATTTTAAGCAGGACTATTGTTTCCTTCGTTGTGCTTCAGCAAGCAGTGATAGAAGCCGATAAATGTACTGCAGACGTGACCTTCCCACTCTAGGTCTTCGCGTGAAAGGCCACTTCCCATTCCTCCTCCCCCTTCCGGGCAATTAGTGATTGTTCATTCTGCTGACCGCCATTCAGTCTTCCCCCAGCCGGCTTATTTATTAAATAGCTGGCGATAGAACAGAGCCAATAACTCATCGAGGATTTTGCAATAGCCTTGTTTGATTTCTTTCTTAATCGCGGTTTCCGGAGGCGTGTGGTAAGTGGGACGAGTGGTTGATCACAAGTCGCTATTACGAAGTGATGTGCACCTCGTTATTATTGAGCATGAGGCGTTGTCTGAAAATCAACGATTACTTTCCAAATCGATGTGAATTTTAGAATAATTTACGAAAAATTTGCTTAGGAAGTTATCCTCTAATGAAATTGATATGTGCGAAAAGCTCACTAATTTTTTAAAGTCACCGATTTCGGTTGTTGTTGCTTATTGTGTAATTTCCATCCGAAAATTGTTAATTTGAGGATCTATTTTCCTTATCTACTATTTTTACATCTTAGCCTGTTTCATGAATTTGACTTAATGTTTCACCATGCCTTTTAGGCATTGTCTTGCATTAATAGTAATTATCGAGTAAGTAAAGTAGTATCAAGTATTTTTTTCAAACATCTGTAATATTGAAAGTACTCTATATGCATATTTTCTTACACGATGGAGCGGTAACACGTTAGCATGCCTGAGATAACTAATTGTAGTCTCCAGTTCACTGCCGGTTTTTTTCGTATGCATCTTAAGAATAGATTGATAAATGAGGTTTCTCCAAGGAAACAATGTGTAATGCAGTATTGAATGCATTTCATAGGTAAATCCATACCATTTAGAGAGGACCCGTTCCTTTGTTGGAGGGAAATAAAATAAATGAAAGTGATTTTTTTCGACTTTCGAAAAGTACGAGGTTGATGCCGGTCAACTCCAGCTCAGTCCCTCTCCACTGATCAGGATTGGGTCCTTGTCAAACGACCCCCTCCCTCACCTCTTCTGTATCCCTTCCCCTTTCCAGTACATCCTCGCGCGGCCATCCACTGTGTCCATCCACCCATAGCAACCACCCCGCGAAAGTTTGATTCAGACCCTCCGGAGCTTAACGAATTTGGAGGCAAGTCAACAACAAACTCGTGGATTCCGCGGTTTCATCTACCGGGATGCTATTGTCGTTTGGTTCGTTCGCGTCTTGTTGACCCTATTCGGAGGGTTGACACCCTAAGCTCATCCCTCTCTCGTGTTGCAGACTGAGTGAAAATCGTTTCATCCTCTTGTGAAAGTAAAAGCGCGGAAGAAAAAATAATTTTCGTCTGCTTCAACAGTTTAACT
The DNA here is from genome assembly GCF_921293095.1 of Ischnura elegans. Classification (NCBI taxonomy): domain Eukaryota; kingdom Metazoa; phylum Arthropoda; class Insecta; order Odonata; family Coenagrionidae; genus Ischnura; species Ischnura elegans. Next base: position 71,802,503 of record NC_060256.1, read on the forward strand.
TTCTATTTCACCATCCAGCAGTCATCAATTGAAAGCACGATTTTATGTAACTCCCCACTTCATCCTCTTTACAGTCAGTCGTTTTTTTCACCTTACTGCCGAATTTTGTCATCCCTAGTGACTTGGCTAATTTATTCTTTTATGCGGTTCATCCTGGAAAATGGTCTGGACATGTATGCTTACTCTGTGGATTGGGAGGCGGTTTTTTGCGAGGCAAAAAGTTATTTTGTCAAAAGTAATTGTTAAGGAAATGCTAGCTAATTTGCGGTACCTACCTTACCAAATTTTGTGATAATCGTCAATTTTTCGCTCCCCCAACATTTTTGGCCGTGGAAGGAATACTATTTGGAGAAAGTTCTGTTAGAATTTAGGAAATTTTTAGCTGTACACCTGAAGATTTAACTAGATTTTACAGGCATCGATTTTTTTATTTTTAGCATTAGTATTTCACTGGGAAAAAGATTTTTTTATAGATCTCCTGTTATAAATCTATTTCATTAATTGCATGTTGGAATTGCACTCTGCTATGTAACTTCTGTTGTCTCGAGTTGTTTTTGTTGTAAAATAGATTACCAAGAAACGCATCTCGTACATTTCACTAAGTGTACTATGCCATCGCAATGTAGGTAGCCTATACGAGATGTGGTTTAAAGTAAAATTTCTATTGAGTAATAGAGGGAAATAAATTCCTCAATATTTTTTCTTTGCCTTTTTATGATTGATGACAGCTTTTGAGTTCAGAATATCAAAGTGGAAGAAAGTTGTTCGTACGCTTACGATGTAGTGTTTGCGTTATATGGCCCTTCAACTGATATAAGTAAAGCCGTCGTGTAGGCAGTCATTGATGTCATGGTGTAGTGTTAGGTAAATGCTCTTTCCTTACATTTTCTCATTGCTGGCCCGATGTTTTCTCTACGTCTTTTTTACGATCGTATTACTGATCCCACTTAGCGTAATCTTAACGGTGGGTCATAGGTTTAACTGCTCGATGGTTTTTCACCGCTGCCTCTCTTGCCATGTTCTCAGACAATATGATCATAATTTCTTTGGTTTTATGGCTCTTGAGACGAGAGCTATTTTCCGTGCCTTTTTCCTTATCTTCGTAACGTTCTAGCGTTTATACCCACTTAACGGCACTGTGTTGTAGATGAGGCGGGCATCTCTTTCTTTACATTTATTTCGACTCAGTTTTTGTGCTTGTCTAAATTACTAACACATGAACTGAGATCTGCTCAAAATCGTTTCTTTTTGCTGTAATTATGACATTATTCTGAATTACTCTAAATGTATGCAGTAAATAATTGTATTTAATCTTTTAGCATAGGCTCGAGGAAATACAAAAGTAGGTCCTTCGTTCATACTAGATGACGGATCTTATTCCGGGCTATTCACATCTTTACAGGTTGTTATGCTTATGGCTGCTATTCTTTACGGCTGGGATAAATCCGTTTGCAGATTTTTTTGCATTTTATTTCTGTACCTTAGAGTGTCAAATATAATGCAGATTCATTTGTTGAAATACAGTTTTCTCGTAGCAAAGACGTGTAAGATTTTGATGCAGCTCATCAGATACCTCGTGAGACGTCATTGCTGATTCTTTAAGATTTCTTCCATAATTTAACCGTAAATTTGACTTTTCACTAGTTTCGCCTCTCTAGTTTCCTGTAATCTATGTATTCACTAGCTTGATAATGGGGATTATTTTATCTCGGTAAATTTCATGCAGTCAATCATGCCGCGCTGACTTTATTTGCCATCCGCATGTAATTAATGTCATATATTGGTGATAAATTGATAAGTTGGCTGATGTCCTTGCAATACGCTACCATTTACTCCTCTACCCTTGTCCTCATATGAACATCATTGTTTATATACTTCACTTATGTTATGTTTGCTCTTTTCTTTTTTCTCACGAAGCATGCATTTTGTTAATGCCAGCCGTTTCGGTTGGAAACGAGATTAATCTATCTCGATTCTCGACATATTTTTATGAAGTCATTAAGACATCTAGTTCATATCTCCGAGTTTTCAGAAATATTTCTCAGTCTAATCATTGCAGATTAATTCATTGAAAGTGTTATTTTATATTATTTTGCTGAAAGAGGAGCATTAAATACGATTATAAGCGCTTTTACGTTTTTTGAGGGACATTTATAGCAAAATTTTGTTTTTTATGGATAAATTGCGATTCTTTTACTCTCTCTGAAACTCATCCCCTAATCATCATCCTCTCCTTGATGATAGACCGCTTGGCTCAGAAGATTTTACTTAGTTATGAGGTGGTTACTGGTCTGGTGAAGTGGTGCTCAGGGAGGTGGACCCCGCACTAAGGCTTGGCTTGAAGGTTACTAATCATTAATTCAGGCGGTAACAAGCCGTTGAGTTAAGGATGTGGTTTTGCGGCTAATTATCTAATGACCCCCCGGGGCTTGGCGGCGCATTGTCTTCCTTTCAGAAGTCCGGCCGTCGCTACGTGGATAGGAGGTTTAATCGCTGTTTACCATTGTAAAGTGTTTTGAAGGTCATCGCCCACAAGGGAAGGTTAAGCTCGCTACGGCTTGCTTGTTTAGTTTGCTACATATGGTGATCGTAGGTTTAGGTATTCGAAATATTCTGTTCCTAGCAGTGGCGTAGCGAGGGGGGGGTTTGGGGGAAACCCCCCCCCCCAGAGCACAGAGAAATTTTTAAGCTTAATCCATTTTACTTAATTGGATTGATATTTTCCGCAATTTATAATATCGCACATACCGCTTATCCTGGTGGGTATTCCATACCCTCACACACCCCGGTATTAGTTGCACCTAAATCCCCCCCAGCCTTAGTTCCTAGCTGCGCCCCTGGTTCCTGGCGATCATAAAGTTTTAGCTGGCTCATTTAATTTTCGGTGTACTGAAATTTGCGTGTTAAAATGTTTATTCTCCATTTAAAAATCACTGTTCAATATAATTTTGGATTCTTGGTTGGAGTTTTTAAGAGCTCTTAATGGTGTTCAAACTGCAATAAAATTATTGAAAGGGATAAGAATAATATACTGTGAGTCTCTATTTAGGGATTGAGTGGATATATGAGACTCTATTCAGAGATATACTCCTAAGGAAGAGGTTAATGTCTTGTCGCGGTGGAACAATATATTTGAAAATTCCTCGTAAATATATACCTACATAATTCCCGACTGTTTAATGTGATACCTCCCGGTAAAGTAGCGTGGCCTACTTTTTACTATACTTATTCGGCTCCTCAGTGAAACAACGATGCTGTTTAAAGGTTCTTTGCATGTGGAGAGGAAAATTATGCATAAAAAAGCGAAGAGTTAGGGATGCCTTTATTGAACTATGTACTTGTCCCCTTGCAATTCCCTCCTCTAAGAGTCGTAATAAAACAATTTTTGATCGTTTAGATAAGAAATTGGTTTAGTAGCTTGGAGAGCATATAGTACTCAAAGTCTCTTTCTAAACTTATGGAAATTAAAAAATTACATAGGCGAAAAAAATATTCAAGAATTCCGCCTTACGTGTTTTATTCGTGGCCTAGGCAATCTGTGGAAATGGTACGTAGGCATGCATAGTCAGCGAAAAAACTATTTTTTTAATTTCACGCTAATTTAGACTTAAAATTTTGCTTTTTCCTTGGATTTCATAGTTTACTGCATTCGTGCAGTGACTTAAAATTCTCCAATATTTTACTCTAATCATTTTTTTTAGTACAAAGTGATGGGATTTGATGATATAATTTTGAAGTTGAATTGATGAATTGAACTGATGAATTTCGTCCTGCTATATATCTTTTTGAACGGGAGAGCATGACCTGCCACGGTAAATAAATTGATATTTATAAGCCGTCAATTGTGTGATGAAATTAGTTAGAGGAGGGAATATGTTCTTAGTTTTCTTTCAGTCTGTAATGCTCCTTCATAAATGTTATATAATTTTTCGTCACAGATGGACTATTAGTTCTGGAGAAGGCCGGCGTTCAATTAGAACTGCTATCAGAATATTATCTTGGGCCCCTGTAGCTTGCAGAATGGATTTCCTAGGCTTGTTGTGTATGCCTCACTTTAAAATGCGCAGTTTTCATCGATTGGAGGTCGTAGAGAAAACGTTGCCTCTTCCTTGGAATGCTCTCTGAGCAGTGCCAAAACCGCAGCCATTCTGCCAGTCATGAAGGAGGAAGTCGTATTTCATTTATAAGACATTCCCTAAGGAAGCTTGATATGCTTGAAACGTGGCTAAAATAAATGTCACATCATCCTTAATCTATCTTAATCCTATTGTAAGCTGTCGCTGAGTGCAGTGCGTCTTGAAATAATATTTTCGTTTGCTTCGAATTTCTTATGTTTGAAACTTTGAATGCATTGCAATATTTAAATAATTTATTTCTGACCGAATCCATCATGTTTCATCATTCTTAGCCGGAAAATAGAATAAAAATTAATCCTACATTCGATCAAACGAGGTGCAAAATGCAGTATTTACTGTTTTACTGGAAATCGTTTTCACTTAAATTTATTTCTACTTATTCCTCAAAACCTACCAAATTTTGCGAAATTTTGTTTTCGGGAAGTGAGAGAAAAACATGTACAAATAATGTGATGAAAGATCAGGTCCCTCAGATCAAGCTGCTAATTGATCTCGATTCCTCATCTATTATTTGATGACGTGGATTTAAATTTCCGTAGGGATGGTCTAATACCTCACTCATTATCTTCATTGTCGTAGGCTGTAGCCAAGTCGTCACGGCCAATTTCTACTTCGTCAACGCCACATTGCCGCTGCAAATAACCGAATCTTCTGTGGTTGTGGTTATGAATATGCTGATGAAGGCCGGGGTGACTCGGAATGTGAGGACCAATCTATGAGCTCTGTGGTCAGACGCCTGACCAAGTGAACGCCAAAGGGATTCTCCTAAGGCCGGAGCACTCAGCCCGTTGATTCCGCAAGCGGCGCCGGTCAGCTTTTGAATTCATTCTGCGTGGGCGCACACGCTTATATCCGCGGGCCCTATACGATCACGAACCCGTCATGTTTTCGATTATGTGGAAAATAGCCATTGCCACCTTGAGGCTTGTCTATTTTACTTCGGCCCCATTGCAGCTACCGCCTCTGCACCCAGAGCACCAAATGTGACGTATAATATAACTGCTCGGGTTATCCGGGAAAAAAGTAAATACGAAAATACCCTTATAAAATATTTATTACAATAAACAACACAACAAGGCGGCTCCCAAATCCCTAAGAGAAATTTGCATGCGCTGCATTAAAATGTGACAGTTTTCTGCATTCAGAAAATAAGGAGATGTTACGAAAATTCTAGAAAAGGGTATTTTCGTATCGTACTGCAGTAGGTATACTTTGCGACATTCCACATAAAGAAAATTCAATGTTGAAAATCCTAAGGTCACGACTGACAGAGTCATGATGCATCAAATTCTTACGAACTATATGTTTGATGGAACTTGCAACGTGATGAAATTACGTCACAATTCCTCGGCAAGACTTTTGCGTGATCGCTGATAATCTGCATTACCACCTATCTCAGATTCAGAAGAAATACCGTGGATCGAGGTATCAATTTGGAACTTGGCTTACAAGCTTACAAGTTATATTCTTCTATGATACTTATCTGCTATTCTGTTCTGTAAGGATCTTCTGCATATATTAATTTATGATCCATAACCCTTGTTTTATCCAAGCCATTACTCATAGAATACGAATATAAACTGCGTTTGTAATGATACTGATAGTATTAAAGTCTAAGTAATTCAAATCACTGGTTTCGACGCATACTTTATTGATCTACGACTCGACACGTTTAAATTAAGGCTTAAAAAGAATTTATTATTATTTTTTTGGAAGGGAATAGAACGAGGGTACATAATGTGCGTAACATCCCTCTATGAACATCATGTCGCATAACGTGGCCAACTATGTTGTCATGTCTTAGGGTTTTTATAAGACTTCTCTTTTCTTCCTTTAATCTCAGAAAATCGATATACAGGGTGTCGAGCGACCGGAAAAATCGGGAACCGTGCGTGAATTTTGCAGTCCCTAGAATTATGCATGATTATTCATGAATGTTTGCTCGGACCTGGAATTTCAAAGACTTTTGTTTGAAATTCATTCCGCATAAATTTTTGCTAGTTCAACGCCCATTTTCTAACATATAATGCGTTTGTTGTAATTTTAAGTGCAGTGCAGAAGTGCGGTAACAAAACAGTAGCTTACTAGAAATTTTACAGCCATATCGAAGCGTGGAATGTCAGACAAGACATTCGAAAACTAACGTGTAGCACTCTTGACACAAGTAAGATTCAGAAACACAAAGAATAGAATATTTAAAAGTATTGAAGTAATTTTGGGTGTTTTAAAATTCTTATCCATCGCAGTAATCACGTAAGATTGACCGCGAATTTTACCAAATTCCCCCGTAAAACTGGGAATTGTGCATTATTTTTCTGCTTCGAATGGCTGGGCACCATTCCTTTTTCCTTCATCATTTTTCGGTAAACTCAAACAGAGCGTTGTAACTGCCGTGCGCCCTGGTTCTCCGCCGTCGACCCCCCGCGCGTCCATTGGAATCGTCGAGGATCGATTCCCTTTCCCGATGCCACCCACCCCTTCGCCGGCTCCTCTTCACACCGTCTCTCGCTACTCTGAATCCACGCCGCGCCGGTCGGCTGCGCTCATGCGGTCATTTTCCGCAGGATTTGACGGCCGGGAAGAATCTATCGCGTCAGCGTTTTGCATCTGAAAACGAGCTCGCTATCAACAAAGAAAAGACAATATTTCGAGTGAATGAATGAATAATTTATTAACTGACCTGGAACCCTTAAAAAAAAATATACATTTTTTGAGCAGCATAAATAGAAAAATCGAAAATTTGTAGCGAATGTAGTGAAAAAATACATATATTAGTTAGTAAAATCCTAAAATTCCAATCGTGATGAAGTGAAATTTATTCATATTGAAATAAATACTTACGATTTTCTATGATTGTAATATATTTACCTAGGTGACCTAGGTTTCAATGTTACTACCTCTTGTACATGCTGTAGTGACATTGAAACCATAGGTTGTAATAATTTATAATCGTGGAAAATTTCAAGTATTTATTTCAATATAAATTAATGCAATTTTCTCATTTTAATGGTTGGATGCTAAGTATTCCGGAGATCATTTAACAAAAAATCATCTGCATACTTTTTGAAAGCTATTAGAAGAAGAGCTGCTCTAAAATGTTATTATAAAATATTCAAACAAAACCACTGCTAGCAATCACATCAATATGCAAAATAATAACAACATTTAATGGTCAGAAAGTAATTATAATATTAAAATATTTCACCTTAAAACTAGCATCAGAAAAACAATATTTTGTGATTTTTGATTATTTGATTTATTATTAACGTGTGCGGTACATCCGTGCCATTACTGCTAAAGGGGCTGTACGAAACGAAAATGCCCGCTTAGAGAATTTTCGTAATATTTCCTTATTATTGATAAGCAGGAAACCGTTACCTTTTAATGAAACACATGCTATTTTATGCGTATGTATACTAGGCATTTGCGACATGAGAAAGCTATGGGTCATTGTTGAGATATATTTCAGCCACCTTTTTTTTTATTGGAATAAATATTTAAGAGACTTCAAAAATCAATAAGTCGTACAGATACACCTATTGACGCGACTAATTCCTCGATTCACAGTATTTCTTCAGAATCTGTTATAGGTGGTAATGCAAGACGTCAGCGATCACGCAAAAGTCATGTCGAAGAATTGTGATGTAATTCCATCACGTTGCAAGTGCCATCAATGCGTATGTTTCGTAAGAATTTGATGCATTAAGACTCTGTCAATCGTAACCTTAGGATTTTCAGTGGTATATTTTCTTTGCGTCGAATGTCGCGAAGTTAAACTCGATATCATTGGAGCTTTGAGGTATTGTTAAACGATAGGAGGTGAATTTGAGAGAAAATAAAATTTGGGTTCGACTTGAAAAAATATGGTGTCAGGAATAAGTGGGTTGCCCCGTCGTAAAAGTGTTATTGATTTGGCTCAGCAAGGGCTTGAATTTCATGCGAGCCGTGTGTTTTTTCCAATTCCTCTTTGTTAGCGGTGCAGGTGCTATGGTAGATTCTTCTTAAAAATTGGCGTAATTTAAATTTAAAAGGCAGTGATGACAGTTATAAATTATAATAGTAAAAATAATAATTTATAATAAAAAAACGTATACTCGGTAAGTATTTTCTATTAATTAGAAAATAAAAGCTATTATTTTGGTGTCATTGGGCCAAAGATATATAAGATAGGCGAACTTGTATGAGTGAACTTCGTATATTTATAGGACGCCGGTTCATGATAATGGATTCAACAAATTTTATGATTAATCTCTCCAAAGGAGAAAACAAAAATAATAAAGTTTAATAGATAAATGGTAAGGCACTAGGCAAGGAAGATTGCTCTTTCACGACACAACTGCCCTTTATTCAAGCTCTGTCTCAACAGCAACTCTTATGTAGGGACACCGATAATTGGAGTGAAATATATTTTACGATATGCGAATTGTTAAACCTAACAGGTGTTTTCATCACAATGGGGTTTTTTGTATTTTTTCCTTTTTAGGTTAGTCAAGTGTTATTATATGCAAACAGCTCCTAATCAAAGCCATCAATTCTCAATTATTGAAAATTTCTGTTATTTTTTCCAAGTGATATAAGATCAGTGCTAAAACGTATTGGTCAGCAAAGCAGTGGCGGATACAGATGGGAGGCGCAGGGGGCGCCCCCGTTGTGGGGCTGCCCGTATTGCCAAATATTGCAGAACCACAATTGTAACTTGTTTATATCATAAGATGGCATTGTCTTGTATTTTTACATAACCACTTCAATTAAAACCTACTTTAACTTTGCGTGTGACTTGATTATTTTTTATTACGATAAAAGTAAAGGTAACTGATGATATCTTTTGCGCCCCCCCTTGAGTTTTTTTCGGTATGCGCTACTGCAGCAAAGATATGTGAAAGTACCTTTTTCCTAGAGAATGATAGTGCGGCATTCGTCATTATCTATGGTAACAATAGAAAGTTTAATGTCGTGGCGAATTACGTCATAACTTCCTTCGATTCTCGGTATTCGTGAGATTTCTTCTTCTCGTGAAGTCCCAGTGTTATCTGTAGTCGTCATTGATGTGGAAAGAAAGGTCAGGCATAGAATATGACTGAATGACGCAGGATTTGACCCTGCAGCCGATGAACCCGTGTAATAGGTAGGTACTTATATTCCCTGAAATATAGACTGAGAGGTGATATTCTAAGATGAGAAACTTAGTATTTTGTCTTACTGTCATTATTACCATGTCAACTACTTATTATTTATATTACTTTGAGCGTCATCGGCAAACTTTGCCGTATAAGACGTAAACCCCTCTCTATTGTGATGGAAAATCACTGGGAATTCATTATGAATGTTTTCGCCAGATATCACAATGTATTTACCCAATTTTATTTTATAATTTTATGTGAATTTATTTAATTCTGGCACATGCCGTGGTTTTTTCTTGTTAGTATCCAATTAAGTTATACTTAAAATATTTGCGTATTATCGGATTACATTATAATCCTGCAAATACTTGCAATGGAATCCTAGATTTAAATGGATATTTCTGTCGTAGTGTCGTTGAAAACTTAATCATGGTCGTAAGGGTCGTTTGAGGCAATGATCACTCGTGGCTTACAGTGTTCATAAAATGAAGAATCTTTTTTATTTCCTTTAGACCATCTCACATTGTCGTTTCTCCTTTACCTGTTTTTTTTCAAGATTCTCAAAACTCTTTCTCTCAGTATGTCCTCAATTTTTTTGGCATTATCTTTGCAACAGGCGAAACGAGTTTTAGTAAGTCGAAGTTGTGATAATTGCTGAAAAGATAAATATGGATCCTTGCTCCATAAGGCAATGCCAACGTTGTTCACTGTCAGAGTGTTCATTGAGGTTATTCTTTTTTATCTATAACCAGCAATGGTTGTTTTCCAGGTGAATCAAATTAATAGGTAGAAATATTTTTTGATGCGTCTATATTAATGATTTTTTACCTTAAAATTTTACATATACATTATACGCTTTTTATATATTACTTATACACTTATAGATTACACAAACACATATAGATTACATATACACTTTCCGGAAATTCCATTTAGAGCCGGTTTAATATTGTGTCATTAAAATTCTGAGAGCATGAAAATCGAAGTTTTTTGAATTCCTCTATTTTAGGCCATTAGTTATACTAAACATTATTCTCAGAAACTTTGCTTCACTGAAAGTTTCGTGCTGCAATCATTTTTCGGTTAACGCTAACGAGACGTTATGAAACCCTTAGGGCTCAATGATCATGACAGAGAGTTTTCCTAATATTTTTAATCCCGCAGAGGTGTTTTCTGCTACGCTGGTGTGTTTAGCCTTAACCTATTATATTATTTCGTGCTAGAAACTTTATTATTATTTTATCACGTTGTACATTCGAGATAGAATCGAATTTATTTGCGAAAATGGGATACAATGAACGCCGAACAACCCAATAATGTATCCGAGCAAATTGTATCCTCTCACACCCTGTCCGTCTATCATTGCCCCTCCCCTTTTGTTGACACGAGGGGAGTGGGCTGTTGTCACGTCAGCTGTCCGCGTGCAGCAAACACGCACAATCTACGCGACCTACTCGCGTGCCCTTGGCACGGATTTGGTACTTTTATATGAGTCGAACAAGAAAAGAGATATAGCTAGCGGAGTTGCTGATGGTTCCATTTTTCCCCTTCTGGGTGCGAGATGGAAGCTGCGGTCTTGTATCGAACTTGTGTGTTTTTCAAGAAACTCTTAGAAGTTTTCCGTTGCTGGGAGGCAGGGTCGTCCTTCACCTTCTCTTCTCCTCGACTTTCCGTCGCGGAAGCGCTGGATGTGCGTTTATAAATATTGTGGCGATCATTTGAATCAATGGAGACATCTAGATTGACGAGAACTCTTGTAACGTGTATCCACGCGCTCTGCAGTTCCGTGGGAACGTTACTACTAATGGTGTGAATATTATACCGCTCAAGATTACCGAGTAACTGTAAATCTTTATAATGTGCTATTTTTCAGCTTCGAATGATGAACCTAGTTCCATTGGTCGTGCGCTGGATATTTTTTGGGCCATATGCTAAACTATAGAGATTCTATGAATGTTTCAAATATCCTTTTTCACCGATCATTTTTTTACCGAGTTTCTATAAGGTCACGAAGATCGGAATCGTTTCTTCAGCTGTAATCTTTTTGTTTTCCTTTAAAAACTTAAAAAAACGTTACGAAGGAGGTCATTTAGTTGTGATACGGCGAATATTTCCTACTAATTATTGCACCTATTGAAGCTATTTTTGTCATATTCCATTAACCTCATTATTATTATTTTTATTACTATTATAATCATTATAATTTTTTCCTATGACTTATAGTGCGTGCATTACTTTTTTTATGTTTCATCTGTATTTTTGTTATCAAGATATTCGTAGATAAGTTAACTGAATTCCACTAGTTTCAAGTTTGCATAAGTTATTCTTTGTTGCTATAGTTTGTATCCTCAATTTTCTTATCTTTGTTGTTATCTTTCTAATATTCTCCTTAACTTCAGATCTTTTTTCTCTTGGAATTCAATGTAATAGAGTGTATCTTCTATCCTGCTCATTGTACAACTTCTTTCCATAAATCATTCCAGGATCCAATCTCTGGAATAATTTACCAGATGAGGTAAAAAAATATTCTGTTTTTGTAATCGTTTAAGGCAAAATTTTACGACTTATTACCTACTGCCTCATCAAAACTTATTGGTAACATGATTAAAAATGTATATCTCATGTATTTCTTTGGTTGTTTGTTCTTTTCATCATGCAACTTAATGCTATTCCTAAAACTTCTTCCTATTTGGTTCTGCTCTCTGTGATTTGTCGCAGGGTAATTGATGGGCTCTACTGCTACGCATAGTTATTATGCTGCAACTATTTATAATCTTTTGGTGCATTGTGTAGGATATTTTTCTCTTTCTTTCATTTTTTTGGAACTTAGTGTAATGGAAATCTTTTGTCATATTGTTCTGTCAGTTTATCGCTCACAACGAGTGAGTTGATTTCATGAGTTTATTTTAAATTAATTCTGTTTATATTGACTGTATGATTATCTACACGGAAATTGTTTTTGTTCTTAGAGGACGTGAGCCCTTGATCAATTAATATCTTTCTAAATACATCTTTACCTCTTCTTCAGGGATCTTGTTTACCTGAAATACCTTCTAATTGATATCCTTTGTTATCAAGTTTTAGACCCCAACGTCTTAATGATACTTCCTTTTAGAATTATTCAATTTAGTTTAGCTTTTACGATTCTAGTTTTTTCTCAATGGACTGTGAGTTATTTAGCCGTACTTATAGTTAAAAGTACATACTATTCCGCACAAATGATTTCACCCAATTTTTCTTGACAGTTAATTTGTTCTCTTTGTTTACAGACATTTCTTTTTCTGTTAATGACGTGCACCAAATTGCCCTGTTTCCTTGTAAAGGTTCTTCGTCCTCATTTCCTGTTGATTTTGGTACACATTGTAATAAAAGGTTTTAGAATATTATGCATCAAATCTAGGATGCTCGTTTGCGAGAAAGATCGTGCCTAAATAAATTTATACTGAGACTGGCAAGCTGTCCCCATCCGCACTCAAAAATTGAGGCAGCTGAATGAGAAGCCATCTCTATCGGTGTGAGCGTGATATCGTACGACCTTGCTTCATGCGACAGTCCGAACGCCATTATCTGAAGTCATCCGTCTAAGCGCCTCTTCCTTTGTCCCGCGCTTTTTAAAGAATGTGACGAAATCCTGGCGGGCCTACATTTATAGTTTCCGTCCCCGCTGGCGTAACAGCATGGGAGAGGAGGGGCGGAAGAGGTTTTCTTCGCCATTATAGAGAGAGAGTGAGTGAGACGGGGATTGGTTATATAGCTTCCTCATTACATTTTTTCCTCCTCGCGTTCATCCGAGACCTCTATTTCCTCATTCTGCCCTCCTCGTGCCATCAAGTTCCAGTCGCCACGCCGTTTAGCGTCGGGGACCATGTTAGCTTATCCCATTTCACCTATCTCCCTCCCTGCCTTCTCCTCCCCTCCCGTAGAGAGAACGCGCGACTATATTTAAGCTCCTAGCTTCTCTCCCCCGGCCGGACTCTCCCCTGAGGGGGTAGTCGGCCAACAATTGGGTCAAGCGATCCTTCCTTCCCCGCTGACTTCTCGTGCGCAGAAAGGGACCACCGTGGGTAGGTGGGATGGAGTCCTTGAGGAATAGTTTTTTTTTCTTGCGAGGGGAGAGGAGGCTGGGTTTAGGAAAAGTCTAAACAGTCGTGCTCCACCTAGTCTATTCATGCCCATTCTCTTTCCATTGATCGAGATCTCTTGAGAGAGTTGGTTGGGGTCCATGGTTTCCCGCCTCCCGTGGGTCACCAAACGTCTTGTTCCCCCTGCGGACTGCTTACTTCTCGGTGCAAGTCCCCTGATGTCTCGCGGGCTCGTCGAGTAAAGAGCCAATTCATTCTCTCCCGCTCTTATCCTCTTGTCGCGTAGACTACGACGTCGTCCGCCAGATGGAGCAGTTGCCAGTTCGCGTCCTCATCCATTGTTGATCGTCTGTTACGAAGTACGTCTCATTTCAGTCTTCCCTGATCACTCGAATGTTAGTATGTCGTCTGCATTTTAGCTGCTAAGTGCCATAATTCTATCAGCGATTTACCAAAGATGGATGGATGGAAACCTGGAAACAGATGAAGATGGGAAAGCAGTAACTATAAAATAATCATACTTTGGGAGATAATAATCGGAAAAGTAAGAAGGTAACGAAAATTTAGATAGGTAAATCCAAAGCAATGCTAACTCCTACAAAGTGTGTGTAAAACCTTTTTAAAAAATTCTGGTATTATTTTCAAAATTTTCATATTTTTTCCATCTCACAAACATTTTCTGCGGGTTTACTGTCAACACAGCTAGTCACAACACTGCTGCGTCATTTTAAGTAAACTCAATCCCCGCCATAGAATTTAACTGGGAAATATTTGTTGTATTAAGTTACTAAGTTAAAGCCGTTTTCCTTAAGTGCACTGTAGGTGTCGTGAAACTTGGAGAAACAGAATGATAACATTTATTTCACTTTAATCTATGTTATAACGTAAAAGTATCATAAACTAAAATGTGCGACTTTTTCAATACTTCCCTGTAGATATTCTGGAATACCATTGATGGCGGACTTGGGCATAAACGAAAATCGCTCCGGCCATTACAACTCATCGGGATTACTCCCATTTTTGGTTAATGAAATGTAAATTCCTACTTTTGTGGAATACCCATCATGCGTTTTCTCTTCAGTACGCGAATCACAATGCCGAAGTAGTCTCGACGCCCGAGTATTCAGAGGCAGGCCCAACCTTCTGTGAAGGGGAGCGATATTTTGCAAATTTTAAACCCGTCTTTTATTAATTTAATACACCCCAGAAGACGCAGCCCGCAACTTGTTGAATTAAATTTAGCCCCTCTCTCGGCCCTCTTTAAATGTTATTTTTAAAAGTCCTCGGAGCCCCTGTTTGTGTGGTGTTGGCTTCGCATTGTGATGTAAGGTCGCCAGGTTAGCGTTTGGACAATCGCTCAGCGGGGCGTTGATTGCAGGATTCTTTTCTCATGCGTCACCGAGGTGCTGGACCGAGCTCATTGTTTTCTCATCTCTGCTCGACTTGCTTATCCACCCCTGCTGAGCTAGAGGTGAATGCTTTTTTTTTATCTTGAGCTTAAGCAGTCCCCTTTTTTAGGCTCCCTATTTCTCGAAATAGCATACAAAGCTAATGGCTTTCTTGGCGGACAGACTGTGATAGTAGAGAGTGTGAAGTAATGGTTTGTGAACCGCTTGCGAGGTCGGTTTTGTCTCCCTATCGACCGGTCGTATTAAGTCTTTTGTGGAGACGAATTACTCGATGAAAATGTAAGATATCATCTTCCAAATTTTCAGGGTACGTAAATTTGACTTTTGCCAACACTTACCTTTATCTCAAATATAAAAAAATGTATTCATCTGAGAAAATCCTGAGGTACATTTTTCAAGTTTGAAGTACAGTAAAATATTCAAAATCGCAAATCAATTTAAAAATACCCAATTATAATCCCAGCCTGTTGATGTTCCTCGTTCTTACAATGTCTCCAGTTGTGTGTCGGCCTCCGTCGTAACTATTACAATATGTCTACGCTCTTTTTTCTCAATCCCTGAAGTACCTCTTCTCCTTTGGCTATTTCCACAAAATTACCATGTCGTCAGGGAAACCAATTCATTTTATTTCTCTTTCTCTACATCTTAATGATTTTTATTATTCTCCAGGGCATTTCTCATCCGCCACCACCAAAGGTAAAGAATGTTGTAAAATGGGCTTTATCATAGATTTGTGCACCATGTATCACTCCTCCATTGATAAGTGCGTAATTCATATCCCCAGCGCTGATTCTGGGTATAAAAACAGCTCTCTCATTTTCAGTACTAATGCTTCTACTCTAGCCAAATCTTGCGATGTTTTGCGCGGAATAATGTATTTCCTCGCCTCCATTCAGGCAGCGATGCTCCAAAAGAAAATAACAACTTTCGAACCTTCGTGACAAATGAACTCGTTTTTTCTTCCGTCAGAATACGCCAGGATCCTCCCATCTGGAGGAGGAGGAGGAGGAAGATTCAGTCCGAATTTGATATCGTGGAATATTACAAAACTTATCCTTCCTTTGCAGTGGGATATTAATTGAATCGTCGATCGATGCAAGGTTTCGGCGAATTCTGAGCGATCTGGTTTCATTTTGGAGCTTTGCGCTCTCGCGTCTCGTGAATGGGATGACGTTAATCCTTCATCTTAAGCCCGTATGACACTTTCCAGTTAATTGGCCGATAAATCGGCGTGCAATATTGTTTAAAATATTGGTCGTTACGCACCGTATGACTCGTATCAATATTTACACCAATATTGTCCATAATAGTGTTCTAATGTCCCGCTAGAGGACGCCATTGTATTTCTATAATTTTACGTTGCATAAGCTTTCGTGTGATTTGTACGCTTCAATCAAAAGTAAAACCACTTCTTTTGTCCAAATTTTAGAAACGTCAAGCGAATTTTTGAGGAAAAAAACATTGTCGTACAACCAAACCTGATGTTTTACAAAGAGCTTCTTGTCTTGGCCACTAGGAGTCAGCATAAATGGTTGGAGATTGGCCGCGAGAAAATAGAACCTGCTCTAAAATCCAAATTGGGAGAGAAATTGTGTCCATTATTGTGAAAAGAATATTGGACTAGAAATTGGTGTGTGTCGGTTGGACCACAATCCAATATCCAATGGATTGGTCAAAAAATTGGGAAGTGTCATACGGGCTTTAGACGTTAGGGTGGGACCGACATGACTCAAGACTGCTGCACATTAGTTCCTGACGTTGGCTCATGATTGTAAGTATCCGAATTTTCATTCAGGGTGCCTATTCCGAGTGTCCCTCTCTACAGTTGATGAATATAAACGTGTTCTGTTAAATACGCACATTTTTCATTTTATTTCTTCGCATTCATATTGCTTTTCGACAAATCCACTTCAGTCAGTCTTCTTTCCTCAATCTGTTAGATTACTATTTTTCTTATCCATTTTTTTCGTTTGATATAATCGCATTTGGTCTGTTTAAGAAAACATTGTTTAGAACGATTTAAAACTTTTGCATATTTCGTGGCGCGCTAAAAATAATTTCTAAAACTCTGAGAATCATTAATATCAATATTTTTTTCATAAAATTTTGAATATTATCTCATTAGGGTAGAAATTTAGATTTTCTCTTGAGAAATCCATTATTCAATTAATCGATGTATTTGAGTTTTACTGAGGAGACTAGCTGGTGGATCAAATTATCGCCTCACCTCTATGATTGAAACCATCTAAAAATAATAATAATAATTTATTACTCCACATTTGTTTTTTATATCTTAATACAATGAAAAAAGAGAAGGAGCTTTAGGTGTTCTCTAAGGTCATGGACCAGAATTGAGCCACCATCAATTAACAAAAATGTATGCCAATAACATAATAATGCAGTACATGATACATTAAGTTTTATGTAAATAACATCAAAATAAATTTTCAACTATTTCTTGCGAGAAGAGCCAGTCTTTAGCAAGTCTCAACATGACATTTGTGGTTTTATTTTTTTTAATTCTAGCGGGCAGTAGATGAAATAATTTTGGCCCCATGTAAATAAAACAGCGTTTATATACAGTTAACTTGGGTCTATTTACAACTATAAATGACTCAATGACAACAGCTTAAAATACCACCGTTGAAATATCTGCCATATCTGTATTGACCCCTCACCCATACCATAGTGTATCATCAGATAAAAGGGTGTCTACCTGAGCGACACCAACGAAAATTTGAGTTTTCTTATTATTGCATTCATCCTTTTGAGAGAAGGTCACCTCAATATACTGTCACTATTAGACTTTGTGTTCGAAATAAATTTATTGAATTTCAAATCCGATTCAGTATTGAAAGTCCCGCTGGATAGCTGCGGGCTTAATTATATTTGCCCACTCCTTCCTTACCGTGGTTTGGTTTAGTCTCAAGAGAATTTTTCGAAATCCGTTTATTTTGAGCCTAAAGCGCAACGCCGACCGAGAAGTGTTCTCTTCAATGGGTTTTCTGGCTGACTTAACTCTCGACTTCTTCTTTTAGAATTCAATGCATGGGGAAACAGCTTGGAATTCCGACTCATACTTTCCGTGGGTGCAACAAACAACTTGAGGAAGTAATCAGTAAAAAGATAAAGATACCCTGGCGACAGGTTCGCGAGCTTATGTTCTTTCCTCCGAAGACCTTTCGAAAAGGCCGAATTTTTTTTGAGACAACAGGTTGACCTAGCGGGAAGAGGAAAACAAACTTGCGCATTCCTGAAATAACTTCGAAATACCTCCGTTATAGAATGCGCTGGTTCCCAGTTCTGCGTGTGAAGTCGGGTCTGAATCATCAGTGTGTGTAAACAACGCAATGATTCTTCGCTCTTACTGTCACTACGAATTTACTGTATGACTTTTTGTCTGTATATCTTTACAGTCATTATGTGGGTTGTATTATTTCATCTTTGACTCTTTTCTGTTGACATTTCTCTGCGAAACAATGTGGACTTGAGTCGTCAACATTTTGTTCGGTGAACCCAGTCTGATATTCGCTGTGGAATGAGATGGCTTGGTGGTGTCAATGGTAGCATACCTGACCGGCAATCGGGAGATTCGGGTTCTAATACCGGCTAAGCTAAATGATTTATTTCATGGCGAATCTTATTCTTTGTGTAAATAAGACATCAACGTGCGCCTAATAGCTTTTTCTGCATAATAACTCATTGAGGGAAGGAAAATGATCATGCCGGAATGATGCGTTCAGAACAATTATGATTCTTAATGCTATTACTAATTTTAAACTGTGACTTACTGGCAGTATAACTTGACAGTAATTATTCGATTTGTATCATTTCATCTTGGAATATGTTAAGTTAAATTAATTCCGCAACTTCCTTGGGACGAGATTGATATTATGAATTCTATCCTTTATCTGACCTCTTGACATAATAGAAGTTTAAGTTGAATGTATACGCGTTAATATGCATGCTTCCGCCAGTGATGGATACAAAAAAAACTCAAGGGAGGCGCAAAATATGTCTTGAGCTATCTTTACTTTCATCGTAATAATAAAACAATCAAGCCAAATGCGAATTTTAAGGAAGTTTTACTTAAACTGATAACACACATACACAAGACAGTGCCATCTTATGATATAAAAGGGTGTCGAGTTAAATTGTGGTTCTCAATGTTCGGCAATGCGGGCGGCCCCACAAGGGTGCGCCCTCCATATGCATCCGCCACTGAGGAAGCACCAGAAAGCATTAAAACGAACACCATCAAATGCAGTCACTCGCCCTCGCTCTTGTCTAACCCAAAAAACAAAACAATTCCCGGTCCTCGACCCGCAGTTTGAAAACTCTGAAAGGCGAGGAAGGGAGACAGGGAGTGAGTTTAAGGTCCCGCAGTTCTCCCACGAAGAGTTCCCATGTGTACGACCGTCGATATGTCACCGCTCTTTCGTGCCTAATGGACCGTTCCGCTTCTTAAGGCCAGAGTGGGCTCTGTGGGGGAGTGTGTCGAGTTTCTGCTGGGCACACAAGGCGGAGGGGGTGAGGGTTGAGACCCCAAGGACGCTGAATCCGCCACGGGAGGGGTGCGGGAAGGGAGCAGTGATGCGGCAGCGTGACAGGAGGGGAAGACTTATGGCATTGCAGCTCGCGATGAAAGGTTGAGTGCAGGAATCGCACCTTCCTGTGTTATGCAACCCTTATTCCCAACCCCGTCACACCCTCCCCGTATTACTGTACCTTCTTGCTCCCCCTTTTTCCAACCTAATATCCCACTCCGCTGTTTTGCCCGCCTTCACAATCCCGTCATCCCTTCCTCTACACCCTGAGTTCATGCCGGTTTATCGAAATATTAGCTAATAATTATGCGCAGGGAGTGCTTAGCGTAATACTATAGTGCCCAAACGTCAATGGCGACATGTGTAATATTTTGAAGCCTTGCCGCATGAAAGGTGGTAAAATATGTATACATGAATTGTCATTAGAAAAAATTCCCCTGGACCGGGAATCGAACCACTCCCCGGTGATACAGAGCTTCAGATACTCTTCTGCCACGCCAACGATGTCATTCACACATTCACTCAAACCCGAAATCTTGGTTCATTACAAAAAATCGGCGGACAGAAGGGAAAGGTAAGCTGCGACGAACAGAGCTGTTCCTTATTCAGCCATTCCCTCATAATAGTAAGATTTAAAAAAAAACGCTCAAGTTTCCGCCCACTTTAAATGAGTTGGTGACGTCATTAAGTGATTCGTCTTAATAACTCGCTCGGAGGTAATCTTTATCGAAGAGAAGGAAGCAGTCTTAGAGTGTGAACCACCGCGATTGAAGTGGCGGCTGAGAAGCTGTGACCCGCTCTGCTCGTGATGTCATAAGCTTATCTTTGAAAGGGTTTAGGACGTCGATTTTTCCTCGCGAATAGCTCGCGAAGAAGACGACGACTTGGGAAACTTAGGACCATGGGTCTATATATTTTCCAAACTCTATCACAATCGACTGTTAAAAAAATTGTACGAAAATTCCACAGAGAAAAAATCATTCGTATTGACCGGGATTCTAACCCGAATCCCGCTTAGGGCGAATGATTTTTTCTCTGAGGAATTTTCGCACTATTTATGTATTGCAGTTGACTCCTTTAAGTTATCACCGAGGCTAGTCCCGGTATACTTAAACTGTTTATTGTTAAAGGAGCCCGTTACCTAACTTCTTCCACCCCCAGTTCGCCTTCGCCTCCCCCTCTACACCTTTTAACACTTCACATTTCTCCCCTCTGCCCTCATGACGCCTCTTCCTTTCGTCTCATTCCTTTTATTTGTCTTAAGTCGCTGTTTTCCTTCTCCCCACGGCCTCCGTTTCTTCTCCATCCCTCCATTCACTTAGGATTTTCATTTCCCCATTCCCCTGTCACCCCTTTTTCCCTCTTGGTTCTCTCCATCTTTTGCCTGGTAGCCTGTCCTTGTCGTTTCCTGCGCTTCTTTCTCTTCCCTCGTTATTCCATTGTCTTCTTTTTCCTGTCCGTTGTTTAACTTCCTTTCACGTTTTCTTCCTCCCTTTCATTTCTTCGGTCTTCATCTGAAAACTGTGTCCCCTGTCACTTTTCTTTTCAGTGTGTCATGCTTTCTTAGCTTTTTATCATCCAGAGTAAATGTTTCTCCTTTTTAAATTTCATTCCAGTATTATTTATGACTTAAGGTTCCTTTAACACCATCACCTCTCCTGCTGACTGGGTTTGGAAAGTGATCGTGTTAAGAATTTATTGCATCTACGCAGAATTTTCTTTCTATATTTTTTCGCAATTCCCAGCCTTCAGACTAAATGCAGGTTTATATCATTTTCAATTCAGGGATTGCTAATCATGAATAAGTCGCTTGGTGGCAGAGAAGTGAGTTAAGGAGAGGGAATATGATGGGAAAGGAAGGCATGTTTGGTAGTTTTATGCTTTTGAATTGTACTTGATTCATTGTCCCAGAG
Organism: Ischnura elegans; assembly: GCF_921293095.1. Lineage (NCBI taxonomy): Eukaryota > Metazoa > Arthropoda > Insecta > Odonata > Coenagrionidae > Ischnura > Ischnura elegans. Next base: position 71,823,710 of record NC_060256.1, read on the forward strand.
ATGTGTGATGATACGAGTACTTTTGTATGCAGTTCCATGGTGCATTAATATTTGAATTATGAGTGAGAGATTTATAAAATAGTGATCATAAAATTCTTTTAGGGTATTTTTATATTAAGTGTTTCTCGGACGACTTGTGGCGTCTGAATTTCATCGGTAGCTAACCTTTTCCCTCTCTTTGTATACCCCGATTTCATTTCCCGATATGATATTTTCTCATCATGAATGGCTTCAAAGATGACGGAAACGAGATGCTGGGAGTAAAAAGATACTTAAAATGTCCGCTAATGGGACATCTTGAAACTCCTCGAATAAACTGCATAAATTCACCGCCCAGTGCTTACGTCTCTGATTTTTTCCTGAAGTTCTGGAATTTTTCTCTTAGTTTGCAGCGCTACTTCATCTGCATGTGACCCTATGAGCCTGATGGGGGCATCTCATTACTCGAAGGCCTATTTAATTTTAATTGTTGCCCCATTGTCTCCCTTCATATATTCACCGTTCCAACTCACTCTATAATCTGTTACGAAGAATTAAATTACCTGTGAAGGAGTAGTGGAGAAAAGAATAATCCTTGAGAGTTACAAGGAAAGACTCGGGGAAATAGCCCCTCGGAAGGCTAGGTCATTAGAAAAAGCATATAGCCGTTTGTGGCGTAGGGATACAAGGATATGGTTAATATCAAAAGGGTGGACGAATAAAACTGAGGTACACTATAGAGAAGATGAATGTGGATAAAGCAATGTGGATTCATGCGTTAGTGTCACACGATACATGATGGAATCTTTTTTCGCGTGTAGTATAAAAATAATATTAGCATATTTATTTCACCTTTAACAATTTAAACACGTATTTATCACACATGCAAAACCAATTTTGGAGCTATTAGTGACCATTGGCCATTGCCTGTTGGAGGGAACACCTTCAGAAATACAATCGTAATACTGTGCATATTGTTGCTCAACAATGTCTTCCAGATGAACTTGTGATGGACTCCTTCATGATAGCAATAGTAGGTTAAACCATTAATTATTGATGCGACCGGTTTCGATACAAAGTATCATCACCAGGGACTTATTATAGCTATAATTTCCGTATAAATGTTGTAATATTTGGAAGGTGTTCGTAATGGAGTGGATGCGGTTAAGGAGGATCGGTTAGCAGCGTCAAGTCAGGGATCCAATGGGGTTGGGAGGAGAGATGTAGTGGGTATGTGGGGAAGAAGGAAGGGTAAACTGATCTGGGTTATGAGGGACACTTAGGGGAAGGGGAAGTTGGTATGTTTGGGTGACGAAGGTTGGTAGCTGATCGGTGAGAAGGTCGTGGTCGTGAGGGGAGTGTTGGGAAAACACATTGTTCCCCTATTCTTTGTAATTCAATGGATAATTTTGGAGCCTGCCATTTCCTTTCCATTCTGCTCAATATGGATCCTTTTTAAGATAAGATTAAAATGTAGTCATCCTCTGAGGCATCGAGTAAGTATGTAGTTAAATAGTCTTTAATCTGATCGTGCTGATGTTCCAGGAACTAATTCAATTCTGTAATAAATTAAACTATTTTCCAATTTCCTCTTGTTTACTTATTCATTATTTTTGCTGCCATTTCTTACCTGCTTTTATTTGAAACTGGGGAATTTCCTGATATTATATTCTTCAAAAATGCCGTTTCAGTTTTGAGTCTACCTTACTTGTGCCAGATGCGGAGTCATTTTCTATAGTCGCTAATTAAGAAGTTGAAATTTTGCTTTCCTCCCTTTGATGTTTATTTTCCAAAATAAATTTTCTTATTGGGCCTACCAGTTCATCTTCAAGCGTCGCGGTTTTGGATGATAAAATATTCTGCAAAGGATGAGAAACTTGCTTTGTCTGGTGACCGCGTTATTAATTTAGAACCGCTTCATCCCTTGCGGTGTACGTAGTCTTATTCGACGTGTCTCTCGCAAAAGTGCAGCCTCCTGCTAAAAACCTTTGGTGTGCTTCTTTAATGTGGTCCATTCCCTTCCCCTCCCCTTCTCCTCGATCTTTCCCTCCCTCCATTATCCCCCCTCCCTCTTTCTCGTTTAGCTTCCCTCCGCGTGACGTCGTCATCGCTGGCTCAAGCTTCTATTTCGGCCCCGTTCTTCTCCTTCTGACCGTGGTCTTATATTAGGCCGAACGGATATTATGAAGGCTTGGGTGATACTGCCTGCTTCTTTCAATTCACCCCCATAGAGCTCGCGGCCGACGCTTCTTGCAAATCATTATTCTCTTCCTTTCCTGATTTGACTTGCATTTCGTTTCATTGAAAACTTTTTTTAGAGTGCCTGGGCTTCCTGAAGCGCTATGATCAAAATTCTTTCCTCACTTCGCGTGGCATATTTCTTTCCGTTCCTCCCACGCCACTCACGCACCACTCCTTTCTGACTTGCAAATATCTGAATTTACTCGCTCCTTCCTTCCAATTTCTTCTCATCTGCGACAAATTTGCACCTAATGGTGTCATTTTCATAATTTAATTGACAACAAATCTTCATCTACGTCTGCGATGAAAGGAAGGTGAACTAAAGTTGATCTATGCATAACTTAAGTGAGTAGATGGATTCGCGCTGTGATGATTAGCCCTACACTTGGAGAAACTATCTTTAAGTAATCTTATTCCATGTCCCAACTTATCGAAATTATTACCATCGGCATTGGTAATCGATGAGATAGTAGTGAATATAAATTTGTTTTTTTTATCATTATGTGGTATCTGTAATTTATGCTTGATTATCTCTTTAACATATTTCCTTGAGGACCGTGTCATAAGTTTGTTTCCGGAAATATATTCTTGTAATCACTCTTCCAGGCGTGGCAAACGTACTCACTTTAGAATTCATTGATAACTCATATCAATTTTTTACGAGATTAATATTTTTTGTTTAGTTTTTGGCTCATTTTTCTCTGAAAGCAATCTTTGTAAAAACGTCGTGATGGATTTCTTACTTTCAGAATAATACTTGAGATTTGAGATCAAGTGGAACAACAGTATCGTCTCCGTCTGTTTGACTGCAATTTTGTGTCCTACTTTATTCGGTGTGTTTATTAACTACTGGCTTTATTTAAAAGGAAGGGGTATAAATAGCCTTTATTCGGCTTGATTTAGTGATCCGCCCTTGATAATCAGCTGAACTTAATCAAAAGTTAATTTCATAATTTCGAATACCATTTCTCCTGTAAATTACATGGTAAAGGCTTAAACATGAGAGTGGACAAATTAAGGAAAGAATAATAAAGCATAGGTAAACGCGGCGACTCCTTAAGCATTTTTTTACTGCGCAGTCATTAGTAACTAACTGTTCGCACGTCTTTGAGCTCCATGCAAAGATGTCATCCGTTTTTCTTGGTGGCCTCGTAGAACTACTTGAGAGGTTCGAGTTAGAATAATTATTGAGAAGAAAGTCATCGCATCCCATTCTGTTCATTTCATTTTTATGAGCGAAGTTTTGGATGAGTTTCTTATTTAAACTCCTCCAATATTGTGCTGCCTATGCTATTGAATTTTACATATTTTCCGCAGTATTGAATATAGAATTTTACAAGAAAATATACATTGTCGAACAGCACTTTTTTCTCTATCTTTTTTGTATTTTTGTAATTTCCCCCTCAAAAAATATTTGTAAATTACTTTTGCTTTACTTTTAAAATTTATCTAGCATCTAATTATGACTACATCAATTACAAATCCGTGGTGAATCTTAAAAAATATTCCCAATAAAAGTGTTCATTATTTGAGAGTTCAACTTTTGCAGCCATAAACTAGTGACTGATTTTATTGTGACTGAATGGGGAAATAGTCTTATACTCTGCATACGTAATATACACTGGCTATTGTTTTCAACGAATTATCTCACTATGCTCTTTTTTATTTAGCGTATAAATAATTTAGCTAATTTTTGTCCCTATTTTTGGAATTTTTGTGCTAAACCCTCCATTCTCTATTGTCACCATTATCTCCACAAATTATCACATCCTGTTCATTTTTTTAAATTAAAATTGCATACGTCGTGTTAAAATCAATATTATATTGATATCTTCTTGCCGCAGTCATTTAAAATGATAAATGCATCAGCCAACCGTCTTACCGTGAGACGGCACTGCGCTCTGCTAATTTTAGGCGCGAACGCGGCCAAACAACGCGGCGAAAATCGGACACCCGTTGGCGGCCAGACAGATGCATTTACGGGGAGGGGGTGAACTGCAGTCGCTAAGTGCTCATCTTTCGCGCATCCAGGTACTTGCTGCTGTCTGACGGCGAAAAGAAAATGGTGTCCATGGGTCGAGCGAAGGTTTCAACAAGCTGAAATGGAAATTTTTAATTGATGTATTTTGATTATTTTCCGTATTTTAAATCTTCATTGAAATTCTAATCATCGTAGTTATTTGTAATATTTCAAACCCTGCCGCGTGAACGGCGGTGAAATATACAAGAATTGCCATGAGAAATTTTTTTTTCTCATGGCAATTCTTGTATATGTATGTATTTATTTATTTATTTCTCAATTCCCCGCAAACAGCACAGAATGGTCTTTAAAGCGTGGGTTACAACATTAACAATAGACTATCACAAACATCCATGCCCTGGATGGGAACCACCTACCCAGGTGGGATTCGAACCCGCGACCTACGGATTGGCAGGCGAGGATTTTACCCCACCGCCACCGAGGCCGGCGTAGTTATGTTCAAAAATAAATTTTCTTATATCCACTCAGTATTTATTTTTTATAAACTCTACCTTTTCAGGTCACTATCAAGAGGTAAAAGAACCTTTTCTTAAATTCTTTTACCTCTTAATAATGACCTGAAAAGGTTGAAATCGGTTGATTTTTTTTAGTAAATACTGTGTGGAGTATAACAAAGTTTATTTTTCAACCTATAATGCCACCATTCCACGAAGTGAACTCGCAAACAATTGGTTTGATCGTAGCCAACGTTTCAGAATTTTTAATTTATCTTCACCAGGGGTTTGAGTTAGTCATAACATGGCCAAAAAACGAGAAATGTTTCCGAAGTGTTAGATATAGTCATCCTACTTGCCGGAATCTGCAAAGAACTTTTCATTTATGATGGAGCAGTTACACCTATCGCACCGGAAGCATTAAGATGTGATTTACTTTTGGTTCACTTTTCAAATTTATCTTGAATCTAATAATTAATCCGTGCTGATAAAGTCTTCTCCGGAAATCAGCCGGGTCAGGATGGACATTGCTGCCGACGTTTCGACGGCCTTCTCTGCCATCGTCATCCTGGCGAATCATGATGATGGCATAGAAGGCCGTCGAAACGTTAGAAGCTATTTCCATCCTGACCCGGCTGACTTCCCGAGAAGACTTCATCTGTACGATTCGCCGGGTAAGCACCAAATCCCTCAATGAATCCGTGATTAGAAATCCGTGGTGATTCTTAAAAAATAAACCCAATAGAAAAGCTCAATATTTTAGAGTTCAACTTTGGTGGGCATAACCTATTGACTGACTGTATTGTGACTGGATGGAGAAACTTTCTTGTACTCTCGATGCTTAAAATTCACTTGCTTTTATGTCCACGAATTATTCGATGATGCTCTTTTTATCTTAGATATAAATAACTTAGTTTGTTGTTGTGGCTATTTTGGTAAATTTTATGCATTATATCGACAAATTTTCATACCCTGCTCTTATTTAAAAATTAAATCTAAATGACATTGCTTAATTTCGTTTAGGAAAATTCGATATGAAATGGCATTAAATTTATAATTTTTTGATTCATTCATAAAATTGATTGATATAAAACTATTGTTAGTTAGTGGTTTTACACCACTCATTTTTCTATTTCCTCGAACGATATTTCGATAAGTCTCGTTCTCATTACTTTTTATTTACGTATTAATGGCATTATGTCAATGGCTGATAATTTGAGAATTCATTCATAAAATTGATCTATATAAAACTATTGATAGGTTATTTACTTTATGGGAAACTTGGTCTTACACCACTATTTTTTTTCCTCGCATGATTTTTGATAAGTATCTCATTATGCTAACTTTTTTTATTTACATGTACATTGGGGCTAATTTTGTGATTCCGAGCGGGTTCAAGGGGATTCCAGGCCCTGTCGGGAGGGATGCAATCCATCAACCCCCCGCTGAAGCGATTCCATTCGGCTAGAGGGAGGAGAGGTCGCGGGAACCGTGCCCCCGAATCACACGTCTATTGCGGTTTATCAATCCCCTGCATTCGCCTCTCCTCACTATTCCTCCTCCCCCCCCCCCTCTTTCCTTCCGCCTACCCATTCCACTCTTGTCTTTCTCCCCTCTCCTCCACCCCCTCCTCCCCCCGTCCCCATTCTTCTCCTCCCTCGACGGCATTTTTGCGCATCCCCCTTCCCCTCACCCTGGTCCAGTCATCCACTCCCACGCGTATCTCAGTTTGTTTGTTTCTCCGATACTCTCCTCGGTCTGAAGAAAACAAGAGCAATGTCCTTTCCTGCTTTTTCAGGAGGGCAGCCGGTACGGGGTTGTAGCTCGGAGTTTTCTGATTCCCGATCACCTCGTGGTGATTTCGTGAAAATATTTAGGTCTTGGAACACAATCGGTGATACCAGTTTTGTTTGGTGCCTATGAAGTGTTACATGGGGCGGCTTATGCCATTTTCATCGCTCTGTTAATGTGGGCCAGTTCATTATTTTGTAAAAAAAAATACACTATTTCCTCGTGTTATTCAACTATAAATTAATGTATTTACTGATCTTCAAGCGCTCTTTTACTCCAGTCTACACGTTTCAGTTGTTCCTCTAGGCCTTCAATAATATTGGAATTGAAACAATGAATTCGAAAACAATGTGTGGAAATTGGTGAACTTACGTATACGTCCTCAAGATTAGAAAATGAGAGATGTTTCCGATTCTTCTAAGACGACTTACGTCCTTATTGACCTTTTTAGGTGTCTAATAATTCTATCCATTTTCGCTTTAACAGTTATCTGGCTTTTAATCAGACATCTTCGTGTGTATGAATTTTGGCTCATTAACTTCTCTTTTATTATTTTTTCCTTTTCACAACATTTTTCCTGATACAGGATATTTACATACATTTTTCTTTGGTGTTAAAACAGGTTATGACCTTCCTCGAAGTGGAATTGAATTACTTGGATAATTCTGCGGCTTAACAATAATATGGTGACATAATGAGTACATGATTTGGGTACCAACCAGATGTTCTTTGGTTCAAGCATATCCAAACCAACATGTTGAATCACCAATGGTTGATTTGAGTAGCTATCCCAGATATTGTGCGAGTCTATATTTGTACACTACCCACTATAGCCCAATGCGTTAGTAACTACAAGCCAACGTTACATCCTTTCGGCAGCAGAATAAAGAGTGATTCGCACCGTAGAGGGAGACCCGCTGGAGAGCTAAAACACCCCAAGGTTAAAAATGTCGGACTTTTTACCCTCCCTCCATTATAAAACAGCTGGCCCCATTTCCCTCCCTCAACCCCTCCTCCCATGTATTTTTTACGCCAACGAAAAAAAGGAGAGAGTTCGTGCTCGTGGAATTGGTTGACCTTTTGTGCGGGAGATAACTTTCATTTGTATTTGTGGTTCGTTTCCGAGTTAATGGACGCGCCTTTTGCATTCTTGATGCCCTTCCATTGGACGCCGCTCGTAATTATTTTTTCAAACCAATCGTTGGCATTGTTACGTAACAAAAATAAAAAACCTCGATTTTTTTTGTTATTGTGAAATTTTTGCTGCCTATCATGATTTTTAAGTGCGATGAATCTCCCTTTCTATTTGCCCTATGTTGCTGTGTTATGCTCCTAGTGTAACTAGAAAAAATACATGGTGATACTGCCTCGTCCATCCTGTTCGTCGTGTTAATTCTTCAAAAATTACGTGCTATCAAATCTGATTGATTAAGCGAAAACCATAACGCAATAGAAACGCATTTTTTTTGTACCATTATTTTTCTCATAATCAAGTTTCTAAACCATAGATTCCATATTGATAATGCATCTATCAGAATTCGGTCGCTCGGCAATATATTTTTGAGACAAATATGGCAAAGAATTGTATTTTTATTGTTTTTTTCTCTTTTTTCTGATGAAATGCTAACTTTATGTGTAGATCTTTGTGTTTTTCTCATCTCCCTACGCAGCCGTAAGGAGCTGTTTTCTTGCCAGGTCAACGGCCTTGGAATGAAAATTTCCAATGGATGGAAGCCAGAGGAGATGGTTAGATAAATTGAAAGAGTTATTTTTGTTGTGAAAGGTATTTTTTTAGAGTAGTCATGGCTCCTGCAACTATACGGTAATATTTACCTCTTTCCCCATCATCATTATCTTTTTCGAGTTATTCATTATCTCTGTTAATTGTAACTACAATCCATGAGTTATAACTTAGGAATGAACAATGTATTGTGTGAGGATAGCATTGGGTATAATCTTGATTCGGGAATCTTAGCGACTTTCTAGGACCCTCCAATTGATGGTCATGGTATGAGCCCATCATTGTATCACTTCGTCGACGAACAATTTAAGTTGCTGAAATATGTAGTTTTCCTATGTTCTGGGCCTTAAAATGACCTAGTCGAGTGAATCCAACGGTTTTGTGAAAACATGCTGGCTCCATTGGTAAACAAGTTGTTTGTTATTCTGGCTATCGCAATTGCGCTTTCGTTACCAACCTAAGAAGACCTTATAGCCACGACCATAACGACATTCATGTTTGATGGGCATTCTTCGAAGTATCAGTCGTTGATTATTAATCCCAACGCCTAGCATTGATAGCATGCCGGTAATGTGCACATGCTCATCCCACTAAACCTATCTGGTCATTCATAGCATTTGGCAGGGCTACAGGGGTCTTACACTTCCATCGTTTTTCAAAATATTGTGTTTTCAGTTTGTCGATACCAAATCGGTGTATTGATTTTTGTGAAGACTAAGCGTTGGCTGCTCTTTCTCCATCGTCGTTATCTTTCATGAGCAGTTCATTTTAACCCTTTCTAACCCAGAGCTGTTTCTGGGAGAAATCAAATTTCAAGATTTTTTTCATTGTGAAAACTTGAAAATTTTACACTCAAGAGCACTATCCTGGCAGCTAAATATTTCGTCATTAAAATTTACACCACAAAATAATATTTAATTTAGATATCTCCTAAATAGAGCTGAAACTTTAAACATTTTTGATGTTGCTTAGAATCAATATTGGGTTATAAAGGGTTAATTGAGGTGATAAAATGGCTACTTTTCTACTAAAATAATCGTAGGTTCAAGTCTGAGGGAAGGCTAAGGCTCAATCTCCGAGTAGAATCCTCGCATATCTCATTGCTGAAAATTGTCGAAGGTTCAGCGAGAAGAATTGACCCTGCTATCCTTACTGCATAAATGACACGCTGCTGGGGTACTCTTTGGCGAAAATGACCAAGATTTTCGCGACGTTTCAGTATAGCATTGGATAGGATTTCGGGGTAAGTTCGCGTTTGCTTCACTATTTTGAAGGCATTCTCCTCCTACTGTGCTGTAGGCGTGTTGAGGACCTTAGTCTTGATGTGAGATTGGTCTGGTAATACTTGAGGAAGATACAGATTTTTAAAGGCGTTAAATAATCAAGGTTGGACGAAAATGTGCGATTATAATTTTCTGAAACGATTAATACTTGAGCTTAGTTAAACGAGAGCTTTTAGCTAGTATCAACAGTATGATGGCGGAATCTCACCAATTTTGAGATTGTTTCAGGAAATTACAATGCCACATTTTCGTCCAATTTTAATTATTTAATTTCCTTAAAAATTCAAAGTATTAAATATAATGTCGGAAAGGCTGGATACCGAAGAAAAATCGTTTTCATGTTAGTTGCAAAGTTGTCATAAAAAATGTTTGCGCTGTCATAGCTCAGTAACTAAGGGTATTGTAAGGGAAGTAAGTAATATGGGAGTTGCGACCCCAAGTTTATGGACAAAAACATTATTAAAATTGTCTCCCCTACCACCTCCTGACTGTTGCAGATTCCACGGAATACCGTCGTATGGGACTTTGCCGTCCTCATAATATAAGCGCGGACAAGAGCTGAAAATCTCTCTAATGGTTAACCCTTTGGCTGTACGTCGTCGTGGCGTTGACGTTAATATTTCTCGCTGAATTTTTTTTATCATCGGCACCTCTCCCCCTTAATAGGTCGTTCTATTATTGTGTTTACATCGCGTCGAGCGCATTTTCTGCCTTGCAATTTGCCTGTCACATTTCCTTCATCAAGGGAGAAAAACTGGTTCGGGCGAAAGTCGATTTTTGAATTGACGTCGGCAGGTGTATTGGGTACAACAAAAAAAAAGAAGAAGAACGTCGACGGTGAGCGATTGACGAGAGGACTTATTCGTTCAGTCGGGTCGTAACTGCGAAATAAAAACGCGTCCACATGGGCAGACGGTGGATGTCAAATGGCGCTGTTGCCCCGGTCAATTCACCTTCGCCCCTCGGGGGCCACGAACAGTCATCGCTTCTTTTTTTTTAACCATCGTCGACTGGGGACGGAATGTAGCCCAAGCAGCGATCCGGTTTGCCCGTCGCGTAATTAGTCCAGCGGAGCGCTATTAATCATCACGTTTTTCTCGCTGCAATTATTTCGCGTATGGAGAGATCGATTTTCGATCCTTTCCATCCTTACCCCATTCGACGCCGCCTTTCCATTTGTTTCAAATCCCCACTCTCGCAATTCCAGGAACAGCATCACTGAATTAATGATAGAGATGGAATAGCCAATTTTTTTAAACCCTATTCTCATTAAAGGGGTGATGATATTGATATCTGGTGATTTTCCGGGTATTCTTCCGCGTTTATCCATTTTGTAGGTCAATATTTCGCCAACGTTCCAGTTGGCTTCCTCAGGTCCACTGAAGTGTTGATGCAGAAAGTTGTTCATCTTATATACACCCCGTTTGCCGCCTTTTTTGTGGAGGTGTGCCCTGATTGGTCAGGATCTTTGAAGACCCTTTTCCACGCGCTGGCGAGATTGTAGCCGTCTTCACGGTTGAAGTTCTTTGTCGTCTTGGCGATTTCAATTGCCTCCCTGATTATTCTCGGGTAGTAGCGGCCTTCTTTGTTCAGAAGAGAGGCGTTTTCAAAGTCAATATTGTGTGTCGGTCCACTCCATTGGTGTTCCGCCATTGGGTAATGATATTATTTCGCGAAAGCCAGTAACGATGGTCGACGCGTGACGTATATCCGTCAAAAGCGACGATCGCAGTTAAGCTTTGGCGTTAGATTTTTTCCGAAAGCCCCGTAATTGGACCAAGGAACGGCGCGGAGATGCTTGTTCCCTGTAAACCATAATGGTTGCCACAACGTTGCAGCTACGTCTCACGGCAACCAACTGGGAGTTCCATGCAACGTTGTGACAATGTCTTATTTACTGCCAAACGTCCTCCGTACTACGTTTTCACAACGTCTTCACAACATCTTTGCAACGTGACACGTAACATGTTTGCAACCTGCCCGAAACCTTCTGTAAACCATATAGGTTGCCACAACGTTGCAGCTATGTCTCATGTCAACCAACTGGGCAAACAACTTTCATGCAACGGTGTGAAAACGTCTAATTTACTGCCAAAATTTAATCCTTACTACGTTTTCACAAATCTTCGCAACCAGAAGCTTAACGTGATGCAACCTTTAATAAATAATACTTTAAATTGTGTTGTTTCAAATGAAATTTTTTTATTATTCCTTATTTGCAATTTTTTTCCTTTCCTCCACCCTCTGATGCCTTGACTCAGCATGCCTGAACCAGTCAATTGCCTTCTCCTTTATGTGCTAATAGTCATATTCCTTTAATGTGGGCTTGCAACGGAAAGCATCTGAAATTAAATTTTAGTAAGGATTTTAGACACAAGTAGTTTTATTGAGCAGTTCCCATTTTGAAATAATTTTATAAGCACAACATACCAATAATACATAATCGGCGATAATACAAACGTTCCATGTATGGAACATTTGCTATAGCAACCAAAACGAAAGGAGCTGAAATGTGCGTACATTTTCTGAGTAAAGCTCAACACATTCATAGTTTTTCGACACGTCGGGAGAAATCGGCAGCAAAAATTAAAAATTTTAAAGCTTTGGCCTCATTTTAGCGCAAGAACTAGGTATTACCTATTCTTTTAATTCAATATTTTCATATTTTAATGAATGAGGGAAAATTGTTGTAAGGACGTTGCAAAGCAACCTGTCTGCAACGTTGCAAAGAGACCTTAGTAGCTCTGCAACCTCGTGCAACCTGTCTGCAACGTTGCCAGGACGTTGCAAAGAGACCTCAACAGCCCTGCAACCTCTCCAACCTCGTGCAACCTGACTGCAACGTTGCTGCAACTCATTGTGTTTACTGGGTTACTAGCTAGTCGCCGCTAGCTATTCTTCCCATTATTTTCCTTGCAGCAGTTTGTATCGAATCACCTTCTGATCCGCGTTCTTGCTTGTTTGGAGTTTGATAGCGGACGAAGTTAACGGCGTTGTAAATATCAGCATTTCCAAATTCGTTGGGGCCCGTTGCATTAAATAGCCATCAAGGAACAGAAGTTTGTTTTTTTCAGTCCTATGTTTTGTCTTTAGACTAGAATGAACTTTAATTTTAAACTAAGAGTGGAATTTATCATGAAATAATCACAGCCGGTATTCGAACCTGGAAGACCACACATGCCGATGACTGACGCTCTGCACGTTCTGTTCGTCATTCTTGTGGAAAATGCGATGACTGTCGCGGAAATAGGGGTACGTGCTCGCGATGCAGATTACGACGAACATCCCGATCACTATGGTCACGAAAACAGTCGAGGCACGTAATGCAGGGCCAGCGTTTTCCGTTCCTTCCACCATTTTAGGTGAGGGAACTACATAGATGAGCCCCAGTCCGTTCCGTAGAAGCTTGATTTATGCTGCCTCTCTTCGCTCGGGTTTTAATCGTTTCATGTCCGCAGCGCTGAAATGAGCGCAGGGCGTTCCAATTTATTCCCAATGTTTCAGCGTGTCCGGTTACCGGGGATACCGGGAGAATCGGGAATTATGCGTGAATTTTTAGTTCCTGGAGTTATGCATGACTTATTCACGTATTTTTTCTCGAACCTTGAATTTAAAATTCGTTTCACATAAAATTTTGCCTTTTTGACACCTATTGACAAATCCTCCTTTAAATGCCACCTGTCTAATCCATAATGCCCCATCTTATGTTAAAAAATTTTGTTTTCTGTTATTTTTTATTTATTTTGTCTTCTTTTAGCTATTATTTATTTACGTAAATATCCAATGTAAAAGTCTTTGTGCCGTTCTTGGTGGTGAAATAAATAAATAAATAAATTTACTCGACTAAAATGTGTTTGTCGTGAGTGTAAAGTAGGTACCTTAGCTTAGTAGAAATTTTACAGCTGCATCGAAACGTGGAATGTCAGACAAGACAACAGAATCGAAATGTCCAGTACTCTTGACTTTATTAAGGTTCAAAAACACGAAGAATACAATGCCAGGCGTCGCCTCAAGTTTATATTAATAAGTGTAAGTCTTTTTTTAATTCTTACATATCGCAGTAATCACGTAAGATTAACCTAGAATTTTGTAAAATTTCCCTGGAAAACCTGGAATTATGCATTAATTTTTCTGCTTTGATTGGCTGGACATCCTACCTAGGGTACCTATTTGAACTAGTAAGGAACGCCATTGATAAGTTAAGGATTTAACTGAATTGATCATCGCGAATCTACATTTTCATCAGTATGCTTAATTATATGATCTCTTCATTTTCTTCGGGTTCTTTGGATTTTGTTGACAACATTTTTGCTGACATTACAGTCAACGTTTTCCGGTCGATGCTTGAAAACTGCTGTCAACAAAAGTCAACAGACGCCATAATACGAAGAAAATGTAGGGATCATCTGATCAACGCGTGGAAAACATTCCAAACTATGCCTATTTAATATAACCTCGTGAAATTCGGATCGATCTACCGTCACCGCCCCAAGTGGCGACTTCGGAAAACCCTATCCAATATGCGGCGGGTGAAATAATATTTTTGTCTCCGTCCGGAGAATCCTCAATTGTAATAGTCGTGAGTTTGATGATGCACGTGTGGGTCCATCGTCCGTGCAGTGGAGTCCAGCGCGCAAATCATAGATGACGACACAGGCGCTCTTCGCTGGGTGAATCGTGCCGCTGGCTGAGGGGGATTAGGAGGCAGACAGCTATGGGTGTGCAATGCATGCAGAACGCTGTAGCGATGAAGCCTTTCACAAACTCTTGGCCTATATTCGTGTTCCCTCGTTCGTCACCAGTCTCTTTTGTCGCCCGAAGGACGCCGATACGCGGCCTTGTGATCGCCGCCTTTTCCTCCCCCTTTCCTCCGCTTATACATCGGACCAGCCACCGTGACTCCATTTCGTCTGCATTCAGTGGCCGCAGTCAGCTGGTCGGCCGGAGCCATCGCCCGTGTCACTCCGCGAGGGTCAGATTTTTTCGTCTCTGTCGATGCAATCCGTGCGAGGAATGCTTTCTGGTATGAAGGACGCGTTTTTCCACCCAAATGTGCGAGTTTCGCTGTCTGCTCTGTCAGATAAGCGTAGGAAGGGTCTAAGGGACTGAGGAGTGCCGAGATGTTTAGTACTCGTGAAGTGTTGCATTTAAAAAAAGCGAAATTATTTTTCGATATGCAATGACTAGAGTTGTACATTTTTTTCAAATAACAAATAAAAAACCTTGTGTCTGCTTTAAAATAACCTAATGTAAGATTAACTTTAGAAATGCTGTAATTAACGAGATTAGGAAGATAAATAAAGTTTCCAACCGCCGAAACGCTTTTAAAATCTAGTTTTAATATTCTTTACTCCGTCTATGAAAATGGTTTCCGCATATGGGATCGAATGTAGGCAGCCTACTTCGGGTAAAAGGGAATTTGGCTTTCGGATTTATAGATTGGATTACTGCCGTCTTAACGACTGTGGTAAAGCCTCAGAGACAAAATTGGGGGTAGTTTGGTCTGAAGTATTGTATTTACTATCTTCGCTAATAGCACGTTTTAAATGTCTTATGCAATTATATTTTTCTGGTCATAGTCCTAGCTTCGTCGCGTCTATCGGTATATTGCATCACGAAATTCAACGTATAAAAAAATTTGATCGGACCGTCAGCTGTTTTCTCACATGCCAGAAAATCTTTGAAACTGCTTTCGTTTAGCCTTTCCTTTTCGCTCTTCACTTGAATCTTTCATTCGCATATCGTCCTTGCGCATCAAATGAGCGAAACATTCGATGTTAGTTTTGAAAAATGTTATCTAATATCGGTTGAACGGCCAAACTGGTAATTGTAGGATTATACTTATCAATTAATTCCTCCTTCGGTTGCGGAACATGATACCTTAATCAGTAATTGTCAATATTTGTGAGAAGAGAATGTGATAGCTGAGTAATCACCATGTTTACCCCTTGAGATCTTGTTTATTTTTAATGCTGAATTAATTGCAAGTTATTTATTTTTGCAAGACCGATATCAAGCAGTGACGCAAGTAAATGGCAAATATATTTTTAGTTTATGAAACCATTTTTCTATTACACAATCTTGCCCACCTTGAATTACCTCCTTGGATTTGTCATAATGACTAACGATAATGATGAAGAATACTTTTCAACCGTCCGCGGTTTAATTCTTTTATGCCGATCTTAATTTCGATGTACTACATCAACGCGTCATACCATAGAGATTCGATGCCTGAATAGGGATGGTGATCAGGAGAAAATTGCTCCCTCTTGCATCATTACATTGAAAATTCAACTTATCTAGCTTTTTACTTCTCTTTCTATCCAAATATCGCGTTAGTTACCCCGACATTTTTTATTACTGATGATTTCAGGCGTAACTGTATGAATACTTTCCATGGAAAATGAAAGAATATAATTTGTTTGGCTCACAAAACATATTTGAAAACCACGATGACTTATAATATATTGTGATAATGAAATGACGATTATACATTTTTAAATATGTTATGAAACCCGGGTCGTGCTTTTTCAAATATATTAGTGAACCTAACAAAATTTGTTATGTCATTTTGTGTTCCCTCAGTTGTAGTGTCGCCACCGCTAATCGTGCTTTACCAAGGAGGTTGTAAATGAACAATAGGTGTATTTACATCCTCGTACGTTACAAACTCACAAAACTTACTCGTGTCCTTACGAAAATTTGCTTATGGAGAAGTCTCGATCTTGTCTATTTATATCGACAATCGATGGTGTTCCTCCCCACCAAGAGCGAGGTAGGGGACCCTTCGCTTTAGATATTTCATAATTCACCGATCGACCTCAGTCCCGAGGTCCGGTGCACGCGGTGCTCGGTCACGAAATGCTTTCCTAAATAATTCATCCCCACGAACCGCAGGTTCCACCGAATCGGATTTTGTCGCGGGAAAGCCTTACCGTCGTGCTCTCTACCACGGATGAGATTCTGCGTTACATATTTATTCTCTTTCATGTACGTCGACTTTACAGCCGTCATTTTCCGTCTGACGGATCACCCCATCCATTTCTGTGATGGGATCAGCGAAGATCGATTTACTTCGGGCTTAGCCATTTCAACGCGGAAAAAGTATTATTGTAATTCGTACAAATACTCATTTCCAGGTTCCGAATTTTTCGACTGGATAAATCAATTATTAAGCATAGAAAGTAATTTGTTATTCCAGCTTAATCTCATTTGCAACCTGTGCTAACGTTATCTGCAATCTTTAATCCGTGACTCTAGCAAATAAGCTTGTACAATAAGCTATTGAAGCTTATTGTTGATCGCAATTATTTTCGTTATTTATTTTTATCGGCGAATACATCGTGGTGTGCAGGGAAATGGTTTTGAATCCAATCTCAACCCTTCTCTACCAGTCCTGAAATAACTCATGGACAGTCTGAAATAATTATTTTCGCCCAAAGGTTTTTTTAGTTGAAAAGAGTTTTATTGAAACTTGTTTTTATGTCTAAAAACAGTTCCATTAGATTTTCTGGAGGACAAGTGATATGAACGTGATACTTTATTTTATATTTGGTCGTAAGTAGTATATGATTCACGAGTACTGATTTTACTTCACCTCATTAGCTTGGCGACCTCATGGATTTCTTTTGTCTTGCTGTAGCTAAAAGATCTGTTCATCTGGTCCTTACTTTTCGTCTGGCGTGACCCACATTTTTTCTTCTTGTGCTCCTCAGAGCAATAATTACTTTTCAGCTCCCCGCGAGGGGTCGGGAATTGATGCTATGGGTTTAAAGTTTAACAACTTTTCATTCACATTTTTTATTGGCGAATAAATCGTGGTGTATAAGGAAAGTGTTGTGAACATAATCTCAACCCATGTATCAACCAATCCTAAAAATAAATCATGGACTGTCGAAAGTGATTTTTTACTTAAAAAAACATTAAAACTTGTTTTTGTGTCTTGGAACAGATGCATTATTTTATCTAGATTGTAAGTAAAATCAGTATTATAGTTTAGTTTATATTTTGGTCAAAAATTCACGAGTTTTACTTCACACCATTGGCTTGGCGACATTAGAGATATCTTGTGTCCTGCTGTAGCTTAAGGATCTGGTCATCTGGTCCTTACTTTTAGCTTGGCGTGACCCACATATTTCTCTTCTTGTGATCCTCAGAGCAGTTATTACTTTTTTTCAATTCCCCCGGGGGGGGGGGATTGGTGCTAGGAGTTTAGTGTTTTGTATGTAAATTATTCGCCCATTCCTTCCTCTCCTCCTCCTTATCTTCTTCCTCACCCCCTCCCCCATCCCCCCCCCCGTTTCCCTCCTCTCGGCACAGTGTTCCTAACGTCCGCTCCGCTGTTCCATTTCCTCTGACCTCCATGTGTAAAATGGTCGGAGTGAGAGGAGTAGTGGGGGGGGTCTGCCTTCCCCCCTTACAACTACTCCCCTCCCTTCGTTGAATGAAATCCCCGCGTTGCTTCCTCCTTTTTAAGCCGTCCGTGACCCATTGATGCAGCCCGGCAGATTGTAATTGTGCGGACGATGGATTGCAATTGAACCTCCCTGCTCACCGTCCTTCCCCTCGCTCGTTGGAAATTCCCTGCTAAGCCGCCCTTCCCTCCGCCTCGACCCCATCTGGGTCCCTCGACAACACTCGTCCTGGGCCCCGATCCAGCGTCCACAATTTATGTGGGCGAATCTTCTATGGTACACGCACTTGATGTAGCAGTAATGCAGAGGCGCACGAGATATTTTGCATATGGGTGGAGCAGTGGCGTAACTAAGTTCCCCCCCTCTCAAAGTCTCAGACAATGAATGTTTTCCCTGTTGTGATGATTTACCGCAGAATTACGAATGAAACCAAAATTTTAATTGACAAAATTATTTAAAATGTATTTCCGGGCATGTAATTTTTCGAAAATTTTCCCTGCCCCCCGTTACCTGGGGGGGTCGCTCCCCCATCTCCCCTCAAAGCATATTCCTAGTTACGCCACTGGGGTGGAGTCTTGAGGGTGCTAGTAGTTAGGGTTAACGTATCACAGAGATTAAATTCAATGTAAATATCACTTGACACTCTTTTACATCCACTTCAAGATGGCTCTCTCCTTAACAATCCATTATTTTTCTTTTATCACCATAGCATCGTCTCAAACAAATAAATAAAAGAAATCAAAATAAAAACAAACATGCTCACAAATAAACAAAACAAATAACAAATGAACTTAAAAACAGAAAATAAACTAAACATATACAAAAGTGATATTGGTCATAAAACACATGCATCAGGGTGTTGGGCTTCTGACTAGGGTCCCGAGTTCATATCTCGAGTGATGCCACGTCCCATCTGGGTTCCTCAACATCTCTCCTCCTGGGCCCCGACCCAGCGTCCACAATGTATATGGGGGAATCGTCTGCGGTACACGCACTTGATGTAGTTTTAATGTGGGGCCTACTGAATATTTTGCATTTGGGTGACGGATAGTGGGACCTGGTGTTGACGGTGGTGGGCGTCTGAGGGAGGAATGATAATGAAAGACATCGTACTGTCCTCTTAAATTTCATTTCGCAACTCTACCACACGTGATTCGATTCGCTTGCAATCATCACCGGGTACCTGAACCTGATGATGATAAATCAGGTATCAGTACCTGATAAATGATTGCAGGCCTGTCGAAACTCGTGTGGTAAAGTGAACAGTAGGATATCTTTGTACATCATTTGATATGCTGTTTCACGATATCTCTCCGGAGATAGTTCACTTTATTCTGACGGAAGGGTTCTGAGTTCATAACCGGAGTGAATCTTCTGAGCACCCTCTGCGAAAATCCTCGCGGTGTGAGTTGGTCGAGGGATAGGACTTGGTTCGTTTCTGTTAAATTCGCGTACCCGTGCCTTTGTCAGAGGTGAGCTCTACCCTCATAGGTGGCGTAACCAGGAATTTCGTTCGGGAGGGGGGTCAAAAACCAGGGGGGGGAATTTTTGAAAAAACAGGGTACCAAGAAAAGGGTTTTAAACTAATTTTATCACTCTAAAAAATTTTTTTTAATATGTTGTAAATTCACGATTTTTCAATATTTTTTTCTTTTGTGAAGGAAAATAATTGTGTTTTAATATTTCGGGGGGGAGAACTGGACTCCCTCCTGGCTACGCCACTAACCCTCACCTATCTATAGCTTTCGCCTTCGATTTGAAAAATGAAGTGAATGACGAGTCTTGTATGGAGACTTATTACGAAGAAGTTAGGGTCCATATGCCAGTCGGATAAAGAATACATCTTGGCGCATCAGTCGGGGCTACCCAAACTCAGATACATAATCATCTTGCGTCTGGTATTATATAGGCCACAAACTCGCCAAATGTCAGAACGAAGTCTCCCTACCGCCGCTTGCAAACTCTCAAACAATAACTACCATAATAGCCCTTCTTCCCAGTCTGAAGCTCTGATTCTAATAGTGTTAAATTTCCAAGATATATCATTTCTTGTGGGATGAATAGTTACTCGATGCTTGAATACCCGTTTAATCATTAATTTATAATTGATAATATTGGAATCGAGATGAAATGGTATTGCAATTTTACTGTTAGTTTGCTAACTAGTAGTTCATAAGTTTTTCGGTATATAACGTGGCGATGAAGGTTTTGGAACTATGAAGAGTAGAATATTTTATGGGCCCGCCAAAACACTTTCACCTTACTGACCTAGGTTTTGAGTTGTGAAATCATTTTCAAGGCCTAATAGACCGAAACCTCGGCCGGCTAGGCG
Source organism: Ischnura elegans (assembly GCF_921293095.1). Lineage (NCBI taxonomy): Eukaryota > Metazoa > Arthropoda > Insecta > Odonata > Coenagrionidae > Ischnura > Ischnura elegans. The sequence continues at coordinate 71,843,966 of NC_060256.1, forward strand.
ATAGTTTTTTGTGAGTGGGCCCTGACCGATTATTTCTTCCTTGGCTCGAAAGTAGGTCCCTAAAGACTTAAACCACCGAACTTTGGATGCATGAGAATGCTTGGACATTTTAGCATGTGAGGAAATTTCCCTGCCCGTTTTTTATCAAAAAAGGAGCACATGTCTGTTTATCCTCAATTAGTGAGCTATCTCTTCTAATTTTAGTCCTGAAACAGTATTATATACAATAGTGATGTACTTCCCCAAAAGTTGGCTTTATAAAGAAAGAATTGGTGGGGAAAATAGGAGGCCCGTTTCTTGCGATTCCATTCCATTAGCCTGAGGTAAAAATGACTGTAACTCATGGCAGTGAAGTCTCAGGTGGAACGTCTCAAGAAACTTTGATAATAAATAGTAATAAAGAGAATATTTTCTTTTTCATATCCGATGTTTCTGAAAACTTTTAAAAGCATTCGTTTTTCCTTTCCTGAATAAGGAGAGTGCGAATTTTTTCCCCACTGAGGCCTGTGTTTAATAAAGTTGAAATAAATAGATAACTCGGACGTACACGTAAAATGTCGCGTATAAATTTCGAGTAAATTGAAATGTCGGCACATAAAACCAAAGTTTGTATCACGTTCCCCCTTCTTAGTTTTTCTTGCGAGGCATATTTATTACCATGCCAGTCAAGGTAAAAAAAAGTTCGGTGGGAGAGTTTATTGCGTGTAAAAAATGGAAAATTACGCATGATAACCACACGTAAGGAATTTTTCAGTTAAAGTAGCCTCCCTGTCATGGAAATGGTAGCGATTTTCATTTCTTATCATGGTAATTTTTGTCTCCGCAAGTGGCTAGACTCTGTATTCGTATGTATGCTTATTTTTACCTTCCGTTTTTTTCAACAGCTTTCAGGCTCTTTATTATCTTACTCTCAGGCAGCAAAGTACTCACGACACCGTAGCCAGGCAGGTACCCAAACGTGTTTGCGAAATAATTACATTGCTCTCCTAACCTGGACCAGCAACCGGACTGAATGGGCATGTGGAACGGTTAATCTTCGTAAATTCGGGGTCTTTTGTGCACGGCATAGACTCCAAACATGTGTCTGCATCCGAGTGAGAAAGGTCACTTTAATTCATGTATTCTTTTGAACGTCCTTTTATAGTATTAAGGTATACAATTCCACATTGCTGAAAGGACTGCTACTTTTCATCATTGATTCTAATTTTTGGAGGATACTTTTTTTTCAAATTTCATTGCTTACCCATCGATACAGTTGTTGAAATTTCAACTACAATGTCAGTAAAATATACAATACATGTCGAAATTAAAAATGAAAATTTAGTTTTCACCTCACTAAAGGAGCACTGTTATTTTTTCATTCCACAGCATTGGTATGTAATGGGTAATTGATATTTTTATTCATCTACATATATCTAGGTTGTTTACCAATTTTACACTGTAAAATATCTCATCAAAACTGTAAAAAGAATTTAATAAGAAATCCTGAAATGTTGCTATTTTTAGCCAGTATCGCTATTTCGGGCAAAATTTCGTCATTTTATGATGTTGTGAAATGAGTTAGATTTTAGTTAAGTCGGTGTTAATGAGATAAATTTTAGAAGAGCCTATGACACGGTTAAACTATTGCCAAATTGTCGAAATATATGTGATTAGTAGCAATGGCAACCATTGTTTTCTCGGTCAGTAATGTATCTATGAGGACCGCCGTGCGTCGACGATCGTTCCTCGAATGGAGGCAGACCTTGGGAAGACGCGCTTTCGCGAGTGCTTACGCAGCTTTTCGCTCAGGAATCGATTCTATCCATCCCGTGTGTGTGTAGTATGTTCGGTGTGCTCTGCTTTGCCTTGATTAGCCTCAATTCGTCTCTGTGTCTCTGCGGGAAGGGGTTGGGATACGACAGCGCGTAGCAAGTGGCCGGATTCGGGAAGGCTGTGGAGGGGAAGGGATGGTCATTCAAAAAATAAAATAATTTTGCCTCTGCCCTAGTAGAAATGATTGAGTATAAAAGTGGAAATGAGTGAGTGTAAAAGTAGAAATTAGTGAGTATAAAAGTAGAAATAAGTGAGTATAAAAGTAGAAATGAGTGAGAATAAAAGTAGAAATGAGTGAGTATAAAAGTAGAAATGAGTGAGTATAAAAGTAGAAATGAGTGAGTATAAAAGTAGAAATGAGTGAGTATAAAAGTAGAAATGAGTGAGTATAAAAGTAGAAATGAGTGAGTATAAAAGTAGAAATGAGTGAGAATAAAAGTAGAAATGAGTGAGAATAAAAGTAGAAATGAGTGAGTATAAAAGTAGAAATGAGTGAGTATAAAAGTAGAAATGAGTGAGTATAAAAGTAGAAATGAGTGAGTATAAAAGTAGAAATGAGTGAGAATAAAAGTAGAAATGAGTGAGTATAAAAGTAGAAATGAGTGAGTATAAAAGTAGAAATGAGTGAGTATAAAAGTAGAAATGAGTGAGTATAAAAGTAGAAATGAGTGAGAATAAAAGTAGAAATGAGTGAGTATAAAAGTAGAAATGAGTGAGTATAAAAGTAGAAATGAGTGAGAATAAAAGTAGAAATGAGTGAGTACAAAAGTAGAAAAGAGTGAGTATAAAAGGATTTAAAATGGTTCGAATGGACCAATGACTTACGGATTGGGTGGATGAACGATTCCATTGAAGGATACTACACCTTTATCCTCATGTTTTTCCCACAAACAGAAATCTTTTTTCCACAAAAATTTCACACACAGTCATTTCACATACACATCATATTTTTTACATTTCACATATATTGTATATCCTTTGTATTGTAAACGTTTGTCTACTATTTTTTAATATGTTTGCATTGACGCTCTGGAGCGGTTAGGTGAAAGCGGGGACTTCTTAGTCTCAATCTCGCCCGAATAAAGGCATTTTATTATTATTTTTTATTATTTACGGTCGCATTCATATTCCGCATATTTAGGACCGTCAAAAAGGGTCGAGAAAAAAGTATCCGTACGTCTGTATTCCGCAATGACGACCAGTTGATTCTTCCTTTTGTGAAAGGATTTCCCGGGAAGAGCGAAGACTTCATAAGAGAAACTGACTACCTAACCCTCGTGAGATCTCAAGAGTACGCTGCTAGTGTATGGGATACCAATTGTGGCGCTGTCACTGACCATGGTTTCGGCTCTCTTTGGCAATGTGAAACACTTAGCAAATGACATTGTGTGTCGAAACCATGGTCGGTAGTGCAGTTATATAATAAGAAGTTTCCGTCAAGGGAGTTACATGTTCCTGAGACATTCATGAATACCCAATAATAACGAAAAAGTTTTAGTCCCATGAGGCTCCCATGTTAATTCAAGTCGATATATCTCGAAAACTAATCGACTTTTGCGAGTTCAGATTTTTCCTCCCGATATTTTTTTTTTTTAACTTTTACGTCCCATATGCCTATCCCACACCTATCAAAGTTTGGCTGCGAATTTTTATGAATTAGTCAATGGTTAATCAATTTGTCGTTTTATGTAGCACCGCATAAATGTGGAAATTACCATTTGTTTCGCATACATTTATCATGGATACGAATTTGTACGACAAAATACGAGTGTCAGAATTTCTACTCCTGGAGCAAATTTAATACAAATTAAAAAAAAAAATTATGGAAAACGTTTTATCGTGAACTACAAAGGATACTAAAAGAATTCAGCGTGGAATTGCTCATATGTTCACAAGCCATGAAGAATTTGACTTTTCAAAAGTTACATTGTAAATGTCCTACCTTGTCTGTCTCCTCTTTTTGGTTTAGCTCCTTCTTTTTTTATTAGTAAAATTTTGTTCAATCTATTTTTAAATGAACTTGGATGTAAACAAATTTGTTGCTCTGACTCAATCATTCTCGCTCCTTTAAGTGATCGCAGCGCTGCCATCGGATTTTGGAGGCCATTTTTTTTCAAACTATCTCCATATTTAATTTTAAATTCTGAAAAACAATCGAAATGTAGTTAAAATCGTAATAAAAGTGTTGGAATATCGCATTGCCATCTAATTATGACTTATCCTGAAAATTTCAGCCTGATAATTAATCGGAAATTGGGTTAAAATTAGGTTGCGAGGTTTGACCCGGTCAAGTTGACAAACTACAAAGCGAGTTTATAGAAAAAATTATCAAAATTTGTCGGCAACCGCGGATGGAGGGAGGGGCTGTGGAGCCAGGGAAGTTTTCATTGGCTTTTCGTTATGTCGCGATGGAGATGTCCAGTAGCTCGTCCACGCGGATGCTTTCAAGGTCGCCCTACCGTTCGCAGCATTTTGTGATGAAATCTCGTCCGCGGCCGGGGTCCAGTGCTTATGCCGCATTGTCCTGTCACTCGTCTCGAATACATAAATGGGATTGCTGCGACCCTCGCTGACCGTACGTATCCGCTCAAATCGATTCTTACGGTTCGAACGAACACGCTAGGAGAGGTGTCGGACACGTGAAGTCCATTACAACTCCCTCTTCACTTGTCCCGTACTCTGATAAACATGGATTGTAAATAGGGCAGTACTGAAGTTCTGTTTTAAAAAAAGAAGATTAGAAAACTATCGATATTTTCGGAATGAGTATCTATCCAAATAAAGTACAAAAATTGACTCAAATTTAAGTATGGGATAAACATGTGTTGCAGGATAGCAAAGCCTCTAGTGTTCAATACGTCTCTAATCTGTAGTTCGGGCAAGACGATGGATTTTTGAATCTCTTAAAATTAATTCCTTGGCAAAAATAAATGCAATTATTACAACGTTATCTAGCTTTACAAAAAAAACATTGGAAATGTATTAGTTAACTTCACCTGGAAGGAATCTCGCTGCGTATTATTATCGAACTATCGAGTATAAAGATCCCTCCGTGTGCATTAATCTTGAATACTGGTGTTGTGTTTAATGTATGAATTATTATGATAATTCCAAGCGGGGCATGTTGTAGGGTCAACAACCAGCGAAGTGAGTGATATTGAAATAATGGTACGATAATAGCCTCAATTCCCGTGAAATTATCTTTTCTGTCCCCTGTTTTATTGAAAATAAAATTTAATATGCTTGGTATTACGCTTGAAAATCGTTATTTCTTGCTTTTATTTTTTTTTAATCTCTTTTAATTATAACTGATGCGCATCTAATTGATGATGCCATAAAGATGTAAAAGGATACTTTGACCGTTTGATTGAAATTATTTGTATTCATCTAAATTTCTAAATGCTATTTCTTTGAATTTCAAATCAATCTGAATTAAATTATACGGTGAAGATTGGTATATTTGTTTATACACATGACGACTGTTATTCCACGCGATGTTTGTCTCAATTGACTTAGTTACTGATATGGTTAATGACTATTTTTATTTGTCAATTCTATTATTAACTCTTTTTTGTTTCTTTGCAGGTAAGATTCAGTCTTGATCTACTCTAATGGTTTTGTCGGAGTGAATGGTCAAAACATTTCCCATTTTCTGCGTCTAATAAGGTAGTAATAAGTTTTTCATTGTTTTAAGTTGCACCTACACTGCTGGGCATGTAATTTCATTACTATGTGATGACCTATATTCTCTGTTTAAGCTTTTCTAAGTTATATTCTGCCTGCCTAAGCCCAAAATCATTAAATGAAATTGATATTTTTTTATTTGATTAATTTTATCAAAATTCGATCGTATATTATATATTTAAAAATTTTGTCTTTCTTGTATCACTTATTATTTTTGAATAATTAAATGCATGCTGCACTTTTTTGTTGTTTATTTTATGCATGGTAGTACATAGAAAACACAAGAAACGTCATGGTACGTCAATTCAAAAGCTATTTTCGTTATTCTTCTTAGTGAAGATGGTAACCTTGCGTATGGAAAATGAAATATTGAGTCCGCACATCCATTTGATGAGCCTTATGAACCTACTCTACGGATGTTTTTATCTTCGGCCTAGTTTCTCTCCTTCAACATATAATCAGTAATATTTATCACATGTACTAAAATGTGTTAATCAATCTTTTGAAGTGTGGTACACACATGAGAAGCAAGGATTTGGTTGTGCGTATCGGTCGAAGGTATTTCTTAGGACCAATGCTTAAGTAAATAAGTAAATATACTAAATACTAAATAAGTACTACTGTATTCTTTCTCGTGACATCGTTTTAGGTTTCTCGGGAACGTTTTTATTCGACGGTAGGTCCGCAGATGGCCCTACCGTCTTACCCCATGCACGATTCATGCTAAATCCGGTGGGGTTACGAGGATCTTGTGCCACGGATAATGAGTGACCTCCCTTATCCCCTACCTAGAATTGGTCATGGTTTGGTATTCATCATAGTCATGAATGTGTTGGGCTATGTTTTTGCCCCTCGAGATAGCAGTGTAACGCGTTCCCTTTACCCCGTATATGACTTAATATAGGCTCATCAGCATAATTGGCGCGTTTGTATGAAGGACCATACACATAAATATTTCGGAGTTTCTTTGAATTGAGTGTGTATTACGATTCATTTTTCTTGAAGGTCGTGATCCATTTGCACATGAAATTTTCGTAGGCTTATTTTGAATATTCTTTTTCAGAGTGAATTATTCATACCGACATTTCGTTGGGTATTTTAAGAGTCGACCTTTAGTGTTTGATTTAGGTATGAGTTGCCAGAAAATTATTGATACATATTTTACATCTCGTATGACAAATGCTGCTTACCTTTCTTAGCTGATTTTGCTTATTTATCAAAGACGATACTGTGGTTGCTAGATTTCACGAAAAGTATTGTCTAAAGGTGCTATGTAAACCAAAGTGTCTGTTTTATACTCTGTCATTTTCGTATAAATATGTAGGAATTTAAGAGGGTTAGTATCATTGAAATGGGATAACATGGGATCGCCGCTATAAATCGGTGATTCCTTTTCTCTGGTATTGGAAGAACATTTCTTCTAGCATATGATCCTCAGAGCGTAGTCGGTAACGTGTTATATATTTATAGTTAAAAGGATCTTATCGTTACGAATTAGTGCCATTTTTCCTGCCTTCTCTGATATCGTCATATTTCCTTCCGGTCAAACTGTTTCGGTGATAATATCATGGGTTTTATGAAGCTCAAGAGGTGTTTAATAGGCTATCTTTATAGAGAGCCTTCCACGTGTCCTTCTCAGTGCTTGCATGATACCTTGCACTGGAGGAATCCAAAGTCGTCCTCGACCGCTCCAATGCCCTCAATGAACACAAGGAAAGTCGAAACAAGCTGGTATTAGATGTCTAAAACAATGAGGAAAGAGGCAGCACTACAATACGAGTATTCTTCCCGCGATGTTATGCTTTCCTTTCACCTGACGTCACGTCAATTCCGGAGAAGTGAGACCCGCCTATCTCCTGCATTTTTCATGAAACCGTAAGCCATGTTACCCGATGAAGGCGTTTTATTGTACAAATGTGCACCTACGATCCCCATCATATTCTCATTTCGCTGCGTTTTTCAAGTATTGTATTTTTAGGGACCTGCAATGTCTTTAGGAATATCTTGCCAGCAAATGATAAAGCATATTTGGCTTTTCGTGTGGCATTATTCCGTTTATATTATGCTTAATGTGCATATTGAATGAATACGTTGTCTTGTAAATGAAATGTTTTTTACCTTGCGAAATTAATAATTCCGTACATTTCCGCGTCGATGGTTAATCCGAAGTCTAGCATGAGCTATTTCTTTAGGAAATAACGTTCCATTATGCGAAAATCTTCGTAAGAAACTCTAATATTAGTTCTACTGCCATGAAAGGCAAATACCATAAAACTCATATAATTATAACTATCTCGTTTGTTTACTTTGCCTTGATATGTACTTCTCGGAATTCGGAGATTAGATTCGCCCACTTCTTCTTTCGTACCTACGGATATACACTATATGTACAATGTGTAATCTTGATAGTATCGATTTTCTTTCTTGGAGCTATTACTGAACAAGAATAAGGAATTTTTCGCCAAGCTTTTTTGTAGCGTCTACAAAAGGGTTGGTCTGGGTAATGCGTGCTGAATAGCCTAAATAGCGTTCAACAATAAATTTGCATCTATAAACTTTAATATACCTTTAGCGTTGTTTTCTGTCCGTATTTGTAATGCCTGATGAGCAAAAATATATAGAATCATGCTATTCACTAGAAGGGATTGATATCCGTGTTCCAATATGGCGGCGCAAGCATGTTAGGTTATAGCAAGAGCCATCAAACGAATGTAGCATAGTGCCTGCAGGTAATATTTTTCCAGCGAAGATAGTGGTGTTTCCTCGCTGGAAGTGGTGGGTGGGTATAGGGCACATCTCCGCCAACGTGACAGCTCAGCTCGGTTATTGCGAGAGAGCAGTTCGCTTGGAAACAAAAGCCGAGTCCCATAACTCATGCAGAATTGCGTGCGTGGGGTTATTTGCTGTCTAATAACAGCGCTGTTGTCGTAGTTCGAAGATAGTTGGAAAAGGTGTTGGTTATATGGGAGTCTCCCCCCTCCAAGGCTACATATCCACTTTTTGCCTTGCGTTCAATTCGCCAAGATTTGTTCAGGAAAGCGAGTCCCCTTATTGGAAGCTAGACTCCATTTCTGAAAATGATTAATTTTTTAAAGGAGAAAAAGGAAATTTGAAAACGAGAGCCAATATCCCAGGCTGTTGCCAATTAAAAGTTCACTAGTAATTGGACGCCGTTAGTACTCGCCACGAATATCAAGTTTAGGGCAAAATGAGCTTTCACGAAATGTATTTATCATGATGTAGGTGTTTGTTCTGCTCTTTGGTGACCATAGAGACTGGCCAATGAGTACAATATTAAGCCATATTATTGTAACAGTTTTTGGCTATGCATGCGTAAAGGGTTTTTTTTTGGGTGGTATGATATTCTGAGAAAATAACTGATGTGTATATTTGAAAGATCACCATAGGAGCACCTTTTTAGTATTTCTCGCGCCGTTGTTTATTTCGTTATTTCATTTTTATGCCAAGCCTGAAATAGAAGAAAATTAATTCTAATCTTGCTTTGTGATTGATCTGATTTGTAGGTATTTCATCTATTTCTAATTATATATTTTTTTGTTATTTCTACATAGTCTCAAATAATTTTATCTCTGAACTTTGGCGTTAAGTTAATTTTTCCCCCTTGCTTCTGTCTCTTTGAAATATGTAGTGTACCTTATAACCTCTCCCCTCATTTCTACTGTGAATTTCTACAGATAGTTTTTCTCTGCCTAGGCCAGCTTCTCTATTCGTCGGCAGTCTAAACTTATTCCATTTTCTTAAGCGGCAGATCTCATGCTGCATACACCCGTATTTTCCCTTAAAGCTTTCTTAGAGTATGAACTCCTCGACTTTATTTCCTTTCCTTGAAAAATTGCTCTTTTTATTGAACCCTACTCTTCTCAGTTCTCTTCCTCTCGTTCGCGTCTTCCGACCAATTGAATAAGCTTTGAAAAATTCAGGGGAACATCTCCATTTCTCGCTTCGCTGGTGACGTAACGCGCCTCCTTCTTACGTCCTCGTCGACTCGCTACCAGGAAGATCTGAGCTTTCATTTATTTCATTTTTCACTCCCGTGTTTCTTTGGGCCCCGCAAATGGATGCGAGGCTTGTTTTGTACCTTTGGCTTTCCTCGTCGGTCTGATTTCATTACCGTTCTTGGAACCCGTGCTCAGAGAGTTCTTCTCAAGGCGTTCTTCTTCAAGATGTGTAACCACTTCGAAAAATGTTCTCTCGGTTCTTTGTGTAAATTGGCACCCCGAAAAAACAGGTTTTTCTCTGAAAATGGGCGAAAGGAACATTTCTCTTTTTCACATATTCTGTCTTTTGTAGAATACCCGTTAATAATTTACCATCGCACCATTTATTCCAAGCAAACAACCGTGCTAACGGTGCAATTTTCATCAAAATTATTTTACAGAGAATTCCATCTTTCCCGAAGATAGGTCTTACACGGATCCCATAAGCACTATAACTCGGATTTAGATAGGTAGCTGCTGTAGTTGGTTGTATCATGTGATGCGCGATTCGTAAAATTGTCATTTTCTTGGCATAGTTATTTTTGGTTTTATTCGCATTCGAAGATACAGTGGCTCATCAATATTTTAGTACTTATATTTTGAATAATTTCATTTTTACCTGATGTAATGGATTTAAGCTTTGTACTTTTCATTTATACTTATTTAGTTTATATTTATCTTATTATTCCAGTATTATTTATATGTAGACCTACGAAGAATTATTTTGCGTTCTTGTGTGGAAATATCGCAATATGTTTTTGAAAAGCGTATTCTTCTTATGGTTGAGGAGAAGTTTGTTTTCTGCGTTTAGTTCATTCGTGGAAAAATTGCATTTTTTATATGTCATTTTTATTAAGCGTTGTTTCCTTTAAGGACGTAATACAGAAATGCCTTCTTATCTAACGGAAACGGTGTTAAATTAGGTATCCTTATCTCCCGCTCTTTTTACATCCGTTTCCGGAATCGCGTTACGTCTTAAGTACCTACTCAGTGATTTTGTTGCGGCAAATTTTTTACCCAGTCTTCCAGGCTTTGAGGACGTTGATTTCAGCATAAACCAAAATTCATGCTAACTGCAACAAGAATCGATCATGTAAACGATTGACCATGGAAATAATTGGGCAAAATCTTGGTCCAACCTTAGAAAATTTTTCATAAGGTTTTTATTCTGAGCTTTCCGTAGGCCACTAGCGTCACCCTTCAAATGAGTAGCACTGCGCGTGCGCAACCCCAAACAAATAACAGATAACATGTATGAATGGGCTCCTCAGGTAAAATATATATAGTGTGAAATCAGTAGTCCTGGCTGATTCTGGGAGCGAACTACCACTTTAGCTTAGCTTATGAGGTTCCATATTTGTTACGTACAATAATTATAATAATATATTTTATTTCTCCTTAAACATTTTATGTATCATAGATACAAAACCAAGATAGAGCTTGAGGTGACTCCCGAGCTTTTGCCTGTTCGTGGGATCACCTTCAGAAAACAATCGTATTACTTGGTATATATCAATAACAAAAAGTTTTATAGTTACGTATATGGCCTAAGTCATCGGAACAAAATAGTCGAAAGCTTATTTTGTAGCATTTTTTTTAACTGTGGCTATTCGTTTTATTTTTTTATTTTCATTTCCAGGCTGTGTACTCAAAATTCGTATTTAGTTTAGCTCAATGTCGGCAGGGTTAGGTCCTCGCCTGCCAAACCGTAGGTCGCAGGAGCGATTCCCGTTGGGTTATCCATTATATGGTTGCCTTTAATTTTTTTTCATCATTATTATTGTGCTAGTAATTGGAGCTACCTGTTAGCATTAGATAAATAACAGTTATTATTATAAATGCAGGCTGCGAAATAATTTATTAGCAAATTTCCTCGGTCGGTCAGTTTTATGCCGGCCTCGGTGGCGGCGGGGTAAACTCGTCTGCCATGCAAGAGGTCGCGAGATCGAGTCCCTCCAGGACCTGGATATTCGTGTACGATTAATTATTGAGTTAAAAATCCTGATTTAAAAGGTCAATGGTGCTATTTTAGATCGTACAGGAATAGATGAATAAATAAATAAATGCTTTTCGAGTTCGTCCGATTGGTCTTTCTCCCTCCACGTGTTAACTCTCGATTCCGTGTCCGTCCTAACCGGAAGTGCAAGTGGCCGGAAGGACGTTCGGCCCATCATTGATTGCTCCACTCTTCCCGCGGAGTATTTTCCCCGTCCTCGGCCGCCGCCACTTGGAGCCATGCACTCGCAACACCCTCTCATTCTCATCGTTTCCTCCCTTTATAAGTGAGTGTGTGTGTCCCGACAGACACCCAGCCCATCAGCATCATGTCGGGTTGTTTCGTCATGTCGGCTTGCGCTGCCGAATGGAAGGAAGCGTTTTTCCCGTCCATCTCGGTACGTATGGTACGTGCCCGCTGAAGGCCCTCTCGTGTGACCCAACAGCGGGAGGAAGCGTGGGTGTTCACTGATGGCATTTATTTCTGCCGACTCAGATATAGGTAGGTGCTTTGGGGGCGGAGTTAGTGGTAGGTACCCATAGACTGAAAATGAAACCAATGGGATTGCGGACTTTACAGTACAGATGTCAGTATGATCGAAAAATCGATTCGATTATTATAGCATATACACAAATTGGTATAACTTGAAAAGTATACCCGTTGGACCAATGAAATTTGGCGAATGTGCACATCTTGGTAACCCTCACACTGCCCAACAGAAATATGCTTTGTATGTTGTCTAACGTGCGATATATATCGAATATGCTTTTTCTTCAAATATATCGAACCGCTATAACATATAGGATTTTACATCCAAGGGCATAGTTGACCAGGTATTGTATAGTAGATACACAGACTGAAAATTAAACCAATAGCATTGCGGATTTTACAGTACAGATGTCATTGTAATCGCAAGATCGATTCGATTATTCTATCAAATACGCAAATTTAAAAAACTTGATTAGTTTATACGTTGAACCAATGAAATTTGGGAAATGGGTACATCTTGGTATTCCTCACAATGCCCAAATGAAACATATTTTGTGTATAGTCTCACGTTCGGTATTAATCGAATCTACTTTTTCTTAAAATATATCGTATTGCTATAACATATAGGATTTTACATCCAAGGACATAGTTGACCAATATAATTATGTGGAAGATAGCCATAGACTGTAAGTTAAATCAATAGCATTGCGGATTCAACAATACAAATGCCAGTATAATCGAAGAATGGATTCGATTATTATAACAAATACATAACATTGGCACAAGTTGAATAGTGTATCCGTTGTACCAATTAAATTTGGTGCTTGGTACATCTTGGTATTCCTCACAATTCCCAAAGGTAATATGTTTTGCATGTAGTCTCACGATTGATGCATATCGAATATGCTTTTTCTTAAAATATATCGAATCGTTATAACATAGGATTTTGCATGCACGTACATAGTCGACCAGGAATTTTAGTGTTGATGATCAAAGATTGGAAGGTAAATCAATCGGATTGCGTATTTTCAATGCACGTGTCAGTATACTTGATAATTCGATACGATTATGATAGCAAATATGCCAAATCTTTTTTGCAAATTGGAATAACTATTTTTTAAGACCAAAGAAATTAGAGGAATCGTTACAATTCAGTATTTTACAAACTGCATTATGGACATTCGTTTTGCAAGTGGAATATCTTTATATATTTTTCTAAAGAATCTGCGTTGTATTTTCAAGAGTGGCTTATCACAATGCTTATGGACTTTAACAGTTGAAAAATAACCACATAATCAACACTCTCTTGAAATTTTTAAAACCTTATTCCGATTATGTGTCAATGGTTAACTTAATGGATCAAAGAATCAATTATCCGTCAAATAAAATCATATTGAAAATAACAAATATTTCTAACAGTGAAAAATTTAGCTCCTTACCCTTTCAAAAAACGGCGGGGAAATTTTTGAATATTATACCACTTATGGGCACATGACTCGAAAATATGTGACACAACTATGTTTCCACCCCCCCTAATTACCCGCTTGATGAATTCAAGCGCCCAATCGACTCGTTATATTGAAGCTTTGTATGTGGCTGGTTACCATGGGTGCATGTACACTGCACAATGGTGGTGACTCATCCCTCTATATTTTCTCTGCCATTATTATCTTGATAATTACTGTATGAGCAGCAACCTAGGGAGTTATATTCGCGCTTAATGTGAGCTATAATTAGTTGAATTTATTTTATGAAATGCATCAAGAACTATAGAAAATAATTAATAATCTTTTATTTTAATATAATTTACAGCCACTAATCTTTTTACCCTTTTGGTAATTGTAATTTTTTCGGTTGCTTCTTAATATTATCGAAATTAAATAGTCTGAATATTGTAGTTAAATTGTCATTCAGTCACTTTTTTCCTGCATATTCCTACTCAATATCACCCTTTCGGAAATGAGCGAGCATTGGTTGAATATGTCTGTATATGTAAGGACTAGATATTTATTTCATCGTTGTATGGTGGTTAAATATGGAATAGAAGTCGGTTAATTGAAAGCTGACCGAGAATAAAGTTTTTTTTTAACTCCTGCATCTATAAATTAGGGAAAATGTTCTTGTAAGCCATGGTGGTTGCAGTGTGCTCAGGATAAAGTGTTATTTGTCATCATCGTTTTCTTTTAATAGTTTATATTAGGAAATTCAGGCGCTAGGGGTTACGAATTCCTTTATTTTTCTTTCTAATGATAATCCTCACCATGTGAACATATCCGTATTATTCACCATTCATTCATTGCACTGAATTGAATCCTAAAATGGGTGGGTAGATTCTGGCGGGTTCCAAACCTCTTCAGCCTCACATATTATTCTTATTCTAAAAGCTCTGAAGTGGTACAAACAAGAAAAAATTTATCTGCAACATGAGTCTAAAACAACCTTAAATGAACGCATTCCCTGCCCTGGAACATACTTATTTTTTCTGGCGTATTCTTTTTCAGAACTTTAATGTCATCTTGAAAATTTAGAGCATACAGTGGAGGGCCTTTAAAGCATTTTAATTGTTATTGTTTATCCCTTATTTTGAACGCCCCTATAAGGCACATGGACTTTTTACATTCGGTAAAATAAAATATTAAGATTTATAAAAAATGCATCAATAAGAAAAATCATAAAAAGCGTATCTAATATAAATGTTCGATTTTTTTTTATTTCACGAGTTTTGAGTTTACCTGTACGTAGCGACGGTAAATAAGAAAAAAATACGACCGATCTGGCGATAGAGATTTAGAGTACGCATCACTCCTCCTCAGCCTCTAATTTTTCCTGACTTTTATGTTACGCATATGTCTTTATATTCTGTTAATCTTTATTACGTATATCTTGTTTATAGCCCACACTATCATTTTCAAATTTTCAGGTTACAGGGTATGGAGCCTTTTCAACATTTTCCTCTATGTCCAACGTAAAAATACTTCTTCAGTACATTATCCGTAGTAAAAATTTAATTTATTGAGATACCATCAAGTTTTGAAAAGTTTCTGTTCTTCGTGCGTGAAAATTTTTAATAATGTGGCGTAATATTGAAACAAGCCATATTTCTGGAAAAAAGATAAGATACGATTGGTCGACGGGGAGTGATGCGTCTTCTTAAACACGAGCAATTTCGTTCTAATCATTGTAATCATCTAGGTCCTCACAGCACCGCAGAGAGATGAACGCGCAGCTGGTAATGGGCGGGGTTGGTTTTGGGGGTCCCGGGATGAATACGCGAGGCTTGACCCACTTCGCGTCGAGTGCATGGGCTGCACGCACTCGGAGGCTTTGGCGTTGGAGGCCAACGATTTCCCAACTGTCGCCTGCCGCCGTAGGATGAGTCTGGCGTGAGGACGGGTTTTGCGTGCATGTGTTCGTGGATGCATGAGGGAGAGGCAATAGGTGGTTTGTTAAACTGCGAGATTGTCACCGTCCTGCGCCGTATGAAGCGACTCAATTCTGCGGCTCCACAAAGTCACTCCCTTCTGGTTTTTGCGGTAGTGCAGCGAATAGATTTTAGAAGGTCTTTAAGAGTACCAGTGGCGTAGTCAGAAGGGGACACAGGGGGTACGTGATACCCCTCCCCCCAAACCAATTATTTTTTGCAGAAAAATAGTAACCTACAAAACAAATTTATCCTACTCCACCGATACTCCAAGAGTGATTTATTTATTTCCCATTATTTATTTCTTCGAGTAAAAGTAATTGGTTATGGCGATAAAATATCTAAAAAAGCTGTTGAAATTTTTATTTTATAGCCTATTATATTTTGACGAAGCAACTTCCCAACGACCCATCAATTGTATAATTTTAAGTGCCAAAATAGCATGAAATGTATTTCCGGTGATAAAAAAGTTCACATTTTCCCCAGAGTGGGGTTCCACCCCTTTTATCCCTCAAGTCCCCCTCCCCAAACCCATTATTCTGCCTACTCCCCTGCTTCTCGCTCAGGTTTTTGTGGGGTGAAGCGAATAGATTTTAGAACGTCTTTAAGAAATATTCCATTCTGATCGTTCTTTTTCCGGAACAAAATATTTGTCTGATACTAAACTTAATCTTCTTCAAAATTTCAGTGTGTAAGGCCGTATGCAACATTCGCCTGTATCTTAAATGCATAAACTTCTCCTCATAATTATTACATTGGTAAACTTGCCAAATTAGAGAGACAGTTTAATTATGACAGTGGTTTACACTATATACCGAGTGAGTTAAACTCTCTATATCTGTGATAAATGTGTCACAAAGGTCACAAAATAATCAAAATAATTCAAAATAAGACCGATCGAACGGAAGTGATGTGTCCTCTTAAGCCACATTTCTTTGTCTTGTGGTCTGTTGTATTTGTCAGTTATAATAATTCCATTGCTGTTATAATTGTATGCTAAGTACTTGCGATGATCCTGCTTGCTTAAATGCATATCCGCCTGTATTTTCATTCCCAATTTATGCCAGTCATTTACTTTCTGAAGAATATATATATCGTTTGTATTTGGTTACAACATTAATCGGGGATGGTGGTGGCTTAGTTTGAAGAGCGTTTGGCGACTGTCTGCAAGTTCTAGGGCTCGAATAGAGATGAATTAAAACAATTCCTCGCGAGTGACCCGAAGTAAACGATTAACCACCCTACTTTCAATGAGTAAAATTCTCATACCTGTGGTTTCGTCTAGGGCGAGCTCTACATTCACCTGTTCAAACCAATATAGTGTATTACAGCGGCTTTCTTGATCGGGGAACATGAATATTTTTTTACCTTTTAGGATGAATACAAGGGTCGTACCATTAGATTTCTTTCTTTCTAATGGTTAGTAATTTAATAAAGATACACTTTTGAATGTTCCACAGAAGTTTTAATTACCGACCCAGGTTTCAACAGTACACTATGTCATTATCAAGATCTTGGTGATGACATAGTGTACTGTCGAAACCTGGGTCGGTTATTAAAACTTCTGTGGAACATACAAAAGTGTATCTTTATTATGTTTCCTGTCACCAAGTTCCACCAAGTATCGCATTTCAGCCTTAAGTTGATTAGTAATTTGATAGAAGTAATTCTATTTCATCTTCGCATGAGACAAAATAGGAATAGATTACATGGGGAAAATGCTTTGAACTGCATCCTACTTAGTCCTCCCGTGCCCCAAGTTCTCGAAATAATTCAGCTGTTTATCTCCTATCATTTCCACATTCCGGAAAGAGCCGGTTTCACAATGGAGTAATGAATGAAAGCCGATAAGATTCATTTGATGAAAAAATATCGATATAAGGAAAATATTTCCTGGTATTCTCTACCAGTGAGTGATTATTGGTATCGCAACAGGTTTTACTGCATATTTTCATTGCGGATTTTAATGGCTAATAAGATTTTGCTCGTTAAAATATCGTGCACTCTAATCTATGGATTGTTTTTCTTTGCTCATTTTTTATCTATGCCTTTCAGATATTGATGCATTCTCGAGAGAGAGGGAGAGTATCAAGGCACTCGTAATCATGTTGACATCGATTCACTCGCGGAAATGCGATTTCGCAGTTTTTCTTGCGGGATCATTTAATCCGTGCGATTTGAGTGACGTGCTCTCGAGATGTTTTAACAACAACTGAACCGAGTTGATTCCGCCAATACGATCCGGCGTAATTAATTCAGCTAAGGAAGCTTGTGCTTGCATTATTGATAACTTGTATCGCTCGTTCATTAAATATTCTATCTGAATAATTATGTATTAAAATCTTGCCGAGATATACAGGGTTTTTTCAAAATGATGGACCCGTTTAAAAAAATTCGTATGTATTCAAGTACAACTCCAAAATTAACAAGCTTCATACCAATGAGCAGAGAAATTTTCTCTAAGTTTTTTATTCAAGTGGAAACTGAACATAACATTTCTCATAATTAAAAATTATTACTCTTATTATTATATATTTTTACGTATATAAAAATAAATGGATGTAACACATTATGACAAAACTTTGAAACATCCTATTTTTATTGGTTAAAAGTTGCTCATTTTGGATTTGTACTTGTACGAAGTTTTGAAAATGAGCCCATCATTGTAATAACCCTGCATATGTTTCATGCGTGTGGTTTCTTGTCTTTCGGCTTAGAGTACGTGTACTTTGAGGACTATATTTGTTTGTTACCCAACCTCGGTTATCTCAGCAGTAACGTAACGTTGGAATCGTATCATTGATATATTCTCATAATAATGTTTAAGGAAAGGAAATCTCTTTTATCTATTAATTGGAGGTATTAAATTGGTGTATTAATGTGTAATGCCGTCTTTTACGATGATAGACGTGGAAAAAAACGTGCATGAACAAATAACTCAAGATGTATTGTTTCAAATTTAATTTTTTTATATCTTCTATGTGTGCATCCTTTTTGTAGCCATTTCTTCTCTGTAGATAAACCATTTCTTCTTTCAAATTAGTCAATTCCTTGATAATTCTCTTGAAAGGATTGTTAATCCAAACTGCGATATAGAGTGAAAAATAGTGTAACTCTAGTGGCATTTTTGTTAAATGTGGCAATACAACTGACTACCTTAAACTGTTTAAGAAGTAGATCATAATAACCAAATTATTTTTGTGGGTGTAAACCAAGGTTATTTTATATAACAAGGTTTTCCCTTATTAAATGGTTGTAATAAATTTCTTAATTATCCGAAGAGGAAAAGAGTGAATTCTGGATACATATGATTCCTTTTTAATGCAAAGTTTAGATTCTCCTCCATCAAATTTCCATCCGCCAGATTAGGTCAGTGATGCGATTTGTACATTTTTTCTTGGCCGTCCTCAAACAACACCTTCCTTTTTGGCATTATGGTGTCCATTCGTTCTCGCCATCATCATCACTGGTCAACAATCCTAGGATTGGTTTGACGCAGCTCTCCACTCAGTTCTCCTATCAGCTAATCTTTTCACACCTACGTATTTATTCTCTTTCACATACTTCTTTACTTGTTCCATATATTTTGTTCTAGGTCTTCCTTTTCCGTTCTTGCCTTCCACTTGTCCCTCGACGATTGTCTTCATCAGGCCATCATGTCTCAAAATGTGGCCTATAAGGTTGTTCTGTCTACTTGTTAAGGTTTTCATGAGGCTTCTCTTCTCTCCTACTCCTCTTAGGACTTCCTCGTTACTAACTCAGTCGGTCCATTTGATCTTCATCATTCTTCTGTAGCACCACATTTCGAAGGCCTCTATCCTTACTTTCTCCGCGGCGGTCATTGTCCATGCCTCACGTATAGGAGCATACTCCAAATGTAGGTTCTTATAAATTGTTTCTTTACTTACATATTTAAGTTTCCCGCTGTAAGCTGGTCTTTCTTTTGGTGGAATGCTCTCTTCGCTTGGCCTATTCTTCTGATAATTTCTTTCTTGCTTCTCCCGTCACTAGTTATCTTGCTCACCAAATAACCAAGTTCATTCGCCTCTATCAGTTTTTGATTCCCTATTTTTATGTTATTCTTGACTTCTTCTCTTCTGCTAAATACTAATATTTTGGTTTTCTTCGTGCTTATTTTCAGTTGATATTTACCCATTGCACTACCCATATTAAGCAGAATATTTTTCAAATCCTTCTCTGTTTTTTCCTATTACGGCTACGTCGCCGGCAAATCTTAGCATGCTAATTTTGTCTCCATGGATATTCACTCACAATGCCTTTTCTTTGATTTCATTAATGGCTTTCTCAATGTGAACGTTGAAAATTACGGGTGACAATGCACAGCCTTGTCTCACTCCTTTCCTAATTCTTGCTTCTTCATAGCTGGGCCCTGATTTTATCACCGCTCGCCATTGGTGGGTATTATTTCCATACCATCGCCTTCAAACTTTATTATCGTCTTTCGATATCTATCGAAAATATCTTAAGTTACTGGACGGTGATCGTCATCTATGAATGACGATTATCTTGATTGTTTCCAGTTACCGTGGCACGCCGCGCTTGAATATGAGGTCTCTCGCGCCGACGTATCTCCATTGGAATTAGCCTCGGGCACGTTCTCCTCATTGAATCAACAACGTTAATCTAGCCCGCAGTCGTCTTGATTGCGGAGGCCTCTGATCCTTCCCAGGCGAGGTCACGACGGCAACCCTTTATAGGGTCTTCGGCTGCAAGAGATATCGCCAGCTGACATGAGGGTCGGCCCTTATGCGCTGGTATTGATAGGATCGAGTATTGTTCCTGTAGATGAGGTAGAGTTACTTGTACGTATATGCTAGCGGTATAGCTCGCAAGGATTTTGAGTGGACGGAGAGTATTCATTTACTTTTGTCTTAAACTCGATTTTATTTGTTTTTATGTGAAGCGTCAACACGCCCCTATGATTGAATTCCCTTGAATTTATTGATGCTATTTGATTATACTTTAGCTCAGAATTATCAATGATAATTTTCTTGCAATCCAGTCGCCTTTTCCAAATAACTACATCATATTACAACTTCTTTAACGGAATATTTTGTGCTCTCAGTTAATTATGAGAACGATAAACGATAAAACGGTCGAACGGTCAAACGATCAACGGTAAAAAATTGCATCGTAATAATCGTCTTTGCCTTCATATTCACACAAGTACTTGGCTCGGCATCTGTCCTATCGTCCCAACCGCCGAGCCGCCTGAAAAACTGTGGTAATTCATATTTTCATGTTTTAAAAATCGTCTTTATTTTTATTCAATCAATTTCTTTACACATACGATTATTTTTCCTAGATAGTTGCGAAGTTAACTTCTCAATCCCTCTTTTCTCTTATTCAGCGTGTTTTATGTGGGATGACGCTATTGGATTTATGAATAATGACTATTTAACCTGAATTTCATCTTTCGGTCAGGGTGGGCTAAATGAGTACACGAAACCGTTTCTAATCAACCTTGCCTGTCCTCAATCCAACATTATAATTCCTTCGTTGGTTTGACCCAGTGCCAGGAAATTTATGAACTCCCAGTAAAATTTGCGTCTAATATAGGTGTTTTTAAGGGTAACAATAGGGTAAAAAATCTTACGCCATGGAGAAATTATTTTTGTACCCAATGACTGGTCAAACGGCCACCTAATGAAGCACCTAATGTCTAGAAAATAATATGATGTACATTCATACAGTCCTCTCCATTCTCCCTCTGTACTTTTTTCCCAACCTCATTTAAAATGAATTGGTATTTGCTAATAATGTTTTGAAAATGCATATACGCCATTCAAATAGTAGTGAACTATGCCGCGGAGAATCGGCTTATATTTTTAGCTACTACTCCCTCTTGGGAAGTAAGGCATGGACAATGGCAGCAGCGAAGAAATCAAGGGTAGAGGCATTCGAAATGTGGTGCTGTAGAAGAATGATGAGGATCAAATGGATCGACCGAGTTAGTAACGAGGAACTCCAAAGAAGGGTAGGAGAGAAGAGAAGCTTGATCAAGAAAACTTTGTTAAGCAGACGAAACAACCCTATCGGCCATATCATGAGACATGATGGCCTGATGAAGACAATCGTCGAGGGAAAAGTAGATGGCAAGAACAGAGAAAGAAGTCCTCGAATAAAATATCTGGAATAGGTAAAGATGGACGTGAAAGAGAAGAAATACGAAGGTGTGAAAAGATAAGCTGATACGGTAATCGAGTAGAGAGCTGGTTCAAACCAATCTTAAGATTGTTGTCCAGTGATGATAAGATATTTCATGCATAAGACTACTGTTAACTGTAAAATGTTCTCAGGTCAGGCACTGGGTGAGGCTCTTGAAGGCAGACGTCTCGACGAGTGACACACTCATCGTCATCTGTTTAGCAATTCGCTCATTTATTCTCTCTCAGCACCTCGCGATGTTCTCTCGAGCATTCGCGAGCGGAATTTTTTCTAACCCTCAATGTCGATGCTCTTCTTGGAGTGATCGAGAGTTTACGCTGACTGTGTGGGAGGGTACTGCATTGCACGCTCAGAAAACCGTCCGTATTTCGAATGGTCATGAGCGCGTTTGACCCTTGCTCCCTCCAGTTCAATCATACCCCATCGCCCCGTGACTCACGCCGCGTGTGTGGACAAGGCGGTTGTATTCCGCCCTTATCTCGCCCAGCTAGCGCGCTCGATATCGGAATCCATCTATATCCTCCTACGTAAAATTTGAGTCCTCCTCCTCATGCTGATCGTCTAGTTCCTCCAGGATCATCAAATCCCATCCGAAGCCCGTAACCCCTTCTTTTGAGCATGAAGAGATAACCTAGTATCGAGTCCTTGAGGAACTTTAAGGCTCATAATGACTTGACGTAATTTTACATTACTATGGGGTTGAAAACTCCTAAAGAGCGTGTTGATTCACCACAATGGAAGATGGGAAAACTCGACTTACGATAGCCATTAGTTGAGAAAAGCTCGAATATTTATTGACATTAACCAGAAGCAAGGATGACACTTATTTAATATTGAGAGGCATAAACACTATTATATGTCCTGATGAAAGAGTCTGTTTTCCGGGTTTTCCTCCGCGTCTATTATATTAATAGAGAAATCATGGAGGAAGATCCTAAAAACAGTCTCTTTCATTACGAAGCTCCACGAAAGCTTTCACGTGAACTGACGTTAGTCCTCTAAAATTCATTCCACGATTGATGCACCGTCTGTGCTTTGGTCGAAGGAATATATCATTTATTTATCTGGTCAGGCAATCACTTTACCTCGCCTCCACGAGGCCGGCAATTTATTATTAATTAATTTAATTTATTAAATTAATTAATAATAAATTAATCAAGTTAATAAAATACGATTCGACTTTAACTTGGTGGAAATTTATGCTGACTGAACATAAACAACCATAATGGAATTGTAGTCAATCAAAAACAACAAGAGCGGCTGAAGAACCCGGAATTTGGCAGTCGTCATAAATAACCGCAGACTTAATTTCTAGCTGCGCCCCTGTTCTTGAGCAGTGGCGTAGCCAAAGGGGGGTCCGCCCCCCCCCCCACCCCCGAAAAATAAAAACACAGTTACATCACAAAAGAAAAAAATTGGAGAATTATGAATTTTCAAAAGATTTCTTTGACAAATGAAGTTTTTTCGATTATGAAAAGTGTTAAAATTAGATGAAAACCCTCTACTTAATAATACCCTGTGTTTCAAAAATGTTCCCCTCTGGTTTTAAACCTCCCCCCCCCTCCGAACAAAATTCCCGGCTACGCCGCTGTTCTGGAGTACTCTTCTTCATGCGTCAAGGAACGCCTAGTTAAATTGCTGTGAATGGGCTATGGGAATGTAAAGCTATCGGGGATTCTTGCTTTTCCGATCTTCGTCCCGCTCCCACGCATTGTTACATCCCCATTTGACGCTGAGTCCTCCCTGACCCTGAGATTCGTGGCGTGGCCGAGCATCGTCATTGCTCCTTTTTCCCTTTTGCGATGAACCAGTCCCTGCCCCGCCCACCCCCTTGCACAAATCCGCGGTTAACCACAGCGGTGGGCCACGTGGGACATTTCGCTGTCCACTCACTTTCACGGTCCCGAGGCTAGTGTGCGGAACTCAAGCAGCTGATGTATACATGTAAGCATCGGCAGTGAGAATTGAGAAGCCTCCATCCATTATCTGTGTTAAGTTAAACTATTTATTTTTAACGTGATTGTCTCCTGAGAACAGCTTCCTCGTTGTCTGCTGAGTCAAACCCTTCGACAACGAAGGGATATCGGCAGAAAAGTGAGAGGGATATGATCCCTGGATTCGCCCTGGATACCGTAGAAGTGCTACATTCCACGATGATGGTTCTGGACGACAACCCATCTCAGGTAAGTTTTCTTTTCCCACCAAAATATGTGGTTGTAATGGCGAAATGTTTGGATAAAATTTTAGCATGTGGTAGGAGATACTTTTCGATCAACTGTATTTCAGGACGCCAGTGCACTGCAGTGAGTGCCGTAAACGTATTCTCCAGGGTTTCTTACCTTCTATCGGTAATTTTTCGTTGTATCTCCTCCCTCTTTGTATGTGCGGGCGTTTTTATTGCTCCTCCTCGTTGAGAGTAGTGGTGTAGAAAAAAAATCTGTGGTGTCCTCAAGGTCACGCTTCTTGTCACGAATTTTACTGTGTGAACTCTTTGACGGAAGTTCTCTTGTCTGTGATCCAGATAATTCGGTTCGATTGAAAAATTAATAACAGAAGGATGAAAATATCTAACAACCGTCAGTTTTCGATAAGGAGGATCCTTTCTAGGTGATGAAATGAAAATTTTCTCTGAAATTTAGAAAGTTATTTCCTTATTTAATACTTAGTGAAGTGTGTGTGTGTGAGATAACCGGTAAGTTTTAACTCGCGAATTATGTGACATACCATTTGTCTGTCATTAAATGCGAAGGATCGAAATTTTTGTGTCGGTAAGTTTAGAGAAGCGTCATATTGCCTCAATAGTGTTGATTTTGACGTTATTAAGCGACGTAAATGTATATATTTCTTAATGATATAGGTATATCCTGGTTGTTCTAGCCGTCGCGTCGTACTTATAAAAAATGTCGCTTTCATGCAGTAGTATTAGAGTTTGCAGAGAATTATAGTCCATACCTTGCGCTGATCGAAATCTCGTGTAAATTAAATCGATAATAAATGAGAATCCAACCAGTAGTAATTGTTGTCCAGTGAATCGCAACTGTACTGGTGGATTTAAAAACCCGAAGTTTAAAATATCACTTATATCCCAACTTAACTGGAAGTCACCATCGTCAATCAGCACAGATTTTTTGCCTTGCAGATTCAAGACACAATTATCATATTTTTTACTAGAATTGTATGTCGTGTCTGATGAAAAAACTATCAATATAGCTCAAGTCTATGGTCTGGTTTTAGATTTACGAGCTAGCCACAAATGGAATTCGGCGAACAAAAATGAACTCATTTCACAATAAGTAGAGTGATTCCCGGATTATATTTGACGGAATATGTATGGAATTCGTGTTAGCCATTTCGTGAATTGCTGGCATAATTGTGGTGAAGCCGTTACTAAATTTCAATTATAAATTTCTTTATTTTTTCCCGTCCCAATCTTCGAACATCATAATTTTGTGGTTTGTTTGAACTATCAGGTACTGTTCAGTGCCGAATTATGACAGGATTATGGAAGACTTAACTACATTCATGACTTAATGTTTAGTATTTATTTTCTCTTCGCTAGTTACCTTCGTGTTATCTTTTGAAAATTTTAAACATATGGATGAGGAAAAACACCTTCTGTTGGCCATTCATATTTCGTTTATCAATTCATCACGATTTTTACCGCCTCTAGATATTGATTTTGTTGCTTTGAAGTATCTACTTATTGGTTAAATTAGATGAGTTCTTAATTTAAGAGCACTTTATTTTTCTCTCAGAAGTGGGCCTATTAATGAAATAACCTTTATACTGATATTGTATCAATATTTTCTTTGATAGTACATCACTTTTCCCGTACTTAATACCGGTTTCCTCGACTCCAAAAGTTTCTTTGCTGTGCCTGTACGTACATACGAGGACAAAATTCATTGTATCAGTAAACCCTGTAACCATTGTTGAACTATTCCAGGTATTTTACTTTCCCGCTAGGCTGGTTTTCATGAGAATGTTTTTGTGTGAGCAACGGTTATTTTAGACTGCTTATTTTTTGCTGTTAAGAAGGGTTTGGCGGTACATTTGAACATTAATAGACAGTTCATTAAAAAGGAAAAATATATTTCCTTCCCCTACCTTATCGAGAGATGTGAACATGAGAAAGCTTTAAAAAAGGAGTGTTTTTCCTAATTTTATGTGGCATGTACATACGTTCGAAGTCTGGGTATCCGAGGGAAAATCCGCACTTATTTTCAGCAAAGGGTTTATTTTTTTACTGGACATTCAGTAGTGCTGTCATTTTTCAAGTGGCCTAGACATTGCCGGAGGGAACCACTGCTCTAGGGCAATGCGTTTCGTTGCCACTCAGGTTGGGACCGAAAGCTCCGCCCCCGCACTAATGTGAGGTAGAGGGGGGGCTTGGTTCCTCACTTCCCCATTCCAGACGCCTCCCACGCCGCCTGTGCCACCCCCGCCTCCACGGAGCCGGAGGCGCCGGTCGCCGCGTCATCCGTAGGCCGCCCTTGCGTCCGAAAATCTAGTTGGGCTCTCTGAAGGCGGGGGCGTTTGGCAGGGGTTGGCTGGGGTCTCCCTCCCTACTCTTCCTCCTCCCTCTCCGTGCGTTTTCCCAGTGACGCATCCGGAAAATGTGACGTTGACATCCAGTCCGCTGCTATCTACCCCCCTCTTACAGTCCCACATACTCCCCCCAATCCCTCCAGTTCTCCCAACGCCCCTCTCAACACAGTTCGTCCTACTTGCCATGCCGTCGCGAATTTTGGTCAAAGGTTGTTATATTTATATATTTTATTCGTTGCCACACCACCGAAAACAGCACGATTTGGTGTCTTACATCGGGGTTTTGATAGCATTTAACGATTAAACGTACACGAACAAATATGCCCTTGATATGAGCAACCTAACCTGGCGGGACTCGAGCCTTTTTCATTTTGATGGGAGATTGTCTTTTATTTTTTATTTAATGCCACACCACCGAGAACAGCACTATTTGACCTTTACATTGGGGTTTTCAAAACATTCGAACATTGAACGTACACGAACATCCATGCCCTGGACAACCTACCCAGCCGGGACTCTAACCCGCGAGCTTTGGTTTGGAAGGCGAGTTATCTTATACAATCAATTGCAATAACGTCGGAGATATTTTGCCACTAACATAGATTATACAGAAATGCTCTTTTTTCATCTAGTATAACTTGAACGAAATCCGTTACTGGAACCTCTTGGGTAGTTTTAAGATTCCGGGTTTACAATGAATAAAGACTTGGCGACTTCCACTGGCTAATACGGTTCAAGAACGCTCAGTTTCGTCTTTAAAGTCGAAGATGGCTGATGGTCAAAACCGTTCGTGTTTGTCTCACTCTGAACAGTGAAAGTAAAGATCATTTTCTTTATTTCAATTATCATTCTCTATTTTATGTATTTAAAACCGCATCCTTATATGGGACATTTTCAGCCGCAGCGGTCGTTCCCACGTTTTCTATTTGAAGATGATGAGATGTCAAAGAGGCAGAGGATAAATCATTTTCTTTAATTCAGATTCAAACCAGGGTTTGCCGCATTCCCCTCTGTCTGCCCTAAACCGATGGAACTACAGAGGCTTGATTGGAGGGAGCAATTAGAATTGGATTGTGTAAGTTAAGATGCTGGTTTGATTCTGGGGCAAGGGAAACTATTTTCCCCGGAAATTTTTCGCCGGTCGTGTGCACTTCGAGGTGACTCTTACTGTTGAATGAGTAGTGATTCCATCTTGAGTTTTTCCTCGAATGAATTTTTATAGATGAAATTCGACTCAGCAACGTCGAATAATAATCTTTTCCTCCTCCCGAATACAGTGTAAGTTACCTTGAAAGCCTGTGCTTTTTCAGTAATCTAGATGGACTCACTACGGAGAGAACAGATTATTCTCTTTGCAATCTCACCAGCGCCGGATTACGAAGAGAGCATACTTGGCAATTGCCTGTGCGCCCTGAAGTTTTGGGGTTTTAGCGAGTTTTCTTCCTCTGTTAAAAGCTTTTAAACCTGAAGAGCAATTTTCCATTTGCAATGTGTTCTCACCGATGGCGGATTATCTGTGTGAGAAAGAGGGCAATATATAACAGGATATAAGGGCCCTGAGCCATGGGGGTCCCGTGAATTCTTCGCCATTCCTCCCTTGTTGACACCCTCATATGTCTCCACCAGGGGCCGTTTTACTTGTACTTCCTACAATCCCCCGAGCTATGGCGTAGTGTGTCGTCTCCCACGCGTGTTTTCCCTTCTGTTATGTTTTCGCTAGGTTGAGGAATATTTCGTTTGCCTTCCGGATCAGATCGATTGTTGACGATGCCATCCGGAGACCAGTGGTATAGCCATACATATAGGGGGATACGGACATATAAAAACACAATTATTTTCCTTCATAAAAGAAAAAAAAATGAAAAATCATTAATTTAAAAAATATATCATTGACAAATGAAGTTTTTTTTACGATTATGAAAGGTGTTAAAATTAGTTTAAAGCCCTCTACTTAGTACCCTGTTTTTCAAAAAATTTCCCCCGTGATTTTGAACCCCCCCCCCCCCCCCCCGAACAAAATTCCTGGCTACGTCACTGCCAATGACGGTGCGCTAGGAAGTCGCGGTGCTTTTGTGGTTCCATCGGGTGTATGTTCGTTTCCCATGCGTGTTTTTCCTTCCATCAAGTTTTTCGCTGGGTTAGGGAATATTTCGTTTGCCTCCCTAGGAATGCCATCCGGAGACGGGGCGCTAGGAAGTCGCGGTGCTTGTGTGGTTCCGTTGGGTGTATGTATGTGGTAGTGCGTAAGAGGCCCGCTAAGAATAAATCGCTTCCCCCTCCCCCATAGCCCCGCCGGGAGGGTGGGTCGGTCTCGGGGAGTCTACAGCGTCTGCCCTGGTGGTAGGATTTCGCCCAGAAGCAATGTCTTGCCAAACCGAAAATAGTGGAGTAGGCAAGAGGGCCGCCTTCGCAGTGGTGTGGTGCCCTATGGGAAAGTGGGGATGTCGCGTTAGTTAAGAGAGGAGCACGTGGATATTATCTCTCTCTCCCCCTCCCCGCCGTGGAGTTTCCGATTCGTGTGGTGGGGATGGGATGGCGGTGTCCTCTTCACATTTAAACCTTGGCTCATTTCACGCACCATCTAGATACGAATATCTAATTGAGTTTCTGCTGTACAGCCCCATAAAATTCCCATACTCGCACGGCCTACCTATCATTTCATTAATGTAGTATTTCAGCGGGTTCACGCATCACACCAGCAGTCTTTGTCTTTGGAGAATGACTCGTTTAAGACTTAATTTTGCGTTTCGAAATTTTTAGGGTATGTAGATTCAACCTTGTCAACATTTTCCCGTGAATCAAATTTCAAAAATTCAAATATTTTCTCAAGATGCACTTTTTTACTTCATGAGGGCATGCAGGCAAATTTTGACGAAATCCTTCCTTCTTCACTGACCAAACCACGCTTATCCGCCCACCAATATCCCGATCCAATCCCTCCCTCTACCCCATTCATTTCAGCCTCCTTTGCCTACACCCTTTGGAGTATATATTGGTTTGAAATGTTGTAACATCACCTAAACATGAATACTAAGTATCGAGACCCAGGTCGTGTGACGGTTAAAATTCTCTGGTGAAATTTGCAATTTTTCTATTATAAAATAAAACAAAGTTATTTTATTTTATAATGAAGCAATTCCACAAAATAACGCCTGAGACCGTGTTTTATATTTTTATATGGTTGTAAATATTGTACTCATTGCTATAACCTGACAATTTCTAGATGATTATTTAATCTTTAAACGAGTAATTCGTAGAAGTAAAGACTAATGTTGACCGGTTAAGAGGGAGTGTGCAATAAGTTGCAAAACTCTACGTACAAATGTAGGTATTTTGTAATCGTGCGTGTTAGTTAAGTACAACCTCGGTTGGAACATTAATGATCCATTACGAACTTTGTGATCAGTCCCGAACTTTTTAGGAAACCATTTCTGATCGCCAAACTTTTACCAAATAACCATTTTTTCTCGGTCGTCTGTGGGACTCATTTAGGCCTGTTTAGCCCTTTTTTTTCTCTGCCAACCTTGATGATGTTATGAGAGTGAATCTAATGATTCGAATCACAATTTTCTTGCAAGTTTACAGTGATTTTGTCTTTGGTAGTGAGCGGAGAGTTTTTAATGGGGAATGGAGACTGGGGTTTCGTCAAAGCTGGTTCCTAGCCAACGCTGGGTGTCTGTAGAATTCCTTGTATTCCCTATGGTTTCTATCGAAATTTAATCGTCCATCTCTTTCTAATGACATGAATCGTGGGGCTAAATCCCTCAACCGTGTTTTACGAAAATAATTTAATTTGGCTTTAATTATATTGCAATATTACCAGTTGATTTTTTGCTGTTAGAATTGCTCCATTAACTTACTTTCTCTTAATTTTGTCGTTTTGTGCCAATCCTCTTTTAATTTACTCTATTATTTTCCATTTAACTTATCATTTTTCCCTCTTTTGTGCCTTTCTAGATCAGTTCTTCTCTGTAACTTCCTCCGACATAATCTGATAACGCTTATCTTTCGTCAAATTTAAATGGTGAGCCATTTGACCGCTAGCCAACTTGGCTGGCATAAGGTATTTGCGGGGGTGGACTTCAGCTGAGGGTGAAATAGCTTCTATCTGCAGGAGTACGAGCTCGTTCACTAAGTTTTATTGCAAATTCTCGTACTGGTCCAAAATCAAACTAAGTTAACCTATTTCCAGGGACGGATTCGTCATCAGATTTGTAGGAGAGGGTCGTGACCGGAGTCTGGGGAGTATTGAAAACCCCCCAGGATAGAGGGGCGTTTTAACAGTTGGGATTGCTACGCTCTACAATAAATACAACTCTAACTACCCCCACGTTTTGGACTTGTAGCCATGCATTTGTTAATACACTCCCTTTATTCCTTTACAAGGATACAAAAACTATTAAATTAGTACAAATTAAAAACTTTAGATAAAATTTAGGGGTTATGACCTCTGTGACCAGTGGCGCAGCGATGGGGGGTTTAGGGGGTTAAACCCCCACCCAGAGCTCAGAGAAATTTTCAAGTTCAATCCATTTTACTTTTTTGGATCAGTATTACTTATAGAATAGTGTTAGGATTAATCAAATATCCCTTAGAAAGCCGTAAAACTCGCCATTTTGAACCATTATTCTTAAAAATTTTCCGGAGGAGGGCCCCCGCAACTTCTGCTTACCCTGGTTGGTATGCAATGCCCCCACACCCGTAAGTATTGGTTGCACCTAAAACCCCCCCTAGCCTTAATTCCTGGCTGCGCCCCTGTCTGTGACCTCCCCTAAATCCGCACATGCCTATTCCCCAGTAATTTGAGCCGTTGTCTACTTCTCTTTTCCTACCATTTACTAAATTATATTACTATTTTTATGGTTTTTAAACTAATATTAGTCGGTACTCGGGAATGCCAATTATGCCTGGGATGAGTAGCTGCTATAAGTCGCCCTTCCACAAGGTGCAGATCCTGGGTGTCAGCCCATCAAATACGTTTTTTCATCCTGCAGCCCCTAGACCCCTGTGGGGTCTTCAGAATAGCGAGTGCATGCTAACATTTTGGCGCTCAGTCTTCGGATAGCGGTGATCGTCGCAGGTGCAGTGTCATGTGATGTTGCATGGAGGGATGGGAGTTGACGATAGCCTATTACCTCAGTTTTCTGCCTAAAATTACGCGTCTCTCAATTATTGGCACCTGGTTGAGGCGGTTGAATATCTGGCAAGGTTGCTTTCTGGACTGTTATATAAATACATATTTCTATTAATAGCGCTTTTGTGTGCATCTATTAATATGCGCACGGCATCATAAGATCCCGGGGAGAGTCGCGCCCTCTCTCGGCCTTGATTTGAAAATGTTAAACGTACGTAAATTTTAAGCATTTCGATCTTTCAGTCTACGTCTCTGCGTAGTATGTTGTGGCGAGAAAGTATGCAAGCCGATGTTTGCAGCTTCAATTTACAATAATGGTCTAGAAATTAAATTTCGTGCTTTGTGAACTTACGTGTGCTTACTGTTCCTCCTCTGGATTATCCTGAAATAAACGTATATTTTCCAACGCCAAAATTTCGTTGGATTATAGGCAGCGTTTAATTTAATCTTATTGGGAATTTGCGCCTTTTCTTTTTCTTTTTGCATGCAAATTTTGCGGTCCATATGATGAAAGTTGCGATTTTTAGTAATTTGCATTTTTGACTCAAACCTAATCTCTTGGCGTGATCTGTTTCCAAGATGGTGGTTGAATGAGACCGCATAAGTATCGTTTCACTTTTCATTATTTTCTTAGAGAGGACTAAAGGATATACTATGTTAATACCTGCAGAACTGGGTGTTGATTCCCATATCGTCCCTCTTGTTAGTTCGATGTAATGATCTATGAACTCATTTAGCAGAGTTGCTTGTTAGTAATACAAAGACTTTACTATAAAAACGTCGTACGCAGCCAAGTTTTACTACTGCCTTACTTGAATAACTTAGTTGTCTTTCCTCGACCAGTTCCTTACTAGCATGCCGTATAATGTATCTCATTTCTGTCACATTGTTTGTCACTAGTCTATCACTATCGCATTTGCGGGAGGCTCCTTTTCGGTTACTAGTCTTCACTCCCATCATCAATTAAATTCATTTCCAAATACTGTTCATTTTTTACATATCCTTGATTAAATGTCATATTTCCATCTCGTGAATCTGTGTTCTATACTGGAACCAAATAACCTATGTTGTAAGCCATCGTAATCCTCCTTGTTCTCTTTGTGAATGTGTGAATAATGTTATTTTGAGCCATGATAGCATCTGTAACAATTTTTTCCCTCTCTGCTCCATCCCATGGATCCTATTTAGTCGAAAATTACTACATGCTAAATGATTTCCTATTTACGAGGGACCAAGGGTAAATGACCCGTGGTCATTCAATACTTGAACTCTTAGCGCTCTTCCTTATTTTTTCAAGCATTCTTTATTTTTTCTCATTTTCATGGAGAAATCTGTGTTTGTGGTTTCTTTTAGCATCTCAATGAGATGATTTTCACTTTTTTTTCATCCTCGCTTTTCCTTCTCTCTCAAACGTTGCCTACATCAGATACGAGTGAATAGGTTTGCTTGTACTCCCAGGAGAACCGATTGGCTTCCCCCCCTACCATTTCCTCAGCGCAGCTGGAGAGGACTTACTGGAATGCTATGAGGAAACAATCACTTGGGTGCTCGTTGAGGTGCCTCCTAGTAGATACTCAATCGCGAAATTATTCTAAAATGTTGAAATTGCATCAGCTGTCGCAGGGAGTCAAATTTGAGTGTACACCTGTCTTTGTCATGAGAAGTTCACCGAATATCTTAATTCTGTCCCTAGTAATATTCATGGAAATTGTTATTTGTTGAGAATTAAATCTTTAAAAAATATTTTTATGCTGAAGAAAGTGGTGAGTAAGAAATTTATTGTTTCGGATAATCCCTGCACGTTGCCGATGTGATTATTTACGGTGGGTTTGTACGATTTTCACTTTTATGTGAGATTACTAATTTATTTACCATCGAGGGAAATAACAGCGGACTAGCCGGCAGCGTACATTTGCGTAGTCACCCGAAAGTGCACATAAAGTGCGAAAATTCCTCAGAGGAAAAATCATTTGCCTTGATCGAGACGGATCAAATTTTTCATCTTATTCGTTCTCTGGGTGAAAAAAATCGCCCTGACATCATTTTGCTTGATTACTAACCTTATACTCCCCAAATAGGCTCTTTTTCGCTTGTCCTTACTTTTCAGGAGATTCTTGACCGGATATTCTTTTATATTTTGGTACTCCACTGTCTGCGTATTCTTCTTGACCCCAGCGGCGCCGGGTCGTCGGCCTTTTCTTAAGGCTTGGAAGACGAGAGCTGGTGAATTTCCACTCCTCGCTGGTCGCCTTTCGTCTGTTGTGAGACGGTCACGGGCGTTTTGTGGGTGTCGCGACAGTTATTCTGCTTGTCCCTTCCCATTCTGTGCGTGAATAATCCTGCAGCCGTGAGGTTCGTTTATCTCTGGTTTGTTGTTGCTTGCGGTTGACATCGTTACGCTGTCAGTAAAAAGTAAGGAGGTGGTGGCGAAAAATTTCCTTTCGGTGAAGGTCGTCTGGATGTCGTACCCGTATTTTTATTTATTTTTTGTCATTTCCTTTCTTAATTTTTTTCTTCTCCCACTCGTTCCGCCTTCTGACGTCCAAAGGAACGGACGGAGCACGTTTCCTTCTGTAGAGCCCGTGGCGATAGGAAGGGATAGAGGTTTTCTCGCTTGGGCCGGCCCAAAGTCACCCTTCCAGTTCGGCCTCCTTGCCCGATTTTTTTCTACGTTTGTGTCCGTTCATTTTTTTAAATACCTTTTTGTGGGCGGCCTCAAAAATTTTCCATCGTGGTTCTCCAAAATAGATGAGACGTAGTAAGGTGACCTACGCTGCAACATTCTTTGCTCTAAACGAACGTCAGTGTATTTAATGTATTTTCATGGATCAATATATGCATATTAGTGGACTTGAATTCATCGCTGGTATCAAATGGAGTAAGGTTTTCTGGTTCAGATGATCATAATATAATTTTTCTTTACTTACGCCGACAGCGAGTTATAGGCAGAGTTATACCATAGAGTAATATATACTTACCCTGTGGTTATACTTACTAAATTCGGAGTCGTGAAATTACCCTACCAATTTTTGACAAATTCCTGTATCGTGCGGATATCTTAACGGTCTGCAATCCTCGAAGACTTCAGTGCATACGGCCTTATAGTCACTCGTAATGATAATCTTGTGAGTTTGAATGTTTTATGGGGTGACTCAAATTTGCAGAGATTTCCTTTCTTATAGAATACCACACGTCATTTTATATTCATATTTACTATTCGTTCTTACTGTTGCGGATTCCTCCAGTTGTTTTGAACCTTTTTGCACCCTTCTTTGATATTTGACCTCGGGAATCGACCTGTGTGACATTTTCCCCACCCATTTATTAGCTTCTTGGTGTTTTGTTTAGAAATATAAATTTCTCCTGTCATCCTCACATATTTGGATCGTATTTCCTTCCACCAGTATCAAATCCAAATTCCATGCAATACCGAGAGGATTTAAGTTGTCAAATTCTTAATGGCAGCATTTTCTCGTTAGATCAAAGTATATTTTTTTACTGATTTTATCAGTGTCTCTCTGATAATCTTGGTTTAAGTGAAGGTAATAGAGACGAAAAGAGGCTTTGCAGAACCATATCCGTTCGCCTCTCTGTCTGAAATATTCCTATTGAAAAACATGTACTGTAGAAGAGTGCATTTTGACGTGAAAACTAGAGAATTTGGTGTAGACGGAAAAAAGACCAAGGCAAATGAAGGCGATTTATTTTCGCTACCACAAATCCTCATTTGATCTTCCTCGTCATGGATACGGTATCCCGCCGACATTATTGTGTGCCTTTAGTTAAGTATCCCTCGTTATCCTAGACACTAGTGCCAATTGTAGGCATGTTACGTGGCTTTGGTAAAAATTGATAATTATTGTTCTCAGGACATGCTAACAATTTCTTCGTTAGTATGATAACAGTAAATATTTGGACCAGTATGTATACATTAAACTACGTTGATATTTGCCTTTTTAATCGTCCTTGCCTCTCCCAATATTTTTTTTCCAAATGGTGGCGAATATTTACCTTTTTTACCATACCTTAAAATGCCGTAGATATGCCAAAGTAGTTATTTTGCATGTGGAAAATGTAAAAGTGCCAAGCGACTTATGATGTATAAATATAAAAGGGCCGCAACGAAATGACCGAAGGAATTATGTAATGATATCTTTGTCAGTATTACTTAAATTTATAATTTTTGCAAGAGGTGAAAGTCAGTGTTTTCTACGCTTTTGTTACTGCTTCTCTATGAATTTGATCGGAATAAACTGCAATTACTACTCATAACTTTCACACGTATTTCATGCTTCTTCCAGGACTTGGGATTGAGAATGGCTATTCTTTGGAAGTTGGTTTCATGAGACTAACTTGTCCATCCTCCTACTAATTCCTGTGTTGCGTGATATTTTCCTTAAAGAAGCAATTTATCTTTCTCTTTCTGTCCAAGGTCAGCTATGAATGATCTACTTTTCCTCTTATCCTTTCCGTTGACCCAACCGAAAAAGGGCAAAATAATCATTAGCCCATTTCTCTTCTCACCTTTTTAAAGGGTTATCTTCATTCCTTGCTGAATGTTTCATTTGGCATATAGATTTCTCGTGGTTGTTGCTTACATTATAATAATTGTGGTCCCCGACCCACTTCCCTGTATACTTTGCTCAATACTAAGTAAACATTTTGTTATTTTATCCATCTTAGACGCATGTAGTATGTGCTATTACTGATATGTAACGATGTAATTTCTATTTACCCTTAGATGAGGACTTCACAAGGCTTTTAAAATTCGAAAATCCTGTTTAAGTCGCTCGTCCTGGAAAACTGTTCGAGGATCCGAAGAAACTGCCATCAAAACGGAAAATTTTCGCTGAGAACTCGAAAAATGGGAGTCGTATTTGAGGCTTGGTTATAAACTATTCTTCCGGTTACGTCGGTAATTCTTGTCATTCTTCTGTCCGTTGCAAGAACTGCACTTTACTCTTAAATTGGAAATTTTCATCTTAAGTATTTTCTCTATTATTGAGTCCTTTTTAGGGATTGGTTAAATTTATTATATTATTAATAAAAATTGTATTATTATATAGTATTAATTATTCAAATATTTCAGAACCGATTTTAAGGAGTAAAGTGTAATTGGGCGCATAGGAGGAGTAACTTCGCTTCGAGTGATTCCCTCCCACTCGATACACCGCATGGGTTTTTTAGGCAAACCTCTTGCTCTAAGTTGGTTACTTATTTTTTACTGTCGGTCCCTTAGTGCAATGAGCATATTTTTCACCCAAAGTAGTTACTCTTACAACTCCTGTTGTTAGGGTTAATCTCTTATACTAAATCATCGAGGAATATGTATGACCAAGGTAATTTTAAATGCGGAAATCCCTAGATATTATTCAAAGAAAATGATTTGAAATAAAAAATAAGTAAGCACGATGGTACTGCGATAGCTCTAAACTTAGGCGGTAAATAGCTTATTCGCTCAAATTTTACTTCACTCTGGGTCGCCTGGGCCATAGAAGTGATAATCAGGAACACTTAAAGATGGTAAGAGCGCGTAATAGAGGAAGAACTTATGACAATAATCAAAAGTTTATACACGTACTAACCTCATGCGCAAGAAAAAATGATTACCGAATACCGAAGAAATGATATAATATTATAGTAACGCCCTGATATGCAGGGATGGGATTCTGATATCGGAAAATTCGTGGCAGCTCGTTGACATATATTCTTATGTTAGCAACAGGGATATTGTTTCGCTCTAGGAGATCTAGAGGTGGCTGGCGCCTTGAGGCTCCTTGTAGCACCCCGCGTTGAATGTACCTTTGCCATTCTCTCAGTTAGCGCGGCAGAGGTGTGCAATGCATCGTAAATGCGGCGCTGCATTCTTTCCTCCCCTGCCTCTCCTCCCTCCTCACCCTTCCTACGCGCCATTAGGAATGGGGACGGTGGTTTTAATGCTCCGCGAGTATGGAGTAGGGGAGGGTATATTTGTACGCACAGTCAGTGCACCCCTCCCTCCCCCCCCCCTCCATCAGTGGTGGGGGTAAAGAATTTCCTGATGATTCCCACTTATGCC
This sequence comes from Ischnura elegans, assembly GCF_921293095.1. Classification (NCBI taxonomy): domain Eukaryota; kingdom Metazoa; phylum Arthropoda; class Insecta; order Odonata; family Coenagrionidae; genus Ischnura; species Ischnura elegans. Next base: position 71,881,298 of record NC_060256.1, read on the forward strand.
CCACCCTCTTTCAGGTCTTCACCTCTCAATTCGTGCCTATTAGGAGTTGATCATGGGTCATATTCTCCCGTCATTGTTTATTACCTTGGAGATAGTCTTTGCATTCCATTCTCCCGCTATGCTTCCTTCTGATGCTGCATTACTCCCTTTTGATACAACGTGATTTAGTCTTTCTTTGCGGCTAATTACTCACTTGAAATATACGTTGTCTAAGAATTCTCTGGGAATATCGTGTGGACCAATGTGAATATTTGCTTGTCTTAAAAATGCACCTGAGGAAATTATGGGGTAAAAAACTCGAATTTTTACGATGGGGCTTAGCTTTTTTTATCATGGATTACCGTTCGTCGTTGTAACCAGTCGTGGAGGGTGACTATGTAAATTTCTTCATGCCACTTTTGCCGCTCATCATTAATGGCAGTCTTTGTATAGATTCATTGTCATTATAGATCATTATCGGTATGTTCATCATAAATTAAACTGTAAATTTTGCATTCACATAAACTCAGAAATTATTTTCCCGTTTTCATAGACTATTAAGCCTCTAGGAAGTTCACGTGTGCGATATTCTGTAATCATTTATTCTTATGCATGTGTTAAGTAGGTGCTTAAATTGTAGTTATTACTATCTATTTTCCCTCTATTTTGTGCTCTTTGGTCTCGATAACTACAACTATTCCTCCTTATTTCGTATCTTGTTACTCCATTCGTCTCCATTTCGATTTACCATGACTCTTAGTCAGCAAATTTCGTGAAGCCTCTTAGTTTTAAATTATTTCCTCTTATATTTCCTTATCTTCTATTCAGGAATCTCGTTGGAGATCCGCGCTTTCCTGTGCGTGAACAGCTTGTTAGTACCCGCTATTTTGATTTTTTTCTGTTTCGCGTCAAACCCTGGTCAACACAATTCTACAAGGGTTCATGAACCCTCTTTGGTGTCTGATTTGACCACTGAATGCACTGTCGTCTGGTACGGCAGGACTTGCTGGCGGTCTTTCTCCCTTAGAATCATCATACATTCTTGTTGATCCAGTTTTTGTAGGCTTCAAGATAGTCTTCGACGGACATAAGCTGATGTGTGTTTCAAGGTGATTTGCCTCTTAGTGTCGTCTCCGTAAATGCTTTCACTTCTCACCCACTTTTTACTGGCAAAGGATTTTGAGAATGCGTTTAGTGTCCAAGGTTTCTGGCTCCTCTTTTGTTGACTCCGGAAATGAGGCGTTGTGAGGGTGAGGGAGGATGTTTCTTCTAGAGTGCAGCTGGGGCTGGACTTAACCGGTGGTTACCGGTTTCGGGTGAAGTGCTGTACGATAGAGGGAACTTCAGACGTGATGGCGACAGTATGAGGAGGAGGGATAAGAATCTAGTGAGGAGATTTTGGAAGTACAGACGTGCTGCCAATATGAAAATTGATACTGGAAATTGGTAGGCTATATGATGAAGGAATATACCCATGTGAACCCATGAAAAATAATGAATATGCATAGCCGTATAAGAGGAACCTAGTACTTGGATTACTAGAATATATTACTAGAATTCGTAAAGTTGCGAGGGTAACTTATTACGTTTTGAGGTAAAGAAGCCGTTTTATTCTTAATGCGTTCGTCTGCATTTGTTCTCTATTATTTCCAAAGCTCATGATGGCTTTTAAATAGTTCCCATTATTCATTGATAATATAAAGAGATAAACCCAAAGTAGTACTATGTGCATGTTCAGAACATGTATGCAAGATTGTTTCAAATCATATATAATATTAATTCCATCAAATTAATGTCATAGTTTCATTGAAATTCTTATCATTACAGGAAACGTTTTCTGTTTGTTTCATATTGATTTCGTGAGCTATAATTTCGTTTTTAGGTGACAGAGTATCCAATCCTGTAAATCAATCCAGTATGAGATAACCAGGAATTCCCAGTCATTAAAGCATACTGGCCAAATCAAAAAATTAAACCCGCAAATCTGTTGAATCGTGGTTTACAAATTATATTCAATTGTGGCATGAAATTAAAGTATTTTATTAGAAAATCTTGTTCTTTAATGATTAATTTTAACAATTTAAGCTACGATTCGTATTTTATTCGTGGAGATTGTTACCTTGATAATTTATTTTATGGTGTTCAGGAAGTTAAGTGAAAGATTTTTGCTTCTACTCTCCGCGAATTTTCAAATTTATTGACGCACTGTGTGGTAAAAAAACTGACAATTAAGTTAAATGATCCGAAATTAAGGATAATGCCAGAAATTTTTCGACTATTTTACAGAGACATGAAAGAAATCTCAATTGTATCGCTCTCAGGCGAGAAATGCATAGGAACCGTGAACAGTGGTCGCTCAATATGTTGCGTCAACGCCGTCAAAATTTGATAGCCTGTGACGGAGTGTTCAGCGGCTGGCATAAAACTTGGATTTAGTGCTCCCAATGGAGCAATTAAGTTTTGTGTGCCAAGGCAAATGTGCAGTAATGAGATCGGAGGTCAACTCTCTAGTCTCTACAAATAATTTTTGTATTCTAGTTTTAAATTGTTTAAACTAGTCGTGACTCATTTGTCCTGTTGCTTAGAGCTAGTATTACTCTTGACATTGTGATATAACGAACAACTAGGCCCATGACGGTATTTATTACGGTGTACTTCGTTTCTCTATTGTTGCGTTATTTGGTACCGTCTATGGTACCCGGTTTCACGGGTTGTCTCTGCGCTATGGGAACTCTTTTTAGCCGTGAATGAATCATGTGACGTCGTTTCAATGGTAATTGTATTTGCTGTCGTCGATTGTTTCAGAATAACGTACTTCAGCGGGTGGAAAAACAATTATAGCTTTAGCGTGACGTGAGGTTGGTCTCGTTAGGAATATGCCCCAAATACCTTTACGGGAGTATGAGCCGAAATCGCCACGCGGAGAAATAACTGAAAAACTATCAACACCAAATTTTGTTCATTTTGAGAACTACCCATTCTCTTATGGTGCCAGTTGTGTCATTTTTAATGTTGGATTGAGCTGCAAGGAATCAATGGCGACTTATGTCCGATTTTATCCTGTGGAGTTGCTGTAAAGATAAGTGCTGGTGGCTACAGATTCTCCTCGTCGAAATCCTCCTAAGATCGTCCTTCTATTTTAAAATACTCTCGTCAGCTTCTCTTACTTGATTTCACTTGAGGTTTGCATTATAATTGAGAAAATCACAGTGCTTAAAAATTTTTAGATTTGATTTGCAGCAGGGTTCAATAAAGTATTTTAAAATAATATTTTCTATAACGTTATTAACAGTAGTCACTACAGTTTTGTGATTGCTCGTAACATTTTTGTGAAGAAAAAAAACAGAAATTCGTTCATTTTTTTAAGTACTCTTCAAAAAAAAGTAATTGAATTGATTTCCTCTACGATGGAGTAACCGGACAATCCAAAAATTTCGCAGCCGATATCCGTGCGGTACAATGTCAAGATTTGTACGGATTTGAAGAACTATTTTGCGTCTTTTTCGTGCATGGAAAAAATGGGGCCGCATCACATCGCGTACTTTCTCACTAATTCACGCCTATATCTTCTCTTCTGCGTCCTCCCTTTGGCTTCCTTCATTTCGACGGCCATCTCGTGGGACATTTTTCTTAATTCGGGGCCAGAGGCGGAAGAGAACCGCGCCTGGGGGAGGTTGGCGGAGGAACTGCCGAAAGAAACGGAAGGAAGGAGCAGTTTTTTTTCTTCGGGAGAAGAGACGCCCTTTGTGGGCGGGGTGCCGTTAAAGGGTTGAGACGGATGCACTCTTCATGCGCCCACCCCTTCCAACCCTCAAAGTGAAGCTTCCCGAGGGTTTGAGGTATCAGTGGATTTTTCGGCAATCGCAACACATAAGCGTCGTTCACCATAGCTTGCCTTAACTTTTCCTCACTGACGGCCGGTTTGAAACATTAACATTTTTTAAATAGTATTTCGGAGTGTAAGTCTTTAAGAATTAAATGCTATTTTTTCCAGTGTTTCAGTGTATTTTTATGCCTTCAACAGGGCTTTTTTGTAATGAATATAATTTGCAATAATAATTGTATATTAAGCAAATCATATTAAAATCCCTGATAAAAGCATAAACATGTACCGAAACATTGGCAAAAATATTGCATCTAATTCTTATGTAGACGTGAAATGTGTTTAGTATGAAATTGGAATTACCTTCAGTCCAAGACACTAATCAACGTTAAAAATTGAGGTTAAGAGAGAGAAAAAATCTCTAGTTAGCATTTTTACCGTTGGGAACATGAAGTGTGAGATCCAAGAACCCGTAAGACAACGCTGACGTTTGTAGAAAAACCTGCCGCAGAACCTGGTCCAAATAACGGAATATTAGGGTGAGATTTGTTCGATTTTCAATTAACTTGAAAGTTTTATTAAATGCAGCGTTGTAGTCATTTCAACCATGCGCTTTTCCCAGCCATATAACACCAGTTTAAGGTGATTAAACTGAGCAGCGGAAGAGAAAGGGAAACGAATATCCTGTTCATAAAAACTCAGGATTCCAATGCTATTTTGATATAAATTCCTTCATTAGCTGTATAATTTAGTAGAATTAACTTATTTGTACGGAAAACGCATTGGAATATCAGAATTTTTGCATACCCTCTAATGGGGATGCTAGCCTAAGTAGCGGAAGTTATTCATTAGAACTGGAATATAATATTCGCTGAAGAAAAACTTATTTAGGTTCCTATAACAATGTTTTAAATGAATCTAAGGCCCTTTAGGTGTCAATAGTTACTAACTATACGTTATGTTTAATAATGAAATGATGTATTAATAATTTAAGTCGAATCACGCTGATTTCAGCAAATGGAGATAAGGTGGTGTCATAAATCTTGACAATTTTAAAATTTATTGGCACGCGTATTGAAATTTACTCATTATGTGTGCCGTTATTTGGCTTTTTAGCATCAATGTAATCAAAAACTGCATCCATCGCGACTTGGATGCCAACTATGAACGTAAACGTTGTTTTATGACAAAATAGCTGGAGGTATTATTTTAGAGCGATCTGTCGTGAAGGAACCCCTTAAAGTTGTGGCGAGAGGGCCTTAAAATCCCCGTGGCTCTTTTCCCAGCTGCAGGTCGTGGGCGTGGTTCCCTCCATATTGGGGGAGTGTTTGATGAAAGCGTCGGCGGGGGTGTGTTACCGGGGCGGCCCTGGGAAATCGCTGGGGGAGAGATATAGGGGTGGAGCTAGGGAGGGTTTCCCCGTCACGCTGAGACGGGTGTTTCAAATATGCGAAGGCCAGCGCTCTCTTCGTTACTATATATCGGGTGAAATTCCCTCTGTGATAGGATATTTTTCACGGTGGAGGCTTGGAAAATCATTTGGAAATAAATGAGATACACCACTCCAAAGAATCACCGCTGACCTAGGTGTAAATACATAATGATTTTATGTATCCGTGGATGCAAGCAATCACGTTTTTGTAAAAAAAATAAATGCTGGAGTAACTGAAGATTTCAAATTGTACTAGTAATTTTCAGTGATGTAGATGTAATGTAAATAGAATTCGATACATTTAGGGAACAGTATGCATGGTGGTACTAAAAACCGTAAAAATGTTAATAAAAATATGCAAATACATTTATAAATTTACGCAAATGTTTTTCCTTCGTTCATAGTATTTGACACAGCTCTGTGGTTTTGGCTTTGCATTCATTTTATTGCCATATATTATGTCTGAAATTAAGTTCCTTTCTTGTTCATGTTTGAATTAAATATTGATCGTGAATTTTATGTTATAAACGTAGGGCGAGAAATGACGGGGAATTGGAAGAATAAGAGTTGATGAATGGCAATGCAAAACAATATTCATTCAATTCAATTTTTCTTGGTGTGTGTCGATATCGCATGGTAATGAAATGAAACTCGTCCGTGTTGAATAATATTTTCGCCCAAAATGGTGGACTAAAACAGTAATTGGGTTCAGATATGTTGAAACGGATACATTTTTAGTGTATAAGGAATTTCTTAATAAGCTAACATTAGTATTTACACTACTGTGGAATAAATAATCTAGGATGAATTCAAAATTTCGGATATGAACTACGGTTTGAATAAATACTTGAATAAAATAATATTTGAAGAAAATTACGAATGTAAAATACTGTACGATTCTTATTTTGAAATATTTGTACGGCTTTTGGACTAAGCATATTTCTCCTAGTAAATTTATCGCAATGCAGTATCGAATTCAATTTAAGACCCAAAAAGACGTTAAGCCCCTCAGCTCTGTTACGGCCCTTTGAAGCTAATATTTTAAGTAACTTGAATATGCCTTAACATTTGTTATGTTAATACTGTAAGCAGTGCTCGCATCCTTATCTGGTGTGTGGTTTGTGGTTCATTCCATGGTTGCTGTTCGAAAGATGAGAGTGCCAGCTTTCATTTACGATATTTCGCTTGTAGTGAAACAGTATTAATATTTTCTCCTTCTTTCAGCAAACTTAAGTTTTAACGGGTCCTATCTCTTCAATAGACCGTGATTATATTTACTTAATCATACTATTTTTAATTAGCCGTTTTTATCCACTTGGGCGTGGTTTTTATGCTTAACCTTCCGAGGCCTCTACTTAAATTTGCTAAAATAGAATCGTCCTCATATACTTTTGGCCCTCTATTGGATACTTGGGTGCACATGGCTTGCTTGCCATAATTTTTAAAAGCTTTGATAACTTTCTTCATTTTGTATTCAAATCTCGGTCCTAAAATTACTGCTCCTGAGACTTAAGTAGCTTATACAATGGCCAGTGTAGGTCCCTTATGAATTTTTTATACGTACTGTTCTCAGAGGTTGTCGGTTGAAGATATATTCAGTAGTATTTTGCTTCCTAATCGGATAAATTCAAGTTGAATATCAATTCCATTGGGCCATATTTTCGTCATGCATAACAGTAATAAAAATTTATTTCGAGTGAAAGATTAGTTATAAAGTGTAGCTTTGTTCGAAAATTTTTTGAGTACTCCTTGGGTAAAGGATCCAATAAATGGCTATATTACTTGACGCACTGCTTCTATTAAAATCATTGATGGTTTTAATGGTTTGTTTATGTGCTATCAACGTGAGTGAGCCCTTATTGAATGTCCATTCACTAATAGTGTCCGCCTTTGTATCTTTGGAAGTATTATCTTCCTTTTACCTATTTACACATGCTAATTTTATACGAAAAGTTCATTTAGCATATCTTGTAATCTTATTAGAAAACCTTTACTAAGCGTTCAGTTACACTTACGAACCACCTGATGCATAATCTTGATCCAAATCATAATGACATTTATCTTTATTCTTATTAGTAAACAATTAGTCAAGGAATGAGTAGAGTGTCTGGAAACCCAAATTTTTTATTCGTAAAATCTGATAGTCTCTATTCTCGCATTTAATTTCCTTCCTCAGATACCAATAGATTCTTCTCGTCTACATTTCAGTGTGTGCCTTATTACATTTCTTCCTTTCTATAATTCCTTGCTAGTTTGATCCCTTTTTCTTTGCGACGCCTCCGTAGGTGGCACCGCGTTCAGAAATCTCGCGGATACTTCAGCGAGGCATTGTTGAGATCAAGTGCGCGTCAACTTCCATGGAAGCGAGAAAAAAAAGCGAGGGCGTTTTTCGGGTATCCTCTTCCGCCAGGGGTCCCCACTTTAAGCGGATACCTTTCTCCTCTCCCCCGCATTGTCCCCCCCCCCCCCCCCAACAATACCAGGCGCCACCTCCCCATGCGACACCCCCGCCGAAATTCTTCCGTCGCCAACCCTCGGAAGCCCGTCTCGGTCCTGGGACCTTTCCTCCCATTCTGCGTTTCTTTCCCACCCCAGTCCATTCAACCCCTTGCACCGTTCCCCACTCTCTCTTCCTCCAATCGCTCGTAACTCCTTACGCCCGCATTTACCCGCCCTCATTGCGAGCCACGAACAGCCCACCTTACAGCCAATATTCTGCGCTTCTTTGCGCCGCTCCCTTGGCGACGGAAACACTGCCCTGACGCCACTGCTTTCTCTTTCCAGATTATTTTTTGAAGTCATGCCCTAAGGTGACAAGGAGCGGGCAAAATTGTACATAATTGGTGAATTCCTTGTTTATGGGGTTCCGTGAGGTATACTTAGAACTTCTCTTCGCACTTAACACTTTCTCGGTAGTTTGTACGAACGAAATTACAGAGAAAGTAGTTGGATGTGCCATCTAACCTATCACCTTTCCTGGTTATGGAATACTTCCGGTACTGGAACGCCTTTTGACCAACTAGTTAAGAATTGTCCGGTTACCTATTGCCGCTGTTACCAGATGTGGTTACGAATTTTCCGTTTGCATAATTTCGGGACCGAAATCCGTTTACGTGTTGACATAATATCCCTCTATTAGACAGTAGTCCATAGATTGATCGGAGGGGAACCCCCGGGATCGAAAAAGCATCTTTGTGGGTCAGCGATTTTTCTTGAGCCAATTCATGCATTGTTTTCGCCAGGACAAAGGACATACCTAATTTGACGGTATATGAAATTATTTCGGAGCTTGTATCATCTAACCTGTCGCCTCTATTGTTGAACATACGCGTGCCAATTCTTACTGACGACAAAAGCACTACTGTTAAGGTATGAATGGTCATCCACTCAACCTAAGTCCCTGACCAACATCTCTTTGAGTGAAACTCTGTCCTTTCGTTGTGGCAGTTCATCTTGAACTAAGGATGTATATAGTCCAATTTTACTAGCGCTCCTCCTCATCATCAGGGCGAACAGTTGAAGATGCGGTGGGTCCAAACCATTGTCGCAAATTTCTCCGTAAGAATTTTGGTGTTTTGGAAGTGAAATGGATGAATCCTTTGTGAAACACTGCTTTGCCTCGGTGATTTTGCGGGAACTGGTGGGTTAATATGGCTAGGCCCTTCCTAAAGATGTGCTTGTACTAACTACTACTCTAACTGAGCGAATTTCTTAATACCTCTGGAATTAGCGGGGAAATATCAGGACTCTTTCTAAATTTTGCTACGGCATTCGAGACTCTAATTAATGCACATTTCCAAAATGCGTCTCTCGAAGAGGTAGAGGTATATTGATCGAAGGAAGACCTCACAAGAATATATGGTGGGTCAGCCATTTTCTACGCCTTTTCATTAGGTATTCGTTTTAGCCAGGGCAAAAGACAGGCCTTATAGAACGATGCTTGAAATGGCGTCTCGAGGCTTGGACTTTACAGGTAAAATTCCTATTTTTAAAGTCAAATATTGTCGTGATTGACTCAGTTTCTATTCAATATTATTAATTAATGTCTATTGCCTTTGATGCTACTTTTGAGATAAAAAGTCGAGGTATTTTTTACTAGAAACCCTCATTTTATACTGGCTAGCACTGTGCAACGTTTTAACACACGAATATGAGAGTCGGCAAGCCTCTCGTTGTATGCATAAAGACTTTAATGATAACTTTGCGTTTTTTGTACATATTCATATCTGGATTTACTGTGGATTATTTTCTTGAAGAATTACTCTAACATTTTACTTTTTTCACTTGGCTTAGCTGAAGTAATTTTCATGTAGAATCAATAATAATGTACCTATTACGTATTTGGTTCGCATCTCGCAAACCTCAACAGTCGCCGATGTCATAAGGATTAATCATTCTTTCCTTCCCACTCAGAATCAAAATTTTTCGTCTCGTCGCTTAATATGGACTCTTCAAGCATAGCGCATGCCATTGTCCCTGGTCCAGGTTAAGAATTTCCATTTAGATTGTTGAAAAACTTAGAGCGGGTAATACCTTTTTGTTCTACCTTGCTGGTGAGGCTAAGCCCCAAGGCAATCGGGAGATCCGGGTTCGAATCCCGGCTAAGTCAAATATTTTTTCATGCCGAACTTCAACCTTTGGTGTATTTTACTTTGCACCCGAGCGCGTCACTGCGTACAAAGTCGCTTGTTTCTGCAGTGCTTTTAGTCAAAATAACCGTCTCTTTCCAAAATGGCGATCCAATGTCCTTTTCCTTGTGAAATGTATAAGTTTCTCCCTCTGCCCGAATTCACCAAAACCCAGACGGTAGGTTTACGCAGAAAGGGGAGGGGAGTGCGTGTGACTTTCGCTTTGAAAGCAGGGGTTGACTCAGAAGCCCTAGCGAGCGGAGTTGCTGTCTCCTGCGTGTGTTGTGGCTTCACTGTGGCGTTAAATCGAAATTCATTCTCTACCTTTGGGCCGCTGCTTTATTCCATTCAGGAACGCTATGGAAAATCCGTAGAATTTCGGGCTATGCTTTGCGAGTGCCACCAATTTGGTCGTCCACGCAGAAATTGCGTCTGAGTGAATGTTCAATAGTCCAATAGATGTTAAGTTATAACATGAATAGTATTTTTATCCCCGTAAATTTATACTAGAACTTCATGTTCACCGTGCTGCAAAAATGTTTTGGCAAATCTGTGGATTATTTTCTTCAAGAATTAATCTAACATTTTACTTTTTTTACTTGCCTAAGCTGGAGTAATTTTCATGTAGACTGAATGATAATGTACCTGTTACGTATCTGGTTCGCATCTCGCTAACCTCTTCAGTTCTGCGTAAAGTGCATCCGAGATTATTTTGGTTGTTGATGCCAAATCATTATAATATTTTTTTTCTAGGTACATGTCGAACTAAGCATGATAATGATTTCCATTTCAATCATCCTGAAAAATATGCATGCTTTTCCGTAGCTTTTTGATGAAAGGGTAAAAAATTACGCCTTGTAATTTTAATGTGACTACGTAGATTTCCGCGGTGTTCAGGTTCCAGTTTCTCCATATTTCCGGTGCAACCGCGTCGGTTTGTTGGTGATGACAACAGTTTCGCTGCCAGCGTCTTCAGGTCGAAGATGAGTCATCATCTTCGACCTGAAGACGCTGGCAGCAGTGCCAGCGAAACTGTTGTCATCACCAACAAACCGACGCGGTTGCACCGGAAATATGGAGAAATTGTAATTTTAATGTTTAATGAGGCGGTGGTTATATCATATTTTTCGTCCTAGTCCCACAAGTTCCTACAGTATACCCGGATTATTTCCGCTTGTGAGTGAACCAGTTGGAGAATATATTTTTTGATTAAATTTAGCCTTTACCCTCTGCCTTCCAGCGACTTCGCAGCCCCGTTTCGTGTAGTAGAATCGAGCGGTTTTTACGACGTTCATTTTTTTGTGGTCGATTGTGAGCGTAGCGTTTGAGATGTAGTTTAAGATTATGTTCACGAAATTTCGAAACGGGATGGTGATAACTAATCTACTGCAATTATTTCCCGTGGTTTTAGTTATTCTGAAAGCGACTGGGTTCGTGTACATTTTAAGAATCGAGTTGTCTCCAATGAATTCATAAGATTGAAAAGCTCTGTGATGCATAGATATTTCCGTACTAAACAAGAGGATATAGTTTTTTCTCTCTGGTTTAGAGGAAATTATATAAGTGCTCTTTAAGATCGCGGCTAGTTCGGGGTCAAAGGTTACCTTTAAAATAAGTGATAATTTGCTCTAAAATTGACTGGTTATAAGTGGAATTGGTGAATAATGACATCTGTTTTGACGCACCTATTCTCACGCTCCTAATCTCGGAGAGAAGTTCGGTCATTAGATGTTTATATCAAACATCCGCCGTTAACAAATAGTTTTCTTCTTTCAGTTATTGTATTAGAAATTGTCATATATGTATATTGATTGTCCCACTGAATTCCATTTAAAAATTACTACGGTGTGAGCGCACCATCTGGTGGACATTTTCTCCATCATTCGCTTCTTGTTTTCATTCCCGTACTAAAATAAAAGGTACTTTTATTTTCCACACTTATTTTAATACTCGGCAACCGATCTGGGCACATTTTACGTCA